>NC_138978.1:187851436-188528570 GCF_964341445.2 Mesoplodon mirus
AAATGCATCATTATATGTGCAGTTTATTTTTTATCTGTTATACCTAACACTGTTAAAATTTATCTATCTTGACTGAATTGCTGCCTCATATTTACTTTGATCTCTGTAGGGATTATATTATTTTTGGTGCTGATTTTTCACCAACCACAAGTTCTTAAAATGGAGTCAATTAGTTAGTAATTTACTAAACAAGATAATATATATTGTGTTATTGTTGAGATTAATTTGATTTATGAATGTTTAAGTTAAATTAATTTACCTCTTTCTGCTGTAATGATACAATGGCTTAGCACTGGTCCTTGAATATCTGAGCTCAATCTGCTATCACCTGAGAAGCTCTTCCAAGCATATATACAAAGAAAGAAAATAAAGAGAAAGTATGGGTATGATTAGGAAAAAAACAAAACTACCCTGCAGCTAAAAACTCATAAATTAATTGTCAGAGAAAAACATAAGTATTGAAAACCATAACAAAATTTTTAAAAGGCTTTTCATTAAAATATATATGATAAACTAAAAGAAATCTTACCAACTGGGTATAAAATAATTATAGAACCTTTAGAAACAGAAAGTGAGAAAAGGGCACAAAATACAAATGAAAAATTTCAAATTTCACAAAACTCATAGACAAAATATTTAACCTCACTATCACAAAAAATGGTAACTGTGCTCCTTTTTGCCTAAGCAATTGGAAAAGTTCACCTATCTTAGGAGAACTAGAAGCTTCAAAAGTAAAATATTTTATAATGTGGTACTCAATCAAATAATTAAGTGAAGAATATAAATCAGGACTTTAAAGACGTTTTTCCTGTTCTTTTCCTAAAAGTAGTCTACTGATGGCACAAAAAACACTTTGAGTCCACCAGTTACTTTCATGAACACTACCTCAAATGTATGCTCTTACTAAGGCCCCCACTAGAAGGAACAAAGGCTCCATGAAGTTGTGCTGTGTCCTGCCTCAAGAGGCACTGATACACTCTTAACATTTAAGTCTCCTCCATGATTAGACCCATCAAGGCAGCAGTACCATCTTGGTGGAGTTTCTAGTACTGTCTTGGCGGGGTTCCTAGTGACTGGGTGGAGCGGGGTTCCATCCCAATCCCCCTCCTTCAGGGCACGTTCTAAGCCATTCTCCCACATCCCAACCAAATGCCCACAGGAGTTCCAGTGTTTGCATATATGATGTCACCCCAGAGTATTGTGACCAACCCCATTTCCAAGAAGATGGCCTAATCAGTGGATCAGTACTGATGGCTCAGCTCTTCCCTGGATTGTATGAGATTAAGACACCAAAATACTGACATGCTAAGTAGGGGTGATTCAAATTTTATATATAGAAGGGGCCCAGCCAAAATGAATTGTCTCTAACCATAGCTAAAATGGGCAGTACTGCCTGGTAGGATAAGACCTTAATCATATTTTTAATTTTCAGAAATGGCTTGTCTTGTCTTCACTATGTTAATACATATGAATTTTGGAGTCAGCTTTTCCAAATTCAAAGCCTTTGGGCATTTTGATTGGAAATTCATTGACTATCAAGATCAACAATAAATAATTTTTAAATGTGGTAATATGAGAGTGTTGCCTGATTTACTTAGGACTTATTTAATGTTATTCAAAAGTTTTATAAATTTCATCTTAAATAGAACCTGAAATATATTTAAAGATTTTTATATGCATCTATTAAAAAATCTTATGGGTTGGCTTAAAGTAATTTAAGGTGTCAATCATTGAATTTTTAAATTTTAAAGCAACTTTAATATCCTGAATATTTTAAGATATTAAGGTAGAGATCTCTCTATTCATATTCCATTTTTCTTTGCAAGATCCTCTATTTTATTCCAAATTTTGTCTCATCATATTTTCCTTTTATTTTCTTCTTCATTCTATATCTTTGGGAGTAATTCTGTTCAGAATTTAACTTATTAAGACCAATCTTTAGATCAGTTTTTGTTCTTGAATTTTTCTTAACATGAACCGTTAAAAATTTTTTTTAAATATGTATGTAACTTTCAGTATTCCTCTATCTCAATGAATTCCAATATGTAATGTTTTGGTAATTTTCTCTTTCTAAAGATTTTCTAAATACCATTATGATTTCTTTCTTTCTCATGAGTCATTAAGAAATGTGTTTCTTCCTTTCTTTGTTCTTTTAAGTCCAGTACTTTTAAACAATATGTATCTGGATTTTGTAAATATTTCAGTCTAAAAGGGCAGTCTGCATTTCAACTAGACAGTTGTTTAGTCAATTCATATTTTGTCATATCTGATATATCTGTGTTGATTTCTTTGGCATTTTCTATTGAATTCTCTTTTTCTATGTTTTTTTCTTTGTGTTTTCCTTTGATTGGACTGATGTTTTATCTTACTTTTTTCCTGTATACTACTGTGAATTTGTGTGTTTCACATCTATTTTTAAAGGTTATGATAGGTATTTTCACATGAATATTGAACCAAATAAAATCTAAAGTAAATCAATATTTTAACCCTCCTCCTGAACATTTTTGTTTGTTTGTTTTTTAAGAGTATCTGAACGTTGAAATTGGAACTTTTTTATTTTTATTTTTTTTTATTTATTTATGGCTGTGTTGGGTCTTCGTTTCTGTGCAAGGGCTTTCTCTAGTTGTGGCAAGCGGGGGCCACTCTTCATCGCGGTGCGCGGGCCTCTCACTATCGTAGCCTCTCTTGTTGCGGTGCACAGGCTCCAAATGCGCAGGCTCAGTAATTGTGGCTCACGGGCCTAGTTGCTCCGTGGCATGTGGGATCTTCCCAGACCAGGGCTCGAACCCGTGTCCCCTGCATTAGCAGGCAGATTCTCAACCACTGCGCCACCAGGGAAGCCCCTCCTGAACATTTTTGAGTACCTTAAAATATTTTAATTCCAGTGAACTTTCCTACAGATTAGATGTTATAATCTTCTCGTATTTTGTCATATTTTAATCCTCAAATTATTTTTAACTATTTTTTATGCAGTCAAAGATTATGCAGTTTCAAAGTATCTCTAAATTTTTCTTTGGTTACAATTTATTCTTGCCTATCAGACATTCCTTCTTTCTGATATTATGTTCCTTCTTCTTGAAATTTAACCTTTAAATTATCCATTAATTAAGGTCATTTGGTAATAAACTGTCTCTAGCCCTTACTTTTATTTTCCTGAATATGTCTTTATTTCAACCTCATCTCAAAATAAAATTCCCTGAGGTTAAACCATTAGGTTAAAATATATTTTCTATCGTCATTAAACTTATTTTTCTTTTTGCTTTGTCCCTTGTTTTTCATCTTTTACTAATTTCATTTGTTTCCTATCCATAACCTTTCAGCTCTTTCTGCTTGTCTGATCTGTTGTGTTTCCCCCATTTGGGGTTTTTAATTCAGTTGCTTTATGTATGCATACTGTGAGAAGTTTTATTTGATTATTTTCTCCTATACCTTATGATCTTTATAGTCTATTTTTCTTTTACTTCCTATTCTATCCACACATATATGGTCAACTGATTTTTAACAAGTGTACCAGGTACACACGACTGTAAAAGGGTAGTCTCTTCAATAAGTGGTGCTAGGAAAACTGGATTGCTGCCTGCAGAAGAATGAAATTGGATTCTTGTCTCACACCATATATAAAAATAAACTTAAAATAGATTAACAATTTAAGCATAAGTTCTGAAATTATAAAACTAGAAGAAAACATTGGGAAGATACAGCCATTTTTCCATGCAAACTATTTTTCCTGTTTTTTGTTAGAGTCTACTTAGTGTTAAACATTCTTCCATTTTTCTGTTGCTTTGTAATGAGAGACATTTTACTTCTCATTACAAAATCTCTATAAACAATTTAATATTTGATCATAACAATGGGGACACAATTTTATAAGTGTGGAAATTCATTTTACAAAGTTAGCAAATATACTTAGTGTGGAAATATTTTGAGAATAATTCAACTACTGTAAGCATGATTTTTGCTGCCTGTTTTTAGTTGCACAGGCTTTTGTTTAGAAGTGTTTAGTGACTATATATTATGAGCATATATCATGCATTGTGGGATGAATTTTAATTAATATAAAAAGTCTTGTTCAAATTCTCCACTCAAAAGGCTTAAAAAATAACGACATGGGAATTTTACACAATAAAAATGAACAGTATAAAATAGACAAAGATAAATAGGAAAAATTTGAAATATAGGCTAAATTAGTGAGAGTTTATATAGACAATAAAGAAGAAGGACACAACATCAATAACGTGTGCCTTGGAATCCAGGTGGGATTTGAACAATTGTTGTGCGGAGGAGAAAATGAACTACTTCGAGTTAAAAAAGGTGGGAAATAAAGGCTGTTAAAGGAAAATGTTGGATTTATGTGAAGCTAAATAATGAAACAATCTAATAATTCAGGGAAAGATGGTGAGTATGTAGATAGAGCCATGCATGACTTGAACAAATGCACAATGGATGTAAAAATGAGAAGCAATAAAATTAAACATGTGTCAATTGAATGACTGCTTTGTGCCAAACATTTTACTAGGTTCAGAGTTTAGACTGATGAATGGAAAAATCCATACTCTCCAAGGGGTGGAAATCTAAACCATGAGCTAAAGAAATAAATTGCCAATTACAAAACAGCACCATAAATGTTCTACAAAATTTCATTAAGTAGTTGCTTAGGGACCATAGAAGAAAGTGCATACTTCTATATGTAGGCTTAAGTATATATGATTATATGCTATTTTCTATTTTTGTTAATTTAGCATGCTATAATTTGTATTCAATACTTTTTTAAGACCACTGATATTTGGAGCTTATGTTGCTCAGGATAACAGTATATCTCACCATGTTTGGCATTATATTAATAGTAAGTGTTCAGTGTATACCAAGGATGTTAAATGATTTTAGAATAGAGATACCTGAGACAAGAGGGGGTCAGAGAATAAAAGGAAGAGAAAGAAAAATAAGAGAATATGCAGTGCACTCTACAGAATATAAAATGTAGCTAAAATAAATAAGACTGGTATATTTATCCCTTCCTGCTATTCTGTAATAACTCATAATATTTATTAATAAATTAAACCATTTATCCACACATACAAATGCAGATTATACCTGTTTGCATGTGAGTGTGTGTCTCTGTGTGTGTGCAGGTGTGTACTCATGCTGAAACTCATGCATATGTAATCCTCCATTCATACATTATTCTAAGTTATTACTTTACCCATGCATTCAATCATTCATTCATAGAGCTTGTATTATACTAAGTAGCTTTCCTTATTTATTTTTGCTGTTTTTTAACTTTATTAAAGTATGAATGTATTGACCTTAACAAAAGAGCCAGTTATTTTACCACCAAAAGTAGTTTATTCCAGAATAGCAGAGAATTGCAATTCAGGACAAGCAAACTATGGTGAACCATAGGCAAATCCCAAGAACAGAGGAAAAAGGCTTGCTTTATAGGGCAAAGGAAGAAATTGAGGAGGGCTTTGGTTGTTCATTGGCTGCAGATGCTGGGGAGCTTGTTGGTATGGGGTCAGAAGGAAATTTTTCTTTCTGCTGCTGTCTGTAAGCTGTGGTGAGTGACACGCGCATAAGAGCTCTCATTTCCTTTATTCATTTTCACAAATAACTGATAAAAAATGTATATATTTAGGTTGTGTAAAGTAATTTTATTAAGGTGTACAATGTAGTGATTTAACATGTATACACTGTGAAATGATTATCACCATCAAGTTAATCAACACATCCGTCACCTCACAGAGTTAACATTCTTTGTTTATGGTGAGAATACTTAAGATCTACTCTCAGTACATTTGAAGTATACAATACAATATTAGTTACTATTTTGCCCATTCTGTATGTTAGATCCCCAGAACTTATTCATTTCATAACTGAAACTTTGTTGCCTTTGACAAATATCTTCCCATTTCCCCCACCTCCCAGCCCCTGGCAACTCTGGTTATATGAGTTTGTTCTAGATTCTATATATAAGTGAGATCATACAGTATGTATTTTTGTCTGGCTTATTTAACTTATCATAATGTCCTCCAGGTTTGTCCATGTCATCACAAATGACAGAATTTCTTTCATTTTTTATGGCTGAATAAAGTTCCATTGCATATATACCAAAATTTCTTTATCTGTTCATCTGTTGATGGACACTTACTTGTTGTTCTATATCTTGACTCTTGTGAATAATGCTGCAAGGAAGATGGGAGGACACATATCACTTCAAGATACTGATTTTACTTCCTTTGGATATATACCAAAAGGTGGGATTGCTGGATCATATGGTTGTTCTATTTTAATTCTTTGAGGACCTCCGTACTCTTTTCCATAATGGTTATACCAATTACACTACCACTGACAGTGTATCAGGGCTCTCTTTTCCTCACATCCTCACCAACACTTGTTATCTCTTGTCTTTTTAATAATAGCTATTCTAACAGTTGTGAGGTGATATCTCATTATGGTTTTGATTTATATTTCCCAGGTTATTAGTGATGTTTTCATGTACCTGCTGGCCATTTGGATGTCTTCTGTGGAAACTTGTCTATTTAGGTCCTTTGCCCATTTTAAAAATTGGCTTATTTATTTATTTATTTTTTTACTATTGAGTTTAATGTAATATTTACATATTTTGGATGTTAACCCCTTATCAGATGTAAGTTTTATAAATATTTTCTCCTATTCCCGAAATTCTTGTTTCATTTTGTTGATTGTTTTCTTTGCTGTATTTTGGTATGAGGGTTACATTGGCCTCATGAAATGAGTTTGGAAATACTCCCTTATCATTGTTTTGGAAGAATTTAAGAAGAATTGGTTTTCATTCTTTAGTTTGACAGCATTCACCTGTGAAACAATTAGGTCCTTGACTTTTCTTCATTGGGAGACTTTTAATTACTATTTCAATCTCCTTACTCATTATATGTATGTTCAGACCTTCTGTTTTTGAAGATTCAGTCTTGGTAGGTTGTATGTTTCTAGGAATGTTCAACTTTTTGGTTTATACTTGTTCATAGTAGTATTTTTTGACCCTTTATATTTCTATGGTATCATTGTAATGTTTCTTCTTTTCTTCTTTTACATATACTTTTATTTAAATTATTCTCCCTCTTTTTTACTTAGTCTAGATAAAAGATTGTAAATTTTGCTTATATATTAAAAACAAATTTTAGTTGTGTTGTTCTTTTCTATACTTTTAAATTTCTATTTAACTTATTTCTACTTATTTTTAAATTTTTCTTTAGTATGCTAACTATGAACTCAATTTGTTCTTATTCTAGTTCCTTAAGTTATAAAGTTAGATTTTTTGAGAACTTCTTTTTTCTTTTTCTCTTAATGTATGCATTTATCTCTATAAACTTCCCGCTTTATACTGCTTTTGCTGCATCCCATAGGTTTCCATATGTTGTATTTCCATTTTTGTTTGTCTCAAGATTTTCCTTTTGGCTTCTTTCGTGATCCATTGTGTGTTCAAAAACGTGTTGTTTAATTTCCACATACTTGTGATGTTTCCAATTTTCTCTTTTTTATTGCCTTCTAACTTTATAATGTCGTAGCCAGAAAAGTTACTTGATATGATTTCAATTTTCTTAAAATTTTTAAGACTTGTTTTGTGTCCCAATTTATGATCTATTCTTGAGAATGTCCTATGTGCTCTAGAGAAGAACATGTAAAAAGACCAGGACGTTTATCCCTAGGAACCTCTGAAATCTGCTGAATGTGTCCTTTCTTACAGGACTTTGGTAGATTGTATTTTTTTCTCAAAATTCTTTCTCCTCCATTCATATAATTTTTTATTATCCTCTGGGCTCTTTGTCAGTGGGATGTGATAATGCTGTGTATTAAAACAAAAGGAAAAAATACAAATAGTAATCTATTGACTATATGTAGATAGCAGATGTGTTTTGTTTGACCTTACAGTCTTGATTCACAGAGTGTTTTCAGGATGATTAATGGTCGACATGTAAAACCAAGAGATTATAAGTAGATACCCAGAAGACTCACTTTCCTTGAAAAATCAGATATGTCAGCAAATAGCAGCAATGGACACCCTGCTTTAGATTGTCATGCTCTGTTTTATTTGCCATGTTCCCCATTGCTCCTTAACAATTGTCAACATCCAGATCAGTGTCAGTTGCCCCTTTTTATCTTTCTGTCCTGTTTCTTTTCTTATGCTCTGTTGATTTATGTTAAATGATTATTTCATAGAGGCATTTCAGCATCTTGCGTTGTTTGGGAAACATAAAATCTTAAAGGTATTAGAATGAATTTCTTTTAGAGGAATAAAATTTTACAATTTCTTACTGGGTTTATTGTCATGTTTTCTGAAACCAAAGAAGCCTCTTTTAATTTTGAAGATTTTTTCTGCATCTACTTGAAATATTTTGTTATTTATAATACTTGTGTTAAATATCACCAGTCTTTCAGCTCCTTGACTGAACCCTTAATAGCAGTCAGTATCACCTGAAATGATAAATTAAAAACAGAACATCAAGCTGCTCTTTAATGTCAAGGCTCATTTAATATAGTTGATCGCTATGAAAGCAAACAATGAACAATTAAAAAAAGATCCCATCCATATAATGTATATCAAGTGTTTTCATTGTCTTCATTAGGAATGCATGAAAAAACCAAGGTGTGTTTTGGTCGTGGAAAGTAATGATCCAAGATAAAAATATATCAACATGGGAGAAAAATAGCTCATAAAACTATTTCTGATTTGTCACCTGCAATTAGAAGCACCTGTCCATGACAAAATTGTCAGACCTTTGAATCAGTTATTAAATGTGCAGATGATTAAAATACAGGCTGGTCAAAGAAATCCAATTAACAGTGTAGATTATTCTCACAAGTGAGCTACTTTGCACATACTGTGAGCAACTTGAAATGCTTCACACCAAGAGAAGTTTTCATGAAAAGGAAATTGCAGACAGTAGGCATCGTAATACAAAGCATGTCCATTAAGATTTATGTTTCAAATTGGCAATACTTTTAATACTGGATTTTTCAACTTCTGCATTATTGACATTTAGGTCCAGATAAGGTGTTTTGGTTTTGGTTTTGAGAAGTTGCCCTGTTCATTATAGGATGTTTAGCAACATGACTGATTTAACCAATTTGATGCCAGTAGCAATCCTCCAGTTGTTACAACTAAAAATGTTGTCTGCATCTACTTGAAATATTTTGTTATTTATAATACTTATGTTAAATATCACCAGTCTTTCAGCTCCTTGACTGAACCCTTAATAGCAGTCAGTGTCACCTGAAATGATAAATTAAAAACAGAACATCAAGCTGCTCTTTAATGTCAAGGCTCATTTAATATAGCTGATCACTATGAAAGCAAACAATGAACAATTAAGTGACTAAACTACCCAAAGCAATCTACAGATTCAATACAATCCCTATCAAACTACCAAAGACATTTTTCTCAGAGCTAGAACAAAAAATTTCACAATTTGTGTGGAAACACAAAAGACTCCAAACTGCCAAAGCAATCTTGAGAAAGAAAAACGGAGGTGGAGGAATCAGGCTCCCTGACTTCAGATTATACTACAAAGCTATAGTAAAAAGAAAATATGGTACTGGCACAAAAACAGAAATATAGATCAGTTGAACAGGATAGAGAGCCCAGAGATAAACCCACACACGTATGGTCACCTTATCTTTGATGAAGGAGGCAAGAATATACAATGAAGAAAAGACAGCCTCTTCAATAAGCGGTGCTGGGAAAACTGGACAGCTACATGTAAAAGAATGAAATTAGAACATTCTTAGCACCATACACAAAAATATACTCAAAATGGAGTAAAGACCTAAATGTAAGGTCAGACACTATAAAACTCTTAGAGGAAAACATAGGCAGAACACTCTATGACATAAATCACAGTAAGATCTTTTTTGACCCACCTCCTAGAGAAAGGGAAGTAAAACCAAAAATAAACAAATGGGAACTAATGAAACTTAAAAGCTTTTGCACAGCAAAGAAAACCATGAGCAAGGCAAAAAGACAACCCTCAGAATGGGTGAAAATACTTGCAAATGAAGCAACAGACAAGGGATTAATCTCCAAAATATAAAAACAGCTCATGCAGCTCAATATCAAAAAAGCAAACAACCCAATCAAAAAATGCGCAGAAGACGTAAATAAACATTTCTCCACAAAATACATACAGACTGCCAACAAACATATGAAAGGATGCTCAACATCATTAATCATTAGAGAAATGCAAATCAAAACTACAATGAGGTATCACCTCACACTGCTCAGAATGGCCATCATCAAAAATTCTACAAACAATAAATGCTGGAGAGGGTGTGGAGAAAAGGGAACCTTCTTGCACTGTTGGTGGAAATGTAAATTGATACAGCCACTATGGAGAACAGTATGGAGATTCCTTAAAAAACTAAAAATAGAATTACCATATGACCCAGCAATCCCACTACTGGGCATATACCCTGAGAAAACCATAAATCAAAAAGAGTCATGTACCACAATGTTCATTGCAGCTGTATTTGCAATAGCCAGTACATGGAAGCAACCTAAGTGTCCACTGACAGACAAATGGTTGAGTAAGATGTGGCACATATATACAATGGAAGATTACTCAGCCATAAAAAGAAACAAAACTGAGTTATTTGTAGTGAAGTAGATGGACATACAGTCTGTCATACAGAGTGAAGAAAGTCAGAAAGAGTAAAAAAAATATCATATGTAATACATATTTATGAAATATTAAAAAAAAGGTTCTGAAGAACCTAAGGGCAGGACAAGAACAAAGACACAGACATAGAGAATGGACTTAATGCCATGGGGAGGGGGAAGGGTAAGCTGGGAAGAAGTGAGAGAGTAACATTGACATATATACACTACCAAATGTAAAATATATAGCTAGTGGGAAGCTGCTGCATAACACAGGGAGATCAGCTCGTGCTTTGTGACCATCTAGAGGGGTGGGATAGGGAAGGTGGGAGGGAGACGCAAGAGTGAGGGTATATGGGGATATATGTATACATATAGCTGATTCATCTTCTTATACAGCAGAAATTAACAAAACATTGTAAAGCAATTATACTCCAATAATGATGTTTAAAAATTTTTTTAAATTAAAATAAATGTTAATCACATTTAAAACATATGTTCACCACAAAATCTTTACTGGGATTTGACAAACATGGCACCATGACCTAGCCAGGTTGACACATACAATTACAATTAACCATCTTACTACTCAAAATATTATGTAGTCATTAAAATTTCAATAATCTGATAATAGAAGGGAAACTGTTTCCAGTACACTGGTAAATACAAAAGTAATGGAAATAATATACAAAACCTGATACTTATGTGAATTGTTTCTATTTTTAAAGTTTTCATGATAGAAACAAATGGATTTTTTTCTCTCTTATAACACCTTTGAATTTTGTACATTTTCTGAAATTATTATTTTTTGGAGAAATATAAATGTTAGATTCAAAATTGTTTCAAACATAATTAAACCAAAGGGGAAAAAATGATTCATACTCTATATTTAAAGTATTTAAAAACAGCACTGTGCAACTCTCCTTCTTCTCTTTGCCTTTCTTGCTCATTGTGGTGTGCTGAATTATGCCAACCCCAGTTTTATAGGTTGAAGTCCTAACCCCCAGTACCTCAGAAAGTGACTACATTTGGAAAGAGGCTCTTTAAAGAGGTAATAAAGTTGAAAGTATGTTATTAGGGTGGATCCTAATCCAATCTAACTGGTGTCCTTATATGAAGGGGAAATCTGGGGACAGGCCATGTGAAGACATAGGGAGAGGACAGCCAACAAAAAGTCAGGGAGAGAGGCATGAGAAGAAACCAGTCCTGCCATCACCTTGATCTTGAATTTCCAGCCTCCAGAACTGTGACAAAAATACTTCTTTTGTTTAAGCCATATGGTCTGCAGTATTTTCTTATGGCAGCCCTAGCAAAGAATACACTCATACTCAGCATGAATCCTGCAGGAGATTGCTATACTGCTCTTTGTTACACAGGTAGTGTGGGAATTCAGGCAGCCTCCTTGCTTTTTTTATATCCAAGAATGTTTTTTACTTTTAAGTTGCCTCTGTAGGGTATGGAGATGAATCCGTGAAAATATTTTGCAAGGAAACACCAGCAAGCCCACATGCTCCACACAGGTTGTCCTCCCCTGGCATATGCTCCTGTGATATTCAGTGTTTGATTCCCTCTGCAAGTGTAGCAGTGCTGTGGTAGGATTTATGGTTTCTGTACAGCACTGTGTGTATTGATGGATTGTTTGGCTAGGTGTTTTGCAGTATTTTCTTTGTCTCCATAGGTATATTTAACCACACTGTTAGCTACTCGCCATTGTTCAGCTTAGCTCCCTAACAACGGAATCTACTCTTTTTGATATATGACATCTTTGAGGAGCAATTTGTAAAGCACTGTGTCCACACGTTCGCAAACTTTCTAAAAGAAAAATGTTACTCTGGATATATTGAATGACCTTGGGGAAATCATAAAAGTGAGCTGTGAGAAATGACGTCATGAGTCATCCTTTCACCTGAACTTAGAATTATGAAAAACATTCTAGATCAAGATTCTAATAAAATCGGTTCCATATACTTCCATGGATGTTACAAAATTGTCTATATTGGCATTGGCCCCTGCAGTGTTTTCCACACAGTACTGCATTTTGAGTCAAAATGATGCTATCTCAGAAATAAAAGTAACTTTGAGAGTAACAATGTAGCTGGAAAAGGGTAGCTCTAAGACTGGTCATTGGAGTTCTTATTTGATTTACATTCTATTAAGACTGGTCATTGGAGTTCTTATCTGATTTACATTCTATCTTCTACTTAGCACATATGCTTAAAGGAGTTCCTGAGCAGGTTTACTAAACTTCATCACACATTCAATAAATCACTCTATCTTTCTCTCCATTTTTTTTTTAGCTTTTACAGATTTTATAAAAGTGAAATAAAAACAAAACATTTTGATTTGTAAAATTTTAAAACAGAAAACAAGGTTAATTGCAAAGTTATATATATATATATATATATATATATATATATATATATATATATATATATATCCCTTCCAACTTTATATGTATATATATATATAAGCTTTCCCAACATCCACCAAGTTTTACAATACAACTGTTAACACAGGTGATATACAATTAAGGAAATTAAATACATAGAGGCATCACCATTGCAAAAAAATAAGGACAAATTTCACTTATTTATGGGAAACAGAGTTTTAGAAGTGGCTTGAAGTCACTAAATAGCCACTAAAGTAACCCGAAGACAAGTGATTTAGAACCTGCAGGATCAGACAGCAGCCCTCAGAGTTTTATACTGTTCTCTTTCTGTCTGCTCTTTCTGACAGAAATGTCCATTTTACTATTCTTTAGTGAAATTCTGTTGTTTGAATATTTTTCCAATTCTCATACACTTTAATTATGATAAAAAATAAAATGATTATACATAACACTCAAGTGATATTTTAAACTAGTGGAATATTCCTTATCTAGTTTTAAGGAATTTTAAGAAAGTTTTTTGTTGTTGTTGTTTTTTGCTTATAAAAATTATTTCTAAGGGTTCTGATTCACCAAAAGCATTTGGCTTGTGTGTGTGTGTGTGTGTGTGTGTGTGTTAGTTACTGGACGTTATAACATATGTCTAGATCAATAGCAGCATGAATTTATTAGATAGTTCACTTTTGGGATGACAAAGACCTTAGTAATAAATGGGAAGTTGGTTGGTTGGTTCTAGATCTAGGTATTGAGTTTCCCTGCGTGCCATGCTCTGCAGCCTATGTTTTAACCATGTATTTATATCCATTATGCACTATTTAGCAATAACTGAAACTGCTATTAATCTAAAATTAAATCTATAGGTTTCTCATTAAAAACATGTGTCTCTACTTGCACAGAAATAATATTTCTGATATATATTTTCACTTATTGTCATCACATTATTTGTATGAGGATAAAATTCTTGACATTTTATTTTCTTTCATCCTCCATTTGAATTAATCACTGATTCCTGGTATTTCCACCTTATAAATATCCTTCCAAACCATTCACTAGTACCAACTTATTACTAGTTACTACTATCTGTCACCTGACCTAAACATAAAAACCCCTGACTTGCTTACAAGCATGTACTGTCCTTACTCAAATCTGTTTGCTATAAATTGATCACCCGTCTGCTTTAAAATGCTGAAATGATCATCTTTAATGCTTCCAGCAAAGACCGTTTCCTTTCCTTTAGCATGATTTTCAAAGTTCTATGCCCAGAATACCTCTTCCCTATCACCTCATACACGCTCCTGTAGATCTATACCTTCTAGTGACACTAGACTGTCTGTTCTATAACTGATCATGCCCCTCCTGTCCAGGAAACCTGCACGCTATTTCTCTCCCTGCACAACTCTTGATTTAGGAATATTTTCAGTTCTCTAGCACTGATATTGCAATAGATCAGACACAAATACATGGGCTTATTTCCTAGGTTTCCTTTCTATCCAAACCAAGAGTCAACACATTTGTGTTCTTTAGTGACTGTAAATTTAAAGTGAAGTAAAAGTCTCAATTAAGTGGTGAATCCATTTTTTAGAAGCCAGTAGTTTCTTTTGGAGACACCCTCCCGAAAATACTTCCCCCAAAAAACTCTGCAGTAAATCTACGAAAAAACATTCAGATGATTTTAACTTTCTACCTGGAATCAGAGACCCCAGCTAACATTTACTGACTTTACAGCTCAAGAGAATTCCCTGTAATTCCTAGTTATAAAGTCTTCACCCAAATTTTCTGTTTTGATTTACTCTCATTAAGAATTATTATTCTCATCTTAATAAAGCTACCTAGAATTATCCATGCATGTAGTGATATGCAGGGCATAGGACTTTGATAGAAATGGCTTGCTGAAAATAAGAAAAATGTATCCAACATAATTTCAAATTATTTTGTATATAAGTATGGTTTAGTTTAAGTTTAGATATGAGAGATAATTCTTCTTCTCTCTCTCCCTCATATGTATATATTTATATATATATATATTATAATTTTACTTTTCTCACTTTATTAATCCTAAGGTATAATCTTAAAATAGAATAGCTACTTGTTTGGATAACTTTTTCAATCCTTTTGCAGTTGTGCTACAGCACAGGAAACACAGATGGACAATCTTAGAATAGTGTATATTAGTAGTACAAATGTAAATTTTATTTACAATCCAAATCTTCTGTTTTATGGTTGTTTTATTACTTCAGTTATTTTTTCCCAAAATTCAAAGCTCCAGTGAAATTTTTGGTTCCCAGGATAAATATGATATCTATAAGCTGGCAGCTACCAGTAGACACCAACAATTCCAAACTCATATGTTTTCCTTTGTTATATTTTAGAATAAAGACAAAAGTGTAAACATGTTGACTTTGCTATTTTTATTAGCTGTGACAAAAATGTGTACATAGTTTTGATTATTGCATGCTATAAAAACAATAACAACATATTGATGATGTGAAATAATGTAAATTTCAAATTTGAAAATTACATTCAAAATACACATTTTTTATAAAAATTAAAATTATTTTTGATGTTTTTAAAAATGTATTTTTCACCTACGTCAGTGTTTTCTCCTTTCTTTGTTTTTAACCTTTTAAAATATCTTTTCATTGATAAAATGTGAATATTTAAATTAATTACTGCTAAGTGTAAGTAGTCTCTTATTGAAACTCTTTTCTACCTTCATTATATTCACTGTTCCATTCTCCCAGTCAACTCTTTTATATCGTCTCTCTTTTCCTTAAATTTGAATATCTCCTCTTTCATTACCCCTTTCAGCTTATTTCTACTTACTTGAGAAAAGAGAAACAAAAGAGATCATCCACATGCTTTTGCCACCGCATTTACCATTCTAGTTGCACTTGTGTTTATATTCTGGGTTCTTTTGCTTGTGTCTAATAAGGAATGGATTAAGACCAGTCATTCCACTTGTTGGTATTGCAGGAGATCTCATGTCTCCTTGTTTATGACAGGACAATTCCAGCAATTTTTCTCATTCACCTGACTCTCTTTTCAGTAAATTGAATTAAAACGAATATGTCTCTATTGTTTTCTGTGCAATCCAGTTAAATCCAGCTTTCCCCAAAAACAAACTTTATTCAAGGCTAATCCTTACCTCCAAGTTGCTGTTTCCAATGGCCAATACTCAGTCTTAATCTTACTTGATCTAGCTGCAATGCTCCTGCCTTAGAGGAACATTTTCTTCTTCCTCCTGCCCTCCATTGTCTCTTACTTCTCTTACTTACCGAGATGTTCCAAGTGCTTACTTTCCCCTTTGCTGATTTCTCTTAGTCTCTTCACATGTAAGAGTTTGAATGATACAGGACTGCTTCTCTATCAACACTTTCTCTAACAATGATTCACAATATCGTATGGGCTTAAAAGCCAATCTGTATGTTGATGTCTTCATTAAAATTCAAACTCCAATATATAAATGCCTCTTAACATCTCCACCTGCATCTATCTCAAACCTAACAAGTTCTAAACCAAAATCATGTCTCCAAACCCCCAAATAGCCCCTCCTACAGTGTTCTCAGCTGGCTAAATGTTAGCTCAAGCTACAATCTAATTATTATTGTAATAACCTCTGGACTGTGCTGTCTCGCCTTTGCCTTTTTTTCTCTCTATAGTTTGCTCTCCACACAATGGCCAGGGTGAACTTTTAGAAACCTCTTAAATTGTGCTCTTTTCAAAACCATGCAGTGGCTACCCAGGTCACTTAGAGAAAAAAAAAAATCTTCAAGAAACTGTCTTCCCAGAATCCATTGCCAGGGAGCTGACCTCCTTGAATTGGCCAGATACACTTCTGATTCAGCTTGTTTGCACTACTTTATTATAGAAACCTTCCCAGACCACTCTGTGTAAAACAAGCCCTCCCCAACCATTCTTTTTTTCCCCCTTGCTTTATATATTTTTTACATCATTTGTCACAATATGACCTACTAATAACCTACTTACTTATTTACAAATCTTTCCCTTAAACAAAAAATGACAGCTCTCTGAGAGAAGCCATTGTCTTGTGTATATGTGGGTATGTGTGTGTATACACATATATGAATATAAAATAAATAATGAATATTTGAATAAAATATATATACCATACAATGGTTAATTTATTACATTTTATTTTTGTTTTAGTTGTATTTTGAATGAGAGTCAAATAGGGAGTTTTGAAAATTACATTTCTAATACATCATAAAAAATAAAAAGAAATGATTGTGACTTCCAAAATATTGTTTGAGCAAAATAAAATGCATTGAGAAAATAAGTTTTTCTTTCCTCCTGGATGGTATGGAAATCTGACTCCTAAAATATCACCACCTAAATCTGTTGACAGGATGAAGCTGAGATATTGATTAAGGGAAAATACCACCTTACAAAACTTTGGAGGTGTCTTCGGGGGTGGGGTGGAGGAGGAGGTCAGAATTTATTAAGAATTGTAAGTTTGGCTTAAGACAGTCTTTAAACGTGGGGACTTATAAGGATTGGGTAAGACTCACATCCAAAAGTCCAGAATTGATGGAAACAGCCATGAAAGGATTTTGAGAAAAGTATTCAAATAATCTTAGGGTGTAAATTGTTTGTTGAAACTTTCCATTAAAGAGTTGATGGTGGGCTTCCCTGGTGGCGCAGTGGTTGGGAGTCCGCCTGCCGATGCAGGGGACACGGGTTCGTGCCCCGGTCCGGGAAGATCCCACGTGCCGTGGAGCGGCTGGGCCCATGAGCCATGGCCGTTGAGCCTGCGTGTCCGGAGCCTGTGCTCCAAAACGGGAGAGGCCACAACAGTGAGAAGCCCATATAGCGCAAAAAAAAAAAAAAAAAAAAAAAGAGTTGATGGTTTTCCAGGAAGTTCCTAATGAACCATGGAACCATTGCTGGGGCAGAACAGTTCTGGAAGAGTAAAGAAATACTAATAATGACAATGGGATTGCAAAATTATGTTAATGCAGACATTAAGGTGTGATTTAGATTTCCAGTGTTCAGTCTGAGTGTGGGCTAGACAATTTTGAGACATTCTTGATGGGATAAGTCTAGTTCACAAAGTAATGTTTTTACCTAATTATTGAAATGTTACACAGTCCACAAGATTATTACTCTTTTAATCAGTCCAACTCTCATTTCTTTGTGCTTCTAATTCCCTGGGAGTTTTTTCTCCATATTCCCAAAATAGTTTTATTTAACACTAAACTGCATCTGTTTTCCAAATAAGCATTTGTAGCCTATTGCTTAAAAGGAATCTGAATATTTACAGTATGGTTAAATACTTTTGAATCAACAAAAAATTACAATTATAAAACAATTATCCATTTCTTCTTGACAATGTATCAAAATATGTTTTCTATTTTATTGGTAATGTTTCTCAATACATATTCATTTATCAATGAATTTGTCATATTTATATAGAGTTAATGTAAGAGTTGGAATAATTATCTCTGAAGTTGAGACAAATTTTAAGACAAGAGTGGTTTTTTTTTTTTTTTTTTTTTTTTTTTTTTTTTTTGCGTTATGCGGGCCTCTCGCTGTTGTGGCCTCTCCCGTTGCGGAGCACAGGCTCCGGACACGCAGGTTCAGCAGCCATGGCTCACGGGCCCAGCCGCTCCGCGGCATGTGGGATCCTCCCAGATCGGGGCACGAACCCATGTCCTCTGCATCAGCAGGTGGATCTCAACCACTGCGCCACCAGGGAAGCCCAAGAGTGCTTTTAAAACATATATTTTTTTCTATTTTTAAATTTGTCTATGTGGGAAAAATAAGATGCTCCATGGTACCAACACTGCTGCCTCTCTTTTTCTTGTGATCCTTCTCCTAGGTTGTAGAAAATTTTAACATCTTTGACATCTTGGAAAAGGGAGAGTTGAATCAACTTTGAAATGTTTCCCACATTCTTGAATCATTAAGAGTAGGAATTTTATTGTTTCCTTCAGATCTGGTGGTACCCCTGATGAATTTGTTAAGTGAAGGCATGGTACTGCAATTAACTATGGTATTTGAGCTGGAGAAAAACTTAACCTCTCTGAAATTTACAGCAAATAAAATTCAACTCCCTCTGATTGTATAGTAAGAAAAACAAGTTCTTCCTACTTCACTGGCTGTGTAATGGTCAAATTGAATAGATCTGTAATAATTTTGTACTTCATGAAAATATTTCCAAATATTTATCCCTCTTCTCTCTCATACAGATTGCACCTCATACAAAGCAATCTCCACATCTCTACTCTTTAGGGTTTGGCCTGTCTTATCGTGAGTCTTATTTTTCATCTAGTTGTTTCTCCAACACTAAACTTCTCTGTTAACTGAATGTATCTGATCTTCTACGACACTTCAGAAAGCTACTGACCTTGTGAGAATTAACTCTATACAGTAGTGCAGGGAGATAATGGAGAGCACTACTGTCCTAATAACCACCACTTTACCCATTAGGATGCTGCATTTTGTTTTTGTTTTATTGTTTTGTCGGCAATTCTTTATTCTTTCCTACCATCCCAAGACCTATTTTTCTCCTCAAAATATCAGTTCCATATTTCTTCCTTAGTTGAAGGATTACAGGTGTCCCAGTTTCACAAAGTTATACAATTATAGTGCAGAATCCATTTACTTCCCAGTAATTGGAGTACAACCATCACAGCAGGAATAAAAGCAAGGCTTACGGTTCAGAGTAAAAAACACAGTCCTATCATACAGCTTGTAGTAAAAAGGGTAGAAAGCGACTTGGCCTCAGTGACTCTCTGAGCTTCAGTGTAGAATTTTAATTGCAGTTTGTCTTGCAATAAAAGAGCATGTTCTGAACACTTTTGAATAGAACTATTTCTGAAACCAAATTGTCTTCACATTATGATTTAAATTGATATAGCTTGTGTTTCATGCCAGAAAAAGGAGGCAATCTACAGGTAATATTGTGTAGTTAGGTAGTAAGCGTAGTTACTGAAATCACAGGCAATGTTGAAATCAATTCAATTTCATTGTGAAAACTCCCTGTTATAATTCATGATGACAAACAACACAAATAATGTGTTGTCTGACCTATTTTTTCTTCTTATAGCCTCATACTTCTTTTAAATGATGAGGGATGTACCTACACTGGTTAATACCACTACCACAATCCCATCTAACAGTCCCAAATTGGAATTATTTTTCTTAAGAATGGGCAATTACCTATAACTCATCTCTCCAACAGAAGGAAGCATTTCTTGTTTGTGGTGAATACTATATTCAATCAAAGACTACCATTTTTGTGCTGGGCATTCATTTAAATATATATCATTCTAAAATTCACACAGATAGATAACAAGTCAAACTCTATAATTTCCTCCTTAAAAATTTCTCCTCAATATTACTTCCTAAATGTAAGATAGTTATCAGTCTGTACACAGTTTACCTACCAACTGTGACATCACTTTTCTACCTATCAAATTCTTAGATCTATATTTTCATCTCTATTTCCCTAACCTCTAAGGCATTCAGATTCCCATATACAAACATGTAAGCCATTGTAGGCAGTTACTCAGCTCCAGCAACAGTAGTCTGGATATGATCTACCTGATTTATTTCCATAATTCTTTCTAATCATTTTTAGGTCAATTTCCTAGTTAAGGATCCATTTATTCATTCTAGCACCTACAATGTTTCAAGCCTATTAATAACCTCTGATTGTTTTTTCAGACTGATGCCAGTCATTTCAAAGACAAACTCCTAACTGCAGGCAATCCCCTACTTGTCTCCTCAACCTAAATGGTCAGCTTGTCAGTGCATATAAATGTATTGATCTCTTCTTTTGCCTGGCTTATTTCCACCCCTGTACTTCCACTCTGGATTACTGTATGGTAATTGATGCTCTTGGAAATAATTCCTGGCTCCACAGTATAAAGAAGTGCATCTTAGGTATGTTGTTTCCTTTTTCATGACATCAAATTATCTATATCCTGTTGTCTTCCCAGAAAGGTTTTGTCATAATAAACTGCTTCATAAAGTATCATTCTTTCCACCCTCATCATTTTTATCTTGACTGGAAATTTTTCACTGCATAAAATGTTATTGACTAGAACTGTGTAAAATTTTCCAGGGGATGAGATATAATAAATTTTTTAGAAAGAAGTAAAACCAACTTATTCTGAATTATTATACATGCAAATGAACTTTCAATGTATCATTATGTTCAAATGTATGTATATTACACACACAAGTTGGTTTCCAAATTATACTAATTATCTTTGTTTCAAATGAAGTGAAGTTGAAAATGAGAATTTAAAAGGGAAGGAAATATCTCAAATGCCTACTTTGATTAACTGAATGATATCTTTGCCTATATGGAATCAAAATAATGACCCAATTTAATATGTTAACTTAAGCAGTCATTTGATAAGGGCAATTCATTTAAAGCAGTTTCTTACCATCATGTAGCTGTTCTAATTGCCAGATTATTTAACAGAGTAGGGTTATTTATTTATTTATTTATTTATTGCGGTACGTGGGCCTCTCACAGCTGTGGCCTCTCCCGTTGTGGAGCACAGGCTTCGGACACGCAGGCTCAGTGGCCATGGCTCATGGGCCCAGCCGCTCCATGGCATGCGGGATCCTCCTGAACCGGGGCACGAACCCACATCCCCTGCATTGGCAGGCAGACTCTCAACCACTGCGCCACCAGGGAAGCCCCCCATAGTGATTTTTAAACTGTGTTATTTAATTTGAAAATATATTTATAGTCTGCATAAAGGTCTATTATGTATTTTATGCTTCATGTTTCAAGATTTAACAATGATAAAACAGAAATACAAACCAGTCATTGTCAATACATTCTCCTGCATTCAAGTGAGTATTGTATAAGTAAGAACTCTTATATTATACAGTATCCTCATGCAAGAACAAGAGGTGGCATAATCAGGTAGGTTTTGTCTAACAAGAACTCTGTTCACAAAGGAGTAGAATGGCACTTAAATTAGGGAAATGATTAAATGTCGCAGTAGGAGGTGATTTCATGAAAAGAGACTCTACCACATACCAGGCAAGGTAGACTTTGTACATTGTACGAAGCACAAGAGATTCAGAAGTAACTGTGTGAGTTATTAGTGAAAAATAACTTGCTTTAGCATCTATTTCCCCCACCTTATACCAGGAAAGATAAGATGTCATTCTTCCTAAAGTTTAGAATAAGGCTCAAAACTCCATATGTATGTTCTGTCTGCTGAAAGAGAGAAAGTAAGAAGATGTGTGTTTAATAATTACTCTAGAAAATTAAGCTAAGTGGCTAAATGAGAAGTAAGGGAAGGATCCAGGGTTTTGGAGGGACAAAAGAAGAAAATTACCTTAGACCATTAGTAGGAATCTTGGACCACTACTCAGAAGCTGGGACCCATGCTTGCAAACAGAGCCACTGATGGAGAAATGGCAATGTGATAATAAATTCAAATTCACCATGGAGATTGCTTGGATAGGTATGTTAAGCCCGTCTACAACACAAACATCCCAGAACCAGATACGATGATGGAGACGAATGCTTAATAGCCATTTTCTCCAAAGGAATAACAGTAAAGATAGTAAAATGGATCATTGTCCCCTTGCATTTGTTTCCACTTAGGTCAGAAGTGATGATATGGGCCTTCCCTGGTGGCGCAGTGGTTGAGAGTCCGCCTGCCGATGCAGGGGACGCGGGTTCGTACCCCGGTCCGGGAAGATCCCATATACCGCAGAGCGGCTGGGCCCGTGAGCCATGGCCACTGAACCTGCGCGTCTGGAGCCTGTGCTCTGCAATGGGAGAGGCCACAACAGTGAGAGGTCCACGTACTGCAAAAAAAACAAACAAAAATTATTAGTTTTAGATATTCTGCGCTTAAAAATAATATGTTTTTGATTTGAGATAAATCAGATTCATAAGAAACAGAAATTTTACCCAATATCACGTGTTACTAATAATTTCAAGGACACAAGCATCTGTAAAGTGAAGGAAAAATAGAAATAAGTCAGAACAGCCAACTCAGCTTACCCATTCCTCACTTGCCACGTTAGTATATGCTGTGGCCCAGCATTTACATACCAGGTTGACAAATGATATTTTACACAATAGGGAAATAAAGAAACCTCTCCCATTTTACACTCTAGTAATTGAATTATTTAATAATATTTTGCAAAGAGTCAACACATGAACCAATAAATCTAGACAGAATAGGTATATTCAAATAGAAACATTCATAGATAAGGAATCTTCCACTTTTAAATATCATTACTGTATTTATTGTGAGATCTGTCAATAACATGTTTTTAAGGGAGTTTTATTGGGCCACATTTTTCCCTGGTAAGTCTCCAAGGAAAAGGAAAAGGTCCACTGCTAATCTTTTCTTTCTCTAATAGTTGCTTAGTCGTTTTGTTGTTTTAGTGTTATGCTTGCTTTTTATAATTTCAAGTGTATGGGATTTGGAGTTATTATACTTTCAGTGAAGCATAATTCTTCTTTTGTTCAATTAAAATTTGAGATTTAATTTATGCTCATTTAAAGTATTGTTTTAAATTGTTAATATTTGGGGGTCTTTGATAACCTTGGTAAGATATTTTAAATTCTGAAATATGTATAAGATATACATACACATGTATATATGTGTGTATACACATACATATTAATATACAAAAAGTAGTGGTAAGAAAACAATGAGCTCAAATAGAGTTAGAATATTGCTCGTGGCACAGAAGGGAACATGAACTTCATGTTCATGTTAGATTCCTATGTTCTCCAAGTCTGGAGGGAACAATGCAGAGTATGTCTGGATGCATGGTTAGCACACTCACAGTTGAGGAAT
The DNA here is from genome assembly GCF_964341445.2 of Mesoplodon mirus. Taxonomy (NCBI): domain Eukaryota; kingdom Metazoa; phylum Chordata; class Mammalia; order Artiodactyla; family Ziphiidae; genus Mesoplodon; species Mesoplodon mirus. The sequence goes on from NC_138978.1 coordinate 187,875,264, forward strand.
ACTCAGCTTAGGGACCCCTGATCTTACCAGACTGTTGACAAACCTGACCACACTTTGAGCATAAGGAACATTTTATATTTGTTCCCCTGGAATATAAGCAGACCTCCTCTAGAAGAAGCAAGAAGCCTTGACCTGAAATATCACCACATACAAATACCTTCACTGCCCCACGTGGAGACAGTGTTTCTAGCTTCAAAGACTGAATGTCTAGACTTATAGAAGTGCCAGAGAGACATGGAGAATGAATCTCCCAGCAGAGATACAGGATTATGATATATAATGTGGAAAAGTGATACAGGGGCATCTTCTGGAGCATCAATGACCCCGACGTCTATCCCTACAAATACACAGTGTGCTTGAATATAATGATCAATGTAATTTTTTCTTCCTTTTCAAAGCATATATTGAGGATCATTTTCATCCTAGACTTCATTTTAAACAATATTAGAATCACAGAAAGCATAAGGATACTAAATCGACGCAGAGTAAAAATAAAATCTCCATTCTATATCCACATATCTCATTGATTAAGAAATTTGCTAAGTAAACCACTCAGAAAATGATTGGCTTTGATATTTGATTTTGATATGGAGAGGAAGCACTTTACCATCAGAAATGGTCCTTGGAGATCAGCTTGCTGGCTTCCTATGAATTTACTTATCCTATGTATCTCCTGTGTCTTACCAGTAAAACTTCTTATCTCTGTTAAAAATAGTTCACATAGGGGCCTCCCTGGTGGCACAGTGGTTGAGAGTCCGCCTGCCGATGCAGGGGATACGGGTTCGTGCCCCGGTCTGGGAGGATCCCATGTGCCGCGGAGCGGCTGGGCCCATGAGCCATGGCCGCTGAGCCTGTGCGTCCGGAGCCTGTGCTCCGCAACGGGAGAGGCCGCAACAGTGAGAGGCCCGCGTACAGCAAAAAAAAAAAAAAAAAAAAAAAAAAAATAGTTCACATAACAACAAACTTTATGTTGGGCAAATATTATATGTTCTCCAGACTTTAGGATTCTGGCATTTTCTTCAGAAAGGCAGCAAAATATGCAAATGTATCCACAGTCCTACACATCTATGGCATCCCCTAGCAACAATCTGGTTGTACTTTCTGAAATGCAAATCCCAGATGTCATTAAATACAACAAGCCACATTTCTTTTACTCAGTTAAGAGAAACCTGAAATGTGAGATCTAGCACACATATAACATGGTTAATATCCCTGAATGAGAAATAAAAAGCATAATGAATTAAAGAGTAATGTAACTGAGGGAAATCACATTAAGAATGCATTGGACTAACATCGGAATTGAGATATTTACTGAAAAATACAAAACTAATGGTGCATTCACATCTCATGTTTCTGCTTTTTACTTTTTCCTCCTTTTTATGACATTACATTTCTGGGGAAAAAAACCCTAAAAATATTTCTACTGTATGTGAATAAATTTGGAAATTTCTTGACTCCCAAATTCTTAATTCTAAAACTACTCTTGAATGATGAATTATCTGGTCTGATTATTTATTTTCAAATCACATAGGACTTTTACTTGTAGTAGCTTAGAACATTCATTCATTGAGAGCAATGACAGGATCTAAGCTGGAGGAACTGGGCCTGGGGTAAAGGTGATCTTCATTAATTCCTGTTCACATTCTTCTCTGTTTCTCTCTAAGGTCTGTGTTAGATAGTAGCACCCTGGTGGTAAGCTCCAGTAATTTCCCCTATCTCATAATGAGTAAGATAATTTCTGTAAGTGTTGGTCCAATGTCTGGCATATACTAAAATCATTAATACAAATATCAATTTATTTTCTCATAGTTCCATTCTGTTCCCACTCAAGAATGTGGAATCCAGTGTCTTTTTTTTCCTATGTGCATAAAATATAATGGATTGGACATGTTCATATGCAAGTATTACTAGATTTCTTTTGTACGAAACTTGTGACTCTTCAGGTAATATTAAGCCCTTTTCCTAAGCACCTTTGAAAATATATCATGGGGAAAATAATTTGGTTCTTAAAAACACTGTTTAATCATTGTCATATGAGCTTTAACAAAAAAAATATTTAAACAGTGAAATCACTGAAAAATCAGAGATTTTGAAAACTAAGGAAAATATTTCAATTCCCCTGAAAATGAACAGATTTTTAAAAAAATTATAATTGTGGTTTCTTATTATTTTGATATCAGAACTAGAGTTGAGTAATAGATTTGCATGCTAAAGCTTAATATATTTACAGACTCTTATTGTGATAATCTCTTGGCTGTGGTTTCCAGTGTTTTGCTTATGATGTAGGATTTTATATACAAGTTTATTTACATAGCCCAATGTCTGTCTCTTGGTTAGTGTGAAATTTCTTAGAAGCTTGGGGCAGCCCTGAGAGATGGGACTTCTTTCTCTTGTGTTGTTAGTTGAAGAGCCATTGTAGGAGCAGTAACAAATTCCAGGTCAGGGAGTTGTGCCATACTGGGGTCAAAACTCAAATTTCCTATGCAAGTAAGAATAAAGACAAACTGAAGGTTTGAAAGAAGCATAAAATGGAGAATGAAAACAACTATGTATGAACATATTTGAAGCAAAATCTGTGGTAGAAATTGTTCCTAAGTCAAAAAAGAACCACCCCAGAAGTTGTTTTGTAGTACTGATACATGCTGAAACTCTAAGAGTAATTGAGGAAATCCATGAAGCACTCATCTCCTGCTTTATTAGTGACCCCACGTTAAATAAACTTTGATGTAGCAAAGACAACTTTTTTTTTTTAGTTTCTGCTTTATAACAAAGTGAGTCAGTTATACATATACATCTGTTCCCACATCCCTTCCCTCTTGCGTCTCCCTCCCTCCCACTCTCCCTATCCCACCCCTCCAGGTGGTCACAAAGCACCGAGCTGATCTCCCTGTGCTGTGCGGCTGCCTCCCACTATCTATCTACCTTACGTTTGGTAGTGTATATATGTCCATGCCTGTCTTTCACTTTGTCACAGCTAAAGACAACTTTTTGATCTTCCTTAGTACTGCTTTACTTCCCAATTCTCTTTCAATACCCCACAATCTCTAGAAATAAAAATCATGAAGTGATAAGCAAAATTCATATCTTCCTAGATATTTGAAAATACAGTTCTCAGAAGCTGTTCTTCCAGAAGAATCATTGGACTGGAACCTACTTCCCAATGCATTCCCCTAGAGAGGGATCATTATCTACAATAAAGGCTGGTACATGAGACATATAATTTCCAACTAGGACTAAAGATTGCATTTCATGTCTGACAGAATCCTTGGTTACAAAATCTAGAAACTGACTTTAAGTATCTGAAACAAGGTAATACAATTTATTAGAAATATATTGAGAGAGTCTAGAATTTGTTGAGACGAATGAGGCCAATCTTATAAGTCAGGTATCTGTAGTTCCAAAACTCAAAAATTACAGCACTTTTAAGGAGGGCCAGATTGCTGAAAACACTCTCTCCACTGCTATAGGACATAGCTGCTACCTGACATCACTATTGGTGCAATTAAACACACTTTCAGTTATTGAAAATGAAGGATAACTGGTTTTCCTTTAAAATATTTTACAGCTTTATTAAAGCATAACTGATATTCAATAAACTGCACATAGTTAATGTATACAGTTTGATGAGTTTAGACATATGCACATACCCATGATACCATCACCACAATCAAGGTACTGAAGATATTCATCACCTCTAAAAGTTTTCTTATATCTCTCTGTGTTTTGTTTGTTTTGTTTAAGACCACATAACATAAGCTCTACCTTCTTAACAAAATGCTGGGTGCACAATACCATCTTGTTTATTACAGACATCGTGTTGTACAGTAAGTCTCTAGGGCTTATTCATCTTGTGTGATTGTACCTTTATACCCATTGAACAACATCTCCCCATTTCCCCTTCCCTCCATCCCTTAGCAACCACTATTCTGTTCTATAAATTTAATTATTTCGGATAACTGGTTCTTTATTTTTGTATCACTCATTCCAGATATATAGCTGAAGGCTCTCAAATCCCATCTTATAGGTGAAGAAATAGGGACACAAGAAGTAAAGGCCCTTTCTACATTTACACAGCTAGAAGTGTCAGGGGTAGGACTGAAAAACAAGATTCTGGTTTCAGACTCCAACTTCCTAAAAAATGCATGATAAGTATTGAATCACACTATACATTAAATGTTCCATTATCAGTAAAACATATTTTCAATGTGTAAATTTCATCAATTGGATATGAATAGGAAGTGCACACATCAGGAAATAAAAATATTCTCTTCCTGAAGTATATCCCGAGGACGAACTGCAATAAAATTCTTTAGAGATTGGTAACCTATGGATTTCAGTGATCCATTCAAGATTACTTAATCAAAAATTATATGATTAAGATGTAAGTTTAGCAAGTACTTGAAGAAGTAGAGACAAATGTAAACCTTGAAAACACCAAATTTCCCTTTGTCACTTAGTAGGTCAAAATTGGAATAAAAACAAAACATATTTTTATTACTTTAAAATAAACTGACAGCATAGCTGCTAAGATATTTTATAATAACTCATCAATAATAAGATTGTTTAAAAATTGTTATAGAAAATCACCATGATAAAACCAACTTCTTTGCTTCTAATAATTTATGCTTGATATGCATTGTGAGAGTAATATTAATATGCAAGATAATTCAAGCAGCCTGACTGATCTCATTAACTAGTCATCAAATTAAGTTCAAATTCATGGGGTCTGGGCTTCCCTGGTGCTGCAGTGGTTGAGAGTCCGCCTGCCGATGCAGGGGACACGGGTTCGTGCCCCGGTACGGGAAGATCCCACATGCCACGGATCGGCTAGGCCCGTGAGCCATGGCCACTGAGCCTGCTCATCCGGAGCCTGTGCTCCGCAATGGGAGAGGCCACAACAGTGAGAGGCCCACGTACCGCAAAAAAAAAAGAAAGAAAGAAAGAAAGAAAGGCTGCTTGAAATTTCAAATTCATGGGATCATTACCGGTTTTTTGTTTTTCTGGTTTCTTTTGCTTATCTTATTATTTCTCTTAGAAAGAGCAATACAAATATAGGAGAATGAACACACACACACACACACACACACACACACAGAGGGAGAGAAAGATTTCTAAGGTACGACCTTGGCGACAAACCTATAGGTGTGTGTGCAATTTTTTCTTCAACACCATGTTTGTTAGAGAGGTCCCCAAAGAAATCAAATCTCCTGGTTTGTTAAAAATATATTTTTTTCTTGGAAAGATAACATTTGAGCAAAGTAACACATTTTATTTGTAAAACCGAAACAAAAATAGTAGAAATATTATGTAACAATATCAAGTGACAAATAATTATACTAAATATTTTGTTTATCTGGTGTCTCCTTTTACCATTAAAATTTTTTTGATTTGAATTTTATCCCATTATGTATGCATATATCATTTTAGAGGATCTATTTTTTTGTTTTGCCAAAATTGAAAAACTTCAATTTTTGATCAGAGAGTTTTACCCTTTTACCTTTATCTTGATGATCATTATACTATTATATAAGATTAACTATCTTATTTGTATTTTCTGTTAATCATACTTTATTTCTTTGTTCTTTTCTGAATTCAGTCTGTTAATGTGGTTTCTTTCCTGTTATTGCTGTAACATATGACCTCAAACTTAGCGTTAAAAAAACAATTTTGTGTTAAAACAACACAAATTAATCTTCTGACAGTCCTGGAAGTTAGAAATCTGAAATGGATCTCATTTGCCTAAAATCAAAGTGTTGGTAAGACTTTGTTCCTCCGGAGTCTCTATGGGTGAGTTTGCTTCTTTGTCTTTTCCAGCTTCTAAAGACTGCCTTCATTACCTTGGCTCACTGCCACTTCCTCCATTTTCAAGACCTGGAAAAGACTGCTGAGTCCTTCTTATACTGCATGACTCTGGCACTCCTCTTCTGGGTTAAATCTCTCTCTACGTCTCTCTTATAAGGACACATGTAATTAAATTTAGGGGCCCCCTGGATAATTCACCATAATCTTCCCATCTCATGATGCTTAATACCATCTGCGAAGTCCCTTTGACCATGTAAGTTAACATGTTCACAGGTTCCAGGAATTCAGACACTGAAATTTGATGGGAAATTATTCAGCCAACGATAAACTTAAATAGTTGGGTTTTTGTTCAGTTTTTTTCTCATATGATAAACCAACCTTGCATTCCTGGGAAAACCCCACTTGGTAATGATATATTATGCATCTTGCATATTGCTGGATTTGAAATGCTATAAAATCAAATTAAGCACATTTGCATCTATGTTCATGAAGGTATTAGTCATTAGTTTTATTTTAAATACTCTGGTTTTAGTATCAGGATAATGCTCTCCTTGTCCAATGAGGCAGGAAATACTCCACCCTCTTTGAATTCAAGAGTTTATGCAGAATTTCTTTATATATATTTAGGGGAATTCAGCACAATATACAAAGTATAATACAACATGACCATGTATGACTTATACCTGGAATGCAGAATTTATTCAATATTCAAAATTAACTCAATCAATGAAATTCCCTTTATTAGACAAAGATTTTTTATCTCAGTAGATGCAGTAAAATCACTTGAAAAAATTCAACACCTATTCATAATAATAAAAGAACTTAGCAAATTAGAAAAAAATTCTCAACCGGTGAGGGGGTAAACATATTGTTGTATATTATACAATGGAATAAATCTACTGCTTCTCACAACATTGATTATTCTCAAAATCATTATGTGAGAGTAAATAGACTGACATGTCAAGGATATATGCTGCATAATTCTATTCATGTGAAGTTGATGTGTAAGCAAGATCTGATAGAAATAGTAACAGCATTCGCCTCTGGATATTAGAGACTATGTTGAAGAAATTTTCCAAGGAGTAGAACATGTTCTATATCTTGATTGCATTTTTAGTTTCAGACTTCTTAAAATTTGTTAAAATGTCAAATTTTACACATACAACCTGTTTCTTTCACTGTACATATATTTACCTGAATAATATAAACACATAAACAAAAGTTAGCAAGTAAAAAATAACACCAACTACCTGTGTGAAATAACACCAACTATCTTTGATTTGCCAGCATGTTGGGAAGTAAACATGATTAAATTTTAAACTCTTCATAGCATGGGTTAATATTTCTTATGTGTACATATTTATTTCATGTGCATTTATATAAGTGAACTGCCCAAACATGATCACAAAATGAAATGTAGCTCTTTTATATAGATCACTAATAGCTCTTTTTATTATAGAGATATTAAGGAAAGAGAATAGATTTAATAAGAACATCTTGTTCCCATATTCTCAAATACATGGCTCTGCTATAAATAGGTTTCCACAGAAACACCTACTGCTTATCAAAGTTTGAGCCAAGAAAATCTCAAATGTACTTTTTTTGAATCCAACTGAAACTTTGTGATTGAAAAGTTTTCTTTCATCATTTTTTTCAATATTCTTTTAAGTTACCCAATTCCTCTGAATCTTCAACAGAAATCTCTATATTTTGGGGAAAATGCCTAGTGTTCAGTTCCCTCAAACCTTACTTTTCATTCTCTTGACTTCATACCTCAACTAAAGCTTTAAAAAATCATTTAAAATTATAGTGTAATATACTAACCCTGTAGTATATTACAATAAAAGTATTATAGCCCTAAACTAAATTGTACTAAAATTATTTCTGTACTAAGGTGTTCTTTCCATGTTTCTATTTCAATGATTTTGCCATAGTTGTTAATTTGTTGAAGGTGAAAATAGTTGTGCTTATGACTCACCTTATCTAGGTCTTAGTTTTTTATTCATGAGATATTATATGGGTTAATGACAAATAATTCAACATGTTCTACCTAATAATATAAAATGGAATAAATATTACAGAAGATGCAGGCACATTATTATTCATAGAATTTTACCAATTAGAAACTTGAAAAAAACATAAACATCTTTGTCTCCAGTCCCCAAATCCAGTTATACAGAAAGCATGCTTAATTCTGTGTCCTAAATCTTTCTAATATTCATCATATCATTTAAATATACTTCAGGTCCAATTATCTATTTCTTTACATTTACTTTCTTCTGATGAAACCCTGAGTTTTCATATCTCTCCCTGCATACATTCTACTATACAATAAATTTCCCTACATCTTCAAATTCTTCAGTGATTGTTTCTTATTTTCCTTTACTTAATCACTTTCCTCCTAAGCTGTTCAAATGATAATTAGGAACTGATAATCTTATAAAGCTAGAACAGACTGTAACATGATTTACTGTTATAATAACAGTAGGTATGGAAATAGTCTGCTGGTAATTAACAGATATTGATAACATATATGAAGGCCTAACAAGTCAGGTTCTTTTAGGCTATAATTGTTTGTTATTACAAAAGTGTCAGACTGATAACCCATTAATTTAAGAAGGGAAATTAATCCAATGATTTGTTTGCCATGTGAAAAGTTTAAAAATACAATTTGCATATGGCTCGCTTTGTCTGAAAAACTTCACACCAGAACTTTAAAATATGTGTGTACAGGACTTCCCTGGTGGTGCAGTGGTTAAGAATCTGCCTACCAAGGCAGGGGACATGGGTTGGAGTCCTGGTCCGGGAGGATACCACATGCCGTGGAGCAACTAAGCCCGTGCGCCACAACTACTGAAGCCCACGCACCTAGAAGCCAGTGCTCCGTAACAAGAGAAGCCACTGCAATGAGAAGCCTGCACACCGCAACAAAGAGTAGTCCCCTCTCGCCACAACTAGAGAAAGCCCACGTGCAGCAACGAAGACCCAATGCAGCCAAAATATTAATTAATTAACTAATTTTAAAAAATATGTGTATATAATTTAAATTGTTCACAGTCTTTTATTTACGAATTAATAGACTAACTACTGTGCCATACTACTCTATACATCTATACAACCATACATACAGAGTGCTCTATTTTTGTTACTTTATACTTAATAATAAACAATAGTTTTAATTGCAGTCAAATAATTGCCATTGCATACTCTCACAGATACAATGTTTTGTGGCCATTTATTAATTTGTTTGATAAATACAAAATAGGTATTTTAAACTATATGTATTTTATCAATACAATGCACCTGTGCAAAGCCTCTGAAAAGAGGGAGGGAGAGAGACAGACAGAGAGAGACAGAGAGAGAGAAATAGAGAGAGAGAGAGAGAGAAACACCAAATTTGTGCTTCTAGAAAGGAAATAAAAACACCACACCTACCTATTCCATTGTACCCCCGCCCCCAATCTCCAATCCTTTGTCTTTTTGCTCGGGTCTTGCTCTGTGGGGGAGAGTAGGAGTCAATCAAAACAGCATCCAAAAAGGAAGTGGACTACATCAGTCTCTGACTGAGAGTTCTACCTTGCTTCTCCTAAACTAGCAGTTTGCAAGCTGAGCTGTCCCTTGAAATTGCTTGGCAAGCTCTAAAAAATTATGGATGTCCATCCCAGGTCCAGAACAATTAAATCACCAATGTCACTGGTGATGATATATTGATAATTTAAAAACTTGTAAATTATTCTACTGGACACCCAGGATAAGAACACTGGTCTCAAACATCCTTCCTTCTTTGTCTGCCCTTTAGGACAACATCTGCTGCTATGTCTCTCTTCAGTAATGTTGATACATCTAAAACCGGCTTACACCAAACATACTGATTTTTTTTTCTTCAAAGGCCTAATCATAACACTAGAAGTTTAATTATTCTTACCTCAATTGCCACATCAGTCTTATGGGGGTAGAGTCGGGTAATTGTGAGGAAACAAACATTCTTTTAGCCAAATCAAGTTGGCCTGTAGGAAACTATTTTCGATCTATTGTATATTTTAAAACAAAGCATGCACAGGATTTAATATAACACATAATACTACTTTCTTTTCCCAGCCCTGAAGGGAAGGAAGTCATAATACGGCCTGTCAAAACTCCTTTGATTAGACTGATAAAGATGTTAACTTTTTCTCATCTGGTGAAATAATCACAAATAAATCACTAAGATGTTTACATAAAATCATTTCTCATTTAGGATAAGAATGGTATTAATCATATTCAATCACCAAAGCAGTAAATTCACATTAACTTATGGAATATTTTAAAGATATTTCTTTGAAGTAAAATAGCTTCAAATTGTTAATACTGCCTGTTAAAACAACATATCTGGTATCTTCCTTTATCAAGTAAAGTTACCAAATGCATTCATGTGGTTATCTTAAGATTGTTATAAACCTTGTTTATCTCAAAATTATTTTTTCTTTATAATTATTTTCCTTATGATTTTTTCTTCATAATTCTCCTTATTTTCTCTTCCAGCTATTAAGGAACCACAATGAACTGCCTTCTCTGTGCCAGATACTGCAGTTATAACAATGCTTTTGTCTTGAGGAGAGCTGCCTACTTGTGGATTCAGCCATGGAAGGTAAAACATTATTTTATAATTTGGTAAGCATATTAAAGAGTAATAGTATGTTATGACAAGATGGGGGTGAAGTTTCTTACAAAGAGGGTATTGGAAAGGCTTATTGCTGAGCTGACATTGAGCTAGCTATTTAAGTAGGCATCCAGGCTAGCAGATTATGTGTACTGTTTTTTACAAACTGGGAAAGCAACTATTATGGAAATATCTATTAGGATTATGGCAAAGATAAGAGTCTACAGGTTAATAATTTTCTTATATATAATTAATAAATTATTTTAAAATGAATCTACACTAAAATATTTTAGCTTAGTACAACAAGCTTTTATAAAAAGCTTAGTATAAAGTATAAAAGCTTAGTACAACAAGCTTTTAACGAGTATCAGCTACGTATCAGGCATTGCAATTGAAATTTGGGGATTCAAAAACATGGGCTTTGAAGATCAAAAATTGAAAGGAAGCAGTATTTTTAAGTTCCTAGGCTGTACCATGCACTTCACATATAACAACTCATTTTTGTATTCAAAACAATTTTCTTATGTGAATTATTAAATCTGTATTACAGATGTGGAAGCAGAGGGTATATGAAGTTAGACAAATTGTCAAATATCACAGAGTATGTGTGAAAGCCTGATTTACACCAAAATCTTTCTATTCCAAAGCAGATTTTGTTTGTTTATTTTGCGCCTGAATCCTAAATTCACTAGAGATGCTGAAAGTAACTGAGACGCTTTCATACAACGTATGGCTGCCAGTTGAGAACACATATTCTCTTACATACTTTTCACTTTTAAATTGTACTTATTAGAAAAAAAAGGATGGATGCTATGTTGCCTGTGAAATTTCATTTTGACTTTTGTCCAGGCTGAAAGAAGACAGAGTAAGGTCTAATTGCAAGGATGACAGAGCAGAAGAGAGTGAAAGGGGATAGAACAGAGGCAGTGAAAGATGTGATTCGTATAATTTCATCAAGAGATTATAAGTGGTCAAATATTTTGACAATTACCATAGCAATTTCCAAAGCAGCCCTAATTTCCCTTTGATGAAAACATATTTGAGCCACAACTTAGGATATACATTTGCAAGAGAGGACATCTGAGGAAACCTAGGATAACTTCTAGGTAGAAATATTCTGAAATAAGCTGCAATCTGAAATTGGCTTTCTTAAGTCTATCATTACATAAAGTTTGAACATATGCAGACTTAAAAAAGACTATGGCTTTTTTGGATTCACTATCTTTGGTGAAATTAAAGAACCAGAGTTCCTAGGGGCTAACGGATACCTCTGTAGAAGTGATCCTTATTCTGTAAGATGGTATCTTCTCATATGCCTAGAAAATTAATGGAAGGAAATTTATTGAAATGCTAAGTGTAAGCAACTCTGATTGGTGGGATGACAAGTGACTTTAATTTCTTCTTTATATTTTTTGGGACTGATCAAAACCTTGGCTGTTCAGTTTTTCAAATACAGTTCACAACTATAGTAACAGCTGCAATGAAGTTTCAGACTGCACGCTCCCCAAGCTGTAACATGCCAGAGCAGACCACATGGATATTCTAGTAGAGACATTTCATTTTCACATGACTTTGGTCATGTTTTCCTTTCTCTCTAGAAACTTCTTTTTCTCCCCTAATCTGACTATTCTCTGTCCATCAAAACGCACATATGAATAATTTGCACCTCCCCAGAGATGATTCTCACAGGCCCTCTCCAACTCCTCATCGTGGGCTACTCTGCAGCTATAAACTTTTCTTAACACAGCATGGTAGCTCTGATGTTGGAACCATCTATTCTGTCTAGAATCATCTGACATCCCCACTCCTTAGCAACATAAACCATTCCAATCACACGAGTCTCAGGGTAGTACTTTTTCTCCCTGACTCAGTGTTTCTGAGTTGCTTCTGCTATGTGTCCCTATATTATATTGTGCTTCACCGGTCAGAGCACTTACTATATTTGGATAAAATTGATTTTTTTTAAAGTTAAGTGTCTCCCTTACTAGATTTAAATTGCATGATAAATTTTGGATGAGCGCCTTAATGAATTATCAGAAAACTTGCAAATGATGCCATAAAGATTGAGAGAGAATTGTGACTTGGAGGGAAATGGAAAATTGCTGTGCAGTTTCCAATGGGCAAAGACCATGGACTTATAGTGTCTCCACCCTTTATGGTTGTCTAAGCATTTCTAATACCTGCAATACAGATTTCAGGTAAGGGAAACAGCACAAGGGAGTTAAAGTTAATTAATTTAAAGTGAATGTATAAGTAATGGGAATGGACTATAAGGTACATTGGGAAGAACATGTATTCATAGTAACAATTAGAAAGAAAATGGAATAATTAAGGGACTAGAATGCCTCATGGGCTCCCTACAGATAAAATAATATCAAATCAATAAAATAAATATTGGTCAATTCAATTAGTCTTCTAATAACTCCCTTGCTCCACTGGCTTTCTTTCACAGCTGCCCTCCAAAATTCAACCTCTGAATCAACCAACACTCATTTCCATTTCTATTCCTAGAATTATCAAACTTCTCGTGTAAAACTACATATTTAGGTACTTTATACAATTATTTCCGACTCAGTTGATACCATGAGACTGCACAATTACCCTCTATATGTTTCTAGTCTTACCAAAGATCTCTGGAAACATTCAAAGATTTCACCATCCCAACTCTCATTTCACTGCAAGCAAATGACCGTTTTACTCAGAGGAAAATATAAATCAGCAAGTTATCTCAATTTTTAAAAAATTACACTTACAAAGATGAACCTCCATTTCTTACCTTTCTCTCACCCTCCTTCAAAGAAGAGGGGTCCTTCCTTCCATCCCAGGATAATCCACACGTGCTCAGAATCTTATTTCCCCATTTGTTCCCTGAAGCCAAGTACTAAGAAGGTTACTCTCTCCCCCAGATCTTAATCTTCTTATTTTCTTCTATTTATTTCTTAATGAACATTGAAATTCATACCTTCAATCTGAAACATTAAAACTGCTAAAACAAACAACCTTAACTTTCCTTCTCTACTGTATTACCTTGCTTCTCTTGATGTGTTATACTGCTTACAATCTTTACTTAAACATTTTTTTCTCATTTTATATTTATGCCTAGAATAGTTTGTCATTTTACTTTATTATATTTTATTTTCTTATTTGAAAAAAGTAAGGTTCTTAAGATATATATATTTATTTAATAGACAGACACGTTAATCAACTTTTTCCTAAAAGTAACTAAATACCTCCTTGTTTATTATCTGTTTAAAAACTAGAAAATTATATCTACACTTTTTAAAATAGTCACTTGAGTTTAAAGAAAATAATCTACTGTATTATATCCTGAATGCTCAGAAACTTACTAAATTTTGAAGAAAACAAACAAAAAATGTATCCACCTAATTTGAGGTAACATAAAATGAATTGATTATCTCATATGGCCATTAATTTATATATATTTAGAGTCTGAAGAAGGATATTCTAATTTCATATACCAACTTACTAGGAAATTCAATTGAATAACTGAAATAATCTATAGCCCTTTATCTTGAATTTTATTCTCAAACATGATGAGAACCTTGTGTTGATCTTTCTCTCCCTTATATGATTTTTTCTGTTTTTGATATCACTGGACAAATTTAAAGCTATGGAGTGTCACTCTAAATCAACATACATAATGCACCATAAAATGTGGCTGATCCTAGAATCTTGGTCTCTAAGCTTACTGTTCTTCTCATTACCATTAGATAAAAATATATATTCAAATAACTTGCTACTCATTAATGCAAATCAGGGAACTTCATAATTGGAATAGGATTAAATGCCAAATTCCCAACTTGATAAGTTAAAGAACTATAGGGTTAATTTGAATATTTTAGTCTGTTTGTCTTTTGAAGCTCTCAATAGGAATTTTTCCTGCTACCTATGTTATTTCCTGTCATACTAATATGCTTAACAGATATTGGGTGTTTATTATAATAAGAATACCTGCCATTTTCAAGCTCTTTTCCATGTGTTAACATTTCAAATTCTTATAAAGAAGTGTGAGATTAATAAAGCAGACATTTGTAAGTAGGAAAACAAGGAAACAAAACAAGGACACAGAATATTAGCAAACAGTAGGCTTCTTATTTTCAAGTAGTTTTAAATTTAAAATATTAATAACAAAAACAATAACAAAAAAGAACAATAACAGTAACAACAACCATTGTGGAGCCTCATTGTATGCATGGCAATTTAAAGACATAATCCAAAAGCATCTCCTCAGCCATGGATGTTACTATTGTTGTATTTTTTTTTTTTTGGCTTCAAGAGGGCAAGTTCCTTGTCAAATATCACATCGCTAATAAGTATCAGAGTCAGGCAAATATTTTTATCATGTAACAACCCAAACCTATGTTCTTCCCATTGTACCACGCTAAATCTCATTTAATTATTTTAATTGAATTATTAAACTAGCATACTTTTACAAATAAGGAAATAATTTATAAAGTCTCAATATCAGCTTACATCAGTTAAAGTTAGAATTTAAATCAAACTCTCTGATACCAACACATAGAGTTTTTCTACCTAAATGACACAGTGCAAGTGCTCTAAGGAAATAGATGGAGAGAATCACTTCTATCAGACACTTCTCATTAGGTGATGGGCAGCCATCAGATGACCTAAAATGTATGAGGTGAAATGGAAGAAAAATCATAGTGATATGTGTTTTGAAAAAAATAACTTAATCTAATTGCATTTTTGAAGATCACTACTGGTGCTGTAAAATCTGTGGAATCATGATCATACTTCTTGGATCAAATGAGCTTCTCCAAACACCATGACTCTGAATTCCACAAGCCCAGAGATATTATTCCTGCCTTTGCTCCCTTCCTTTCCCATAGCTTCCTGAGGTTTATGTCCTCACATGAACCATGCTACACAATGTTCAGGTACATGCAGAACATTTAAAGTCATGAGTAGGTCAGGTTTTTAAAAGCTCATGAAAGGCTAAAAGAAATGTACTAGATCAATATTTAAATTATAAAGACAAAGAAGGAGCCTATCTCAAGGAAAGGAATATTAAATTCACAGGTAGACTTAGTAGATATTTACTGTAATAAAATATACTTTGCAAAAATACTAACCTTGTTTCAGGCACTATGCTTAAAAGAAGTTGGGTGTATAACTGCCTTATGTATTAGAAGTTGCAAACAGTTGTGTTTACCTGGACCATAAATTTCAAGAGAAAGCATGGGATCATAGCATTATCATTGTTATATAACCCTGTAAAACATGCACACGTGCACACACACACACCCACAAATGTATGTTTCCTCTAGTTCAAATACTAAGGGAAAAACATGGATGGATAATGCTTCTCAGAAATTCTCCAAAGGATGTAACAAAGGCCAATGAGTTTCAATCAGAAAATCATAGAGGCACAATATAGCAACTCTCTAGTAAATATAGCAGCTGAAAGAAATGCTAAAATATTCACAACTGTTGTTGAAATTAAAATATGTTATTTACATCAATGAGAAAATGTAAAATTAACTACCTTAAAATATTGAGAGCTATTGTGGAATATTTCTCTAGATGATTTCTCAATTTCCTAATTATTTATCTTCATATTAAGAAAGAAAGCAATATGAGAACACCTGGAATCAATTTTACATGTACAGATCAATCTAATATACTGAATTTAAAAAAAGTCTTTAGCATTTTTCTTGTATATTCCAGTGGATAAGATTTCTCTGAAGTGCAAGACTTTGCAATTTGGAAGTCCAGCTGTAATTCTTTGCTTATTAGAAGAAAAACAATCTTTTGAAATGTTTTCAAACTTAGTCTATAAAAACTGTCAGGATAAAGAAATGATTATGGAGGCAAAGTATTAAAAAAGCAATTAGTGACATGGTATAAATAAAAATACAAGCTTTTATGAGAGTGTCAAATTCAATATTCATATAATATACCAGTTTAGAAAAATGTTGCCAAAATGTGGTATCCAGTTCCTTTCTCTTGATAAAGCTACATCTTGTGAATGACTTGAGATGATTCGTATGGATATTTTATCTTAGTTGTATATATATTTTTTTACCTTTAATTCCTGTCACTGAATTAAAGGCCAAACTGTCTATTCCATACATGTCCAAGCTGTGGGCATTCACCCCACTCACTCCCCAATCCTA
Source organism: Mesoplodon mirus (assembly GCF_964341445.2). NCBI lineage: Eukaryota > Metazoa > Chordata > Mammalia > Artiodactyla > Ziphiidae > Mesoplodon > Mesoplodon mirus. Next base: position 187,891,863 of record NC_138978.1, read on the forward strand.
AACGTTGCATATTTCCAGACAGTAGAGTTTAGTGCAATCAAATCTTTAAAACATATTATGTAAATTTCTTAAATTATGGTTTAGACATTATATGCTTTAAATTTCAGCATCTGAAATAATGTAAAACCTACTTAAGGGTGATTTTAGTCTGTCTTTTCTATGACATATTTCCTGCCAGAGAGAAGAACATACATCTTTGACTTAAGTAAATATGTTCCAATACAAGCCTGCCTAAGCATGACACAGTGGTCAGATGACTGTTATTTTGGCCTATAAAACCATTTAATACAAATACACTACTTGTGTTTGCTGGCCTTATAAAAATTCATTATATGTTTATTTACACTAACCAAAGCACTTTCCAACCTTTTGCAAAACAACTGAGTTATTAGTACTTTTCTGGAGCTCAGTAATTTTTTCAGTTCCTTACACATATTTCCATTACTAGACTCAGATTTTTCTATCTCTACCCAAAGGGGCCTCTGGCTGTCCTGAGATCTGTGAGTCTCCTTCAAGGTGTGGTAGGTACAATTTTCATTTAGACTTAAGAGCAAAAGGATCCTAAAAGTTTCAACGTTTATAACTTAACAATTTCATTTATTTACTCACATATGCAACCAGTGTTTGTTGTTTGACTGTTTTTGTCAATTCCTATCTCTGTATTGACAACAGTACATATGTATGAGTAGCCTCACTTCCCAAACACAACGGCTTAATATTATTTGTTTCTTGGCAGTTTAACTGTATAGTTTCATAAGATGTATTTTGAAATTATGTATTTCATGTAGGAATTGACAAATTAGTTATTGAAAAGTATTTACAAGTGTATTTATCTCTAATTATTTGAAACAAGTATTTTCTTAAAAGTGTTTTATATTTTTCTTCTTAAAGTGTAAACACGGTTCATAAGTGGCATTTGTACTCAGCATTTCTGAACTTCAAAGAAAATGCTGATGTGTAGCAAAATTTCTATCTAAACTTTGTTTTTGCTCTAAAGTCACTTAGGTTCCAATGATTAAAAATGCTCAAGGATGCACTTATATTAATCTTAGGAGGAGCATAGTTTGACTGACCTCGGCTGAAATTAAATATACTTCAAAAAGCTGCATCATACTTAAAAGCAGCTTTATTAGAAATGCTCATCCTCAAGTTATTTTTCATCTCATTAATTTTTTATGTATTTCTTGTTTCGATGTAATACATTATGTCCTACCAAAAAAGCATTGATAAATGTATTCAAACTGAAAATAGTTCCATAACAGTAACAAGAAAAACTAATAGCCTCAATCCATATGGTTCCTCCTCTAAGTTTTGAAACATGCTTTGGCAATAGTTTTTCTAATGTGCAAAATGTCCCTGAAAACATTGCATTATTTTACTGATGAGGCTATTACACCAAGGTCACTGAGCAAGGAAGAGCAGGGTTTTATTTTAATACGTTCCTACACATACTTTTCTTCTTAAGCTATACTTTCTTCAGTCAAGTCAGAATCTAGTAAAAACGTCTTGAGCATGTATTTAAAAGCAAATACCTTTGCTAGCTATTAACTAAAGCACAATGAAGCTAAAACTAGGCTCCTGAATGTTCTAGTTTAAAAAAAAAAAAGAAAGAAAATCATGCTTGAGTAAGAGAAATGCCTGCCAACTCAGACTAATAGCTAGTTTCCAGATTTTCTTGGAAGCATTAATATAAAGTGATTTTTCATGCTACTTCACTCATGCATTTTATTAAGCTCTGTAAGAGAAAATTTTAACATGATCCTGATGCTCTAAATGTTGTCATCTCTATTGTCTACATCTAGACAATGTTGAGAAACAGGTGCTGAAATGTTTTCATATATTACTTTGACAAAAATTTAGACCATCCAGGTTTGTTGTTTTGTTTGTTTTCAGAGCGTTATTGGACATTTTTGCTTACAGGTTTCACGTGGGCAAACTTTCCCAAGAAAATATGTGAGATATCTGAGTTAAGACAAAGACATTTTCTGTGAACTATTAACCAGCTGTGTTTGATGAAAAATGCTACTGAATACCTGGTTGAGTGGGATTGTCAATTAGATTACAGCTCTTGATATGATTGGAAGGATTTGTGAGGCCAGGCGCTATTTGTTTTAGTAAAAACTCAACGTGATTCTGGTACACCTTTGTGAAGCTGTTGGACATCATTCTGCATCTCTGTTTCTTCATTTATAAAGTGGGTACAAAAATATAAAATTCATTGTTTTAATTTATTAATTTAATACACGAATTACATGAATTTATGAAATTAAATATGCAAAATAAAATAATCTTTCAAGAAATGTAATTTATTTCTCCTCACTCACATTATATTTCATATTCATTTTCAGACAGGATTCTGTATTGTATTTATGAAAGCACAAGTTTGATACTCCTTTAACTAGGTTATTTTCAGAGATAATATAAACTAGTTAAGCATTTCAACATGCTGCCAAGAAACCAAGTAATTTGGGGAACCCAGAAACCATAAGTTGTTCTTTTAGACTATTACAGAGACACTGAACAACAGCTCAATCAACCGTTGTCTGGTTCAGAGAATGTTTTATATGCTGAATAACCATCTAAAATCATCCATTGTCAAAAAAAAAAGAAAAGAAAAACCTTAAGCATTTTTAGCACCCACATAGATTCAATTATTAATATGTATGCTATATATCTACTAACAAAAATGAGCAATAAAAACAAGACCACACACCTTTTCCAAAATTTCCCACCATTGGAAATAGCCCATGAACAAGAAATATATGGGACTTATCTGGTGGTGCAGTGGTTAAGAATCCTCCTGCCAATGTAGGGGACACAGGTTTGATCCCTAGTTCCAGAAGATCCCACATGCCGTGGAGCAAGTAAGCCCGTGTGCCACAACTACTGAGCCTGCGCTCTAGAGCCCACAAGCCTACTGAGCCCACGTGCCACAACTACTGAAGCCCACGCACCTAGAGCCCATCCTCCACAACAAGAGAAGCCACCGCAATGGGAAGCCTGTGCACCGCAATGAAGAGCAGCTCCCGCTCGCCGCAACTAGAGAAAGCCCACGCACAGCAACAAAGACCTAACGCAGCCATAAATACATAAAATTAGAAAAAAGAAAAGAAATACATGGTAGAAAAACCGTTATTCTATGGGCCAGTCTAGTACTTTGGAACATATTGTATTGGTTAATGACACTTATCTGACTCTCAGTCTCTAACTGTATTTCTGCACTGAGTGTATATAAGTAACCCATAAAATAAGCTTTTGTTGAGATTAATTGGTTTCTGTTATCTCCATCTGTGTACATGACGGCAGTTATGAAGCAGAACATATTTCCCCCCAAAAGAATGATGTAAAATATCCTCTTCAGTACATTTGAAATCCATTTACGTTTTTACAGTGAAAAGGCACCATCATATATTGGTTACCTGAGATAGGATTTAATATTCAGGAATGCTTTTGTGGTCACAACGTATTGAAGGGAAAGGAGAACATCATGGCTGGGTGGAAGAAGAGGTGTTGGTGAGATGCAGTCACAGTGAAGAACGCCCCACCACCACCACCCCAATTTAAAGGAGATTTCTGAGGCTGTGATGGCAGTGTAGACTGCCAGCAGCAAACTCCCATTCCAGAGTCTGTTTAGTCAAGCCACTCCTGGAACTAACTGCCTGCAGATTTGGTTCCCAAGACAGCCAACGCTGAGATTGAGATGAGCATGCAGGAGATTTATTAGCGAGTGTGTTAAACTTAACACCTGCCGGAGGAAGGGAAAAAAGCTCAGGCAGAAGTTGAGCTGCATTACAGACTTAATAGAGGCCTAAGGAAGTTCCAAAATTTGGAGGACACTCTAAAATTGTCCTAAGGTTGGGCACAGAGGCTGGGCGTTTTTGACCCAACATTGATTCATCATCGGAAATGAGCATTACAGTTGTCTTCCCTATCTGCAGGTTCTGTATCCACAGATTCCACCCACCTCTGGATCCAAGGTTGTTTGAATCTGCGGATGTGGAATCCGTGGATACGAAGGACCGGTAGTAATACGGCATTTTACACGAAGGACGTGAGCGTCCCTGGACTTGGGTATCTGTGGATTCTGGTATGGGCTGGGGCTGGAGTTCTGCAACCAATCCCCTGCAGATACGGAGGGACGACTGTACTGGACAGTGAAGGTCTCTTCAGTTGAGGCAACTCCTGTAAAGTGTTGAAAAATGAGGGCTTTCTGCCGAGGAGATGGTAGGGAGTAAACCTTCATTTTGGTGAGGAATTTGTGTGATCCATCCTAGCATCCTCTGCACGGTTCTTAGAAGCCGTCAAAGTAACTTCTCAAACGATGTAGGCCGCTATTTTTAAATAATTCAGAAGGCTCGTATAGTCTTTTGAAATTTAACTACACTAATATTTTAGTTTGTCGCCTAGTATACTATTTACAATGAAATTCAGAACTTTAAAACTTGGAACTTTGCCAACTGAAAAGTGAATGTTTGATATCTATGCCATTTTAATTTGTTTTTTGTTAAATCCACTATATGATACAATTCTTTTATATCCTAACCGATCAATACGGAGAGAATAAAAGTTAACAAACGGGTGACAACAGTGAGGTACTAATTCCAGAAGGACATTTTGGTGAAGTCCATTTATTTCCTGCAAATTCACTGGAAGTGCTCATACTCATACACACACACACACACACACACACACCACACAACACTCACACACACTCAGGTAGAATGTAGGAGTCAGGGAAACAGTTGCCCTTCTGTTCTCTAGAGCTCATCTTGTGTCGGTGGCATTTGAATCTTCTCTTCCATATTATCTGCCAACGCGAGGCATTTGCTATATTCTGTATGAGGGAGTATATCCTTGAGAGAGTATAGTACTGTTAATTCAAGTCCAACACAATTAAAAAAGCTCCCCATGACAATTCCTATTATGATTTCTTTTTTGATAATATATCTTTTGCTACATTTATGTATTATATAATTTTTGCTCATATGAGTGAGATTGGTCTATAGTCATTTTTCTTTCATTGTATTCATCAAGTTTGGATATATAAGATAGCTAGCATCACAAGTAAGCTGTTAAATGTTCATAGTTCTATCTAGAATAGCTCTATATATTCTTAGATGTTAGATAGAATTAGGCTGTGGAATCATCAATTCTGGTAACGTTTTAAAAATGTCTCCAGTCTTTTCTAAGGAAATTGGTCTATTCAAATAGAATTTGTCTTCTGGTCATATTTTTAAATTATTATAATTTTTATGGGAAATCATACATTCCCTCTAACATTCCAAATTTAGTACATGTAGAATTATCATAAAATTATTTTCATCTTTATCTGTCTATGGCTGTGTGTCTTTTGCATTCTTAATTTTCTTCATTTTCATATGTTTTGTTTTAAAACTCTCATAAGAGATTAGCGTCTGTATTTTCAAAATAATCTGCCTTTATCTCTCCAGTTCTCTGTTCTTTGTGTATCTTTCATTTTATTAATTTCTGCATTTTTCATTTATTCATTTACCTACACTACATTAGCTTACACTGTTCTTTTCCTATCTTTTAATATACAGTAAACACTTTCATATTAAATATGTTTTGTGTAATAATGAAGACAGAAAATTGTAAAGGATTACTGTTTTGTCTAGCATAAGGTCAATATTTGTGTTATTCCATTTTGGGCAAAATCTTTTTTCCAGTCATGAGTATATAAGAAGCTTAATCTAATTTCATTCTTTTTATACTCACTCATACACATTCACACTCACACGGAGAAACACAAATGCACTAATGGCCATCTTTTTTAAAGAAAGTAACTTTATCTTTCTGTGTTGTATTTTTCTATGCTAGCAGTGACTAATTATGAAACAAATGCCAATATGTGTTGCTTTTATAACTTTTAATGTCTAGGAGAAATGACTATGGATAGTTCTTAGGATTTAAAGTTTTTATTCAGTCTTCAATATTGCAAATAAAAATTTTCTTACACTTAACTTAGATGTTTTTATAAATATATACAAAATTATATCTTAAAAAACTTTCCATTGAATTTGGTTAATATTTTATTAATTTAATGGAGTAAATGCTCTTAAACTCTGTACCATTTACAACCTAATGATTAGATTTACTTACCATCTAACAATTTATTTATAGATATAAGGCAGGCAATTAATTATGGGTAAATAAATGCATTTCAGTAATACAAATTAGAGGAATAAAGAGAATACAAAATTCACTTTCAAATTGCATATAATGTATTACATATAATATTGATTAATAGGGAATATATACATTTATTCATATAAGAATATATATGTATATTATATATTTTTATGTATTATATATTCATGTTTATATATACTTTAAACAAAATATAAACATATTGCATACTAATCTGTGCATCTGTATATATCAATATTTGTATAGTTTAAATAGATATTATATTTGTATTTGTGTAGTTTAAATAAATACTATGTCAACATAATATATTTAAATACTTCAACACCTTAATTGCCAAAATTTACAAACTTGAAAAAACCAAAACTTCCTGAGCATTTAACCACAATATAATTCAAATGCTACATCTCACATTTATGATGGAGTAAATTGTCTCTAACATGAAAATATTTTATGTATTTAGTCAAACTCTTTCAGCTTTCCATTTAAAACCATAAGATCATTATCTGATTTTAACTTTTGCATTTTATATAGCTCATAGAAATAGTTCTCTTAATTTAGCACAAATTTATCAAAATTAAGTTTTTTTCTTCACCATTTCTGTATTTATTTATAGAAATGCATTTACCCAATGAAGAGTATAGGTTTACCATTTATGTCAGAGCCGAAGTCAGTGAATTAAAATTTCAAGATGACAACATTGTCACTTAGAGACTTGAGACAAGTATGGGGGACCAAATGGCTGTAAGTATGTACAGAATTCTAGCCCAGCCCCACAAGTTTCTAGAGACATTCTACAATTTCCTGTCCCTAATTTGGTATTTGGATTCCCCAGTCCCTTAAGAGTGTTGTTCCAAGTTGCTGCATTGCTTGTTTGCCTTCTGCCTTCATTTCATATTTTTCTAGATGAGTTCACAATCTAGTCATTTTAATGAAATAAGATAATGTTTCTATAATTGGTTCTACCTCTTGGCCACCAGAGAGTACTCATTCTGAAACCACAGAGATGAGTCTTGAGGGGGCTCTGAGGAGCTCCAGTTTTTTATGTCTCAGTGCTGAAAGAATTCAGGGACAGGCAAAGTGATAGATAAGAAATGATTATTAGAAGAGGATGCTTGGGAGGCTTACAAGTGTGCTCCACAACGACAGTGAGAGGCCCACAAACCACACACACAAAAAAAAAGTAAATTTCTGCACCCAATTTTGTTTAACATGTGCAGTGTCTTTGTTGTAATTGGACATTGTAGCGAATAAGAGATTTTATTGTTTATTTTAAATGAACACTTCAATATATTTTCATGATCTGACTTTCTATTTGTTATTTTCTTCATGGTTTTCCTTTTATATATATATATATATTTATTTTTATTTTTCTCATATATTATTATTATTATTTTTAATTTAATTTATTTTTATTTTTATTTTTTTTGCGGTAAGCGGGCCTCTCACTATTGTTGCCTCTCCCGTTGTGGAGCACAGGCTCTGGACGCGCAGGCTCAGCGGCCATGGCTCATGGGCCCAGCCGCTCCGCGGCATGTGGGATCTTCCTGGGCCGGGGCACGAACCTGTGTCCCCTGCATCGGCAGGCAGACTGTCAGCCACTGCGCCACCAGGGAAGCCCTCTCATATATTATTTTGATCATGATGTCATTTATTCCTCTATTTCTCTTGTTAATCCATTAATTCTATTACTGTTTTCCAGGTCTTTATTTATAATTTTACCTTTCCTGAGTCTCAAAATTAAACATAATTCTCTACAATTTTATGAATGAGTGATAAAAATTCCCCCCATCTGGATAGATAAATTTTTAAATTGCTGTACTATTTTCTCTCTCCAATAAAATAAAACTAAGGATATTTTATTTTCCTACTTTTTTTTTTTTGAACTCTCAAACTTCTCTCTCAGACAGTACAATCCTTAAATTTTGCTGAGAGAGGACAATATATTTAATTCTGGATCTATTTTAGACTCTGCATGCAAATGGCTCTTATTAAATATTCTTATTTAAAATGTAAGATACACATCCCTATCCCAGAGTTTGTGATTATCCTCTTTGATTGAATTCTGTATTTTAGAGTAGAAATGTGTACACTTATAAATATATTTCAAAATTCATTTTTTGCAGCATTTTTTCTACTTTCTTAACTATGTTGAAATCTTCAGTTCTGACTAGTGGTTGTTAGATTAGATTTTTTTCTGATACTTCTCCTCAGATAAGATATGTGGGTGATATATTCTCTAAATCCGTGAATCTTATAATCATGTTTCTTACAACCTGTCAGTAGGATGTGAGCTTAGCTTAGCATCCTTGAGTTTCAGGACTATTCTTGTAGATGATCTTGCTTGTGCTGTCATCACCTTGTTTCCCATGTGAATAAACTGTTCTTTCTCTCTTTAGGTTTAGAAGATTATGTATAAAGTTCTGATTTTTTTGTTTTTGTTTTTTGAAATTATTTTATATATTATATATTAGAACTCCTGTATGTATGACTCAAGGTTGTTTTTTTGTTTTTTTTGTTTGTTTTATTCATTATCATTTCCTTCTTTACATTTTTGGCTCTGTATTTTTAGATAGTTCTTCTGTTATTATCTAAGCCTTTAGCATATTAACAGTGGCTATTCTCTCAATTATTCTGAAGAGTTTTTTTATATTAAATTTCATTATGTCAGTTAGATACTTTACATGTATCTCCTTGAGGGTTTTTATAATTCTTTTTATGTTGCCATTTTTTCATCTCTGTTTATAAGCATATGTTTTGTTCTTCTTCCCTCTAGCTTCTAGCTCCTGTTAATTATGTCCTAATTTGTATTTATCTTCACTGTGGTTCAGTTCCAACTGGTTGGTTACTTCAAATGGTGGCAAACCAGTGCAGGATGATCTTTACCCTTGGGGGTAATAATGAGTCTGATTTTCCAAACCATTTTCATTTAAGCATCAATGACTCTGATATAAAAGGGCTCTGAACTACATTATATCACACATATACTGGAGTATATATATGTACATATGTATATAAAATCACTGCAGTATATATTATTATCCTAGATGCAGCAGTCAGCCACTTAACTATTTCTTATCTCCTACCCCTGTAAGTACCTCCTTTGGATGCACCAAAATATAAAATAAAAAAAAAAAAGAAGGGCCTCCCTGGTGGCGCAGTCGTTGAGAGTCCGCCTGCCGATGCAGGGGATACGGGTTCGTGCCCTGGTCTGGGAGGATCCCATATGCCGCGGAGCGGCTGGGCCCGTGAGCCATGGCCGCTGGGCCTGCGCATCCGGAGCCTGTGCTCCGCAACGGGAGAGGCCACAACAGTGAGAGGCCCGCATACCGCAAAAAAAAAAAAAAAAAATAAAGAAAAGGAAAGTGATGAATTATAATAAAACATACTTTTAAATAACTTGCTTTATATAAGAATATATAGGCATTTTGTTTGTGTTTCACTGTAAACAAGTAATTAAGTTTCACAAAAATAATCTGGTGGTGAGCAATGGAATAAATGGATGTGGGAGCCAAAATTGTTCTTCCCCAATCATAATAAAATTCTTTGCATCAGTGCAGGTTGGGCCATGTAAGTGTTAAAAATGAATTTCTTGAAGTACCCTGTTGTAACCTTTCATAATAAAAGGAGAATCATTTTGGCATGCTGAGCTAAAAGAAAAATTCAAGACTTGAAAAGTGGAATGGATGATAACTGGATTTTCTTCCCACTGCTATTATGGCAAAGTAAATAGGCTAGCTTAATGTCTTGAAGCTGTTGATGACATTTTTTCCGAGTACTTGAACATTAAATATCTGTCTGGTAATACCCTAAGGAATATTTTTAAATGCAGTGACCTCTCAAAAGATCATCATAAAAATCATTCTTAATTATGTTTTGGAAATCAATTTAAGTATCTATGTAAATCAAATTTTATGTAATACCATGTTGAATGCATGGCCAGATAAGTCTCAGGAAATAATATATGTATGTTATGTTCCTAAGCAGCATCCATAACCACTAAGAATTAAAATTGATTTTTACAAAAATGAGAATATTTATTTCAAGTGTCTCAGGATTTAAGTTAAGAGACATGTACCACAATGTTCATTGCAGAACTATTTACAATAGCCAGGAAATGGAAGCAGCATAAGTGTCCATCCACAGAGGAATGGATAAAGAAGATGTGGTACATATATAATGGAATATTACTCAGCCATAAAAAGAAACAAATTGAGTTATTTGCAGTGAGATGGATGGACCTAGAGTCTATCATATAGAGTGAAGTAAGTCAGAAAGAGAAAACCAAATACCATAAGCTAACACATATATATGGAATCTAAAAAAAAAAAAAAAAAAAAGTGGTACTGATGAGCCTAGTTGCAAGGCAGGAATAAAGAGGCAGACATAGAAAATGGACTTGAGGACATGGGTGGGAGGGCAAATCTGGAGCAAAGTGAGAGTAGCATCGACATATATACACTTCGGAATGTAAAATAGTTGGCTGGTGGGAAGCAGCAGCATAGCACAGGGAAATCGGCTCAGTGTTTTGCGATGACCTAGAGGGGTGGGATAGGGAGGATGGGAGGGAGGCTCTAGAGGGAGGGGATATGGGGACATATATGCATATGGCTGATTCGCTTTGTTGTGCAACAGAAATTAACACAGTATTGTGAAGCAATTATATTCCAATAAAGATCTATTTTTTAAAAATAGATAAAAAATAGATTTGACATCATTACAAATATCAAGGGCATAATTATTATGATTTTAAAACTATAGGCAATAAAGGGAAAAACCCTTTGGAAAGAGCTCAGAATTACAATGTTACAAGTGTAAACATGATACTTAAATATAGTTATAATGTAATTCAGGAGCATACTTTTTTCCCTAAGAGCTCCCTAGATTACCTGGGTCATTCAAAGGACAAAGGCCAGAATGCCTCAGGGAACCTCGGCAACTTCTGTTTATGTTAGGATGTTTTATTTCACAATGATGATGTTCAAAAATGTTTCAAGAACACTACTGATATTTTACAGTCTTCTTCAAGTTCAGTGTCTATCAGGACAGGAGGAATGTGTTACTGGGAAAGATAAGATAATCAAAGGAGTGTAGCTTTCACTGCTAAACAGGAACTGCTTGTTAAGTGAATTATTTTATGCCTTTATGTGGGTTGTTATTATTTGATAACTTCTATCACCATTTAACACTACATATTAATAAATATTGTCTGTGGACACATGTATACACCCCAAAGTAATCCTAAGGGGTTATTGTTATCGCTATATTTTAGGTGAAGAAACTGATAGAGATATCAGGAAATTTTGATTTTACTGGTATACTTTAATTTCATTTGTTACTATCCCTCTATCCTATAAAAACGCAGCCACAAAAAAACTCAGAAGTTTCCTGATACTACCTTATTTTACATTCTACTTATTTCATCCCTCTTTCTCTCTTTTATTTAGAATGACCTTTTCATTATTTTTAATTTTTCATTATCTTTAAACCTGTTTTATAAAAGGGGGTAGAAACATGGCTCCTTTAGATTCATGGACAATTTCAAGTTTTACTTTGTGTGTGTTGGTGCACATGGCAGCCTGTAACTTCACTTTTATTTTCATGTGTGTGTGTCTATCTAAGTCATTCTTCCTGCCAATATAGACAAAATCCCTAATTTGGAAGTATAAAACTGTTTTCTAAATAGTACTAGCTCATCCAAAAATGTTCAGATGCTCCAAAAATAAAATGTTTCTCAACACTTAAGTTATAAATATTTAATTAATGCTTACTTCCTTCCAGGTTCCATGCTTAGTACTTAAAATGCAAACAAACATAAAAAATGAATACATAGGGGTTTCCCTGGTGGTGCAGTGGTTGAGAGTCCCATGGGTTCGTGCCCCGGTCCGGGAGGATCCCACATACTGTGGAACAGCTGGGCCCGTGAGCCATGGCCACTGGGCCTGCACGTCCGTAGCCTGTGCTCCACAGTGGGAGAGGCCACAACAGTGAGAGGCCCACGTACCGCATAAATAAATAAATAAATAAATAAATAAATAAATAAATAAAAATAAAAAAGAATACCTAGGAATCCCTTTCTTCAAGGAGACTGTAGTTTAGTATTAAATCAAATAAGTACAAAATATATGACCAGCATCACATTTAAATTAATGATAAATTACAGAAGCTAAATGGAAGAAAAAATTAATTTAAACTATATGAAGTAAATAGTACTTCCCAGAAGATGTGTTTTTACATTGGATTTCGGGTAATTAATGAAATTTTCATAGGTAGAAATTAGTCAAATAAGTATTCCATCATTTTATGAATTGGCAATTGTAAGAAAAGATTTTAAATGTGTCATCATGTAAAGATGTATCTTTACCCAGTAAAGATAATGATTTCCAATGTAGGTGGGAAAAAAGGAGGCAGAGGATGCTTGTTTATGAAAAAAAAAGTTAATTTGTCAAAAAGTCATCTTTAGAGACTTTAATAAAGAATACCTGAGCATGGGGGCTACTCTTTGTGCATCCTCCAGCCTTGCAGGTGAGTCTGGCAGCCCTTTCCTGCTACTGAGTCATCCTGCGCTGGCGCCATTTTATACAATCTATTGTGAATCTCCACAAGCCGCACTGTATAGCTTGTTTTGTTTGAATACATGTAAGTTTTTGATTTACATTAATCTCTGTGAAATCTTTCTTATTAGATTTGGCTCAGGCTCCAAACTGTCAAATTATTTTTGGATTCTGATCCTGCCACCCAGTAACTTCTTGTTACTATGACTAGGTTCAGACCAGTTATAAATTTAAGTAATATGCAACGATGTCCTCACTTGGTTGTATTGGAAAGAAAAACTGCTATTTAAAGCAAAAACTACTTTTTTATCATAGAGAAGAAAGGTGTTATATTTAGTCTTAGGGGAAGTAGCTCTTTTTTTTTAAATATTTTTTTGACTGCGCTGCACATCAAGTGGATCTTAGCTCCCTGACCAGGGATTGAACCTGCGCCCCCTGCATTGGAAGCTCGGAGTCTTAACCACTGGACCACCAGGGAAGTCCCGGGAAGGAGCTCTTTAAAACCCATTTTATTATGAAAAATTTCAAACAAATATGAAAATAGAGAGAGTAGTGTAATCAGTGCTTCTGTACCCATCACTCAGCTTGACAGTCAATTCATTATCCTCTTTTACCTCTTTTCTACCCACTCCTCTTACCCCTCCTGATTGTGGTGAAGCAAATCCCAGATGTCATATCATTTTATTGATAATTTTTTGGTAAGTTCTCTAAAAAGTAAGGCCTCTTTATTTTTATTTATTTATTTATTTATTTATTTGGCCGTGTAGCATGTGGAATCTTAGTTCCCCAACCAGGGATTGAACCCATGCCCCCTGCATTGGAAGCATGGAGCCTTAACCACTGGACAACCAGGGAAGTCCCAAGGACTCTTTAAATAATACTACTGTAATAATATTATGACCCCTAGCAGGGTAAACACTAATTCTTTAATATGATCCAATATCCAGTCCAAGTTCACATTTCCCATAAATTTTCATTAATGTTTTCATTAAAATTGCATATTTGAAAAAAAAATACCTGGCTTTTCTACACAAAGCATTATCATCGCCCTTTTGTCCTTAGATATGAATGTGCCTCTCAACATGTAATGAAATAGATTGATATCAGTTACTAAACATAATAGCCAAGAAACAGACATTATGGGGCTAAAAGTGAGACATTACCCATTATGAGAATCATCAATTCAACTATGAACCCACAGTGCTATTACACTAGCTAACTTATCTATGTACTAAACAGTCCAAAATACACAAAGCAGGCAAGTTCAAATTAGATGTTATTGCCATCATGAAGGTAGTTCACCTTGAAGGAACATTCTGTCTCCACTGGATGCTGTGACCTCTGTGTGACACACTATTAGCTACTTCTTTATGAGTCATAGGGAGAAGAAGGACTTCAGTGCTGGTTGGGATGGCTTTGAGGTGCTTGCTGTTTATTCTTTTCTCCCACTGGCTGTTCACTCTTCCCAGTTATGAAGCAGACACCACCAGTCACTGAGAGTAATTAAGTTGATAAATAAAGGATAGTGACAAAATAAACCATGGAACCAGCCCAAAATTGAAGAAAGAAGTGGATGTGTTGGAAATGCAAAAGTGAGTGGGAAGCTGATGTTCCCTTTAAGAAATAATCAATTCACTTGGTTGGAAATGCATGGCAAAAAACAAAACAGCCCACAAACCTGAATCATCAGGTGCTGGGAGTCTAATATCCTAACTTGGGTATCCTAACTTGGGTTCACCAGGGAGGTTTTCTGGAGAGTGTCAAGACCACACAAAGAGTGTAATACAAGAAAAAAAATCCTCTGATGGCATGCAAAATTGAGGGATGATACTGAAAGTTTTAAATCTAGTTTTGTGATCAATACCATTTGCATAAAGAGTAAAAAAAATAAGTATTACCCTACACTGTAGAGAAAAGGAAATATAATTTCCTTACCAGGTTTTCTTTTCTCTCTTCTCATCTTAGGATTTGCCGTGTCAAATTATATGTCAATAGAAAGTGACATGACCTTAAGATTTGGGGAAACAGTTTACATGGGATGCATTTTGGGTTCTGCTGGGCTAGGAAAGGTAGGGGAAGGTGGGGATCAGTTAGATTGAGACCTAGAGTAAGAGAAATAAAGAGCCAATAGATTACAGAGGGCTTGCTCTGGATTCTAGGTTTAAGAGGAAAAGAGGTATACGTACTACCTATACAAGGGACAATAACGCAGCTCAAATGGCTTAAAAGAGTTTCATTCTTGGTTCACACTAGTGTTTGATCCAAGTGCCACTCCTGACATAATGCCCATTGGCATTTAGGAGATCAGTGGTGTCTTCAGGACTATATCTTATTTCTCTAGCTCCCTTGTTCCTGCTTTTGTCCCGTTTTGTTTCATTCCCGAATAGGCTCTCTCCACGTGGTATCAAAGTCAGGCTAGTAAATGTTCCAGACTTGCAGGTGGCTTCTAGTTAGAGCTTCAACATATGGGGTGGGTATGGCTGGTATGGTGCCAAGAACAAAGCGTCTCTTCACACCATACCAGCCATACCCACCCATATATATCATCCAATTCCTAATCTGCTGTGTCCGCGTGAATGGAGCAACCTAACTTTTCACTCATGGGTCCTACTTTGTTTCTGTGGAGAGTGTGGGAAGATATTTGATTCTGAATGCTACCAGAATTGAATAGAATAGAAGGGGGTCAGGTCCTAAAACAAAACTCTACCAAAAAAACGGATGGTCACTATTTCCAACCTCTTTATTTTCTTCAAGAATATCTAATCCTGTTCACCATGATAAAGTTACAGAAAAGATTCAGAGGTAGGTTTGTCTAGGAGGAAAATTTCCACGGGACCTTGAGAATGAATATAAGGTAGATGGATTAAAGCCAGGAAAGGAATTGGAAACAGTCATTATAAAATTAAATAGTTTGAGGTGATAATGATCTTCAGGGACTTAGAAAGTTATATATTTTGCTACATTATTTTAATATGTTGGGAAATAAACACACTCTACTTAATAGTGACAAGTAAAAGTAGTAATTCCCTGTTTTAAACCAGTTTAGATAAGAAAATTTTTATTTTGGATTTATAGGGATAAATTGACTGCATTTTAGAATTATTTGAGCTTATTTTTTCCAATACTCAGACTACAAATTGGTTATGTGTAAATATTTCAACATTGGGTGTTCTCTTTGAATGAAAAGCAGGCATCCAGGTTCAACTGTATGAGTGAGACAAAGTAAAAAAAAAATATTGTTTCACAAAATATCACTGTTTATACAAGTATAGAATAAGCCATTAAAAAATTAAGAATAGAGATTATTAGTGATTATAATAATAATAGAAATTATTATTTGTTTACCTCATTGCTCCTTGCTTTCCTTCTATTCTGTAGAAATTATATTCTGTCTCCAACGAGCATCCTGATGTGGATTTTTTTTTCTGAAATGTTATTTCTACTCTTATACCTTATGAAATTTGGCTCAAACTGTCTCCAGTGGAGCCTGCTCTTTCTTTTTCTCCTCCATACCTGAGGGTTTAGGAAAAGAAATTGCCTTCTCTCTGCTGTTCATTGTTGATTCCAAGTAATTATTCAGCTACTACTGATACTCTTCCTTCCTCCCTTGGAAGCAATCATATTTGCCCTCTCCCAGGTTGCCTCTCCCAAACATAAAACAAATATGTGGGATTTCTAACTTTCTTGAGGACTCCAGAATCTAGTTCACTGTATTCCTTGTAAAATACCTGTTATTAATACAGATGACTTCAATGTAAACATTCAAAATATGTTCACTCTTTTTCCCCACTGTTTCTTGTCTTATCAACACCAATCATCTTCTTCTACGTCCTGGGTTTACCGTCCTTTAAGATGATTCTATCATATAGTGTTATCAACTTGAAATTATTTATTTTCAATACTTTAAACCTAAAATCAGCTTTCTAATTTCCCTTCCTTTATTTTTTTCCAGCTTTCTTAGAAAACATCTTTATTACAAATGTTCTTAAATATTTTCCACACACATGCATTACACACTGGGTATAACTTTCTTTTTTATTGAAATATATTTGACACATACATTGTGTAAATGTAAGGTTTCAACATGTTAATTTGATATATTCATACATTGTCATATGATTGCTTTGTAGCAATGATTAGCATCTCTATTAGATCCATTATATAATTATCATTTCTTTGCAGTGCTTGGAATAATTATGTTCTAGTCTCTTAGCAAGTTAGATGATTATAATACAGTATTATTGTCTGTATTCACTAGAGTGTGCATTAGAGCTCTAGGGCTTATTCACTACTCATTGCAAGTTTGTATCCTTAAATGACATCTGTCCTATCCCTCCACCCCACTACCACAACAATTTTACTCTCTGTTTTTATGAGTTTGGCTTTTTCAGATTCCACATATAGTGATATCATAAGGAATTGTCTTTGTCTGATTTATTTCTCTTAGCAAAATTTTCTCAAGGTCCATCTATGTTGTTGCCAACAGGAGGATGCTCTTCCTCCTTATAACTGAAATATGTACACACACACACACACATACACACACATACCACATCTTAGGTTTCTAATTTTTAATTTGGCTACCTATGCTTATCTTTTCTCATATCCTCTTTTATTTTTATAGCAACTCTATTACACTTTAATAGACCAAATCACATAGCCTCAACCTACATTTAATCCACTGATTTCTTTGTAGTTCCAGTTGATCATGCATTGTAACCCTGGAATCCTTTTATTCACATGGAGTCAAATTTGCAGACAAAAGTAGAATTTAGAATCACCATTTGTTTTCTGTTTGAGTCTAGGTTAGTTACAAAGGATTCAGTGCAACATACCTATCCTTCACCTCCAATTCTCTCCCAATTAAATTTATAGCAGTTGTTGCAGAAATTTCACTTTTTACAAGCCCTGTTTTCAGGTGATCTTAACTTCTATTTTACGGAAACAATTTAGGCCTACAAAACTAAGTTATCTGAAATTGCTTATTCCCAATGTCAGCATTTTTCTGTATCTTCACCTTATTCTTCTCTTTTTTATCTCAAGATGAAATATTTGGTCTTCCTTTCCAAGGCTAATTCTCATGATGGAATGTCATAAGGGAAAGAGCAGTGTAGTTAAAGTCAGAAGCTCTGCTTTCAAGCTGACCATTTTTATTATTTTGAATAAGTCATAATTTATTACTTTCAGGGACATTATATATTTAGTTTAATATAATCTCATGTAATTCTCATATTTAGTACTTTTACTTTATTGCTTGGCATAGAATTTAGAAAAAAAAAAGGTGTTATACTCTAAATAACTTTTATTTGAAAGCCTTTTAAGTGAAGAGAATTTTTATAGCTATAGAAGTAATAAATTTAAGAATAGCAGCCTTAAAGCATTTTTGTTTAGTCGCATTTATCTCTATTATGTCTTAAGAATCTCATCGATTTTGAGGACTACAAAAATATCATTAAGTTATCTGGCTCAATTCGATATAGTAAACATTCCCATTTAAGCCAATCTTTTGCACAGTGAAATATTAAATTGTAAAATTTATACAATATACATTAAGTGGACAATGCATATCCCAGCTGGTAAATCTTTAACCCTGTGTTATTCTATAGAATTATTTTTGTATGCTATAAATATATCCAACCCATACTTATTTGAAAATTATAAAATTGGGTATCCAGCATACACATTTCTCTCTTGTTGACTTTATGAGATTACTGTGAAACTGAACCCCATAATAGTAATTTCTTAGTAAATATTTGTATTCTTTATTCACGCTGACTTGACAACTCTGAATGACACCCTTATAATACCTTAATTCTTGTGTAATTTACTTTTTCTCAACAGGCACATATACTCTATACTCGAATAAAGAAGACTGATCATAGTAAAGCCCAACACCATAGCAGCAAGTACAATAGAATATAATGTTTTCTGTGAACATTTAAACATACTTACTAATTTTAATGCTACTTAGGTAGGACCTTATCATTTTATAAATAATTATGATCATTGAACTGTAAGCGGCAGCAAAGCCTTGAAGCAGCTCCCCCTACTCCTCATGATATGAAATCATTCTAATCATTTTAGAAGCAAAATCCTGATTACTTCTTTCCTCTTCTAATGTTATAGTTTACTTCTGGATATGCCCCTAAATTTTCTTAGTCTACTAAAAACCATCGTCAATTTTTCTTTTATCGTTACACCTTCAACTCATTCTTAATATTTGTTTCTTTTTTTTTTTTATCTCCTATTGTCCCTGCCTGTGTCTCTCGGAAACTGACACTCAACCCATGTATTCAAACATTTAAGCTCCAATTCACAGTTTTACAAAGAAAAAGATTCTGCCTTATTCTCTATTCACTCAGATTCATCTCCGTGTGAACTGTTTTCACCCGCATCTCCTCTAGAAAGCTTTTCACTTATTATCTCTGGGACTTCAAACTGAAATTTTCCCACAGTTTACATTTTTTCCTCTTTCCAGTATATGTGAGCATGACTGTCATTATTGTAAAATATTGATTTTTACGTGTACGCTAAAGTGCTGTTAACATTTTCCCTCTGCAAAATCAATATTTCACAATTTACTACCCAAAGAAGCTGAAATCCCTTAGCATAGCTAAGCAGAATTTACAAGACCCATCACAATTTGATGTAATCTTAGCAAAATGGTTTCTCACTCACTTTGTAATGAACACTTCCTTAAAATTCTACTGCTTTTTTCCTCTCTTACACATTGTAGAGGATTTTTTCTTTCTTTAAAAAAATCTGTCCAGGGCTTCCCTGGTGGCGCAGTGGTTGAGAGTCCGCCTGCCGATGCAGGGGACACGGGTTCGTGCCCCGATCCCGGAAGATCCCACATGCCGCGGAGCGGCTGGGCCCGCGAGCCATGGCCGCGGAGCCTGTGTGTCCGGAGCCTGTGCTCCGCAACGGGAGAGGCCACAGCAGTGAGAGGCCCGCGTACAGCAAAAAAATAAAAAATAAAAAATAAAAAATCTGTCCAAGTTCATTTTTATACTTGCATCTAAAAATCATGACTTTTATTAAAGCTTTCCAGATCAGTACAAGTTATTGAGAAATGCATCACTTATTATCTGTGACAATCATTTAGCAGTAAGTCTTTTTCTGCTTCCTGAATTTTTTATATATTTTGTCTCATGTGATAATAAAATTATTGACAATTAAAATCATCATTTGTTCAACAACTAAAATCCCAAGAAAGACAACTTTTTAAGAGTGAGTTTATGTCTCATAAACTATATGTATAGTTTATGTTTAGTTTGTATGTATAGTTTAAGCTATATGTATAGCTGATTCACTTTGTTCCACAGCAGAAACTAACATACCATTATAAAACAATTATACTCCAATAAACACGTTAAAAAATATTACATTAAATGCAAGTGGACTAAATAAACCAATTTAAAAAGTAGTATGCTTACAATGGAATAGTACTCATTAATAAAAAGGAGCAAACTATTGATATGCAGAAAACTTAGAAGGATCTCAAGGACATCATGCTGAGTGAAAAAAACAATTTCAAAATGTCACATATCATATGATTCAATTGATATAACATTTTAAAAATTATCGAGGTGGAAAAATGATTAGTGTTTGCCGGGATTTAAGCATGGTAAGGGTGTGTGTGTGTGTGTGTGGATGTAACTATAAAGGGATAGCATGGGGGGGTGGTCTTTGCAGTGATGGAATATTGTGTATGTTGATTGTGTTGGTGATTACACAACTCTATATAAATAAATATGTGCTAAGTCCCATTCCCATTTTTATTAGTTTATTATATTAGATATGATGTAACCACTTGGGGAAACCAGGTGAATTGCACAAGAGACCCTTCTGTGCTAGTTTCATAATTTTCTATGAATATATAATTATTTCAAAATACAAAGTATTTTTTTAAGAGATGCTCATGCTCTCACCAAGTGACAATGACACTCATTTACTTCAACATGATCTGTGTTCTCATTTGTACTCCTTTTTAGCAAGACTTATGAGAAGCTTGGCATTAACCTATAGAATACCTGAGACCCCAGAAATACCATAACTGTTCCAAGAAGAGGGTCCAGGTTTGCATTTGCTGAAAGAAACCTGATTTTACCCAGTTATTCAAAAAACTCCCTAGCTGAGAATAAGAACAAGTAATTGGAGAATTTGAATGTTGGGCTTTAATTTCCTTGACCTCCAATTACAAGGGCAATAGAATTTGATTTAAGACATTAAATCTTTTAGATGTTTATGCCTTTGAAATTGAACTTTCAAAGAGATTTAGTCTCTCAAATGAATTTCTCCCTCAGAATTCAATAATGGTAGGGAATTCATATTCAATTTGGTACTTGTCTAAGGTTGCTGGATCACTCAGTGTTTGATCAGAGGAGAACCTTATGAGCAGTATGGAATAATTGATTTGTTATAGTAATTAGAACTTACACAATTAAGGGAGGAAGAAGGGGAAGTGTGGTCTGGAATGGCGAGTTGGATTATCAGAGAAAAGTCACTAAGAAACCCTTATTAAACGCTAAAGCATGTGGACAAGAAGAGCTTCCAGTGAAATCTGGGAAGCTAGGCATAGCCACCTGCCAGAGTGGGATCATGAAGGGAAGTAGGTGATTAGGTCTATGGAAGGCTGCTGTTTGTGTTTGTAGGTGGGCCTGGGGTCGTTGGTCACCAGGACGAAGGGTTAAATATAAGGCAGGGAAATGAGGACTGCCATGAACCTGATGGCACTTTTGCATCTTCCTCTGACCTTGGGGTAGATTGAGGGCAGGCACCAACCCACTGGCTACTTCTGCATCTGTCTCTCTCTGCTTCTAATCACTAGGACCTCAAGAGAAGATGGATGATGCTTTACTTCCACTCTCCAAATCTCATATAGATTTCTCTTTTGGCCAATTCTGATTTGGAATCACAGAGGGGAAGGAGTTTTGGGAAACCAAATTCTACGTTAGCTGAGTTGACACAGTCCAAAACCACAACAGTTACTGTTTAAAATCAGATTGTTTTCATGCTGACTTTTAATGTCTTAGCTCAACCACTGATGTAATATGGTTGAAAAAAAAGGGTGGATATAATTTGAGAGAAGAAATAAAATTGAAAGTAAAAGTTTCAAACTTGTATAAAGTGTTCTTGGAATTGATTTAATGAACATACTGTTTTGATGTATTTTTCTGTCTTTTAGAGACAAAATCCATCTTGTCCATCAATACTCCTTGAGGAGTGTACTACATAGCAGCAGTTTGTATGGATGGAAAGACCTCCTAAGAGTCTGAAGAAGACTCATCAACTACACCAGTATATAACAACATTTCTGTTTGATTATAGGCTTAATGTTTTATGGAGATAGGTTAATAGAGAATGAGTTTTGGAATACAGGGAGAGAAGGAAATTATTCTTGACACCCGATGTTACTAGATAAATGTAGGTGTATCTGCTAGTATGATATTCCTGGCCTCCACCAATTTCTTAGCACACTGGTTTCTAGGGAAGGAGAAATACTTACATGTTTGATGTATTTGGATAATGATTTGGACATGTGCACAACCACGCCATCGTAATTTTCTTAGGAAACAGTTGTCCACGGGAAACATGATGTTATTCTGCGGAAACCTGTTGTTTTACAGGTCACCTGTCCCTGGACCAATCTAACTCTGATGTTCAGGAATAGAAGAAAAACATGCCTTATGATAATATTTTGTTAACCTTCTGCCTGGGTCCTTATTTCTATCCATTGTTTCAGAACTTGGGTGGGAAACATTGATGCGATTTACTAGCCTTCTTAATCACTGTTAAATTGTTAAAATTTCTGTTACTTAAAGGCAAAATCCATCCTAAATAAAAGAGCATTTTTCCTTTGGGGAAAGTGCCATCTCAGTGTCTCCTGCTCACGGGAGAACATGTGACTTATTCAAATATTGGAGCAGTATTCATTGTTCTTATATATATTAGTAAGGCTATTTGCTAGGCTGCTGTAACAAGAACCTCCACAATATGCTGCTTTTAACAAGACAGATGATTTCACCCTGAGCATAAGAAATAGGACAGATGATCCAAGGCTGATATTAAAAACCTGTGATTTCCAGATTTCTTCCTTTGCATCCTTAGGCTTTACGTTATATCACAGGTGTCTTACTTCTGCATTCCAGCCCACGTTTGGAGTGAACAGATGGGAGGGGGAAGAGAAAAGCTCATTCTTTTCAATAAAAAGACAAAACCCAACGTTAGTCACATCTTTTGCCCAAAACCTAATCACGTTGCCTGGCCTAGATTTCTTGTAACATGTTATTTGGTTCTGAAAGGGTCAATGTTTTTTCTCCTCTGTTCTGTAAGTGACTGGGAAACTGGGTTGGAGCTCATGCTGTACTTTCTGGTTACTGGCCAAAGAACATATCTCTTCGCATCCAACTCTTGCTTTTTTATATCTGGCAGAGTGTGTGGCAGACTGCAATGCTCTATGTGCATACATTTTAGCTCATTACCAGCTCTAATCAGTTCATTAGTTGGAGCTAACATCAAATGTGGGAAGGGGTACATTTGTTGATTTCAATTCCAAGCTTTGGTCTTTGATCCAGTTATAAAAAAAAGATATCTGTGTTTTAGTGCTCAACTTTTATGTCTATTTTCTGAATTGGCTCAGAAAAGCTAGGGAAGAGAAATGAAAACTTAAATGCCATTCCAACATATTATTAATTTATTTGATCCTGAGAACAGCACAGTGAATTAGGTGAGGCAGTATTTTTTTTCTAAGTAAATGTGAGGAAATTAACATCAGGAGAGTTCATTTTAAGGAGAGAATATTTTAGAACTTACATAAAATCAAAAGGTACACCCTCTGGGAAATGTTACTGCAGCTTTGATTAATTGCTTATTTGCTGGAAAGGTAACTGGAAATATTTTAAAACATAATAACTTATTTATGAGGATAAATAAAAATGATTAGTGATGGGGCAAGAAAAGAACATGGCTTTGAAGTAAGACTCTTGGCTTTGACTCAGATCATCCATTTCTTACTTGTCTAACTAACTATATACGGATATATACGAAAAACAGAACTTCTATTTTCTACTCTAAATGGGTGTGATGATACTGCTTCATAAGATTATTGGGAAGATTATGTAAGAGGTACTATGAAAACACCTAGCTCGGTACTTAACATATCACAACACTTAATGAAATTTAATTTCATCCCAATAACATAAACCCAAAGCAGATTTGAATAAACTAAGAACATGTTTGCTTTATTTCATTACATACAACCCTTGGTTTTAAATTTTTAAATTATGGACATATATCATAACAATATTTTTCCAATTACTGCCAAGCAGTAGAAATTCAATAAATATTCAATATTCATTTGATGAAGGAGTCGAGTATCTTACATCAAAGGCTAAAAGGTATAAGATTAGTGATATAAATAATTTGAAGGCATTATTACATTAATTTGAGAGTAATTCTTGATATATATGTTTTGACATTGATGTAAAAACGAAAATCAAAAATTTTAGAAAATTTCTCTTGAAGTCATTGTTGAAAATAGATATTGGATATCTGATGAATTTAGTAGTTCTTATATCTTTACATTCAAGTTGACAAAGATAATGTTACTATATTGGTGAGTCAACTTTAAATAATTAGAGCTTGATGTTCTCTGAGATTCCTTCCAGGGTTAAAATAACCCCTATTTTCTTATAATCTTGCTGCAAAGATTTCTAATGGAAGTGTTTTTTTTGTTTGTTTGTTTGTTTTTTTTGCTGTACGCGGGCCTCTCACTGTTGTGGCCTCTCCCATTGCGGAGCACAGGCTCCAGACGCGCAGGCTCAGCGGCCATGGCTCACGGGCCCAGCCGCTCCGCGGCATGTGGGATCCTCCTGGACCGGGGCACGAATCCGTAATCCGTGTCCCCTGCATCAGCAGTCGGACTCTCAACCACTGCACCACCAGGAAGCCCCTCTAATGGAAGTTTTTTATTCCCCCCTCTCTTTTCTCAAACAAGAGCAATCAAAAACATTCAGTACTGTGCAC
Source organism: Mesoplodon mirus (assembly GCF_964341445.2). NCBI lineage: Eukaryota > Metazoa > Chordata > Mammalia > Artiodactyla > Ziphiidae > Mesoplodon > Mesoplodon mirus. The sequence goes on from NC_138978.1 coordinate 187,916,609, forward strand.
AAAATCATTCCCATTTGATGCTGAAAGAAATGATCCCATGAGGATGATTATCACTTACAAAAACATTTCATTTTACAGTCCATGATAGATCTATTGTCTTTCTACTCTTCAGTTCCACCCTTGTCCAACTTCTAAGATACTGTAGCTCCTTTGTTTTCTTCTACATAAATCCAAATATTCAGTATTATTCTTTGCTCAAGAGGACGTTATAGCAAACATATTTCATGTTGTACCAGAAAATATTTCTTTTATGTATTATTAAAAAACTGGTCGCTAAGGAAATCTAGGGAAAGGAATATATCAATGCAATGCAGATTTCTGATAAAAAATATGTTTTTTTCAAAAAGTTAAGTTTGTTGAAGTATGTTATAAGATTAACTTTGGGTGAACAAACAGAAGGAAAGGAGATCGGTTACATAACCATCAGTGACAGGAGAAAATGAGACTGGAGAGGGAGGAGTACAGTTAAAAGGAAAGCAAGGCAGCAAAAAATAGTTAAGTTACAAGCCTGGCAAAATAAGAAAGAAAGTTTCTTTGGTAGAAAGGAGCCTAATTTACACCTTCTTAGAGAAATGAAGAGAAAACGAAGGTGCAGAAATCAAACTGAACTATGTGGTAATGAAAGATAGTGGCCAACTCAAACAGAAGTTGGTAGGAAGAAAACAAGAGTTATACATTGTACAACTGTGTAATATAGAAAATTATTATATTACATTATATTGTGTAAGAATACATGCTATTACACTGAAGGTGTATTCAGGTGAATCACCAGTAGGGTCTAATTTGATGAGCATAGTTTTGTAAAAATATTGTGACACTTGAATCAGTTAGAAATTAGAAATAAAATATAATGAAGACATTTGATATATAAAATGTGATTGGATTGAATAGAATGATATAAATGCACTGTGAATTCGTGGAAAAGAAAGGTACTGAGAAGAAGGCACAAAAGAAAAAAGTCTAGAAATAATCTCTAGGTAAGTGTAAGTGCATCTGTGTTAAACAACACTTCAAAGAGCAGAAGTTCGTCCTTGGGGAAAATACATTCTGTTCAGTCTTTGTTAAAAAGAGAAAGTGAGTGTGTGGAAACAAGAGTGGAATAACTTCAACTGGAACAAATGCTGTACTTATTTCAAAAGAAGAACATGTCCAATGTAAGAAACAATCAAATGCCTCTGTGGTTAGAAGCTATGGAAAGATTTCTTACAGGTTTATCACTAGTATGTCCACAATAAATCTTATTAAAATTGCCCTCTCTTTGAGGGGTTATGTAACCATAGGTCTCACTGGCACCAGAAATGCTGCTTTTTGTTCAGAAAGGTGTATGCTTTTATTGCTACTGATAATCTGAGATTATCACCTATGCATCAACTGCATCAACTGTCCGTTTTTGAGTAACTACTAAGTGCCAGGTCTTGTGTCATCATTGAACTATAAAGACGAAGAAACAATGTCCTCATTCTGAATATATTGACAGTTAGTAATCAGGCTAACAAACACATATGAAATAATATATAATCCTTGATTAGAGACTAGCAACTAATTCTGCCCAGGGGATGCAAGGTAGATACCAGCCGACTTTGCACTTGACCTGAGACTTGAAGGATAAATACTCACTATCTCAAATAAAGAGTTTTATTTTTTGCCATGCCATGAATGGTAGAAATCTTGCTAAGGACTTACGGAACTATTGATTATAGACTAAGAATGAATCACACAACTTTTTAAAAATTTAATTTATTTTTGGCTGCATTGGGTCTTCGTTGCTGCGTGTGGGCTTTCTCTAGTTGCAGCGAGCAGGGGCTACTCTTTGTTGCGGTGCACAGGCTTCTCATTGCATTGGATTCTCTTGTTGCAGAGCATGGGCTCTAGGCACACGGGCTTCAGTAGTTGTGGCACACGGACTCAGTTGTTCCACGACATGTGATATCTTCCTGGACCACAGCTCGAACCCATGTCACCTGCATTGGCAGGCGGATTCTTAACCAATGCACCACCAATGAAGCCCCGCACTTTTTATTGACTATTGGATTTCTAAATAACTTGAGAATATTAATTTTGAAAGTACATAACAGGATTCAGAATATTATTATAAAATGGCACTGCAATGGAGTATCTCTGTGGCACATTTGTATTATGTTTCCTCTGCTGTGAGTCAGGTGTATCCAGATATGTAGTATTAGATTTACCAGGGAGAAACCCTTCAGAGTTCCACATTCCATGACTGAATTTTGCCCATCCACATGATTGGAGTAGGCTAGACTGTAGCAAGGTCTTGTATTGACCCTGCTATTTGTCTTAAATAAATACTGAATTCTGTACTAGATGACCAACCTGAAGACTCCACTGAAAAGAATACATCATGTAGCATATTGCTTTGGTTTTATGAGACACCTATGCTACTATACTATACTATACTGCAATATACTATACTATACTATACCATATCATACCATACTATTCCATACCATACCATACCATACTATACTATATTGAATGTGACAATTACTTTATATAAACATACTATTAAAATGAACTAATAAAATTGGGTTTTGGTTTTTATCTATAAATTAAATTTTCAGGAGAGCTGAAGAACATACTATTAAATTCATGACCACAACACACATATATACACACACATACATACATACATACAGGCATGCTCACACCATTGAAGTAGGAAGAATTGCAAATTGGCGAGAACAGAGTTGTCTCTTCATTTTGTTTGAAAAAAATAGCAGTACTACAAATTTAATTTGAAATATTGAAAATATGATTTGAAATTTATCTTCCCAGGCTTACATGAACATTCACTATGACTCAGCACAGTTTTTATACCTTTATGAATAAGTAGAAGCTTTTGAGATTTAAGTGAAATGATTTAAGAATTCAAATGTGTGTGTACGTGTGTGTGTGTTTCAAGCAAAATATCATTTCAAAGGCAAAAAATAAAAGACCGCATACTATATGATTCCATTCACATGAAATGCCCCCAAATGGCAAAACTTTGGAGACAGAAACTAGATTAGCGTTTGTTTGAGGCTGGGGTGGGGATGGGAATTAATATCAGATGGCCATGAGGGATTATGTTAGTGTGATGAAATTCTCTAAAACTGTATTATGGGGATGATTGCACAAATTGGTGAACTTACTAAAACTTGTTGAATTATGTACATAACAGGTAAATTTTATTATATTGATGAATTTTATGACAAATTATATTTCAAAATATTATTTTAAAAAGAAAATGGAATATAGTATATTTCAAAATAAACATGGAAACAAAATTAATATTTCAATATATTAGTGTTTAATTATTTTACCTTATGAATATCTTCTTATAACTTTTAATAGTAATATGTTTTCCCAGGCGATATTTCAATAAAATGACTTAGAGTTCTTTATAGTTTAACATTGTTATAATGAAATTATTATAACTTTTCACTTATGTTTCACATTCATGTTTATATTCATATTTCATAATCATAAATCTTACTATTTTAACAATAGCAAAATATTCCATCAATTGAACACACCACAGTTAACCAACCCTCTATTGATAAACATTAGGCTGTTTACACAAATAAAGTCTTTAATTAGGGCATTGTTACATATGTTTATTTGGACTTTATAAATATATCTTTGATATATTTCCCGTAGGTTAAAATACGGAGCGTGTTCATATTCTTTGTCTCACAATTTTTAATTCTCTGCCTATATATAGGATGAAGTACTTATTGTGGATATCCTCTACCGTTGAATATGTTGAATTGTTTCCCACTTTTTCTCTCTCTTAAATTTGGAAGTTGCTGGCAGCTAGTGTGTGCAAAGTTGGGACTTGTCAGCTGTGGCTTCCTATTAGCCTAAGAAGGTAGGGCCTTGTCATTAGGTTAGAGGAGCCTGATTCTAAAAAGAGGAAGCCTTTTGTGGAGTACAGATAACTAAGCTAGCATTACTTGTTCTAGCACAGCAGTATACTCAATGTCATTACATAAGCATCATCTGTTTTTGTTTTGATTTTTGCTTTTTAGTCATGAAGGTCCCCAATTAACTTTAGTTGAATGTAAACTTCAAGCTGTACCTTAGTGGGATAAGAGAGGAAGATTTCATTTCTGCAACTGCTTTGTTGGCACACGTTACAATCCTCTTTTGTTTTGGCTCCACCCTTATCCCCTCTGACGGCTTCTGCACTGCTGACTCAGCATCTGGGTCTTCCCTGGCACATGTGTGTAGATGTTAATGTAGATACAACATATCCATATACATACACACAGTGTTCTGAAAGAAAAACAAGCTCCTTTTATTTACCAATATAGTTTAGCAATAAATTACATACAAATATACATCATATTACATTAAAAAAGCCCATGATCTTCTAATAGTATAGCTGTTTCTTGATTTGATGATGGACCTTTATGTCAGGGGTTCTCAACCTTAGCTGCAAAGTAAAGTCACTCTGGGAACTTTTTAAAATCTCAGTACCCAGTGTCCAGTAAAGACCAATTAAATCATCATTTATGGTAGGGGGAAGGCATATCCAAGGATCATTATATTTTTAAAGTTCTTTAGATGCACAGCCGAGAATGGAAATTTAGATATTCCCATTTTTTGGCCATAAATAATAATGCAATGATCATCCTAATTCTATTATTTTTGAAAAATTATTCGAGGTATTTTTCATAATAGCTACCTAGTTATGAAATTTCTGCACTATTTGATATGCCTTATCTCAATGTCTCTATCTATTGCTAAATTGCCCTTTGAAAATTTGTCAATTAAACAATATGTGACAGTATCCCATATTTCTTCACAAAATGGTCAGAACTAGATATTATGAGTAAATTTAGAGACAAGATCTTTAAAAATTTACTGTAAAAGCATTACTATAGTTCTAATACATCAATGCAAAAATCAATGTGATAAAGAATCCCAATATGAGAATTTATTTCTTTATACCTATTTTTTCATAATTAAGTAGAACAAAATAGAGACCAGAGAATCCCACATAGAACTTTTGAGTGCCACAGCCCTAAGGTAGAACACATTTACAGTTCTGCTCACATTTAGAACCTACTGAAGGGGCAGCAAAGCACAATTAATATCCTGTACTTCATATGTCCTGTAGAGAAGCAGACATTGGTGTTGGTGACTACTTGTGATGCCTTCCACAGTCTACTTTATTGGTAACAAATATTTGATGAACTCTTCTTTCAACCCAGAATATATTCAGCTCTCCTTATGGAATTTAATACAAAATTAGAATATATTCATCTTAATGAACTCAAAATCTAGTATGTCTAAGTGATAAGCATTGGTTTTTACATTAGATTTGTATGTGGCGTCTTTCGATCCAGAGATCCATGAACTCACAAAAAGAAGTTACCTATCCTCATAATCAATAATAGTCAATACACAAGTATGCGATAAGGAAAAGGTAAACTCCATTGTCTGTGAACTTTCTTCTTCTAATAATTCTTAGCCACATAGGAAGAGACTTGACCCTATTTTAAGGGCTGTGTAGATTTCTCATCCCTATTCTACTCATAGAAGTTTGAGAGCTCAAAGAGGATATTTTTAAACATTTTATTGTGAAAAATTTCTTACTGAGAGTAAATTTGAAATAATTTTCCAGTGAACTTCTGCATATCCACTATCTAGATTCTATTATTAACATTTCACTCTTCATGTACTATCATGTATTCACCAACTATCATCCATCCTACATCCATTAATTAATCATATTTTAATGCATATAAAAGTAAATTATGAATATTGACATATTTCCCCCTAAATACCTTAGCATATGCATCATTAACTTGAGCTCAAAAATTGTTCATATTTTTATCATAAATTTTACGTAAAATAAAATGCAAAACATTAATTTTTCATTTGCCAAGTTTTGACTGATGCGTTTATCTGTATAACTCAAACTCCTGTCAAATTATAGAATATTGCCATCACTCGAGAAGGTTTCCTTCTGTTTTTTTCTTAGTCAATCCCTGCCGCATACTTCAGAGGCAACTAATGTTAAGATTTTCTCCACCATAGACAAATTTTATGTGTTCTAGAATTTTACATAAATTATCATAAGTAATCATCCAACAGTCTTTTTCTACAACTTTTTAAACTCAGCATAATGCTTTTAAGTTTCATTCAAGCCTGCATGCATCAGTAGTGTGTTTCCTTTTGTTGCTGAGTAACACTCCATTATCTGAATATATGTAATTTGTTTTTCCATTCTTCTGTTAATGGACTTCTGCCTGATTTTCCTTTTTTTACATTTTTGGTGATTATGAATTAACTGCTATGCGTATTCTTATACAAGTCTTCTGTGAATATATGTTTTCCTTCCCCTTGAATAAATATCTAGGAATACAATTTCTAATCATGAAATAGGTATTTTTTTCTGTTTTATTTTTTGATTTTCTTAGATAGGAAGTTAATTGTATTTTTTTTCAAAGTGGTTGTAGCAATTTACATTCCAGCCAATCCTATATGAGATTTATGGTGATGTCACTTCCTCAACAACATTGGTGTTGCTAGTCTCTTTAATTTTAGCTGTCAGGGGTTTGTGTTATGGTAACAAGGGTAATGTCAAGTCTTAATCACAGGACATTTTGTCCAGGCTCAAAATTTTTGTTTGTTTATTAAATTTTTTACTAGGACAAGGTTCTTGATAATGTAGTAGTCTGTTTCTATTCTATTGGTTTCTAGTCTGTTCCATATTCCAGTAGTCATCCCCATAGTTTACTTAATGAAATAATTTTCATATCAGTGATAATTATTTGCTTTATCACCCTTACACCTTTCTCTTTGTACTTAAAGACACACCACTCAACTGATCTTTGCCCTGAGGCATTTTATTCAAATGAAATAATTTACTTAGTGCCAGCCTTATTTTGATATTATCTAATGCAATATAAACAGTAGTTACATTTAATTGGGATTCTATTGCTTAAAGTTTTCTCAATCATACTTAAAACTATCTTAGTTTTGTGAAAGTTTTCTTTACACTTCAATTTTCTGGACTCTCTTTATTCCTTTTTATTTCTTCCAAAGATACTATTAAATATATACTATTAAAGTCCTATTATCCAACGTCTTCCTTTAAAGTCATGTGTGATACATGAAATGCCACAAGAATTTAATCAAATGATTTGTTACTGTATAACTTAGGTCAATGTTTGTCTAGCCTCTGTTATCACTTTTGCCCCCAAACAATTGATTTGTTGCTCCTGTGATAGTCCTGTATAGGCTGAGGGGCTCTGCTCCATTGACATATGTGGCAATGTTGCCTTGCCTGAGAGAGGATATAATTGGATGTGAAGCCTCCTCAGTCACCCGGTAAAAGAAAAGAGAAACTGAAAGATGAAAAATGTTGAAAACCATGGATTTGGTGATCTAATGGGTGTTCTAAGGTTACCATCATAAGTGATCAATAAACAATATTTCCAGATACTTACATAGGACCTTGTATATAATAGGCACTCAGGTGTTCCACTGGGTTAAAGTTATTACCTTGGTAATAGAAATCAAAATAATAATTTCCCTACTGATTTCATATAACTGACCTCTAATTGTATATGTTTGATGTGTGCAAGTATTTTAGCAAAGTACAATTATTTAATGACAAAAGGACATGAATAATCATTACTCTAAGCCAAAGTCAAATTTATCCAACTTTCAAAAGTACCATCATCCTGAAAGGTATATTTTTTTAAATGATTAAGACAGTTTCACAGAAGCTCAAGAAATTAGATGAAATATCATTTTCAGTATATAAACCCTTATATCAACCACATATGTAGAAATGAGAGGGGTTTTGAAATGTACCAAACTTTAACTTAGTATAAAATCAGTAACCTCTGCTTTTTAGACACATAACAGCTAAAGTGAAGTTGCTTGAAGCATAAGAAATTGACAAAACGTTAATGAAGCTTTCAGCATTCACAGCTTGTCTTTCATGAACTGAAGTCAGGCTTATTCGGGAATGTATTAAGGTCATTAGCAAGATGACTTCTATTTGTTGCTGGAAATACTACTTTTTATCTGTGTGTGAACTGCTTTTGAATCTGTAAGAACCATGCATTTATCATGTCTCTTGTCATATGATGAGATATCTTAGTAGGAGTTTTGGTTAATCTTTCATTTTAGGTATGAGTGTATATTTTTTATTGCCCCAATCCATTTTGATTTATTCAGTTTTGGTCAAAGGAAAAATGACACACTCTGATCCAAAAGTTCATCAGTAAAAATAGTTTACCAAGATTTGGGGGCTGAATATAATACTATGGCGTGATGATGTTTGGAAAGGTGTGTATGTAAAAATAGTGCCTGATAACTCCCAGGCAATAATAATCCATCTTTAAATATGAAAATCTGGTGAACTGTGCTCAATTTTATTTGAGAATCAAAAGATCTGAAGAGAGTCCCCCCCCAAAAAAAACAATAAAATAAACTGTAAGTCGATATGCTCTAGAAAGAACTGAAGCTCAACTTGAAATCAAATAATTCATGAAATTGGCCAACAGCACAATACATTCCAGAAACAGACCTATACCTACCTGGATACTAGAGTTATGATAACAGTGTCACTGAAGAGATAAGAAAATAATGACTTTTAAATAAATGTGTCAGATGAATATGTTTGTGGAAAAATTAACACTCACCCTGACCTCACACCATATGCAAAAGTAAATTTCAGTTGAATTGTACATTTAAATTTAGGTAAAATAATAAAGTTTCCAGAAGAAAGTGTAGAGAATTCCTCCATGATTTCATTGTTTGGAAATTCAGGATACAAGAGTTATTGTTTTAAAAATTTATTGATTGGATATATTAAAATGAACAGGGCCTCCCTGGTGGCGCAGTGGTTGAGAGTCCGCCTGCCGATGCAGGGGATACGGGTTCGTGCCCCGGTCTGGGAGGATCCCATATGCCGCGGAGCGGCTGGGCCCGTGAGCCATGGCCGCTGGGCCTGCGCATCCGGAGCCTGTGCTCCGCAACGGGAGAGGCCACAACAGTGAGAGGCCCGCATACCGCAAAAAGAAAAAAAAAAAAAAAAATGAACAACATCTGCTTATCCAAAGATACAAAAAAAATGAGTAAAAGAGAAAGCCAGTGGGGAAAAGTGCAACGTATATAGGTGGCGAAGCACACACATATATAAAAATAAATATGTATTTATACATATATCACTTCCAACTAAGAAAGAAAAACGTGTGTGTGTGGCTAAAAGCATAAAAAAACCTGTTTAATGTCTTTAAAATCCAAAGAAAAACAAAACAAATTATAGGGAGTTATCAGTTATTATTATCCTGACACCCTGATGGCAACAGGAAAAAGACAGCTTGTGCCAAGCTTTATAATATGCAGTGATCAGCACTTAACTGCATGCCTGAGGGGGACCCTCTGCTGTTCTCTGGAGCTCTGTCTCTATGCAGCCTCTCCCCAGCACACTGTCCTGTAAACTCTGGCGTTTCTCAGTTTAATTTCTTGGTTTCTCAGTTTAATCTCCTCAACTCAGAGGGTCCTTTGGCTCCCCTCCCCCAACTGGGAGTCCTGGAGCTTCTCTCAAAGCAGTGAGCCTGGGACTTCCTTGGTGGCGCAGTGGTTAAGAACCGCCTGTCAAAGCAGGGGACACGGTTCGAGCCCTGGTCTGGGAAGATCTCACATGCCGCGGAGCAACTGAGCCCGTACGCCACAAATACTGAGCCCACGTGCTGCAACTACTGAAGCCCGATTGCCTAGAGCTGGTGCTCCACAACAAGAGAAGACACTGCAATGAGAAGCCCACTCACTGCAACTAGAGAAAGCCTGCACTCAGCAACGAAGACCCAATACAGCCAAAAAAAAAAAAAAAAAAAGGCAGTGAACCTGTGCAAAGGGAAGGCTCAACTCATGCATTTCCCATCTCTCTGAGATCACATCACATCCTTCCCTGCCCTTTGGTATCTCAAAAGCATTGATCATCATTGTTTGATATATTTTGTCTTTTTGTTGTTGTTTCTGACAGGAGAGTAAATCTGGTCTATGTTGCTCCATCTTCCCCAGAAGTAAATGCAGTATCACTGATTTTCTTTTTTTTTTTTCGGTATGCGGGCCTCTCACTGCCATGGCCCCTCCCATCGCGGAGCACAGGCTCCGGACGCGCAGGCTCAGTGGCCACGGCTCACGGGCCCAGCCGCTCCGCGGCATGTGGGATCCTCCCAGACCGGGGCATGAACCCGCGTCCCCTGCATCGGCAGGCGGACCCCCAACCACTGCACCACCAGGGAAGCCCCAGTATCACTGATTTTTAAACTGTTTTGCCCAGCATGGTTGAAATCAGAGATCTGCTCCTACACACTAGTGAAAAACACTACCTGGTTTTCCATTTTATTTATTATGTCTTTTATTGCTTTCTGAAATCTGACACCTTTAGCTTTTAGGTGTATATATATAATTTTAGGTATATATACATATAATTTAGGTATAGATATATAGATATATATAATTGTTCATCAATTTCCCCATTGCTGGTACCTGGCTCATGACAATACATATTTATGAAAGAAATTCCAACTTAGCCACCTGGACTATCACAACCCCCTGAAGTATACCTAGTTCAACTCTCAAAGCTATTATAAAGATTCATATTGTTCCCTGAAAATTTAACTTGCTTCCACACCACGTGTATTGCAAAAAGTGCTGAAAAATTCTCTTAGTAGTTGATTCAATGTTTCTCTACATGTGGAAATTTCACATTCTACATTTTTATAATAAAACTTACCAGATAAAGAAGATGGGACTTGTTTCAGTGAACCGGAAGTAGAGGTATTTTTTCTGATCACCATCTTTTTCCAACATTCACAGTTCCTGCTTTGCTGTGTGATAAGTGCATGTGTTCTTATTCTCTTGCCTATGATTGAGTGAGAAACCCTGAAGGTTGAGGCCAAGCAATCTTACCACATTCTTACTCCATCCTCTCATTTAAGAAGATATTCTGTACAGCTGAGTCCAAGTGGGGCAGTGGTAGCAATCTTAGAAGACAGGAATTCAAATCTGCTCAAAATAATACAGCATATAATGTGTGGATCTCATTGGTATACTGAATTGAAGAAACCAAAGGCAAAAATATATTTTTGAGAAAATCAAGACAAATTGAAATATGCAGGATATTTGAAGATATTGTGGGTTTTTTTCAGTTTCTGCTGGTTTTTTTTTTTGGATGTGATAATTATATTACTATTTTAAATCCTTATCACTTAGAGACACTAAGTGAGTTATGAGCCACATGACATGATAACATGTGTAATTGTCCTTAATATACTCAGAAAAAAATGTTAGGTGCTTCTGAATAGATGAAATAACTAGAGCAAACAGATATGGTGGAACAAAGCTTAATTGTGACAAGTTGTAATAGAGACTCAAGTTATTACAAAGGAAACGTGACAATCTGAACAAAAGAAGTCACTGCAAAAGTAAATAAAATAGAATCATATACATTTAAAATAGTGGTCAAGGTAATTCACAAATAATTCCTGTATATTAAAATCATATCAACAATAATAAGCAGTTTCCATTATTTTCTGTGGCTGAATAACCACTACATTCCTGTGTATAGACTGACCCCCAATATATGTTATTCCAACTTTTCCAATGACAAAACATAAGTTAAATTTCAACAGAACACAACTAAAATTTCAATGAAATAAGAAAAAAATTATTTACAAGTTTACTTTTTTGCAATATTTTTAGGACTAATTCATTCATAAACACGGTCACATTAGAATCATTAGAAGCTGTTTCAGTTTAAGAGATACACTCTAAATCCAGGTAGACAAAATACAGTTTGTGGGCCAAATCATGCCTGCCCCTCATCCTTAAAAATACAGTTTTATTTGAACATAGCAATGACCATGCAGTTACATATCATCTATGGCTACTTTTTTCCTAAAATAGCAGGAGGAAGTAGTGATTTCATGTTATATATTACATATAATAATATTTTATATTATACATATTAAACACCGTGGGCAACATATTTATTATAATTATTGTTGAATTTGCAAGAAATTGAAAACTAGAAAAGCAGATTGAATAATAAAGAATGCCAAAGTAAGGTCAAGATATTTTTTTATCTCTGGAAAACCACATCAAAGAAGACTTTTTAATATAAAGAGAAGTCTTTATTACATAGAAAATTAACAAGATTATATTTTTACTTAAAATACTTGTGTTCTTTTGCATGGTTTAAAATGCATGAAAGTTTAAACTAAGCAAACTATACAGGTTTATGTTGTACCCTTTGATGCTTTGAGATTTTTTAAAGATTTCAGTGTATGAGGGACACGCATGAGTTGAGGAGAAAGCACTTAATTTGTTTATTCACAGGGTACATTTTCGGTTTTCTGATCTCTCAGGCAGATTTCAATGCGTTCTTTAGTACCAAGAGATAGTCATCCCTTCTAATAGCATAGTGAGCCCATCAGGACATTTCCCATCTCATATATAAAAAACAGAATACTAATTTCCTTAAACTCTACAGGGAATAAAATTTACTTTATGAAAAAAAGTAAATTACAGCTTATTTTTCATGCTCTAAGGGTAGTAGGGGCAAGTCCAATATTTCTTGGAAGATATCAATAAAAGTAGCTGTTTACAAGGATTAAGACAATAAAATGTTTTGACTGTAAAACAAAGTGGGGTTAAAGAGTAAATTATTTATTTAAACGTGAGAATAACTCTGTGTGACCAAGCCTCTGCTGTAATAGGTGCAGAGAACAATGCAGAACTTCTCCCTAAGCTGATTTCAGTGTGTCTGGAGGACTCTGACCAAGAACTGGGATTCAATAAGCCATCTCTTCTTTAAGCTCCTGGTCTGTAGGTCTTCTCTTCATAGAACATCTAAGTTTGGCTGCAGCTTTGTAAAAGCAGAAAAATAAATGCCATCATTTCCATACAGAAACTTACAAAATGAACTTATCTTGTAATGTCATATTTTTCATGGGGGTGTTTCTTGGTCTTATTGGCATGACTATTATTAATTAAATCTTTGAAGGTTGAATTAGAAATTTGGAATATTTTTAACCCACTTAAACCATGTGAAGTCGTCACATTTTCACTTATTTTTATCTGGGATTCTGCATCAAGTTAGCCTGATTGAATAGGTTATCTGTGCATTGCAACAGAGTAATGATGGCATTATTTTGATTTCTATACATTCTTAGTATTCTGCTCACTGTAGAGTCAAAAGATAATCCTCTTTTCTCCTGTACATACCTTAACTAATTTGATTAGTTGGTTTTTAAGGACTTATAAAAAATTAAAAGCACTGTAACTCTGCTGTTACTACTATTACTGTCATTACTACCACTATTACTAGCAGTACTGCAAATATTATGTGCAATTAGAGACCAATGTCTTTTTAGTAATATTTCTGCAATATAAATTTTACTACTTTCACTCTTTCATAAAAACACTGGGCAAATTATTGCTTTATTAAATAAAGTAAAAAACTTTATATGAAAAATAAGGTAATTTATATAGTTTACAGAGCTTTAAGTAAGATAGCTATAGGCTATCAACTGTGTTTGATAGTTTAGAGGTCACTGGCTCCAGAAAGCATCTTTTATTATAAAGGCATAGCTGTCATTTAATCTAGCATGAATCTATCATCTCAATTATATGTAAAATAATTATTTAAATGAATAGAAGATGATCAGAGTTGATGATTAGCATATATAGAGAGCAGTGTAGATGATTAGTATATATTATACTCAATATATACAAAGTATAAATATTGTAGGAGTCATCAGTCTAATGAGTTAGTTATTTATTCTAATTGCTTACTGTTTCTATCAGATAAGTAGTTAAATATTTTGTTTTTCAATCACAAATAAAAACAAGAATATTATAATTTGGTCTCACCTCTATATTCAGAGCCCAAAATAGTAGAGTCATGAAAAGTTGAACGCTGATACTCTCTTACCAGCTCTACCATTTTATATATAACACACCAAGGCTGGTGTGGTCACATGACAGAACTCATGTCACAGAACTAAGTAGTTTGCCTAGACCCAGTATTGATATTTGACATATCATTGAGTAATGCAGTTTCAGTCCAAACATTTTGGAAGCATAATTTACAGTTTTATTAGGTAAGAACCTTTGTCTTATCTGTTTCTGATTTTTATTCTTAAGACTGTAATATGTATTTTACATATGAGAAATTTGAACACAAGAATAGAAATTTAGGGGCTTCCCTGGTGGCGCAGTGGTTGAGAGTCCGCCTGCAGATGCAGGGGACACGGGTTCGTGCCCCGGTCCGTGAGGATCCCACATGCCGCGGAGCGGCTAGGCCCGTGAGCCATGGCCGCTGAGCCTGTGCGTCCGGAGCCTGCGCTCCGCAGGGGGAGAGGCCACAACGGTGAGAGGCCCGCGTAATGCAAAAAAAAAAAAAAAAAAAAAAAAAAAAAGAATAGAAATTTAATGTAACAGTGAGTTTCTAAGTAACCCAATCTACTTCTCTTGACTATCCCATCTTATTTAAGGATTTCATAATAGCTTAGCAACACTATCATGGTTGTTTGTTAATGGTCTCAAAATTTGCCCAAGACTTAAGTGAAGTAATATTTCACTTAATGTATGTCCCTTCTGTTTCAGTAGCTTTTTTAGAATTTATATTACACATCCACAGATGGGCTATCATTGAATATATTGCACACAGTGTATATCACCAACCAATCTTTCCTCTCTTCTTCATCACGCAAAACCTCAAGGTCTCTGCTCATTAATTTGTTCTTTTTTAAATTTTTATTTTATATTGAGGTATAGTTGACTTACAATGTTGTGTTAGTTTCAGGTGTACAGCAAAGTGATTCAGTTATACATATACATATATCCATTCTTTTTCAGATTCTTTTCCCATATAGGCTATTACAGAATATTGAGTAGAGTTCCCTGTGCTATACAGTAGGTCCTTGTTGATTATGTTTTTTATATATAGCAGTGTATATATGTTAATCCCAAATTCCTAATTTAATTGATTTGTTCTTTATGTCTTTTCCTTTTTCCTTTATGCTTTTTCTTTTCCTTTTTCTCAGATGAGGCATGTGTATCAGAATATTTTCATCAGTTTCAGCATATATTTAGTCTTTGGGGCCTCTTCTAATTCTGTTGTTTGTACCTTTTGTTTCTCTGCTCTCTGCTCTGCCATGTGTGTATCATGAGTTACCTTTGTGAGCTTCTGGTGCTCCGCTGCCTGGTTACTTTAAGGCTCAGGTATCTCAAGACATATGGGAGGTGCAAGGATCTCTCTTCCTCTACATAGTTTATAAATCTATAGATCATCAACCCCAGACACCAGGAACAAACTTCTATCCAGTTACTGCTATCCAGTCTCCTGTGGCCTCACAACCTGATATATTTAACCTGTCTGTAAGAGTATAGAAATCTCCACTGAGTAATTTTTTTTCTGGAGTTTTCCACATATGGAAATATGACATAGGGTAGAGAAAGCCCTGGAAGAGTGGCCTCACTCATATCTCTCAGGGTCAGCCTTCCTGTTGCTTCTGCATTGTCTTTGCTCTAGGGAAGTGGATGTCTCAGAGTTGTAGATCAGAGTAAAGGGAACTCAGTATGAAATAACCCACTATCTCCCACTCTATACAATATGTTTTTGTAAACACATATGAATATATATATATATATATATATATATATATATATATATATATATATTAATATCTACATCCATCAATCGAAGGAGAGATTTATGTTACACATTTTTTTTACCAGATAATAACACAACACTAACATCTGGTACTGACAATTTTACAAATTGTATAATTTAAAAGTATCTTTATACATATCTAGATAACAAAAAAGATACATTTTGTTACAATAGACTTCAACCTTCTTTATTTGACTTATTAAGTATATTTGTTTAACAGATTTCCTGCAAAATATTCTAATATTTACATCCATTTCCAGAACATTTACTTAATATATTATATCTGATAGGATACATAAAGTATGTTTCTTTGCCTTAATATATCAGGTATATATAATAATAATTTTAGCCATGTATTGTTTATCAGAGGTACCTGCAAAATGTTCTAGTAGTCCCAAAGAGCACATGCAAGATAAATGAAAGCTAATGTAGCTAAGAAGGTGAAAATAAATAATTTTAACTAAGTCTTACAGAAGAGTTAAGTGTTCGCAAGTTATACTACGTATGCCTATTTTGCTTTAACAGGATGAGGGGAGGGGGAAGTTGGGGACAGGGTGGCAGGCAGAAGAAGATGGGCAGAAATTAAAGGAGTTTTATGGTTAACGTAAAAAATGGTGTGGCATCACCCAGATTTGGTTCGTTTGAGTTTCTTTTCTTCTTAAAATTATTAATTTGCCTCAGGTTTGGCTTTCGAGTCTATAGATAATTGGAATGTGTTGAGGCACCACAGAATAATAAATCAGTCTGATACAGCAACTGAAAGTGAGTACTTTTTCTAAAATAACTGTGCTCTTTCTCCCTCAGATGAATTCTATGTGAATTGGAACATCTAGATAATTTACCCAGGTGAAAAATTAGGAACTAAATTAACCATGCAGTGTCTTTATGCTCCTTAATGTATAAGAAACTATGATGGCAGAACTGTGTGTGTGATTTTGGTAATGAAACCACGTGATTGCCATGGAACTCCTGCTTTTTATTTTTTTAACATCTTTATTGAAGTATAATTGCTTTACAATGGTGTGTTAGTTTCTGCTGTATAACAAAGTGAATCAGCTATACATATACGTATATCCCCATATCCCCTCCCTCTTGCGTCTCCCTCCCACCCTCCCTATCCCACCCCTCTAGGTGGACACAAAGCACCCAGCTGATCTCCCTGTGCTATGCAACTGCTTCCCACTAGCTATTTATTTTACATTTGGTAGTGTATATATGTCCATGCCACTCTCTCACTTCGTCCCAGCTTACACTTCCCGCTCCCCATGTCCTCAAGTCCATTCTCTATGTCTGTGTCTTTATTCCTGTCCTTCCCCTAGGTTTGTCAGAACCATTTTTTTTAGATTCCATATGTATGTGTTTCTGTTTCCCCCCACAGCTTCAATATTTCTGAGCTTGACCAGAACTATGCAACCATATTTCCCATGCAAAATACTCAAGGAGAAAATATCAGCACTAATATGAGAATTACAGAATATAAATTAAATATTTTTGAAGATTAAAATCATCACAGTAGAGATGATGCAGATTTCTGTCTTTTGAGGACCAAGTGTTTGCAAAAAGACTTTTTAAATGAATTTTCTGTCACTGACATTAATCTTACAAATGCAAATTTAAAACAGTAAGAAAAATATGACAGAAGAGTTGGGAAAGCATGCTATAAATGTAGTGAATTCACTCATCAAATTGTACTAATTCTGGAGAAGATTGGACCATATGCCCACAGTATTGAGACCTGAGCTACTAGGAAAGGATATTATTATGAATATTTAATGTATCATTTACACAAAGTCTAGTTTTCTTAGGTTTAAAACAGAATAGCATGCACTGTAAAAGAGTATTTTTATGCTAATTTAGGAAATCCATGTCAATAGCTAGACCAGGCCTTGACAGATTGTACCTGATCAATAAAAGTTACCTAGCCTTGCTTTTGCTATAATTATATGCATTTTTCAATAACTTGGAACTCAGTTTGAAGCCCAGAAGTAAGAAAAATAATATTTTTGGCAATCAAAATTATGACAATGGGCAAAGTTCATCTATTCAACCAAAAATTATTTATTGAGTGCCTATATCATAATGCCTGACTATGTGCTGGGAAGGAGTGACAAAAACATATATGAGACCAGACATCATATACTTAGAAGTACATAAAAGAAACTAAATCCATTTAGTGGATTATCAACATGGTTATTTACCACTTGCTTCTAAAGCTCAGTCTTGTCATTTATTATTTTGTTGTTATAGGCAAGCTTTTGACCTTTATGTTGAAATTATTTTGCAAAGACTGACAGAAAAAGAATAAGTCCATTAAAAATGGCCCTTAGAAATATGTAGCTTGCATCAATCTTTGAATTCTTATTGACTCCATATTTAGAAAATTTATTTTATGTCAACCTACCTTTGACATTAATTTGGGGAATCTAAAAAGCAAGCAAAAGAAAACTAATTCTTAGATGATTTTATAAAGTTACAGAAACCTTTACTCATCATGATTTCAGCTATTACATATTTATACAAAGAATAAATGTTTTGTTTATTTTTTTGCGGTACACGGGCCTCTCACTGTTGTGGCCTCTCCCGTTGCGGAGCACAGGCTCCGGACGCGCAGGCCCAGTGGCCATGGCTCATGGGCCCAGCTGCTCCACGGCATGTGGGATCCTCCCAGACCGGGGCACGAACCCGTGTCGCCTTCATCGGCAGGCGGACTCTCAACCACTGCGCCACCAGGGAAGCCCCAAAGAATAAATTTATATTAGAAACATATTTGAAGGGAAAGAAGTAGACTAAAATGTTACCTTGGGTAAACATAACTGATTTAGTTTTCATTGAGAATTGAAACCACTGCACATTTGCAATGATTCTATTGATTAAATAATAATAATAATAACATTTATTAATCACTTAACATGTACCAGACCCCTTTGAAGAACTTTACATACATTACCTGCTATTCCTCACAATAAATCTGTGGGTTAGGTAATGTTACTTTACTTGTTTTAAGGATAAGTTTTAAGGATAAGAAAACTGAGGTTGACAACTTTTTACCTTGACCAAAATTTCACAAAAAGTAAATAAGGGACTTAAGATTTGAACATATCGTACTGCTGTCTGATGAAATATCCTACTGGGATCTTAATTTCTATGTATCCTTAACTCTTTATACTGAGATTTAGGGTCTGTGGAAAACATGAAAATAGCAGTTCAAATTTAAGGTTGAAATTTTATAGAAAAACCAGGGCTAATGTTCAAAAGAATCAACATGTTGTAATAAAAATAGCATGTGTTTATTACCTGAGTTTAAAACCTAATTCCACCATTTATATGCCTGAGGTTCAACTTTCTAATCTATAAAGCTGTGAAATAATGACTACCTTTCTTGATTGTTTAATGCATGTAGGTAATACATTCAATAACCCAGTATTGATAAGTAAGGTCTATTGGGAAGTGATTTAGAAAATGTATTTTTCTATGCAAATATTCAACTCAAATGGACCTTAAATTTGAGGTAAAGACATTCACAATAAGGTGAGTAGCTTTTGGCTGGCCAAATAATGTAATGGCATAAATCTCTTTCAACTTGTCAAATCTTAAATTAAGCTAGAGATTACTTAGCAGAGAAACATCTGGTATTATTTCTGTATAATACAAAGAAATGGAATTAATTGGTCCAAGCCTGCAATAATTTCTTCCTTTAAACAACAGCTATTTACTGAGTGTCTATGATAAGGATAGCTCTTTTACACAGGCTTAATAGGGCATCGTCCTATCATGATTATAATATATTTTAGTAAGGTCCCTAGGATCTTACCTAAGGAAAAATAGTGTATTCACAAAAGTCAAATAATATATGCCAAGATATATGATACTGAGAGACAAAGAATGCTATAAAAGTGATGAGAATGGGGCAGGGAGATGGACTGAAAGGATTGGAGAAGACCTCTTGGTGGAGTAGAGATTCAGGGAGAAATGGCACTGGAATAGAAGTAGAATTTGATGAGGGAGAGAAAAGCAAAAGGCAATGTAAACATCATTGTCTTAAAAATATGTCCTTCATGACGCTACCCCCATGGGTTTATTCATATATGTCTCTTCCTGGAAGCATAATCTGTGACAGAAAGGCGAGATATAATTTGTAATTTAGGTTTTGGATACCGAGTGGAACTACTTGAAGGCTTTGAAATCGAACAGGAGACAGTGGACCCTTCCTGATGGCAGGAAGGGAACCTTTGAAAGAGACACATTGAATGTAATGATACTTTAATGAAAAAAAAAGTTCATTTCTTAAAAATGAAGCAGCAGTTATAAAGTAGTCATCCCATGATCAAACCTTTTCTAATATATCCATGGAGAAAAAATAGAATTTTTGCTTACTTAAAATAAAATAAAAATCAAGAAATATGACAGTGTCTAGCAAATAGTAAATATTATTTACACTCTCATTATTTTGTTACTACTATTACTATTATTATTAAATAAGTGTTTAAAAAAGCAAACACTTTGTTATTAGCAGTGAAAACTAGATATAGTGTTGATTTCTTATATCCTTTAAACTTGAAAAAGCAATCTGTTCTCCAATGGCACTCATATATAAATATGATATTGTGACAAGTGACAAATGGAAGATTTAGGAGACTTTCTGAATAATATTTTTCTCTCTGCATAAAGGATGCAAAAATATTAAATGTCAGGTCTGATGGTAGCTTTAGTTTTACAGGTGTGTTGAAATAACTTTCTAGGTTCTAGATGAAGCCCCTTCTGCCCAGGGTGTCACGTCAGTAAACCAGAACTTAGATTATTTTGTGTCCTTGTAAATGCTCTGTTTGATCGGAAATGCTGGAAATTCAGTCAGTCAACCCCCAAACTCCAAGCCAGCTGCGGGCTTTCTAATTCAAATAAGTTTGATTAGGTGGCCACAGCCAGTCAGGTATTTTCCATTTGTCTCTTCCTTGTTCTTTATTCTTTTTTAAAAAAATATTTTGGCTGCACCCCTCACAGCATGTTGGATCTTAGCTCCCTGACCAGGGATCAAACCCGGGCCCCCTGCATTGGTAGGGTGGAGTCTTAACCACTGGACACCCAGGGAAGTCCTCCTTGTTCTTTATTCCTTATCCTATAAAAGTTTCTTGCCTTCTGCCCCATTTTGCAGTTGTCTGAGACACTGTCCACTTCATGAAGTGTTAAATAAAGTTTGTGTGTATCACCTAAATTGTCTTCTTTAGTCATTTTTTTAACAGGTAAATGACAAATAGTAATCGAACTATGGCTCAAGCCAATGTCATTTTAATTATCAAGTAAATATCAAGACTGTTTTCTCTTAATATTTTAAAATACCAGATAATCTTAGATTGTGTTTTGTTAATAACTACTATGTAAGTTTTCTGATATGCTAATTTTACCAGTTGTTTAATTTTTACAAAATGCTTAATTATTTTTTCAAGAGAAGAAAAAGAATTACTGAAACAGAAAACTGCTTTATGAAGGTTATAATCATTATTTAAAGAATTTCTAATTACCATGTTTACTTTCAGAACATGAGAAACTTAAAAGGCAAAAATTTTTACATTCAATAATCCTTTATCTTATTGTGTAAAAGCCTCCTCCTGTGATTTACATTTTAATGAAGTAGTAACAAAACACCTACAGCTATTCTAAATGATTTGCTGTCACAACGTTATTTGAGAAATTATAAGACAGAGTGAGTTTGAACACTATTATACAAGCATAAAAAGATGTGTGATGTATCTACCTAATCTTCCTCTGTATGTGTAAATTCTTGAAGGCTATGGATATTTCCAATACATAATAAAGCTTTACCCATCTCTGATTTAGTTGTCACATATGTAAAATCAACTGCCAAAGACAAAAAGAAACTTTATGGAAGAACTCAGACTATCATATCACATGTCTGCTTAATAATTTTGATTTTAGAAGTATGCATGGGGAAGAAAAATTATCTA
The DNA here is from genome assembly GCF_964341445.2 of Mesoplodon mirus. NCBI lineage: Eukaryota > Metazoa > Chordata > Mammalia > Artiodactyla > Ziphiidae > Mesoplodon > Mesoplodon mirus. The sequence continues at coordinate 187,938,284 of NC_138978.1, forward strand.
ATATTGTAATGTCCACTGATTATCTTCAAGATATGCTCTTCATAAAACGTATAGATGTCTTTTCAAAAGTTGATTTCTCCATGGAGAGGAAACCGTATGTCTTTTTTTCTGCGGTACACGGGCCTCTCACTGTTGTGGCCTCTCCCGTTGCAGAGCACAGGCTCCGGACGCACAGGCTCAGTGGCCATGGCTCACGGGCCCAGCCGCTCCACGGCATGTGGGATCTTCCCGGACCGGGGCACGAACCCGTGTCCCCTCATCGTCAGGCAGACTCCCAACCACTGCGCCACCAGGGAAGCCCAACCCTATGTCTTTTGACTGTAGTTTCTTGCACATCAGTTCACTGTGAGGCTTCTTGGCGTCGTGGAATTGTATCCTGCTTCTGCTCAAAATTGATTTTCCGTAGACGTTGAGTGACTGTGAGATGGGCTGGCATACTTTCTAGCCTTATTTTATTTTGTTTTATGGTAACCCAAGCCATAGTCTCTTCTGTGTTAGAATCGACACGCATTATTAGAGTAGGTGACCACCTTTGTTGTATAAGTGGCAAAACCTTCTACTTCGCACCAAATGTTTTTTAGTTCTTTAGTTCTTTGTTATTATTATTAATCTACTCATGATGCCTTGCTTCCCATTATTTGAGCTTTGTTCCTTTAAAGGGAATGTTCTTGCACATTTTGCATTCAAGACAGACATTCAGGGTTAAAAATTAAAAGTCATATTTGAAAGGATTAAAGTAATCAGTCCAATACTAAATGGTCACTAATAATTTTGACCTATTTACTAGTTTGGTAAAAGTATTTTATAATGTATATGAAAGATCTCTATATTTAATTATATTTGCCAGATAATTAAATAAATTATATTTACTAGGTTTTATTTCAGTACAGTTTTGCTAATTTGGTAAAACCATATGCTAATATAGTGATACTCCTTTCTGAGCCAGGGCAATGTTTTTCTATATACCCATAGGATACTTTTTTTTTCATTAGAATAGCTTAATATTAAGTTCAGCCTCTTACTTGGTATAAATTATACCTTCTATGTAACATAGCTCAAGACCAACTCAGCTCAATATTTCCTCATGCAACTGTCATTTTCAGTGTGTAAATAATCTGGCCTAGTAAAATTTTTTTTAAAAAATGACCACAGGCCGGGCCCCACTGGCACTTTTCTTTCTAATGGATCCAGAAAAATGTCTGAAATCAACATAGAGAGATAGTCAAAAAGTCCTGAATAAGCAGAATAAAAAAATAGAATCCCCTTGTGCAAAGTACACATTTGGGGTGAAAATTGCAAATCACTTTAAATTTTATAACATATTGTTTTTATATAAACTACTTGCCAAAGTAATATTTACATGGCATTGAAACTGACCATTTAAATTTCTTCAAGAAACTTTATTTTTATTCCTTGTAGTCACTCGCTAGAGAAAAATAAGACAGATAGAGCCATATTGTCATTTTCCACTATCCATTTTGCCTCTCCATTCACCCAGACTAATAAACTCCAATGCTCTTCAAGAAGTAAATAAGATTACAATACACTACTTGGTCCCTGGAGCGTCCATGGTGTGAGAACATGTCTACTCATTTTAGAATATTAAAATAGAAGTCTATAATCCATTTGCTGTAAGCAACAGCATGACATTCTGAACCATCTTGAAGTTAAAAAACAAAACAAAACAGTTTGAATTCCATTTCATAGTATTTTACCTTTAGTATATAATAGAGCACCACGGATTATATTCTTGATATTATTTTTCAGAGGAGGAAAGCAAATATATTGTGACATAAAGTACACTGCTAAGACATGTTTTAAGAGTCTAACCTGCAAGATCAGATTCACTGAAGTGACTGCAGTTCAATTTTCTATAACTGTTCTCAGGTCAAATAGAAGAGAGAATAAAACTGTATCCACAGAGAGCAGCATGTTAGATGAAGTAACTTAATTCCATACAACACCTGCCCATAAACCTGGAGAAGTGAAACAAGGTTAACAAGATATGCACAATATACATGCATAATCGTGTTTCATAATAAACTGGTAACCTAGTAAGTAAAATGATTCTCTGAGTACTTTGAGCCACTCTAGCAAATTTAATCAAAACCAAAGAGGAGATGATGGTAACCTCTGATTTACAGCCAGTTGATCGATAAGGACTTGTGATTGGTATTGCAAGTTGGAGAGGGTTGTTGGAACCTCTATTCTGTATCCTGTCTGTCAGAAGCACAGGTAACAACCGGGGCTTGCTACTGACATCTGAAGTGGGGGGCAGTCTTATGGGACTGAACCCTTAAGCTGTGGGATCTGATGCTATCTCTGGGTAGATAGTTTCAGAATTGAGTTGAATTGTAGGACACCCAGTTGGTGTCCAGAGAATTGCTTGTTGGTATGGGGAACTGTCCCCCTACACAGTGGAACTGAGTCCAGAAGCCAAAAGATTCCCATTTCACGGATGCTGGGAGAAGAACCAATGCTCCTGGATCCGACACAAAAGATGATTTCTTAGTCATAACAACAGCAGTATGTGGAGCATCATTTTATCCTTGTGTCAGTTTTCCAAAACCCAATTCTCACAGGGCAATGCCACAGGGGCTAGTAGATCCTTTCACATACATTGGCTTTTGTTACAGAAAAGGAATCCTGAACTTAAGAATCCTGAATCATTGACATTGGGCTACAAACAAACATGTCCAATCTTTCCCCATAAAGATATACTATCATTATTATACTGGACAGTAAACAAGCCTGTTCTTGGCTGCAGCAGAAGAGATTTTCTCTGTCTTCCAAGGCTGTTTGCTATACACACATCCTTGAAAATAAAGTTTAATACGAAAGGGCAGTTAGTGCCTCTGTTCTCAAGATGTGAAGAAATTTGGGAGATTGCTGGACAAAGAGTCTTACAATACAGGGGTAATGATGATCAGCAGAAGGTACTACACTGGCAGTCTTAGGAAACAATTACCAAGAGCAGGTTGAGATGTTACAGTAGTAACCACATGAGTGTGCATGCACACACATGGACAAAGATTTACTTTTTTCTTTTCCTTTTTCACTATCCTCAAATAATTAAATTTTATGGTATGTAGAGGTCAAATAGCTAGCCTAAATAAACTATATGATTGTCTTAAATAACCTAGAAAATATCCACTAGAAATATCTTCCTGGATTAATGAATGTAAATTTCCTGAAAATTACAATTCTGAGTCATTCTGGGTAGATAATTGTACTTCTGAAAAGTACTGCAATTTTAGTCCTAGGTAAATTTTTTAATTTAAAAGGTATGTGAATTAAGTACTGTGGAAAACTAATTACCTATTACGATTTGTATTTAGCCTAACAGTATTTTATATATTACATATTGCCTGATAAAGAATAACTACAGGTTTAATCTACATGCAGAAGTATTTTGTGTCTATGAGTATATTGTCTCTCTCTTTTATAAGCTTGAATCTTATTCAAAGGATCATTCTCTTAAAAATACATTGGTTACACAGAGATCAGAGTTTTAATCACCTTTTGATTTTAATATTGGAAATTCACATTACAAAGTTTACTTCATGATATTAACTATAAAATAACCTCTTAAGTACTTGCTGTTTACTCTAGAACCTCAATTAATTTATCAGTTTTTATGTGCATGCCAATTTGTTTTTTGCCATTACTGAATTTGTATATCCAGGCACATTTTTACTCTAATTTACTCTGACTTAGATGACTGTTTCCCTCTTCATTCAGAACATTATTCTTCCCTGTGGTTATAAAGATAGTATAGCATAAGTTTTTTAAAGCGGGGATAATGAGAATTTGTATAACATGTTGTACAACAGGTGTGTAGGATACATTCTCCCTCTTTTGAAGCATCTCTCTCACAGCTTTGTCATGGACAATTGTTTCGTGGGTGTAAAAGCCTCTCCTATTTGATAGGTTTTATTGTACAGACACCTGAAATGTGTAATTGGGATTTCTTCTATCTTTTCATTTCTGATCAATGCATGATGATACCCTTATTTAAAGCTATAATAAGTTGTATTCTTCATTTAGCAAGACTATGGTGATTTTTTTGTCTTCGTGTTCCCTTAAAGAATGATACAATTTTAATACTTAGATGTTACCTTGGTGACTGTCTTTTCAACTTTTACAAGAAAATTTTTTCAAATTATTTATTCCCCTTTCCTTAGAAATTTACCTCCTAGTTTGTACCTATTTACATTGTTTATTATACCATGTATAAACTTTCATGTTATTTTGCAGCTGAGAAAAATTTTCTTGCTCAAAAGTGAAAAATAAAGGTGTTTCTGTGTTTGGCAGGGCAATCAGGAAACTCAGAATATTTTTCTAGTTTGCTATGAAATGACCATTTTTTTTAGAAAAGAATAATTTTACTTATTAGATATTAATTTTAATGATGTCAGCAACCATTACTTAAATTTTTTTTCAATTAGAATAAAAATACCTGTATATTTGTAATTATAATAGTGACATTAGTTTCATTGGTACTTCTGAACTAATGACCAAACTAAGCTACTTAACCACACAAATTAATTATATGACAATTTTTCTGTGTCTGGAGTCCAGCATAGAATGGTTGGATTATCTGCTCAGGATATCTCAATGCTGAAATCAAGATGTTGGTAGGACTGAGTTTTTGTCTGTCTGAGTTTTAGAACAAAACTTGTCTAAACACATTCTTGTTAGAGAATTCTGTTCCTTGTGTTTGTATGAATGGATTCCTCACTCCTTTGCCTGCTATAAGGGGAAGACTGCTCTACAGGCCTGAAGGTCATCTGCCTTCCTTCCCACGTGGGTCCCCTCATCTTCCAGTTAACTATTATGTATCAAACCAGTCTAGTGCTTTGAATCTTTGACTTGCTCTTCTGTGACCAATCAGGAAATAACTCTCTACTTAAAAAAAAAAATCTATGCATTTAGATCAGCCTACAGGAATAATCTTCTCTTAAGGTCAATTGTGCCATTTAACATAATAATCAAATCATAGGAATAAAATACATCATATTCAGAGTCCCAGGGATTATGTGGTGACTGTACAACAGGAGAATATAGAATATATTAGGAGAGATTTTAGAATTCTGCCTACTATAATTGTCAACATGTAGAATATGTTGGAACATTTACTCACAATTACCTAGCTTAAAGATAAAAGTTTCTGGGATATTTTAAAATGTTCTAAGCAAATGTGATTTTTAAAATATTACAGATAATTATCATCTTACAGATAAATTTATATCTTTTATAAAATATTTTTATCATCCTTTTAAATTGATTGAAGCACTGATTTTGACAATAAGATTATACTTTTACTATTCATTTTCTTGTAAAAAATAAATTCTCTAATCCATAAAATCTCTAATGGTACTTTAATACATTTAATTATATATATATATATATATATATATATATACACATATATATATGGGAAATTAATAGGTACTAAAGATGATTCACTATTCATTTGATCTAATTTATTACTGTATAACCACGCCGACGAGTTCCATAACACTAGATGTGGACACACCCCAATATTTGATCAAGTTTTTATTTGCAGTTGTTTGAGATCAATTGGTGCTAAGTACAAAAGATATATATTAATAAAATATATATCTTTTATTAATTAATTATTTTTAATTAATTAATTAATTAATAAGACATCATTAAATAATTATTTTTAATTAATTAATTTATTTATTAATTAAATAAAAAGACATCATTAAATAATATTGATTAAATATTTTGTTTTACTTAATGTATAGTTTAATTTAGAAAATGCAAAGATATTTTAAGACTAGTTAATGCAGAAAAATTCTACAAAACTATCTAACTTACATAAAAATAATTTTAAACATGTAGAGATTTATGTTTCAGTGTAGTTTAAAAATGCCACAGACATGAAAGAAAAAAAGGATATAATGGCATTTTAATTTAGTGAGGTAATGTTTATAGGACTAAAATTTTGATCTAGAGAAAACCCAGGATCAAATCAAATTAAATACATTTATAAAATTATTTTAAATATTGAAAATGCTCAACAAATAAAAAATACTGTATATGATTTAAATTTTTGAGATATAATTTACAAACTTTATAAACCTTATCCTGGGCAACACAAAGGTACATTGTCACACAACAGAATACTTATCCAAAAATTTAAACAGAAAATGTTTTTCCTAAGGCAGAAAAATGAATTCTTTGAACTAAAACAAGAAGTAAAAAACTCAGAAAATTCAATCAGATATGTAATCTTGAATTAGGAGAACTTTTTTAAAATTTAATTTTATTTATTTATTTTTATACAGCAGGTTCTTATTAGTTACCTATTTTATACATATTAGAGTATATATGTCAATCCCAATCTCCCAATTCATCCCACCACCACCCCTTCCCCACTTGTCCCCCTTAGTGGTGTCCATACTTTTGTTCTCTACATTTGTGTCTCTATTTCTGCCTTGAAAACAGGTTCATCTGTACTGTTTTTCCATATTCCACATATATGTGTTAATATACAATATTTTTTTTCTCTTTCTGACTTACTTCACTCTGTATGACAGTCTCTAGGTTCTTCCACGTCTCTATAAATGACCCAATTTTGTTCCTTTTTATGGCTGAATAATATTCCACTGTATATATGTACCACATCTTCTTTATCCATTCATCTGTCAATGGGCATTTAGATTACTTCCATGACCTGGTTGTTGTAAATAGTGCTGCAATGAACATTGGGGTGCATGTGTCTTTTTGAATTATGGTTTTCTCTGGGTATATGCCCAGTAGTCAGACTGCTGGGTCAAATGTGGAGAATTTGACATTATGTTTTTGAGGGAGCTTCTGTTTATATTATGTCATTAAATATATGTAATGTGCCATAGCATTTGTGGAACATGGAATTCAAATTTCTTACTGAATAGTTCCCTTGATAATGTTTTTCTTTGAAGTCCTACTTATGAAATTGTAAATTCCCTTACTGATATTAGATATTAACCTATTGGATTTTCTGCCAAACTTGAGCTTATAATTCATTTAAATAAAATTAATGTTTAGTGTATATTCCTTTGTTTTCTTTCAGAAATCAGTAATTACATGTGGGAATATAGTTTTTAGTTTAGGGGTTATTAAACACCCAAGGAATCATAACCATTAAATGGAGGAGATCATGTAGTCTCAATTTAATATTCTTTGTTGCATTTGTTAAAGGGCACTGGGCACTATTCAGTTCACATACTTTCAGAGAATCTCATAGATGTTATCTTTGAAAGATAATAACTATGAGTAGTCACAGTGAGAAATTAGTCAGAAGAGCATTATTAGAAACTAGTGGGATCTCCCAATGAAAGGAAAGTATTAGAGAATTCCTGGGGTGCATGTTTTGTCATTGTGCCCTGGGAAGACCATTCAAACTACATGAATGGTCCACACTAATGAAACATGTAATTACAGAATTGGGGCTAGAGCAACTCTAGAAGAAATTAATCATGTTCCATAACAATATGCAAATAATGTTGAAAAATATATCCAAAAAGTGGGGGGGAGGGCATCCTGACATTAATTAAAGTTTTAGTTGCATGTAGTGCACATTTATTATTTTCTTAAGCTTTGCTTAAAATTCATTCTGATATAAAACTAAGATTTGTCTGGCATACACATATAATAGAGTCCTACCTTTTTGGGTAACAATTGATTATATCATTTTACATATGATAAAAATTATAATTATCTGCTAAATTACATAGATACATTTTGTACACTGACAGGAACAAAACATTCCTAAAATAAATGACATTCTTAGGTTTATTTCTTTTAAAACCCTCCCAAAATATTTTACAGTGCTTTTTTTAACCCTTTTATTTATTTATTTATTTAGTTAGTTATTTATTTAATTTTTAACATCTTTATTGGAGTATAATTGCTTTACAATGTTGTGTTAGTTTCTGCTTTACAACAAAGTGAATCAGCTATATGTATACATATATCCCCATATCCCCTCCCTCGTGAGCCTCCCTCCCACCCTCCCTATCCCACCCCTTTAGGTGGTCACAAAGCACCAAGCTGATCTCCCTGTGCGATACAGCTGCTTCCCACTAGCTATCTATTTTACATTTGGTAGTGTATATATGTCAATGTTACTCTCTCACTTCGTGTAATACCTGTTAAACTTAAGCAAGTACAAATATTATTTAGTATTTTATTTACTATGACTAGAAAAATCTTATATTGTGCGAAATATTCATACATCTATACAAAAATGATAGCAGTTAATTATTATTTTTATTCTAATCCTTTTATTTTAGTATAAGGGTAGGTCCACATTCTGTGCTCAGTTAATTACTAGACCTTTGAATCTTTAGATAAAATTTGTAAATCCTTATTGTGTTTTATATTTACAGAACACAGAGCTTTTTTGTTTTTCCAATTTCTGGGATTAGTTATGTAAGCTTTACAATTTTCCAGAAAAGTATTTGATAGAATTGATGTACATTATAATACATTATTACTATTTTTACTAGAGCTTGAGTCAAAAAGTAAAAATCATTATATTATTAAATATTGTTTAAGTAAGCATAGTTAGCAGCTTGCCATTATAGCAATTACAATAGTAACAACAAAATTCTTGCAGAAAATTCCATCTTGGACTTTCAACTATAAATATTTCTGTGATTATATAGGATTTACTACCTTCGCCTGAACTGAAGTAGGACCTCATTAATGAGAAGTGATTAATTAGAAAGCTGTTGAAAACATCTTCTGAAGATAGTTAAATTAGGCTTTTCATTTTTTCCCCCAGATAGAGTTTTATACTAATTGGCTTTTTTTCCTATTCAATGACGATTTGTGGTTTGGGAAGCTATTGTTCTTGCTTTAATATCTTTCAAGTTCATAGATGAAAAGAAAATGTACAGTTTGATTTTATATATTTTTTCTTTTACGTGGAATAGATCCACTCAATCTAATGTTGTATGAACTTGGCAGACTATCTGAGAGCACAGAAAGGCCAGCAATCCATAGGAATTCCATGAGGTCATTTACTGCACCAGAATCTTTAGAGAGATAAGTGACAATACTAAAGAAATAATGTGACCAGCAAACAAACAAATAAACGAATTAATCACCCTCAAATGCCTGTATATATATCTATATTGTTATTAAGTGGAGGAATTTCAGTTGTTTAATTTCTCATCACTAGTGTTAAATAATTATACCTAAAATTAGAGCCATTTCAAAATGTTTCCAAGCACTTATTTTTCTCCATAGTATGGTGTCATGATAGTAGACTCATTAAATTGAAATGGAGAACATATTCTAAAAGATGATTACTGCATTTTGTTTTATGTGAAGCAAAAAGCTTTGCAAGCCTTGGTTAATATGTAATAGCATTTCAGGGATGAAAATGATGATTATAGAGATCTACTAGCCCCCAAACCTCCAATGTGCATTGAATTTCCTTTCTAGAAATAGTGTCATGCAAATAAAAAGCTAACACCCATGATTTGGTTAGCATTGCAAAAACAAAAACAAAAAGGCAAAAATCAAAGGCTGTCCTAATGTTTGAGAAGAAAGTGAATTTATTATGTGGATTATGTATTATAATTCAAATTAGCTTGCCCAATGCCCAAAATAAAATTTTTTGGAAATATTTATTTTATATGGTCTAGAAAAAATTATCAGGATAAAACCTGCATTCTGCTACATTACAGCCTGAGACTCAGATTGTGCATATCATTTAACCCTTACTTCATCATCCTCCTCAGCTCCCTTTAAAAATAACTAACTTAGAAAAAATAAAATTTGAGACAAATTTATGGATAGACTTGTATTATGTGAATCCAATCTTGTTCTCCTCCAAAATAAACTGCTCTCCTAGTGAGAATTCTCATGCAACATTTCAGCTTGGCAAATTGACTTTTATAAAGGCAAATCTCCTGACATTAAGTATGGTAAGGAAGTGACCTGGCTAAGTCACTAACTTAAGTGTCTGTGTCTCAGGTTTTTCTCTGTAAATTCAGGATTTTAAATAAAATAATCTAACATCCCTGCCAACACTAAGTCTTATACCTTAGCGTAAGAAGGAGTTAAGAAGGAGACCAATTGCGTGGCTCTGGGAAATCTAAATTGTTCCTCAGTTTTCTTATTTGTAAGTCTCTCTTCCACCAACCTCAGAATCCTTTGTGTGAAGATAGTTATTATTAGATAAATGTTCAAAACATGTTTAAATGTCATATAAATGTAAGTGATAGGAGACTGTTATGAAATCATTTTCTTCTTATAACTTAGGTACATTTAAATTTTCTTTATATCATATGAAGTGACAACTCCACATATATTTTTCAATTTTAATCAGTAAATGCACTGCTGTTTGATAGCAATCATGTTCAATTTATTATCTTCGAGTCATTTTTCCCGAAAACAATGTATAGAATCTAGAAAAATTGGACTTTTTTTCTATTTTTAAAAGGCTTGTAATTTGTTTTGTAAACATTATCAAATTTATATTTTGTAAATGTTTTATTTTGAATATTTAATAGTGATGTCTACATAAGTATGAAATACGGTTTAAAATTTCTGTTTATGTAACTTCAAAAATACAAAGAAGAATTATATGTCTCAACTTGACCTCTCTCCAATCCCGATTTTGTATAGCCCTCTCTGTGCTCATCACTCTGCATTTCCCCTTACCTGTCTAAACCCAACAAACCATTAGGTCCTACAGGAGCAATGACCTACCATTTCAATCAACTTTTTACTGTCCAGAATCCCTTCAGCTCCCCTCTATCCTCCTTACACGACTTAAAATTTAATGGTTAACCAGAGAAATTACTAAATCTTATGCAACTTCAACTCATTTGCCTTTCCCTTGTTTTACTGATCTCCACTGCCAAAACTACAATCTTGGTTAAATCCAACTGTTGGTCTAATCCTTGGCTGCAACCATATAGACAGCATGCCTTGAAAAAAATATGCTAATGATTTCCAAATTTTTATCTCCAGCCAAAATTCTCCCCCGAGCTTCAGATTCATATTGATATATCCATATTCCTATGCAACATCTCCAGTTAGATATTTAGTAACCATCTCAAAGACAATATGCCCTCAACTGTCAAAATCTTCACCTGAAGCACCCCCCATTTTACTGAAGTTCACTCCGTCTTTCCAATTGTTCATTCTAACAACTTCAGAGTCATCATGATCCCTCTTCTTGAGTATCCAAGAATCAGTCCATCTTTTGGGAAACCCTGTTGATTCGACATTGCCCCAAATCTATTTTTTCCTCTCTATCTCTATATTTACCTTCGTGTTCCACATCACCGTCATCTCTCCCTTGGATTGTCTCATATCTCCTTACTTTTGCACTGGCACATCTCAGTCAAATATCAACAAAGAAATGAGAGTGATCATGGCATTCCCTTTGCTCAGTGGTCTCCACTTGGTTTTCACTTCACTCAAAATTCTTACAAAGACCCATAAGACCCTTTACAATCTGATATAGTCCACATTCCATTATCTTGCTGCCCTCACTCTTAAGATTTTCCCCTCATTTGTTCCGTTCCCAAGCTCTCACCCTGCCTTTTTTTTCAAACTTTGTAGGCTCCTTACCTTGCATTTATTTCCTATAAATGTAATCCTCTTTCTGCAGATAGCCAGAGGGCTCAGCAATTTACCTTCTACATCATTTTGCTCAAATGTCCTCAAAGTGATGCCTTAGCTAACTATGTCACTAAATGTTTCAACTCTCTAAACTCTCATAATTTCTCTTCTCTTTGTTGATTTTCCTCCTTGGAACAATATGATATACCATATATTTTACATATATATAGTTTATTGTCTCTTCCTCCACTAGAATTTACATTTCTTAAAACTAGGGATTTTTAAAATTAATTTTTCTGGAGTATGGTTGCTTTACAATGTTGTCTGCACAAAAAAATGAATCAGCCATACACATACAGATATCACCCTCCCTTTTGGACTTCCCTCCCATTTAGGTTACCACAGTGCATTAGGTAGAGTTATCTGTGCTATACAGTATGTTCCCATCAGTTGTCTGTTTTTTTTGTGTTTTTTTTTTTTTTTGCTGTACGCGGGCCTCTCACCGTTGTGGCCTCTCCCGTTGCAGAGCACAGGCTCCGGACGCACAGGCTCAGCGGCCATGGCTCACGGGCCCAGCCGCTCCGCGGCATATGGGATCCTCCCAGACCGGGGCACGAACCCGTATCCCCTGCATCGGCAGGCGGACTCTCAACCACTGCGCCACCAGGGAGGCCCCAGTTGTCTGTTTTATACATAATATCAATAATGTATATGTGTCAAACCCAGTCTCCCAATTCCTCCCACAGTTTTTTGACTATTATGTTCACTTTGTAATCTACACCTGTAATCAGTGCCTGGCATTGCAACAAAGGTAAATTATTTTGAAATTTTCTTTTAAAACTGTTCTTTGGATTACAAGAGCGGCAAGATTCATCTCAATGAAAAGGTCTATGATGACTTTAAAAGACACATTCATAATAAGATACACTCTTGGGCACTTACAGTGATTTTTAATATAAAAAATATTTTTTAAATCCTGTTGGAATAGATCCTTGATCTCTTTCATAGGCTACCTAATGACAAATAGAAAATCTCAGTTTGGAAATTGATGAGGTTTTTAGTTTACTTTTTTATTCTTAAAGGACATTACAGCATTAAAAAGTCCTCATAAATTTTACCTACAAAATATCTACTTAACTGGGTAAAAAATCAAGAAGTATCTGCTCTAAAACCTAGAGGCACTTTTAGAAATCTTTATATTTTTGGGACTTCCCTGGTGGCAGAGTGGTTGGGAGTCCGCCTGCCAATGCAGGGGACATGGGTTCAAGCCCCAGTCCAGAAAGATCCCACATGCCGTGGAGCAACTAAGCCTGTGCACCACAACTGCTGAGCCTGTGCTCTAGTGTCCGTGAGCTACAACTGCTGAGCCTGTGTGCCACAACTACTGAAGCTTGTATGCCTGGAGCGCGTGCTCCATAAAAAGAGAAGCCACCGCAATGGGAAGCCCACTCACCGCAACAAAGAGTAGCCCCCGGTTGCTGCAACTAAAGAAAGCCCACACGCAGCAACGAAGACCCAATAATGTCAAAAATAAATAAACAAAATAAAAAGTTGAAAAAAGAAATCTTTATATTTTGATATAACTTATTTGCACTTCCTTAGGACTATCCAAAAACCTTGACGAATATTATACACAGGTTTGTAGAATAAGCACTGATTCACAATAAACCTGAAGCATCTAGAGATCCTGCATGAGCTTACACATGGAAAACTACTTGTCATAACCACATCTACTAATCAGTGAGTATTAACATAAATAGTCCGTGAAATCTGCTGCTGGTTAATGTACTGACTGAAAGCACCTTGACAGATAAAACCAGTTAAAACATAATCAAGGAGGCTTGTATCTTCTCAGGGATGCTAGTGGAAAAGAAATATGAGAATAACCTCAGGAGAAACATGACCCAGGAGAAAAGGGACTCGGCCAGGATTTTGAGTGCTTATTTTAAAAAGCTGTCTACAACAGCAAAAGCAAAGGAACTTAGGGATGGCACTTTGGTTGGAAGATAAGCCCGAGAAACTTGCATTGAACCCATTTCTAATGACATTGTATATTATATGCTGCTTTTTACAAGAATAATGGAGATTATGTCAAATGGACAAAGAATTTTCTCTCTGTCTCAGGCTATCTTTGTCACCGTTGTTACAATCAGTACAGTGAGTTAAATGTTGTGTTAAACACATTACAGCCATAGTAGTTAATCTGCATTTTTAATTTGTAGTGTATCTTTTGTTATCAAGGTTAATAGAAATTAAACAACTAAGAGTAAGCGACGGTTTTCGGATTCCATCACTAGCTTACCACATTCCTAAGCCCTCTTGATCAATATTACATATTCTTCACCTGAGAGGCCAGGGGAAGCCTGGAAAAGGGGAATAGGGAATCAGAGGAAGACATTTTGGAGGGAAGACATATCAAAATTGTACTTTACTATAAATCACTGCATGATTGTATGTTATGAAATCTCTTCACGTCATGAAACTTTCAGCAAAATGTCACATCTCAGGTTTTCTTTAAAGCATTCTTTTGAGTATTGAAGAGAATTATTAAGATTTATCCCAGGGATAAACAGAGATTCCATGGAAATACAACTTATTAAGAAAGACTATTACCTTTTAATATAAGTCAAGTCATTGAAATGAATAAACATTCTGTCCAATAAAGAGTTTTTATTGTTCCATATGTTTAAGCCTTTGACTTGTAGAATCTACCACCTAGTATTACATTATAGTGTATATTTTGTAATAATTCTGATAATTGTCATTATGTGTAAATAAAATCTATCTTGTGATAGATTTTATTTTATTTTATTTTATTTTAAAATAAGGAATTTTTATTGGAGAGATGTTGCTGAGGAATCCAAATTTGGATTCCAAAAGGAATCTAAATCCGAAAAGAAGAAGCAAAGCTGTCACTGTTTGCAGATGACATGACACTATGCATAGAGAATCCTAAAGATGTTATTAGAAAACTACTAGGGCTAATCAATGAATTTGGCAAAGTAGCAGGATACAAAATTAATGCACAGGGCTTCCCTGGTGGTGCAGTGTTTGAGAGTCTGCCTGCTGATGCAGGGGACATGGATTCATGCCCCGGTCCGGTTAGATCCCACATGCCGAGGAGTGGCTGGGCCCATGAGCCATGACCACTGAGCCTGTGCATCTGGAGCCTGTGATCTGCAACGGGAGAGGACAAAAGAGTGAGAGGCCCGTGTACCACAAAAAAAAAAAAATTAATGCACAGAAATCTCTTGCATTCCTATACACTAATGATGAAAAATCTGAAAGAGAAATTAAGAAACACTCCCATTTACTGTTGCAACAAAAAGAATAAAATACCTAAGTATAAACCTACCTAAGGAGACAAAAGGCCTGTATGCAGAAAACTGTAAGACACTTATGAAAAAATTAAAGATGATACAAACAGATGGAGAGATATACCATGTTCTTGGATTGGAAGAACCAACATTGTGTATATTACTATACTACCCAAAGCAATCTACAGATTCAATGCAATCCTGATCAAACCAGCAATGGCATTTTTCAGAGAACTAGAACAAAAAATTTCACAAGTTGTATGGAAACACTAAAGACCCCGAATAGCCAAAGAAATCTTGAGAAAGAAAAATGAAGCTGGAGGAATCAGGCTCCTGGATTTCAGACTATACTACAAAGCTACAGCAATCAAGACAGTATGATACTGGCTCAAAAACAGACATATATGTCAATGGAACAGGATAGGAACCCCAGAGATAAACCCATGCACATATGGTCACCTTATTTTTGATAAAGGAGGCAAGAATATATCATGGAGAAAAGACTGCCTTTTCAATAAGTGGTGCTGTGAAAACTGGACATCTACATGAAAAAGAATGAAATTAGAACACTCCCTAACACCGTACACAAAAATAAACTCAAAATAGATTAAAGACCTAAATGTAAGGCCAGACGCTATAAAACTCAGAGGAAAACTTAGGCAGAACACTCTATGACATAAATCACAGCAAGATCCTTTTTGACCCACCTCTTAGAGTAATGGAAATAAAAACAAAAATAAACAAATGGGACATAATGAAATTAAAAAGCGCTTGCACAGCAAATGAAAACATAAACAAGACGAAAAGACCACCCTCAGGATGGGAGAACATATTTGCAAATGAAGCAACAGACAACAGATTAATCTCCAATATTTACAAGCAACTCATGCAGCTCAATATTAAAAAAATAGACAACCTAATCCCAAAGTGGTCAGAAGACCTAAATAGACATTTCTCCAAAGAAGATATACAGATTGCCAACAAACACATGAAAGTATGCTCAACATCAGTTATCATTAGAGAAATGCAAATCAAAACTACAATGAGATATCACCTCACACCAGTCAGAATGGCCAAATCAAAAAATCTACAAACAATAAATGCTGGTGAGGGTGTGGAGAAACGGGAACCCTCTTTCACTCTTAATGGGAATGTAAATTGATACAGTCACTATGGAGAACAGTATGGAGGTTCCTTAAAAAACTAAAAATAGAACTACCATACAACCCAGCAATTCCACTACTAGGCATATACCCTGAGAAAACCATAATTCAAAAGAGTCATGTACCACAATGTTCATTGCAGCTCTATTTACAATAGCCAGGACATAGAAGGAACCTAAGTGTCCATTGACAGACAAATGGATGAAGAAGATGTGGCACGTACATACAATGGAATATTACTCAACCATAAAAAGAAACGAAATTGAGTTATTTGTAGTGAAGTGCGTGGACTTAGAGTCTGTCATACAGAGTGAAGTAAGTCAGAAAGGGAAAAACAAATACTGTATGTTAACACATATATGTGGAATCTAAAAAAAAAAAAAAGGTCTGAAGAACCTAGGGGCAGGACAGGCATAAAGATGCAGACATAGAGAATGAACTTGACACAGGGAGGGGGAATGGTAAGCTGGGATGAAGTGAGAGTGTGGCATGGACATATATACACTATCAAATGTAAAATAGATAGCTAGTGGGAAGCAGCCGCATAGCCCAGGGAGATCAACTCGGTGCTTTGTGACCACCTAGAGGGGGGGATATGGAGGGTGGGAAGGAGACGCAAGAGAGAGGGGATATGGGGATGTTTGTATATGTATAGCTGATTCACTTTGATATACAGCAGAAAGTAACACACCATTGTAAAATAATTATACTCCAATAAAGATGTTAAAAACAAAACAAAACAAAAAACAAAAATAAAGTCAAACAAGAGTTTTTAAACTACATTAAAAAATCGCCAGTGCAGTTTACCATTTGATATTTTTCAAGGCAGTAAAATTGACAGGTAATGTATTTGACCCTAAATATTGCAGGAAGGTACAGCACAGTGTTTGCAGCAAAAGAACCTGTTGGGTTGTTCTGTTTAATTCAAATGCTTAAATGTAAGTTTTACTACCCCAACCTATGCATGTTTCCCCTGCCAACAGCAAGTAATTAATATTACTTAGATCAATTTGTTTCAGACATCAAGGCAATGATGTATGCACTGAACTCTAGTTAAGATATCAGGCAGAACTTTAGAAAACATTTTGTGTGCAGCCAAAGGTACTTTTTTATCAGGATGTTTCTATGTTCCAATCACTTTTGAAGAACAAGTGAAATATAACTAGACTCAAGAAACAAGTAGGGGGCCTCCCTGGTGGCGCAGTGGTTGAGAGTCCGCCTGCCGATGCAGGGGATACGGGTTCGTGCCCCGGTCTGGGAGGATCCCATATGCCGCGGAGCGGCTGGGCCCGTGAGCCATGGCCGCTGGGCCTGCGCATCCGGAGCCTGTGCTCCACAACGGGAGAGGCCACAACAGTGAGAGGCCCGCATACCGCAAAAAGAAAAAAAAAAAAAAAAAAAAAAGAAACAAGTAGGATAATTAGAAGAGGTGTTTTGAAATGACTGTCTTAAAAATGCATCATTTGAAAGGTTGTTTCATGCCTCTAAATGGAAGCAATTTCAGTGTGAGAAATTGGTTATAGTACTATGACTACTATAAATACAGTTTTCAGCTAATTTGTATTGCATTATTAACATATAGTAGGCAGAGGGCTATATAATTTACATGTGTTATCTTCTTTAATAAAACATAAATCTGAACTCTGAGAGTATAATGAATTGACTTCAGTAAAATTCTATTTAAATGGTCACTAAAATTTTAACTAAAGACAGGGGAATGAAAGGCCCCAAATTTTCTAAGTATGCTTACCAAATTTTGTAAGTCATTTTCAAACTTTTCTTTAAAGTTGCTCTTTTTTTGGTCATTTTTACATGAATATATTTTTCTTTGAGAAAACGAATACCTTCTTGGTACAGACCCTTAGCTTTTATAGTAGGGGAAAAATCTTGTATTTAAAATAATTCTGTGCCTTTACTTTCACATTATATTTTTAAAACCTTCTTAGTTGCATATTCTTATGGCATTCATATGACAATGTCAGGAGTTAAGTGTGGGAGGTATTATTATCCCTATTTGATATATGTGATTATTCAGAAGTAAAATTTTTGGATTGGTCCAAAAATGTAGTAGTTTTGTGATATGTACTCTAGCCATCTTTTGGACTCAGGCATTTAGAAAGTTCATTTAGAAGCACTTCTCTAAACTTCCTTTCCATTTTGCTTACACACCATGGAAATTCTGACTTCAATTCTGAATTGAAGGAGAAATAATGTTTTTGGTGCTATTGATTTATCAACTCATTAAACAACTAACTAATATCATATGCAGGCTGTGGAAATTTCACCAGATTAAAAAGCATCTCAAAGATAGCTTTTTCACATTTTGAATATAAAACAATATTCTGGAAACCACTATTTTTTAAATTTTCTGCATTGATTTTTCATGTGAAATTGTGACAACCAATATGTTTTATCTTTCAAAGATTTTTGAATAGAATGTTTGAATAAGATTGTGAAAGAAATAATTTCCACTCTAAATGAGATCTTTTTGGCCATTCAGGCATGTATGGATTTGATTTTAAAATATTCTTTATAGGACACTTCTTTAATAATTTATTATTTGTGCTTGGATTTTGACCCATCACTTACAGATCTAATTTTTTTCCTTCATCATGTAAGAAGATTCTTAAATAATAAAATTAATGTCACTTGTTACTATTCATGAATCATAACTTTTGTTGCATGGAAAAATGCATAGACACACAGGTGATAGTTAATATCCATACCTGGAAGGAAGAGTTAGAAATAAATATATTAATCTATAGGAATAATAGCAATTGTAATCCACGATATATGGATTAATCAACAATATTTAGTTTTGTTTAGGGTTTTGAGGGTTTTTTTTTCCCTTTATCTATGTTAACCACATTTCATTTCATTGGTGACAAAATATTAGCTCTTTGAAATTTTGATCAGAACCTACAAGAACAGTCTAGCAATTAAAGTCAGCAAAATTGATTAGACTCTAGTTTCTACTTTAATGCTCAGGAGTGATGTATAATAAGAATATTCTTTGTTAGGTTTATTCATTTAATTGCAATTTAACTTTACCTATATTTAGGTTTATTAAATGTTCTTTAGTGCAAGGACAATGTCTTACCCTGGATTAGTAGATCCAAAGTGCCTGTGAACAGCATTTATTTGCAACATGTTGACAATGAATAGATGCAAGTTATTAATTCCTAATAGCTCATTCTCCTGGGGGCAGTACTTTCAAATCAAAGCACCTTAATTTACACCAACACATTTATATATGAGCTAGGTTTTATTATTTTAATTAACTATAAATTAATATTCCAATTATCTTTGGAATTTTCCCATATGGGATTCTCTGGAAGAGTTAGATGTTATACATTTTAGCTACAATTCCTTTTTTATAATAATTTAAGATGTTTTTTACCCTTTTTTGTTTAGCTGATGGTAGCTAGCAGGATTGAAAAGAAGCTAAATGGATCGAAACTGATATTGATTCAATCTTTCATTTAAACTGGTAACGTAGTTAAATTTAATTTCCCATAATACCAAACCCTGTTTAATACAAAATTCAAAGAATCAAAGAGATCCTAACACAGCCACTGTTTGCATTTTATTCCAACGTAAATTTTTTTATCTTTTAATGTTTAAAAATATGACTCGTAAATATCATCTTCCAACTCAAATCAAGGTAAGTAAATCAATAAAAACACATTAGGAGAAAAATATTTCTTTATTACTATAAATATGATATTTATACACAAGATCAATCATATAAGGTGGAAAATGATCATATAGGTACATTTCTTGTGGTGTATGTGCCTAAAGAATCTTGTCCAAAAAGGTGAGGGTATGTTAATCTCTAGGATCCAATTCATTTCTTATTAGTAAGTGAAAAATAAGTTTATCAACTAACAAACATTGCCTAATAAACTGAAAAACAAATTGATGTTAAATATTTACATTTTATCAGCATTTAAAATTTTTGTATTTGTACTTATTCACTAAAATATGAATATGCTAGTTTAAAAACTCCTAAATTTTAAGCTTATTTTTAGAGAATTATGGTCTGAATTTCATATACCCACGGTTTATGAACATATTACTGCTATTTTTTGCACGTGAAAGATATGCATTATGAGATATAAAATATCAAAAAGATGAAGGTTTGTGTGGTTTGGCTGAATCAATGAGTCAAAAATGCAGACTGAGTGGAAAATAATTAAATAATGAACGTCCCAATCATAGAAGTCCTCACTAAAAAAATCAGTAATTTTTGAGAAATAATCAGGTGACACCTAAACTATGTTTTTAAAATTTTGGGAACTGCCCATGAAGAAGATGACTGAGAAGCGGTAGTAGATTAAGCACACTGTCAGGAACTGAGAATTTCAGCCCTGACTCTAACTTCAGCAATAACTATTAAAAATGGAAAAGAGGAGATGTCGAGGTCATATGATTTGCTTCATGGATATGAATATCTGTCATGCTGAAAATTGATTAGAGCATTTCATTTGATCTCAGGATAGGTCTGAAAACAAAGTGACAATCACTTTGGTTCTTAAAATGCAGACAAAGACCATTGACCTTCACTCAGCTTCCTTCAATACCTTGTGAATATGAAGAACCAACATGTCATAGAGAAAAGTATGTTACATTTTTCATCAGGTAATGCAGATAATAGACTTCATAAACATGTGAATTTGGGAAAATTACTTCTATCTCTGAGAATCAGTTATATAACAATTTTTTTCATATATAAAATTGTTATATAATATAAAATTTTATCCATTTATATTTTATTCATTGGTTATTAGGAAGTTTAAATTAAATAATTTAAGTGAAATGGTTGACATGTTTATTCTGAGCACCATTATGTTTACATGACTCAACATTTTAATGGGCATGTGATATCAATGAAAGCCATGGTTCAATATTTTAAGAAAATAATTTTATTACATTTAAGATACTGTTACTTAAACTGCATTCTTATATTCTCCAAATATCATTGTGATATGAATTCAGATGGTAGACATATAAAATATCAAAAGACTGTCTGGTTTGAATAAATTTCCTGTAAATGTCCATCTCCTTTAATTGACGCTCATTCATGCAAGAAAATATATCACACCAACCAAAGTGCAGATGTAATAATGAAAAAGCAAAACTGTGTTGTGAGTTCTCAACATCTCTTTAATTTGACAGCAGTTACCTGACTAGAGATGAAATAGAATTATTTATAACTGCAGAAATTGCTGCTGGGTTAAAATTGACATTGAAGAAGCCTCCCCTTTGGCAACCCCCATTTGCAATGGTGTCACCGTGTCACTGTAAATAACCCTGCTGGGATCAATTGTCATGCCCCCAAGGGACATGGATTGTCTATAATATCACAGAAAAGTAACGAGAGGGAAAGATTTCCTGCTAGAACATGAGTCATTTTTAAGCATTAAACCAACAAAGCTTGACCTAAGTCGGCCTAGAAGTGCACTGTGGGAAACTGCACAGAAGCCACATCTCAGCAAAACGTCTTAGCAGGAAATGGGTGGACATGTAGAAATGCAATCACTGTCTTATTTATTTGGCACTCTTGGGAACAGTAATATGAAAGTGACTAATATGGTATAATAGTTCCCAGAACCAATTAATTAATCATAGCATGCCATTAACAGATACATTCCTTGGAGGGAGAATATTTCATGCTCAGGGAAATTAAACCTTTTTATGATGATAAAATTTTCCCAGTCGAAAGTGCTTTAAATTTACAACTCACACTGTTAACAAGGTGGGGGATTTCCTAAATGAAGGAATGATTTTCATGAGGTCTACAGGTGATTTCTGGAGAAAATTCAGTGTTCATGTGGAGTGGAATTCGAGAAAGGTTCTTTTTGTTCTTTTTCTTGCACTTTGTATTAATTGAAAATATTTAGTTTATTGATCCCATTTTTTAAAAAGCAAATTTTAAATAGTCAACTTTCTTTTAAAACCTAGTCCGATACCTGCTTTCACTTCAAATAAATGGGACAGAGACCCAGTCTCTTCATGGAAAAGTTTGGAAAAGTTTGAAGTTTGGTTAGCTAGTTTACAACTTCTTTTTTTTTTTTTTAACACCAGTGTTAGATGTTAGCCATTTTCTTCCTTAGGTTTATGAATCAGTTTACACTGGTTACTTAACACCATGCACATACAGTTAACATTTATTAAAGCATTTGGCTTTGTTCATATTACTGCAAAGCCAACTGTTTTATTTATGGTAATATTAAATACTTCAGCAAGTGTGTAAAGCACACAGAATTTATTTTCCTTGATTCTTCCCCCCCGGGAACATGGGTCGTTATTGCACAATCTATTTTTCACTATCCCCAGTCACTTACTCAAATAGTGTCCAGTACTAACAAACTCATTCATGAAATAAAATATTAAAGCTAAATGTTTCTTAGTTTGTAATTTTATACTTTTCCCTCCGAGAAAAGAAATTATTTCTTAATTATTGTCTTTTAAAAACTCAGTATACAGGCTATCAAGGGTCCTTAACATTTATTTCCACTCTAGTCCTCAATAATATCATATTGTATATAATTGTTCTTTTCTATGGCTTTTTCCTACTTTTCACCTCTGGATATTAGCCTCTAATCTGGTTGTCTGAGTTCAATGAGCATTCTGCATACTCTTTTCATAGTTTCAATGTACTGAATGAACATTACTTACAATCTTTAAATATCTAATAGGAAATACCATTCTAGTTCTGTAAAATATGCCATTGGTAATTTGATAGGGATTGCACTGAATCTGTAGATTGCTTTGGGTAGTATAGTAATTTTCACAATATTGATTCTTCCAATCCAAGAACATGGTATATCTCTCCATCTGTTTGTGTCATCTTTGACTTCTTTCATCTGTGTCTTGTAGTTTTCTGAGTACAGGTCTTTTACCTCCTTAGGTAGGTTTATTCCTAAGTATTTTATTCTTTTTGTTGCAATGGTGAATAGGATTGGTTCCTTGATTTCTCTTTCTGATCTTTTGTTGTTAGTGTATAGGAATGCAAGAGATTTCTGTGTATTAATATTGTATTCTGCAACATTACCAAATTCATTTATTAGTTCTAATAGTTTTCTGGTGGCATCTTTAGGATTATCTATGTATAGTATAATGTCATCTGCAAACAGTGACATTTTTACTTCTTTTCCAATCTATATTCATTTTATTTCTTTTTCTTCTCTGATTGCTGTGGCTAAAACTTCCAAAAGTATGTTGAATAATAGTGGTGAGAGTGGGCAACCTTGTCCTGTTTCTGATGTTAGAGGAAATGTTTTCAGTTTTTCACCATTGAGAACGATGTTGGCTGTGGTTTTGTCATATACAGCCTTTATTATGTTGAGGTACGTTCCATCTGTGACCACTTACTGGAGACTTTTTATCATAAATGGGTGTCGAATTTTGTCAAAAGATTTTTCTGCATATATTAGAAGATCATATGGTTTTTCTCCTTCAATTTGTTAATATGTTGTATCACATTAATTGATTTGCGTATATTGAAGAATCTTTGCATTCCTGGGATTAACCCCACTTGATCATGATGTATTATCCTTTTCATGTGCTGTTGGATTCTGTTTGTTAGTATTTTGTTGAGGATTTTTGCATCTATGTTCATCAGTGATATTGGCCTGTAGTTTTCTTTCTTTATGACATCTTTGTCTGGGTTTGGTATCGGGGTGATGGTGGCCTCGTAGAATGAGTTTTGGAGGGTTCCTCCCTCTGCTATATTTTGGAAGAGTTTGAGAAGTATAGGTGTTAGCTCTTCTCTAAATGTTTAACAGAATTTGCCTGTGAAGCCTTCTGGTCCTGGGCTTTTGTTCTTGGAAAATTTTTAATCACAGTCTCAATTTCAGTGCCTGTGATTGGTCTGTTTATATTTTCTATTTCTTTCTGGGTCAGTGTCAGAAGGTTGTGCTTTTCTAAGAATTTGTCCATTTCTTCCAGGTTGTCCATTTTATTGGCATAGAGTTGCTTGTAGTAATCTCTTATGATCCTTTGTATTTCTGCAGTGTCAGTTGTTACTTCTCCTCTTTCATTTCTAATTTTGTTGATTTGAGTTTTCTCCTTTTTTTCATAATGAGTCTGCCTAATGGTTTATCAGTTTTGCTTATCTTCTGAAAGAACCAACTTTTAGTCTTATTGATCTTTGCTATTGTTTCCTGCATTTCTTTTTCATTTGTTTCTGATATGATCTTTATGATTTCCTTCCTTCCGCTAACTTTGGGGAATTTTGTTCTTCTTTCTCTAATTGCTTTAGGTGTAAGGTTTGTTTATTTGAGGTGTTTCTTGTTTCTTGAGGTAGGATTTTATTGCTATAAACTTCCCTCTTAGAACTGGTTTTGCTGCATCCCATAGGTTTTGGGTCATTGTGTTTTCATTGTCATTTGTTTCTAGGTATTTTTTGATTTCCTCTTTGATTTCTTCAGTGATCTCTTGGTTATTTAGTAGTGTATTGTTTAGCCTCCACGTGCTTGTGTTTTTTACAGACTTTTTCCTGTAATTGATATCTAGTCTCATAATGCTGTGGTCAGAAAAAATACTTGATACGATTTCAATTTTCTTAAATTTACCAAGGCTTGATTTTTGACCCACGATATGAATTATCCTGGAGAATGTTCCAGGAGCTCTTGAGAAGAAAGTGTACTCTGTTATTTTTGAATGGAATGTCCTATAAATATCAATTAAGTCCATCTTGTTTAATGTATCATTTAAAGCTTATGTTTCCTTATTTATTTTCATTTTGGATGATCTGTCCACTGGTGAAAATGAGGTGTTAGAGTCCCCTACTATGATTGTGTTACTGTCTATTTCCCCTTTTATGGCTGTTAGCATTTGCCTTATGTATTGAGGTGCTTCTGTGTTGGGTGCATAAATATTTACAATTGTTATATCTTCCTCTTGGATTGATCCTTTGATCACTATGTAATGTCCTTCTTTGTCTCTTCTAACAGTCTCTATTTTTAGATCTATTTTGTCTGATATGAGAATTGATACTCCAGCTTTCTTTTGATTTCCATTTGGAATAGCATTTTCCATCCCTGCACTTTCAGCCTGTATGTGTCCCTTAGTCTGAAGTGGGTCTCTTGTAGACAGCATATGTACAGGTCTTGTTTTTGTATCCATTCAACCAGTCTATGTCTTTTGGTTGAAGCATTTAATCCAGTTGCATTTAAGGTACATTCCATCTGTGACCACTTACTGGAGACTTTTTATCATAAATGGGTGTCGAATTTTGTCAAAAGATTTTTCTGCATATATTAGAAGATCATATGGTTTTTCTCCTTCAATTTGTTAATATGTTGTATCACATTAATTGATTTGCGTATATTGAAGAATCTTTGCATTCCTGGGATTAACCCCACTTGATCATGATGTATTATCCTATATTATCATGTATGTTCCTATATTATCATTTTCTTAATTGTTTTGTGTTTGTTATTTAGGTCTTTTCCTTCTCTGGTGTTTCCTGCCTAGAGAAGTTCCTTCAGCATTTGTTGTAAAGCTGGTTTGGTGGTGTGAATTCTCTTGGCTTTTGCTTATTGTAAAGGTTTTAATTTCTCTGTCGAATCTGAATGAGATCCTTGCTGGGTAGAGTAATCTTGGTTGTAGTTTTTTCCCTTTCATCACTTTAAATATTTCCTGCCACTCTCTTCTGGCTTGCAGAGTTTCTGCTGAAAGATCAGCTGTTAACCTTATGGGGATTCACTTGTATGTTATTTGTTGTTTTTCCATTGATGCTTTTAATAATTTTTCTTTGTGTTTAATTTTTCATAGTTTGATTAATATGTATCTTGGCATGTTTCTCCTTGGATTTGTCCTGTATTGGGCTCTCTGCACTTCCTGCACTTGAATCACTATTTCCTTTCCCATATTAGGGAAGTTTTCAACTCTAATCTCTTCAGATATTTTCTCAGTCGCTTTCTTTTTCTCTTCTTCTTCTGGGATCCCTATTATTCAGATGTTGGTGCATTTAATGTTGTCTGAGAGGTCTCTGAGACTGTGTCAATTCCTTTCATTCTTTTTTCTTTATTCTGCTCTGCATAGTTATTTCCACTATTTTATCTTCCAGGTCACTTATCTGTTTTTCTGTCTCAGTTATTCTGCTATTGATTCCTTCTAGAGAAATTTTAATTTCATTTATTGTTTTGTTCATCATTGTTTGTGTACTGTTTAATTCTTCTAGGTCCTTGTTAAATGTTTCTTGTATTTTCTCCATTCTGTTTCCAAGATTTTGGACATCTTTACTATCATTACTCTGAATTCATTTTCAGGTAGACTGCCTATTTCCTCTTCATTTGTTTGATCTGGTGGGTTTTTATTTTGCTCCTTCACCTGCTGTGTGTTTCTCTGTCTTCTCATTCTGTTTAACTAATCTGTTTGGGGTCTCTTTTTCACAGGCTGCTGGTTTGTAGTTCCTGTTGTTTTTGGTGTCCACCCCCAGTGACTAAGGTTGGTTCAGTGGGTTGTGTAAGTTTACTAGTGGAGGGTTCTGGTGCTGGTGTCTGTGTTCTGGTGGATGAGGCTGCATCTTGTCTTTCTGGTTGGCAGGACTGTGTCCGGTGGTGTGTTTTTGGGTGTCTGTGAACTTATTATGATTTTAGGCAGCCTCTCTGCTAATGGGTGAGGTTGTGTTCCTGTCTTGCTAGTTGTTTGGCATGGGGTGTCCAGCACTGTAGCTTGCTGGTCATTGAGTGGAGCTGGGTCTTAGCTCTGAGATGGATATCTCTGTGAGAGCTTTCTCCATTTGATATTATGTGGAGCCAGGAGGTCTCTGGTGGACCCATGTCCTGATCTCAGCTCTCCCACCTCATAGGCACAGGCCTGACACCCAGCCGGAGCACCAAAACCCTGCCAACCACATGGTTGAGAAGAAAAGGGACAGAGGAAAAAAAAGAATGATATAAAAAATAATAAAATGAAATAAAGTTATTAAAATTGAAAAAATATATTATTAAAAATAAAAAATTTTAAAAGTCTTAAGGAAAAGGAAGGAGAGCAACCAAACCAATAAACGAATCCACCATTGATAACAAGCACTGAAAACTATACTAAAAAAAAAAAAAAGAATACAGACAGACAGAACCCTAGGACAAATGGTAAAAGTAGAGCTACACAGACAAAATCACAGAAAGAAGCATACACATACACACTTACAGAAAGGGAAAAAGGAAAAAAAATATCTATATAAAAAAAGAGGAAGAGAGCAACCAAATCAGTCAGCAAATCTACCAATGATAATAAACTCTATATACTAAACAAAGATAAATATAAAGCCAGAAACAAATTAGAATCAGAAAGCAAACCCCAAGTCTACAGTTGCTCCCAAAGTCCACCGCCTCAATTTTGGGATGATTCGTTGTCTATTCAGGTATTCCAGTGATGCAGGGTACATCAAGTTGATTGTGCAGATTTAATCTGCTGCTCCTGGGACTGCTGGAATAAATTTCCCTTTCTCTTCTTTGTTCACAGAGCTCCTGGAGTTCAGCTTTGAATTTGGCCCTGCCTCTGCATGTAGGTCACCTCAGGGCATCTTTTCCCTGACCAGAGAAGACAGGATTAAAGTAACAGCTAATTAGGGGCTCTGGCTCACTCAGTCCAGGTGGAGGGAAGGGTAAGGAATGCGGGGCGAGCCTGTAGTGTCAGAGGCTGTCCTGACGTTGCATCATCCTGAGGCACGAAGTGTGTTTTCCCGGGGAAGTTGTCCCTAGATCATGGGGCCCTGACAGTGGTGGGCTGCACAGGCTCTCAGGAGGGGCGTTGTGGAGAGTGGCCTGTGCTTGCCCACAAGCTTCTCGGCGGCTGCAGCAGAGGCCTTAGCATTTCATGCCCATCTCTGATGTCCGCATTAATTTCTGCGGCTCGTGCCAGTCTCTGGAGCTCCTTTAGGCGGTGCTCTGAATCCCCTTTCCTCGTGCACCCTGGAACAATGGTCTCTTGCCTCTTAGGCAGTTCCAGACTTTTTTCCGGTCTCCCTCCTGGCTAGCTGTGGCACACTAGCCCCCTTCAGGCTGTGTTCACACAGCCAACCCCAGTCCTCTCCCTGGGATCTGACCTCCGAAGCCCGAGCCTCACCTCTCAGCTCCCACCCTCCCCGGTGGGTGAGCAGACAAGCATCTCAGGCTGGTGATTGCTAGTCGGCACCGATCCTCTGGGCGGGAATCTCCACTTTGCCCTCTGCACCCCTGTTGCTGTGCTCTCCTCCGTGGCTCTGAAGCTTTCCCCCTGCTACCCCTCTCTCCGCCAGTGAAAGGGCTTCCTAGTGTGTGGAAACTTTCCTCCTTCACATCTCTCTCCCAGAGGTTCAAGTCCTGTCCCTATTCTTTTGTCTCTGTTTTTTCTTTTGCCCTATCCATGTAAGTGGGGAGTTTCTTACCTTTTGGGAAGTCTGAGGTCTTCTGCCAGCGTTCAGTAGGTGTTCTGTAGGAGTTGTTCCACATGTAGATGTATTTCTGACGTATTTGTGGGGAGGAAGGTGATCTCCATGTCTTACTCCTCCGCCATCTTGAAGGTCTCTCCTCGTTTTTTTCCTATTTACAAGAGAGAAGTCGGTATTGATGAAGAGTATACATGGTTAATGATCATGCAGCTGACAGGTGCCAGATTTTGAGTTTAGATCCAGGGCATTCAAAATCTATATTTTACTCTCTTTAAACTACTCCATGCTATATATAATGAAGATAAGACCCCTAAGACTGTATTTAACTTTGGATGGTGGCCCTCATCATATTCATATGCAAAAATGTAGGTTAGTCAGAAAGCATAGCTCTCAGATCTATATTATTCTTTCAGTTATGCCAGGTTTGAAAACCATTTACTTTACAGAGATTCTAAATTTCTGCTTTCAAATGTACTTTATGGCTAGCCAGGGAAACAAAACAAAACAATAGAGAATCAAATGCACAAATTTTCACAAACTTAAGACAAGCAGATATGTTGAAACCATAGAATCTTTTGATAAGAATTATCAGTCAAGTTTGAATCAACCAGGCAGAACCCCTAGATGATGTGTTACAGATATATAGATATGTCAGATTTTTTTACATGGATTTTTTTTTCCAACAAGAGTATAGGACTGAATACAATTTTTGTGATGCTATTGTTTTAGCACAGGGCATGCAGTTCATAAGGAAACATGGGTATAAGTATGGAAAGTGAGGAAAAATGGTAACCCGTAGGAGTGGAACCCACAAGAAGGGATTAAACAGGAATCAATCTCTCATTGCCTCCAAGCCTGCTACTTCAGTGGAAGTATCCTTCAGGACAAAATGGTGCCCTTTCTCATGAAGCTGGAACAAGATTAAAGAAATTGAAGTGGGAGATTCTGGAGGAGATGGAGGACCTGTGGTGGTCCCTAGTGCCTACAACAACCAAGTGGGCCAGCAGATAAATGACAACATCATGTTTCAGTTGCAACAGACCCTCATACCCTGCACACACCTTCCAGTACAAAAAGAAGACTGCTACTTTGCTTGTGTCTTAAAATTCTCATACAACATATCTCCTGTGACCTATCTCCCACAATAACCTGGGATCATGAAAGAAGAGAATTCTAGGGAATTTAGTTTTCTGAACTGACACAAAGCAAATCCACATCAAAAGAGATTTTAAACATTGCATAAGTGAAACATTTAGATGCTTTAAAATAAACACCAGAATACAATAACTTCTTTTTCTTAAGTGCAATGGCCTTCATTTCCACTCAGTTCATTTTTTAGTCATGAAATTAACTTATGCTCATCATCATCCCAAACTGCTTCTCCTATGAAATCACAAACCACAATATGCTCCGTTTATTTCTTCCAACTCATATCATACTCATATCTCCATTACATCTATTATCACTTTTTGTTGAAGATCTTTAGTTTTTGTGGAATGTCACTTTGAAATATTCTGTTTATGTTTTCTCTCTTTCCAGATTTAAAATATAGTAATGCAAGTCAGAGCAGGATGACAAATACCTGGGCATAGGTATGCAAATGTGTATGTGTTAGAGGTGATGTGTCATGTGTGTGTTTGAGAGTGAGAGAAAATTTCATAATGATGCCTGTTACTGTCAGCAAAGATATTATATTCATATGGTATATAAGTTACACTATAACATAACTTGTGGGTTGTTGTTTGCCATGATTAAAAAAGACAGAATGTTACTAAATTTTTAATCAGAACTTTCAATAATTTGTATAACTTCTTGTTGAAGAAATAAAAATATTTTTCTTTACACCTAACCAGACCACCTTGCCTCAAAGAAAAATTAGTTCCCCCAACCCATAAACTGAAGTAGATGGGAATCAAAAGAGAAAGAAGAGTGGAGGGGAGAAAATAGGAAGTAACAGTTGCATAGAAAGAACATGGAGATTAAAAAAAAATTCTAGAGAAGATTTAATCCACTCAGAGAAATTAAAGCTAATATTCTTTGGGTTTTTTTTGTTTTTGTTTTTGTTTTTTAATTAATTTTTATTGGAGTATGGTTGTTTTACAATGTTGTGTTAGCCTCCACTGTACAACAAAGTGAATCAGCCATGTACATACAGATAACCCCTCTCTTTTGGACTCCTCTCCCATTTAGGCTACCACAGTGCATCAGGTAGAGTTTCCTGTGCTATATAGTATATATTTTATGTCTATTTTATACATAGTATCAATAATGTATATGTGTCAATCCCAGTCTCCCAATTCCTCCCACCCCACCCCTTTCCACCTTGGTATCCATACCTTTGTTCTCTACATCTGTGTCAATATTTCTGCTTTGCAAATAAGATCATCTATAACATTTTTCTAGATTCCACATATATACGTTATTATACAATATTTGCTTTTCTCTTTCTGACTTACTTCACTCTGTATGACACTCTCTAGGTCCATCCACATGTTTACAAATGATCCAATTTCATTCCTTTCTATGGCTGAGTTGGCTGAGTAATATTCCATTGTATATATGTACCACATCTTCTTTATCCATTCCTCTGTTGTTGGACATTTAGGTTGTTCCCATGTCTTGGCTACTGTAAACAGTGGTGCAATGAACACTGGGATGCATATATTTTTTCAAATTATGTTTTTCTCTGAATATATGCCCAGGAGTTTGATTGCTGGATCATATGGTAGCTCTATTTTTTTTTTTTTTTACTTTTTAAAAGTCTTTCTAATTCACTTTTTAAAAATTGGAGTATAATTGCTTTAGAATGTTGTGTTAGCTTCTGCTGTACAATGAAGTGAATCAGCTATATGTATACATTTATCCCCTCCTTCTTGTACCTCCCTCCCCACCACCAGTGGTTTTTCCACTTTAGAGCAAGTCCTCTTCCAAATTAAATATTATAATATTACCAAACCAAACTTGAGTCCACTCACCTGTATGCAGTAAAGTCAATCTATTGACACCAGGTTGTAGTGAAGGAAAGTGCAGTGTTTATTGTAAGATGCCATACAAGGATTCTGGGACAGCTAACACTCAAAAAGTTTGAACTCCCTGATCGGTTTCAGCAAAGCATTTTTAAAGACAAGGTGCAGGAGGGGTGTCCCAGAGTATGTGATCAGCTCATGCACAATTCTCTGATTGTTGATAGTGAAGTAACAGGGCAGTGTCACAGGGGTTAATATGATCAATCCTTAGGCACTGGTAGGTCTGGAGTTACTCCTCGTGATCATCAACTAGTTAATTTCTTCCGTTTGGTTGGGGTTTTAGCATCTGTAAAACAAGTCAGGAAATGTGCATCAGACACTATTATCTGGATACTACAGAGAGGAGCTACAGCAGAGGATATGGAGGAGCGGTCTGTCCCAGGAAGGCCCCCTAAGGTCCTGCTCAGTTACAATAACACTAAATGTCAAATAGTGGTAAAGCTGCTGCTATAAATATCCATAGAACACTATGAGTTCAGAAAGACCACTGGGGTTGATCTTAATGTGTAAGTTACTGGAGAAAGAGGAAAATACAGCCAATATCACTGATGAACATAGATGCAAAAATCCTCAACAAAATACTAGCAAACAGAATCCAACAGCACATTAAAAGGATCATACACCATGATCAAGTGGGGTTTATTCCAGGAATGCAAGGATTCTTCAATATACGCAAATCAATCAATGTGATACACCATATTAACAAGTTGAAGGAGAAAAACCATATGATCATCTCAATAGATGCAGAGAAAGCTTTTGACAAAATTCAACACCCATTTATGATAAAAACCCTGCAGAAAGTAGGCATAGAGGGAACTTTCCTCAACATAATAAAGGCCATATATGACAAACCCACAGCCAACATTGTCCTCAATGGTGAAAAACTGAAACCATTTCCTCTAAGATCAGGAACAAGACAAGGCTGCCCACTCTCACCACTCTTATTCAACATAGTTTTGGAAGTTTTAGCCACAGCAATCAGAGAAGAAAAGGAAATAAAAGGAATCCAAATCAGAAAAGAAGAAGTAAAGCTGTCACTGTTTGCAGATGACATGATACTATACATAGAGAATCCTAAAGATGCTACCAAAAAACTACTAGAGCTAATCAATGAATTTGGTAAAGTAGCAGGATACAAAATTAATGTACAGAAATCTCTGGCATTCCTGTACACTAATGATGAAAAATCTGAAAATGAAATCAAGAAAACACTCCCATTTACCATTGCAACAAAAAGAATAAAATATCTAGGAATAAACCTACCTAAGGAGACAAAAGACCTGTATGCAGAAAATTATAAGACACTGATGAAAGAAATTAAAGATGATACAAATAGATGGAGAGATATACCATGCTCCTGGATTGGAAGAATCAATATTGTGAAAATGACTCTACTACCCAAAGCAATCTACAGATTCAATGCAATCCCTATCAAACTACCACTGGCATTTTTCACAGAACTAGAACAAAAAATTTCAAAATTTGTTTGGAAAAACAAAAGACCCCGAATAGCCAAAGCAATCTTGAGAACGAAAAACGGAGCTGGAGGAATCAGGCTCCCTGACTTCAGACTATACTACAAAGCTACAGTAATCAAGACAGTGTGGTACTGGCATAAAAACAGAAAGATAGATCAGTGGATCAGGATAGAAAGCCCAGAGATAAACCCACGCACATATGGCCAACTTATCTTTGATAAAGGAGGCAGGAAAGTACAGTGGAGAAAGGACAGCCTCTTCAATAAGTGGTGCTGGGAAAACTGGACAGGGACATGTAAAAGTTTGAGATTAGATCATTCCCTAACACCATACACAAAAATAAGCTCAAAATGGATTAAAGACTTAAATGTAAGGCCAGAAACTATCAAACTCTTAGAGGAAAACATAGGTAGAACACTCTATGACATAAATCACAGCAAGATCCTTTTGGACCCACCTCCTAGAGAAATGGAAATAAAAACACAGATAAACAAATGGGACCTAATGAAACTTCAAAGCTTTTGCACAACAAAGGAAACCATAAACAAGACCAAAAGACAACCCTCAGAATGGGAGAAAATATTTGCAAATGAAGCAACTGACAAAGGATTAATCTCCAAAATTTATAAACAGCTCATGCAGCTCAATAGCAAAAAAACAAACAACCCAATCCAAAAATGGGCAGAAGACTTAAATAGGCATTTCTCCAAAGAAGATATACAGACTGCCAACAAACACATGAAAGAATGCTCAACATCATTAATCATTAGAGAAATGCAAATCAAAACTACAATGAGATATCATCTCACACCAGTCAGAATGGCCATCATCAAGAAATCTAGAAACAATAAATGCTGGAGAGGGTGTGGAGAAAAGGGAACACTCTTGCACTGCTGGTGGGAATGTGAGTTGGTACAGCCACTATGGAGAACGGTATGGAGGTTCCTTAAAAAACTACAAATAGAACTACCATATGACCCAGCAACCCCACTACTGGGCATATACCCTGAGAAAACCATAATTCAAAAAGAGACATGTACCAAAATGTTCATCGCAGCTCTATTCACAATAGCCCGGAGCTGGAAACAACCTAAGTGTCCATCATCGGATGAATGGATAAAGAAGATGTGGCACATATATACAATGGAATATTACTCAGCCATAAAACAAATGAAACTGAGCTATTTGTAATGAGGTGGATAGACCTAGAGTCTGTCATACAGAGTGAAGTAAGTCAGAAAGAGAAAGACAAATACCGTATGCTAACACATATATACGGAATTAAAAAAAAAAAATGTCATGAAGAACCTAGGGGTAAAACGGGAATAAAGACACAGACCTACTTGAGAATGGACTTGAGGATATGGGGAGGGGGAAGGGTAAGCTGTGACAAAGCGAAAGAGAGGCATGGACATATGTACACTACCAAACGTAGGGTAGATAGATAATGGGAAGCAGCCGCAGAGCACAGGGAGATCAGCTCGGTGCTTTGTGACCGCCTGGAGGGGTGGGATGGGGAGGGTGGGAGGGAGGGAGATGCATGAGGGAAGGGATGTGGGAACAGATGTATATGTATGACTGATTCACTTTGTTATAAAGCAGAAACTAATAAAAAGAAAAATAAAAGAAAATAAATAAATAAATAAATAAATACACACACACACACACACACACAAAAAAAAAAAAAAAAAGAAAGAGGAAAATACACACACAAAAACCCCCAAAACAACAACTAATAGGAAAGTTACTTTATGTTTGAAACTAACCAGTGCTCTAAAAAATCAAGTTGTTCTCTTAGATTTCTTTAGAGTCTGCTATATTTACGACTTTTCTCAAAATGGTGTTTATTGTTCTGAAAATAAATGAAAGGTGTTGACATCTGACCCTTCTCTAACCATGCCTGCTGTCAGATCAGAGCAGTTATAGTAAATGACTTGGAAGGGCTTGTCGTTTTATTTAAACTTGCTAGTTTCAACAACATGTCAAATTTTGAGACCGTCACTACCCTTTCACAAATTTGAAATAGAATTATTGAAAATATTTAAGAAGTTAGACTTTTTGTAAGTTATAATACAAAGCTTGCTACATTTAAGCAGAAATAATTCTTCAATTACTTGTGACAAATGATAAGGGAGTACTTAGGAAAAACAAATTGATTCCCAGAGGTTAAGATGACTTTGCTAAGAATGAGACATGTAATGGAACATTTCCTTTCTGGTTAAATTTACTCTCAGACTATCACTTAAGAAAATGTGATAATAATTTAACTAAACTTTTCATGATATTCTTTTTAACAAAGTGAAAAAATATGGACTGAAGCATTAGTAAATGTCGTATATACAGACCTACATGTGTAATTTACACAAACACTATTGATTATTGTTTCTGCCATCCTGGAGAAAAAACTTACTGAAATGCAGCAGAACCAAATAATTATTTTGCAAAGTCAATCAATATTTATTCTAATAATTTTGATAAAGATGTACAAGGAGGTAATTAAGCTTGGGGATAAATAACACTCAGCAATAAAGCTGATACACTATTTGAAATAAATAATTTTTATAATGTCCCAAATGGGATGGGTTAAAAGAATAAGGTGAATTATCACAGTGTTTACTGTAAATTCTGCAAAGGGCATTATAAAAGAGATACTGGATTAAGTATAATTTCAATACCAAAAATGAAGAAGAAGCAAAGTAGATGGAAGGATGGGGCTAAATATTAGTCTAACATTACAATAAAGATTTAGTCTGGACATACTTTAAACTTTAACTTTAAAAAACAATGACAACAACAACAGCAAACCTCACAGCTGTGATCCCAGACCAGTTGTAGAAAAGGAAGACATATGTAATTAGTCTCCTTTGCCACTTGGGGTACTCCAGCAGAAATATTTTAGAAGTATTTCTTCCTGGCCTTCTATGAAATTTACCCTCTTGTTGTAAAATAAAAATATAATTGTTGAGAAGAATCATCTTTGAAATTACCAGCAAAATAAAATTCAAACACACACCTTATATAAAAAAAATACTCTTCTAGTGTATTTGTTAAACTACTTGTCAACTTTGAATAACCCTGTTAAATGCAGTCTGATTTTCAGAGGCTAGAATGTGTTCACCTATCAACTTCGCTGTGTCATATATACATGTATGTGTACTTGTGCATATGTGTCTTAATTACTGGATTGCAATCAACTGCAGTGTTTTTAGTATGTGTGTCTTCCAGGATCTCTCCACAAGACTCACGTTGACAGGGTCAATGCCATGTATTCAGGCGTAATAACTAATTCGAGAATTAATGAATACAAATTCACATGGAATGTAGATTCAAAGCATAGCTTTGTTCAAACTCTCTTAGCCATACATACTTGCCCTTGTAACTAATCAGTTCTTCCAGACAATATTAATATTTCAATTATTTCCAGGACATGAAAGTCATAATGTCAGTTTAGGAGGTGATTTGAACGTGTTTGATTTCCTCCAAGTGATATAAACTGTGCAATATTGGCAGGCTTCAAGAAAGGATTTTTACCCTTACATTTTACTCAGATGGGATAAATAAATTCTATTAATAAAGCATTTTATTAACTCTGCTTACAGTGTATACAGTAGTCATATCTGTTTTGTCAATTAACTACTCACTTTTATTGGTCATGTCATTTTAAGTAGAACATAAAATGCAGCTACATAATAACCTAAGGCAGAATGGAAAGACTTTTATTGACAATATTAAAAAAATTGGAGAAGGTGATAATTCGACTACTAAAAAAAAATTGGGTCAGCACATCAACACCCTAATTAAAGTCATACAATTGTACTATATAGACCAAATTCTCCCTTATTAATGTGCATCATACTAGTATAAAATTATTTATTTTTTGAGTAATAGCTTGATAAATATTATATTTTGAATTAATCCATAGCTAATAAGTATATATGTGGAGATCATTTTTTTATACGTTACACAATCAAATAGTATAACTCCACTGGGATGCAGTTCAACTACTAATTTATATGAGTTTGGGCAGTGAATTAATTTCTCTAGGTGTCACTTTTTACATTGTAAAAAATAGTGCATACGATGAAATAATTTTTTTCTTCATCAGTCTTATCACAATCCTGTCTATCATTCTTTTTAAAGACCCAATTTTTGGCTTTGATGATCCTCTTATATCTTTGTTTTATATTTCATTAACTTCTCCTCTTAGGAATATTAATCTCTTTCCCCTACTTTCATATGGGCTCTGTCTCTGATTTATTTTGCAAGTATTTAAGTTTGACATTCAATAATTTTATTTTCTATCTTATTCTTTTCCTAATGTGAGAATTTAATACTAAAACTTTCCCTTTATTTAGCACTGTTAGTGTATCATACAACTTTTTTACATGTGTTGGTTCCTTTATCCACTATTCCCAAGTAGTTTTTTATTCCCATTATGAATTTTTCCTTGATCAATCAATTTTTGTATGTGTTTTCAATTTCCAAATATAGGGATTGCAATTTTTTAGTATTAACTTCTCCTTTAGTTGAATTAAATACAGAGAAATAGTTCATATAATTAAATGATTTGAATATTTAGGAGTATGCTCTATTAATAATTATGGCAGACTTTTATATAGAACATATTACATGCCCAGAACAGTTCCAAATGGCTTACACATAATGTCATTTAATCATCCACAGAACTATGAGAATATGGTCCCCATGTTTATGTCACATTTTACAGTACAGGTTGCTAAAAGTGAAAGAAATTGTGGAGATGAGTGGTTTTAAAGTAACCTATAACAGTTCCAAGGCTGAATTGTAATAAGGTTCCTCAGCCTTCCTTCTGTTTATAAAAATTAAAACAACTCTGCATTATTTTTGTACAAAGATGGAACAGACATGCAAAAGAGGTAACTCATGCTTAGAAAATATCCATCTTGGCTGTGCTAATTTTCTCCATCACTAAGAATGTGAGAATGTACCATCAATCAAAATCAGCATCTTCTCATGTGGGAGGCCGTGTACTCCAGTGAAACTGATGTGCTACTGAAAACTTTCTTATAAAGAAAGCAGATCAAGCAGTAAGAAAGCTTAAGAAAAAAATGAATACAAAATAAAAGAAAACAAAATAACTGAATGCAGTACTAATATTTATCTTAATATCCACTTCCTCCCACCCCCAAATCCTGGCTGCTATTTCCTATTGGCTGAACTGAGCTTGAACCACAAGGCAAGGGGAAGTAGGGCTTCAGTCTATAAGGGTCAGCTTCAGAGGGACCAGAGCAGGGTGAGGATGGAGAGTGCATCTCCAGGGGAACATGGAAGATACAAGCACACATGTAAAGACCAAACTTTTGTTACTTAGTTATCATAGAGGTTGTTTGTAGAACATTAGTGTTTCATGCTAGTGAGTAATGAATTTTTAGCAAATGAAGGTATGGGTAAATTATCAAGCATACTTCACAGTCTAAAAAAAAATTACTGGAAAGGAAATAAGACTAAGTTCTAAGTCCAGTAAGGCAGTTTGAACTAGAAGTGTCACATTGGAAAGCTAAATACGATTTCATATTTTTAAATTAAATATTGTTTTCTTAATGCTCATTAAAAATGGATATTATATCTGATATACGTCTAAAGGTGCATAAGTGGATTAAAATAAACTCATACTAATCATAATAATTATGATTTCAAATTTAATTTGAAATATAGTATAGTCTATAAATGTTTACTATACTATACTATATTTACTACACTATATATAGCTAAGTATTTATGTATAGTTTAATAAGATAATTTAAATCAAAATCACTCTCTTGAACCTAGCTATTAAAACAAATATATCTATCTATTAAGAAAGTATTACTAATTTAAAGTGTACTCCTCATGAATTTATTCCTTGGAAAATTTTTTGCCTTTAAAATTATGAAATATTCTTTTTATATATAAAATTTGCTAATTTCAATATGGAGTTAATATTTATTGAGACATTTTATATGAAATAACAGTGTCCTAATTACTACATATGGATATTTTCTGAAACTAACTTTAACCCTATGAGAAATATTAGAATTACCTTTTTTAAAAATAAAGAAACAGAGTTTGGGATATTTCAAATAGTTGTCCAAGGTCTTGTACCTGGAAGATATGAAGTTAAAGACTGACCCTATGTCTACGTGATTTATGGCCAAGGCTTTTTAATCCCTATGTCACTGTAGTGGAAACCAACAAGAAAAAAAAGTTTGTTTGCAGCTCACAAACCTCTTTATGGTACTTATATGAATCATGATCATATTGAAAATGCCATAAAAATAAATGCAAGTATAGGTAAAAAATGGATATCTCATTTGCTTAAATGGTAAACTCTTTGAGGGCAGAAATATTTATGTTGTATTTAGTATCAGTCTTAGTTTAATGAATTTCTATCACTGATGAAATTGGTTTCTTATCACAGAATCTACACCAGATTTCCCTTCAGAATACACTTGTTCTAAGTAAAATTTAAAAGAAAATGCTTATAGAGAAGTGATCTCTGGAAGTGGTTTCTAATGTTTAGTAGATGTTGATCGCAGGAACCAAAGAACACTGCATTATTTTGTTCAATTTGTTATATATTCTATTGCCTCCAGTATAATTTAATTTTAATTTAGTACCAAAATATTGATCCAGGCCCTAACTACAATGGTAACATATAAATCTTTAATATCATTCAGTCCCAATTAACTGAGGACCTTTAGTACATTTTTCTCAATGATAATTTATTTCCAGATGGTACTAATTAAAATCAAATGTTTTATATTATATTTTATATTATGTTTTATATTGTATTGGCACCTAGCCCCATTCTCCTAAGAGGTTACTCATTAAAATTGATTAATTTTTTCTGAAATCGTATAATATAAATTCCCCTTTTCTCACTTGAATATATAGAGCTGTCATCTAAGCAGCTTATTTTTTAATATATAAAAAGGCTTTTAAAAGTTTAGTGTATTTCATTATTGTGCTAAAAACTGCAGAGATGGTTTAGTATGTTTGCACTCTGTTTCCCTATGGAATTTGTCTTGTAATTTTATGTCAGTAAGTCTACTTGAATGTGAAATTGACCTCAAGTTTCAAAATCATAGATGTGTGACAGGTATTGAGAGTTGTTGATTTTTCTTTTTTTTTCTTTTTTTGTTTTCTTAAGCCTTAGTCCAAATATTTATTTAGTAAGGTATATAATTGCTCACGAATATTCATTTAAAATCGGTTAAACATGCAGAAATGAAAAAGATAATTATTGAGTACCTGTGCTAAAATGATATCTAAAGAGGACCACTATTTTAGGAGTGTCATCTCCACTTTCATATCCCAACCCCATGCTCTACCTAAGCCATCACCAACTGCCCATTTCCTTGTCCTCCATAATTTTTTGTTAATGTCAATTCTCACCAAGTCTGCAATTTATTTTAATCCTATTTCCTCGTGTCCAGACTATTACAATAGCTAAGATTTCACTACATCTAATCTATCCCTCTCCTATCCTTCCTGAACTTAACAACCAATCTTATTTTTTCCTAAAACCGTTATTTTCCTTACAGCTGTTCCTCTCAAAATCTTCAGTGGATCCTTAGTGTCAAATAAAATGTTAAATACTTCAGTCTTAAATTCAAGGCACTAGAAGATACCATCTTCCCAAGCTTAGCTGCCACTATTCTCCTACATAGAAAATGTATTTCAATGAAACTATGCTACTTTAGACGTAAGATTTTCATTGCATTTTCCACTACTATTCTTTTATTATATCATTTACCCTCTAATGTTAAACTGTTCCCCACCACCCACATGTTTCCCTCTCTAAATTCTACCCTACCCTTCAAGCTCTAGCGAGTTAACCTCTTGCTTATTCCAAAAACCCATTTTAAGCACTCTGGACAAAAGTGTTATTGTTTCTACTCTAAATGCCCATGTAATTCAACATCTGTCTACACTTTTGAATGTATTATTCACCAGTTCATAGAACTGTGAAAAGCTTTTCACATGTTAAATTTCCTAGATTGATTTTCCTAGATTGAGACCTATTTGAATCACCCTGGATCTTAGAAGCGTGGCTTCCTGACAGTAAATATATATTTGATGAATGAAGATGCTATTTACCTAACAAGAAAATAAGGAAATAATAGGGAAATTATTCAAGGGAAGGAGTTAATTCATAGCACTGCTAATACTTAGTTTCCTCTGAGATAGGGTTTCTTCCTTATTTCATGTCTTCCTTCAACAATATTATGGTTTAACATTTACTGAGCATAGAAAATGTGCTTGGCACTGCATACAACTCAATAGATAGGCATGGTTTCTGTTCAATGAGCTTGAAATATTTATCATAAAAATAGGGCCAGAAAGGATATGAATGACTCAGACTGAAGTGGTATCTTTATTATCAGCCCCTTCCTTTCCATTCTCTCTATTTTTTTCTCGTTTTGATCCTCTTTCTCATGTCTGGACAATTCCCATTGCTTCCAAACTAGTTTC
This sequence comes from Mesoplodon mirus, assembly GCF_964341445.2. Classification (NCBI taxonomy): domain Eukaryota; kingdom Metazoa; phylum Chordata; class Mammalia; order Artiodactyla; family Ziphiidae; genus Mesoplodon; species Mesoplodon mirus. The sequence continues at coordinate 187,979,744 of NC_138978.1, forward strand.
CCTACCAGTACCTTTTTTCTCAATGCTTGTCTTTTCCAAATTTCATGTATATAAAATATTATTTTTATTCAGGTTTCTCCTCTATTTAAAAACATCGAATAATTTCCAATAGCTATTACATGAGATCATTGTAGATACTTTCTAAATGCATATGTCACTGTCAGTCTAAATCAATCCCCACTCGTGTTTTTTCTAGTACTGTTGGAAATTTTATTCCTATTCCCACCTAAAACTGGACCCAATATTGTCAGCTTCATCAGCTATTGCTTCCTTGTGTATTCCACTACATTAAGAATCCCATCAATTTTGCCATACATTCAACTTTCCTCTATTTTCTCATTTTCACTTATGCCTAAAGAGTCTCAAATATATCTTACCTTAAAGAAACAAACCAAACTAACTAAACACAACACCCTAGGACACATGTTCCCCTAACTTCCCAGAGTAGGTCTGCTTGCCATCATAGCCATATCAAAAAAGAATCTTTGTTCCAGGTGACACAATCCTAAATCAAATAGTTTTAAACAAAAAGCGAAATATCTTTCTCATGCACCTTAAAAAGTGATGTAGGTCCCATTTTCGACTTGGCTGGATAGGGAATTTAAATGCCCTTGCTTCAGTCTTTTCCACAAGCCAGCCTCTCACATGATGGTAAAGTTTTATAGGAACTATAGATCTCATGTCCTCAATGACCATAACTCTGGGAAGACAATATGCATCTCTATCTTTAAAGTTCCAACAGAGATCGGTCACATGTGTTGGCTCTGATTGGTTATTTGAATCATTTCCCTGGCTATGGGTGTGGGTTATGCTTACTGACTTACTGTCTGGAGACAAGCCCTAGAACTGGAGTGAGATAAACATTGGTGAGGATATAAGAGATGTTAAGTTCCATGAAGAGAAAACTTTGTGCTTTTGATTAAATGATGGATTATATTTGTTGTGGAGGCAAAGAGCAAATACCTAATATGCTAGTTAAACATATTGAATGAGTTGCTACCCTGCTTACTTTTCCCTATTATTAAAACAAAAAAAATGGATACAAGTTTTTAACTTTGTCAATTTATTGAAATTCTCTATCCAAATACATATTTGACTAATGCCCATTTTTTTAACCATTCATTTATTCAACAAATGTTGAGAGCAAACTGTGTCCCTGTCACTGTTAACATGCATGTTAGATAGATTCATAAAGATGATTGACAAGTGACTTTGCTCTAATGGAGCTTACATCTGGCAGAAGAAGACAACAATAAACATTAAGCATTCTAAATTAAGAAATGTCTAAAGGATTTAGGATTGCCAGAGTTGGTCCCACTGAGAAAAAGACATTTGAACAAGGGATTGAAAGACTTGATGTAGTTTACCAAGGGGTGAAGGAGGTACAGAATTCCAGGGAGGCTGATGTGGTTAGACTGAAGTTGCCTCAGTAAAGTGTAGAAAAAATTAGGTCAGAGTTCAAGTCCGGGTAAAATCAGAACAGAAGGCCATTACAAGGATTATGGATTTTACTCTGAGGGAAACAGATGGGCATTTGAAGATTCTGGACAAACGGGTGGTGTAATCTGATTTATATTTTAAAAGGAATTGCATCCATATGTTGAGAACACTGTATGGAGTCAAAAGGGAGATCAGTTAAGAGGTTGATTATCCCAGGGTGAGATTATAGGGGTTCTGAACAGAGTGGAGGCTGTGAAGGTGATGTGAGGGGACAGATTTTGAAGGTTGATTCCTTGCCTATTTTTCAAGATGTGACTTTAAAAGCTGCCATGCCTGAAATTTAAGCTCTATTCCCTCAATTATTTATTTACTAAACAAATAATTTTGAGCATCCCAATATGGCAGTCACTCTCCTAGGTGCTAATCCAATGTAAAATAAGCTTATTATACAATACATGCACCCAGGCTCTTATACACATTCATCTCTACATAGACTGTCCTCCTTTGCCCAGCCCCCATTCATTGATATATCTGCTCTTCAGCCTTTACAAATTCATTTTAAAGGACATGGAAATCTCAAACTAATTGAATGTTCAGAAACAGAGATGAAATAGCAGGATGATATAATTTTATGCCAGAAAAGTCAATTAAGAATATAAAATAAAGATATGTATAGAAAGGAAATATAATGAAAATTTATTGAAAACCTTATAACCAAGAAGACACATACTGAGTGGGGCATTTTAAAAGGGAATTATGCATATGCAGAGATTTGAGAATGGCTATAATTTTAGTTTTTGAATCATACGTAATGAATTGACTGAAAATGAAGAAATACTGTAATTCAGAAAACTAACACTGTCTAAGACAACTAGAGAGGGTCATGGAAACTGCAGCTGTACCTCTTAGTCTAAAAATGCAAATTTTATAAAATTCTACTCATATTGGAAAGCACAAAAGAACCCTAAATTAATAGTGCTTATTTTGCCTTCTGTAATCTGATATCTTACCCTTTTAAATTTTTCTCACTCAATATTTTCAAATATTTTAATTTGTTAATTTATACTTCCATGGCAAGTATTATAATCTATAAAGCACATAATATAATAAATGGAAGCCAAAGAAACCAGTTTTTTTTAATGTGTAGCACATTAAGTAAGCAATATCCTCACTATATAAATCATCCTTAAAAATACTGACAATTTACATTTAATATCTCAATGGAATTAAAAGCAACAGCAGGTGTTTCACTGACTTCTCCTCTTTCATTTCTGATTTTATTTGTGCCATTTCTCTTTGGTAGTCTAGCTAATGCCTTGTTGATTTTTTTTTATTTTTTGAAGGAACCAGCTCTTTAGTTTCATTGATCCCTTCTGTTGTTGTTTTTTCTAGTATATTTTATTTATTTCTATTCTATTCTTTATTATTTCCTTTCTCCTAACAACTTAGGGCTTTGTTCTCTTTCTAATTCCTTTAGGTGAAAAGTTAAAATATTTATTTGGAATTTTTCTTCTTTCTTGAAGCAGGCCTATATTGCTGTGAACTTCCCTCTCAGAACCACTTTTGCTGCTTCCCATTGATTTTGATATGTCATATTTCTGTTCTCATTTGTCCCTAGGTATTTTCTGATTTCTCTGCCAATTTCTTCAATGACCCACTGGTTATTCAGTAGCATGTAGTTTGATATACATATTTTAAGGATTTTTTTTCATTTTTTTTCTTGTGATTGATTTCTAGCTTCATACAATTGTGTTGGAGAAGATGCTTGATGTAATTTCAATCTTTTAAAATTTATTGAGCCTTGTTTTGTGACCTAACATATGATCGATCCTGAAGAATGTTCCATGTGCATTTGAGAAGAACACGTATTCTTTTGGATGGAATGCTCTAAATATAGCTACTAAGTCCATTTGCAAATTGTGTCATTTAAGGCTACTGTTTCCTTACTGATTTTCTGTATGGATGATTTATCTGCTGATGTAAGTGGGCTGTTAAAATCTCCTACTATTATTGTATTGCTTTGAAATTCTCCCCTTAACTCTGTTAATATTTACTTTATACATCTTGGTGCTCCTATGTTGAGTGCATATACATTTATAAATGCTATATCTTCTTGCTGGATTAACATCTTTATCATTATGCAGTGCTCTTCTTTGCCTTTTATTACAATCTTTATTTTAAAGTCACTTTTGTCTGATATAAGTCTAGCAATTTCAGGTTTTTTTCATTTCCACTTGCATCCCTCACCTTCAGTCTGTGTATGTCCTTACTTCTGATGTGAATCTCTTGTAAGCAGCATGTGGATCTGATTTTTTAATACATTCGGCCACTCTATGTCTTTTGATTGGTGAATTTAGTCCACTTACATTTAAAGTATTTATTTATTTTTTATTTTTATTTTATTTATTTTTGGCTATATTGGGTCTTCATTGCTGTGCATTGGCTTTCTCTAGTTGTGGCGAGCAGGGGATCCTCTTCGTTGCAGTGCACTGGCTTCTCATCGCGGTGGCTCGTCTTGTTGCAAGACAAACATGGGCTCTAGGTGTGTGGGCTTCACTAGTTGTTGCACATGGGCTCAGTAGTTGTGGCTCACAGGCTTCGTTGCTCCACAGCATGTGGGAGCTTCCCAGACCAGGGCTTGAACCCATGTTCCCTGCATTGAAAGGCAAATTCTTAACCACTGAGCCACCAGGGAAGCCCCTTAAAGTATTTATTGATAAGTATGTACTTATTGCCGCTTTGTTAATTGTTTTCTGGCTACTTTTGTGCTTCCTTGCTATTCCTTTCTTCATTCTTTCTCTCTTTACTTGTGATTTGGTTTTCTTGAGTGTTGTATTTAGATTTTTTTTCTCATTTTCTTTTGTGTATTTACTGTATAAGATTTTTTCCTTGTGGCTATTGTGAGGTTCACATACCATATGCTATGTAAACAGCTGTATATTTTAAGTTGGTAACAAAGAGTTGAGAAGTCTTATGGTTCTTAAGAACTTTTGAAAATATTAAAGGTAATTAAAACACAAATATATGGAAAAGATGAAATTGTAGCTAGACTATTTGCAAATATTTTAAAGTTACATGACTCTAAATAAAGAGATCTTTATTTACATAAAAATAGAAATATTTATAACAAGACAAAATTTTTGTTTTGAACCTATCTTTTGCCTTTCACAGTTATCAGAGTATATATGTGCAGTTTGCCTGAAATGAGAAGGCATAAACTAGTGCTAAAGCAAGAGGCAAGAGAGAGAGCAAAACTTGGACATGGAGTAAGGATATTGACTTTTCTCTTGTCATGTCAACTTTAGAACTGCCAACTAATTTTTGGTGGCCTTAATCAAGGTATGTTTATTTCTGAGGCCCTGTTTCCTCATCTATAAAACATTGGGTTCAGATATTTTCACTTTAGAGATGAGAACATTAAGCCTTTCTGTGTACACTTCTCAGATTGTGAAAATAAATTAATAAATGTATTAAAGTGTTTTTTTTGTGTGTATATATATATATATATATATTTTTTTTTTTTTTTTGGCGGTACGTGGGACTCTCACTGCTGTGGCCTCTCCCATTGCGGATCACAGGCTCCAGACACACAGGCTCAGCGGCCATAGCTCATGGGCCTAGCTGCTCCGTGGCATGTGGGATCTTTCCGGACCGGGGTATGAACCCGTGTCCCCTGCATCAGCAGGTGGACTCTCAACCACTGTGCCACCAGGGAAGGCCATGTTTTGTATATTTTAAAGCAAAATAATGTTATATTATTTTTAATGTACTTAGTAAAAATATTTCTAAAAATTCGTAAATATTCTAATAGATCTAATTACAGATGTTAAATATTTCTGGGGTTTCATATATGTTTAAATAATTACAGTATATATACACTATTTATATCTAAATACATATATAATCTTAATGCCTTATCAAAATAAAACATACATTCAAAAATATTATCCCAGAGACTTTTGGGAAGATGGCAGAATAGGAAGCACCAGGAATGTGTTTTCCTACCTAGAGAGAAATTGCACTGGCAGATTCTGCCTCATGTATCTATTTGGAACTCTAGAGTCTATTAAAGCCTTGCAACTCCCAAGGGAAAGACTTGAAGGTAAATTATGGTCAACTTCAGTGCTTAACACAGTAGCAGCTATCCATCCCCCATCCCCACACCTTGGCAAACAGCTATACACATATTCTGGGCAACCTGCACGGAGTTTGCTGGAGTCAGAATGAACAAAGTAACCCTGTCAAATATCAGGGATCTGTGCTCTGAACATTGTCTGTGGCTTCTGATCACAGAAGTATAGGCTAAGAAAGGGTAGTCGTTACTTTTGCATTTCCTCCATTGTCAAAAGCCCCTCATCCTACGGCTAAATGACTTTCAAAGGACTTAAAGGTCCATTCTTTTTTTTTTTTTTTTTTTGCGGTACGCGGGCCTCTCACTGTTGTGGCCTCTCCCGTTGTGGAGCACAGGCTCCGGATGTGCAGGCTCAACGACCATGGCTCACTGGCCCAGCCACTCCGCGGCATGTGGGATCTTCCCGGAACAGGGCACGAACCCATGTCCCCTGCATCGGCAGGCGGACTCAACCACTGCGCCACCAGGGAAGCCCAAGGCCCATTCTTTAAGTCCTCTTTTTTCTCTTTTTCTGCTTTTAGGAGCCAGACATTAAAGATTAGGTCATTCCAAAGCAACTAATGTTCAAGGAAAGTTACCACACATGGCCAGGAAAAGGTACAGGTTCAGAGAAGAGCCAAGAAGACCATAGTTTGCACCTTAGGCTGATGCTAGGCACAGAGACAGAATACCACAATCAAATATTAACTTAAGTTAAATTTAAAAATAGCAAACCCTGGGGAAGGAGGAGAATCTGAATTCCAGAGTTAACATGTAATTAGATTTCAATGTCTGGTTTTCAACAAATGATCATAAGACATACAAAGAAGAAGAAAAATATGGTCCATTCAAAGGAAAAAAAAATAAATCAACAGAAAATGTGCATGAAAAGAACTTGATAGCAGATCTACTACACAAAGACTTTAAAACAATTGTTTTAAAGATGCCCAAAGGATGAAAGAAAGATGTACACAAAGTCAAGAAGATGATATACGGACAAAGCTGAAATATCAATAAAGAGAGAGAAAAACTTTTTAAAAATTCTGGACCTGAAAAATACAATAACGGAAATGAAACAAATAATCACTAGAGGGATTCAAAGGCATATTTGAGCAAACAGATGAGTCAGCAAACTTGAAGATAAGATAATAGAAATTTATCAGTTCTGAAGAACAGAAAGAAAAAAGAAGAAAAGTAAATGAAACACTGTGCCTGAGGGACATGAACAAGTAGACCAACATATACATGTTGGAGTCTCCGAAGAAGAGAGGGAGAAAGGGCAGGCATCATTTTTGAAGAAATAATGGCTGAAAATGTCCCCAATTTTATGAAAGACATGAATAGAAACATCCAAAAACTAAAGAAAAAAAAACCCTCCAAGGAGAAAGATTTCAAAGAGTTCCACACTCAGATAATTATAATCAAATTTTCAAAAGTCAGTGACAAAAAGCATCTTGAAAGTAACAAGAGAGAAGTGACTTGTCACTATGAAATTCAACCATGATTTTTTTCCATTAGCCATTTAAAATGCAATAAGCCTTTTCTATATCTTTAGAGTCAAGTCATTAGTCTTTCCTAAGATAGCTTTTCTAGTTTCATAACTCTACAGATATCTTTTTCTTTCATTATGTGTTCAAATATTATCTAATAGTTGCTGAAATATTCCTCCACTATTACCTCCTCCCATTTTATCTGGACTGTATCTTTCTTTTCTCTTTCGTACCTGTCTTGATCATTTTGAACATTATTTTCTATTCATATTTAACAGTGCAGCCCTTTGTCCCATATAGGTGATTAGATCTTTAATATTCTTATGGCTTACCAATCATTCTTACTTCCCTTTGCACTCACAGTGACATAGAGTCTGAAGATTTACTTCCCACTTTTTGCTGTTCTTCCCTGAATAGCCAGTGTTGACAATAGAATTTACTAGATCTCTGGTCAGTCATGCATTGATTTGTCTTCTTTCTGTTTCCACATATTTCTATTATTAGTTGAGTCATCTCTCTGTTGATGGTCTGTCCCTATCTACATTGGTGGTCTGTCCCTATCTGCATAGATTGTCATAGGTTTATAGTTTTCTCATGATAGATACCATGCATGAATATGTGTAAGTATATATAATCAGTATATGTGTGTGTGTATCAACAGAAGTATTAAAAGATATACATCATATTATTAACACTCTTTATCCTAGGAAGGTTTTGAAAGAGATTTAGAGTGGAATGGGAAGGAATTATTAATTATTCCTGCATTTTCTGACTTAATACACCACCTAAATATAATTCGTATATAAAATATATATTAAAAATAAAATGACAAAGCATAGCATATCACAAAATGTTTAAAGTAGCTCTTGGCTACTCTGTTACCCAAATTAAAATTTTGGTACCACGCGAATCAGAATAAATTGGTATGATGATTTAAAATTCAGATTCATTTTCCCCACCTCCAAGGTAGCTGGAATCAAATTTTCTGTATTCTTAAGATATTCTGAAGGTGATTCTTACATAAATTAAAAATTAGGGACCATTTTCTCAGAGGTGAGATGGCTTGCATTATTTTCTAAGGCCGCCTTGATGGCATTTTGGCATTTTTACTTTTACTACTTCTATGTATAAAGTATATATTTATACAAATATTTGTGTTTAATTATATATCAAATTTTACCTCAGATCACCTTGACAACCATAAAAAGGACAAACAATAAAATGACATGTACATTTCTTATGCTGTATATTCATGTTTAGTTCTCATTACTTCACTAAAATTCAGTTTGTCTTTCTCTTTCTGTTTTACTTTAGTTCCACAAGACACACAACAATGCATATTTTAGTAGTGGTTTGTTGATTGTGAAATAGTTCTCATAGATCAGAATTTGATTTCTGGTGTTGGCAATTCAATGAATCATTTATCATACCTTGTGCAGGTGTTCATTAGGCAAGCATCATACTCTAGTGGAAAGAACAGCTATTCTCTCAAGATCTTTCAAGTGCAAAATTACATTAGAGACGATGATAAGGGATTAAGTGACCATAAGTGCCATCTTTATGTATTATGTTATAAGCAATAACATAAGCAATAGAAATGACCCTTACAGTCTCTATGTTCTAAACAATAATGTATAGTCCTTTCAAAACTATGCAGAATGCTCAGCATTTCCAGAGAGTATCACATAACTGGGCAGATTCACACTGGCCTCTCAAAATTGTTCCACAATTCTTGTCTTTTTCCTAGTCATCATCATCTTCAGATTTCTAAAATTATTATTTCTAAACTCTTTACATCTCAAATCCTGTAGCTCTAGCTTTGCTCTTAGTATATGACCTAATTTTCTAGTTCATATAGAAAATGGAAATCCATGACCAGTAACTACTTTAATTCCCCTAAAATCTATCCATTTATACTTAGATAGTGTTATCTTGTTTATAGTCAAAACAACAAGATTTTCTGATTTAGATACTACCCATTCATTCCCTTCACAGAACAATTTCTTATAAGTTTCGGGGTTTAAATATATCCTTTTCTTTTCCTTATCTCCCACTGGGTACACAATACATTGCAAACAGGGATAGAACTCTACCAATCCAATGAAAGATTTCTTTAAAGTTCCAAATGACCTCCATGATATTAAATTGAATAAGAACAATCAAAACTGCATCTTGCTTGATTCTCATCAATGCTTCCTATGTCTGACAACTTTCTTCTACCTAAATTACGACCCTTATTTTTTCTGTGACACTCAACACTCTTTCCTTATTTCTTATTCGCTGTCTCCTCTTTGTTTCTTAAATGCTATTATGACTCATATTTCTGTCCTAGGTTCCCTGCTTTCTTAATATACAAGACTGCTTTAAGAACTCCATCCACTTCATCGGTGTAAATACCACTTAGCCTCTGTTGTGTGTAATAGAAGTAGTAACAACATAGCACTCTATAACCAAAACATTGATAGTATTGCATAATATCTATATGGACTTTGAAATTGTTAATGATTGCCTGCAATTAGATCATTGAATCTCAAGATGTGTATCTCTTAGTGCTATGAGAAAGTGAAAGAAAAAAAAGGTCCAAAAGAGTCCTGTGTGATTGAAACCATCAATAGCATATCACTTAAATATGAGATATGAAGTAGGATAGCAACTGTGTATGTTTATATATACATATGTGTATATATCAAACACATCATTTCTCTTAAAAAGAACAGTTCTAGGGAAAGACACATACACACACGCACACATGCACACACATGCCCACATACTAAATTATATAAAATACAATGTGAAATGGGCAATGAGTGCAAGGTAATAAAATTAAAAAGAAGATCCTAACTTTGTCTAGGGAAATTGGGAAAGGCTTACTGTGTTCATATTCAATATTTAAATCATTCACATTGATTTCCTTTTAAAAGAATGTATCTTTTCAAATGAAGACAATAGATATTTAATAGATATTTAAAAAATTTAGGGAGTATAAGTAGCAACCCTGCTAACTGAATACATTGGGGGACGAAGAAAAGTGAAGCTGACTTCTAGGTATTTTTGTTGATGAACCATTGGCCCTTAAAATGTTCTTCATTACTTTAATACTGTAGACACTGTTCTGTAGTTGTATTAGTATTATAATTTTGGTTATTTCATAGACATTATAATCACAACTTTGTATTCAAATTCTAATATCCTAATTTGTTTCCTTCTACATTTGTCCCAGTTTCCTTCTACATATCAGATAGGACTGTTTTCTTATTTAAAGTGCCTAATATTAATAGTGTTCAATCCCAGCAAATGATACTGATGGTTTTGGAAAAGTTTTACCAAGCTGATTTCCAGATAATTTGCATAAGCTATCTGCTATAGTTCCTATTCCCCAGGCTTTCACAGGCATTGCTTTCTGTACATTAAGACAGTAATCTGCTCATTATGTCTTACTTCACTCACTATTTCATCATCTTCTTGGCTACAGTAGAACCTGTTCTCAGACCCGACTGCACACACACTCATACTGCTGATAAACCTAAATTACCTGGTTATTCCTATCAATGGGTCACTCTGCTTTTCTTGTTAGATTGCAAAATGTTGCTGCAACTAAACAAGAATACGTGTGTGGACGCATGGCCTCTTCAAGTGTTATGTTTTGAGACTCTAATGCAGTATGACTGTTACTTGGAAATATTTTCATTGTTTCTCTTAATTCTTTAGTGAACTCACTCACAGTCATCTCTCTCAACTATCTCTTGTCTCCTCCCTCGGTTTCTCGGCTTTAAAGACTGTTGAGTTCACAATCCTTTCTCTCTCCTCCTAGTGCATTAATAACAAACAAAATTAATCCACAAAACCATCTGTGTTTATACTTTTCATGATTTCTTTATATACTCATATTCCTCCTCTTAAAAAGTTTTTATTTAATCTACCAAAAATTAAGACAAGAGCAAAAACCATGAGAAAATGAGCTTTAGGTCCAGAAACCTATATTATTGAGAGGGTCTGGCAGAGCTTGGAAGTCTAAAAGCTGAGGAGACAGGCGTGACAGGAATCCTTGGTCATCAATGTGAAAAGGATCCCAGGGAGACCAAAAGTGGGAAGATAATCCTACATGACATGGTCTTTTATGAATCTGCCCCTATTACTTCTTTGACTTAATCTCCTCCCACACTACCCATTACAGACGATGCACTCACCCCTTCATTGTTTCTTGAACACTCCACACACACTCCCACAGTCTCTTTACTATTTCTCTACCTCTGTTGGAACGTGCTTCCATAAACTGCAGAATTACTAACATTTTTATTTCTTTCAGGTCTTTGCTCAAATATGTCCCCATCAGATGGACAGGACTTTCGGGATCACTGTAGGGTAAACAGCAACCCTCACCACATCCTCCATCTTCTTTATGAATTTATTCATTCTACTTCACAGCACTTAACACCATATGACATTATATATACATTTTTTTCTTTTTTTCCTTTCTATTTCCTGTCATTTGGATGAAAACTCCCTAAGGAGGAATCTTCTTCTTTATTGTTCACTCTTGAACCTCAGCTCCTGCAATAAAGCAAAATGCATGATACACATTCAATAAATATAATGAATGAGTCAGATAAGCCTAATACCCATGGTAAAGGGGCAGTTCAGGGGGGTAAATATAAACATCAGGAGCACTGGAGGTAAGTAATCTTCCAAGCAAAGGGTAGGAATTCAGTTGTAGATGGTGAGCAAGATTCTCAATCTGGAAACTGATTCGCAGGTGATGGGCTTTGATAATGAGATATATTTTTCTGCCTGGTTCCTTATATAAGCAGAGATGGTGGCATTACACTTGTGCCCCTTAGCTGTGACTGCCTGCAGGTGAGTTTGTGTACTTTCTGGAACAAGGCTGAGGAGATGATGGTGCCCATCCCAGCACCAACATTAGAGCCTGGCATCAAATCCATCATCAATTATGATGAGAAAGCGTAGGAATGCTGCTCTCCTAGTAATATAATCCCATTCAATTCCTGAAAGAATTGAAATTCCTTGCTAAAAAAATTCAAACTGTGGGCTTCCCTGGTGGCGCAGTGGTTGAGAGTCTGCCTGCCGATGCAGGGTACACGGGTTTGTGCCCCGGTCCGGGAAGATCCCACATGCCGCAGAGCGGCTGGGCCTGTGAGCCATGGCTGCTGAGCCTGTGCGTCCGGAGCCTGTGCTCCGCAACGGGAGAGGCCACAACAGTGAAAGGCCCACATACCGCAAAAACAAACAAACAAACAAACAGACTGTTTTCTTGATTTCCAAATAGAAAGAATGCTGATATTCGGTACTTTCTCATGATCTATTTCTGTGGTCTATTGTCACTTTCCTCTCTCTCCACAAGAAAGCCTCACTTAGAGACATGAACATTTTGTAGAATTTTTTCCCCAAACCATTCGTACAAAACAGATGCGGCTTCTGGTTCCTCTTGGCATGATAACAAACATAACTAGCTAAAAGAAGTTTAACTGATTTTGGAAGTTAAGTTCAATTCAGCTGATTTTTCAAGCTGTCAGTCACCTGCTACTTATCACCAAGGTTCTAGAGTTCTCATTTGACAAGATTAAAATGACGAAAGGAAGACTGATTCTAGAATTAATTGTAAGGGACTAAAAGAAAACAAACATATTTCAAAAAACATACGCACAATATTTTGTGGTTTGCATACCTTTGCCCAATTTACTTATGTTTCTACTTTCATAACTTCTCAGTTTCAGTGGAATGTGGGGATATCATGCCAGATTTAAATCCATCAACTGGAACTTTCCCTCAGTGACAGATACCTTGTGAGAAGGAAACCAATGAGTAGGTATTGAATTTTGAAAGACTTATATTAGAAAAGATTGTGAAAAGAATTGTTAAGAAAACGTGTTCAGTTTTATGTACTAAACGTTAAATTCATAGCATACAGTTCTACGGGAAAAGCTCTAACTAAAACCAGGAGGCAGATGGTGAAGTTGGAAGACAAACACAATATCGCAATGAAGACATCATAACAGCTGATGTAAATGTGGCGTTGCCTTTGTCAGCCTGTGTAGTTAAGCTGCAACTGCCATTTTAAAGTTCTCTTGATGCTTTTCTCTACCAACCCCTGCCATAATTTTCTGGAAAGATTTTTTTTATTATTATTATTATTTTATTTTTTTGCAGTACGAGGGCCTCTCCCTGCTGTGGCCTCTCCCGTTGCGGAGCACAGGCTCCAGACGCGCAGGCTCAGCAACCATGGCTCATGGGCCCAGCCGCTCCGCGGCATGTGGGATCTTCCCGGACCGGGGCACGAACCCACGTCCCCTGCATCAGCAGGTGGACTCTCAACCACTGCGCCACCAGGGAAGCCCTGGAAAGATGTTTTCCGTAGTAAACAAAGAAAGGAGCAAGATGTATGACTTTCTGTGATGTTAGTGCTGAACATTTTAGGACTTTCTTCTCAGTATAACTGTCTTCAAATTTTAAATGAAGTGACAACTTGGTAACTTCATAAGTGGGGACCCCCCAAAAGGGTAATTTTTAGTGACTCTTAACTGTCTCTTAACTGGTTATGCATTTTAAAATAAGCCAGAGGAGAAATATCAAGTTTCTTGCCTTGTACTACGCAGACAAATCCATAGGGCAGCTCTCGCTGTACACTCTTATCCACAGTTTTGTAGATGAGTCTGTGATTACCACAGTTTTTGTAGCTAGAGACAGAGAAAGAACACAATGATGCTTTTCGACATTTGCCCAATACTAATTTTTGTTTGTTTGTTTTGAATTTGCCGCCGTAGAATTTGAATACTAGATTACACACTTTCCCATCCATGTATTAAGTTCAGGAATGTTGCTCTGCTCTGTGAGTTTCTTTTCTTTATTTTTTAAACTTATTTGTTTATAGCTGTGCCACAAGGATTTCTGTTATAGTGCGAAGACAAGGCATTTTCATCAGCACGTTAAAATATATATATAATAGTGATTTCACCTCATGGGAAAAAATCTTTGAGCCATTTTTTCCTAATACCTAATGTTAAACTCCAGATATACTCTGGAGTTTAAGTTACTACATTTAACAAATGCAGTAACTTTCACTGCATTGCATAATTCGATATTGAATGAGACATGCAGTGTACCCACCCCTACTTTCCTTGGGAAATAATTTTAGGGAAGGAAACCTAAAACAGAAATTATCAAGGACATATGGACATAAAAGGAGAACCAATAAAACTTCCAGGCACAAGTAAGTCCTCAATGAGAAAAATTATGTTGATTATTCCCTAATACAACATGATTTTTTTTTCTATGAACAGTTTCTGTTTTAATGAGAAAGGACATTATTTATGACAGGCATTAGACTGTAGTTGAATATGTACTTTAAACATTATCTGTAGATTTCTTAATTTTGCATAAACTGTTTTGTGCAACTAAAAGTTTCTTCATTTTTTTCCAATCTCTATATTCTAATATATTTGAATACTTCAATTGTATATTCTGTTAATATTGCTTGTAAAGTTTAGTATTTTTGGAATTGAGATTCCAATATTGTTTCCAAAGAGAGAAAAAGAAAACTAAAATGTTATTAATCATTGAAAGGCCATTTAAAATATCAATGACATTTTATTTTAATGAACAAAATGTTAGTGACATATTGGCATAAAATAATTTATATATCTTTAGGACTTAGCATCCAGAGTTTCTTTTTTATTGAAGAAAATAGTTCTTCTCTTGTCATGCATTACGTTCATCTGGGTTTCAGAAAAGGATGCTTCCTAATAAGAGAAATCCATTTACATTTTTAAATATGCAAAGGCAAATGAAAAGGTACTAAATTATTTAAATAATAATGTTAAGGTGAGTGCATTTCTATCATACTGTCCTTTCTAGTTTGCCACAGAGCTGGGGTATTATAATCTTAGAATATTTCTGTGAGTTAACCCTTGAATTTGATGGAGGAAACAGACTTTTAAGTATGTAAAATTAAACTTTCTAATTACCGAGGTTATAATCCTATTTTTTCATAGGCATTCAATGTTGTAGGGAATAATGAATTTTCATTTTTTTAAGGTATTGAGTCCTTATTCTTAACAAAAACACCCAAAATATGCTTTAATTTTTAATTCTTAAGTAATTATAATCCCTAGGTATTCTTGCTTCTATTTTTTTTTTTTTTTAGATGTTGGGGGTAGGAGTTTATTAATTAATTAGTTTATTTTTGCTATGTTGTGTCTTCGTTTCTGTGCGAGGGCTTTCTCTAGTTGTGGCAAGCCGGGGCCACTCTTCATCGCCGTGTGCGGGGCTCTCACTATTGCGGCCTCTCTTTTTGTGGAGCACAGGTTCCAGACGCGCAGGCTCAGTAGTTGTGGCTCACGGGCCCAGTTGCTCCGCGGCATGTGGGATCCTCCCAGACCAGGGCTCGAACCCGTGTCCCCTGAATTAGCAGGCAGATTCTCAACCACTGCACCACCAGGGAAGCCCCTCTTGCTTCTATTTTAAATGTTGAAACAATTTCATTTAATTAATATGAGGATGTATTATTTGTTCTCATATATTTTAAACATTGTATTTCTCAAATTTAATTATTAATGTATCTTTGTCATTGCTTCTGATGATGCTCATTAATGCAAGTGGCAATTATTTTTCTAGTTCATATACTTCTTTTTCAAATAGATCTTCTCTGTGACTTATGAATAATATTATTGTTGGCACTCAGTGGTTAGTGATCTATACATAATTAGTCTGTGTCTTCATTAATTTATTTAAGAAATTAAGCTAATTACCCACATATTTATGTTTTCATTCATGTATTATTTCTACAGGAAATAAATACTGCTAACATGGTATTAATAAAATGTCTTTCCACAAAAAGCACTGGCATTTCAGTACAGTAAGGTGAGTTTGAATTTGGATCAAGTTGGATTTGGACTTAACTACTTGTGTTGCAATTAAATAACTGTGTGGCATTTAGCAGGTTACTTAAGCCCTTTTTAATTCTACTCACTTCTAAAAATGAAGGTAGCTGTAATCATTTCCAAGAACTTTTGTGAGGATTTAATTAAAATCAAAATCATAAAAATCCTGGCACCAGTAGATATACTGCTACCATCCACCAGGATGGAAAGCCAAGAATGCCCTAAACTCTAGGGAAACCTGTCTGAAATTTGTATATCTGACGTGTATTCAAAACTGCTGGGCTAACCTACAAAGCAGGTTGGTAGAAATGATTTATTTCCCATAATGCTGTTATTATATCACCTTTTATGAACTTCTTTATAAGCTTTTTATTTTCAGAGAACTCAAGAAATAAAAGGTAGCATACCTTTACTTTTCCTCCATATTTTAAGCCCCTCAACTTGGAAACTATGAATTTTATAGTCAGGATAAGCCATATTAAGCTGAGGCAACAAAATAAAAAGCATGTTCCTTCTTCAGACACTTTCCTTATTCAATAATACTTTCAGCTATGCCTCCTTGGGTAGGCCACATGCTTGACCTCAATATTTTGAAATAATATCTTGACTTTCTTGATTAGAATTTAAAATATTAGATTTATTATTACTCTTCTGAATTTATTGGACTGGAAGGATAAATTGTTGCAATAAAAAATGTATAGATATTAGAGTGCAAAGACACTTGACTACTTTCTACAATTTTCAAGTGTACATTGAATAAATTAAGCAATACTTTTCTTTTTTTTCCTTTTTTGGTTCATTGACAAATATTAAATCATCAAGTTGCTGTTAATGTAATCATCTATCTAAGAACCTCTAAAACTTCTCACAATTATTATTCTTAAATATACATATAGATGACCTGATGTTGATTTCTTGAGGTCTAAGATCATGTCTAATTTATTCACTCCTTGAATTTCATTCCTAACACAGAACCTAGTACTTAGTAGATATGCAAAAATTATTTGCCAAGTAAAATAAAGGTAAAATGTGTAATATGTAAAACAGATACCAGAAAGAAATGTACCAACAATTTCATTTTTAATGTTAGTTTATTGTAGAATATTTATTATCCTTATTTTTTTTGAATTTTATTTTATTTTTTTATACAGCAGGTTCTTATTAGTTATCTATTTTATACATATTAGTGTATATATGTCAATCCCAATCTCCCAACTCATCCCACCACCACCACCCCCCATGTTTAAAAGATAATGCAGTATTCATGTTTCTACAGTAATATTTTATGCATATAAAATAATATTTCTAAACTTCCAATACAGTCAAAACATATGGTTTACAAGGGTTAATTCATAAATTCATTACATAAAATTCAATTAGTCAGTCATCCCCTTGAAAAAATTGAAATAGCCCATAAGATGCTACACGGATACATATAATTTTATCAATATATATATGCAACAAACCTTCTGATGTTCCCCTAGCATTAGAACAGATTACTATTTGTTTGCTGGACAATCAATTGGAGATGTTTTTCTTTAAGGACATCTTTCCCAACATATGCATATAGTTTGACACCAGAATCATATTTAATAATAAGCACATGGGACATGAGACTATCTGAAGGATATTGCAGAGCAATATCTCTCAACTGTATTCACTCAAGGGCATAAGTTTATTGATAAGATGAGAAGTGGAAAAACCTGCATTATATAAATCTTCTTTCTCTCTACTTTAAAAAAAATTATATAACACACATAATCAAATTCTTTATAATTTAGAAATGAACAATATAGTGCTCCCTTGCATATGCAATGTAATGGGTGATATAAAATAAATGAATATTAGGTTTAAAAAAATCCATGACAATAAAGTTGGAATGAAATGTGCCATAGCAGTGACTATCTCATAGCAATAAGATATGTATGGCATTTTACCCTCTGATTTTCTAGATATCTAAATTTTCTATAAACAATACAGATTACCCTTATAACATTAAATCTCTAGCTTATTAGTAGTAAAAAAATACATGTTAAAATACTCATTCTGTATTGATCATATTTTATGTATTTGTTGTGATTTTTGCATGGAGTTTAGGAACATTCCAAATCTAGTTAAATATTTATATTTTGTGATAACTCTCCCTTGTCTTTTTTTTTTTAATCTTGACATCTTATAAATAGAGCCATCATGGAAATGATGAAATTTAAAACTGAGCATGAATTTTTTTTCGGATTTAAATTATCAAAGACGATAGGGTAGGACATAACAGAAAAGCAAGGAAAGCTAAGATTTGGAGGCAGGAATAAGTACAATATAAGTAGAGTGGGTGTGGGAAGAGGCATAGAGGCTAATCTCACTGGATCAAAGCATTTTTGTAAGCAAGGGATATCATTTTGTTAAACTGAAGACAAGTTTCCTGTGCAGCTGTAAATATCAAATATATATGTACAAATAATTGGGAGTTATTAAAGTTTTCAAAAAAGTTAATAATATAATAAATGTTAGTTTTGGAGATTTGTTATGTCTATAAAGTTTAATATAATTTGTATTTTGATATTTTTGACCTTTAATCCTACTGAAGAAAGGTTGAAACTACACAATCTTACCATGGTGTATCTTACTAATAAAATTTACTTCATGGTTTATACTTATAAACTAAGAACAAGGTCTGAAATTAAAGCTGGTAAAATCACCACAAGGTATGTGATTAGTCATGTGTAGAAGTTTCCTGCCACTAGAGATAGTATGTAAATGTGTTACTGATTCAACTAAAGCGATCCCCAAATCTCATCAATGAGACTAATCTTAAATCACTTTGAGAGGACTACCATAGAAGTAATGTAAGATAAAAGTTTATCTCGTCATTTGAAACCTACAATTTTATAGCAAAAAAAAAAAAATCTCCATAAAGACAAGAAAAATAGAGGCAAAAAATGCCTTTATTATATATTTTTTATTCACAGCATTGACTAGGAAAACATTTTATGTTTAGTGATGAATGACTTAACACTAACCAAATAAGCAATCACAATAATTAAGATTGATGGATAATCTGTTAGTATTTGACAGGCAATGTTCACTATGGTAATACCTTCACCTAAGTCTCCTTGTTCTCTAAAGTCTATTCATAGGATTGTCATATGGAAATGAATTGCCCCTGTTATCTTGTGTAATTGAGTGGGTGGGCAAACATTTATTGAAGCTTATCACAGGAGACAATAGACTCAATTTTAAGTGAAGATGACAAAGAGGAAAAGAATGCCAGCTATACCTTGAGAAGCTTATTTCCTTTTGAGAGGGAGATGAAAACAAATAGCAGTTTCAAAGTACAGTAATAAGTATAATGATCAAGTCAGATATAGCATTAATGAGTAATAGGTAAGCTTGGTTAGTCAGGAAGAATTGTAAGAGAAGTAACCAACCCAGTCTAGGTCTTTAGTGACGACAATATTGAGCAAGATAAGAAAGTTTAAAATGGCATTCCAGATATAAAGATTATGAAGAAAAATACTTCAGAATACCCCATGAATGTAATAAATAAAAATAGCTCAGCAGAACTGAACTCTAAAACGTAAGTTTGGGAAAGCTGATAAATGAGGGTGATTGTATTTGTATGTCTTCTGTGACAAGGAAGCTGGGCACGTACAGTGAAGTTGGTTTTCTTGGCATCTGCCTACCTTATTAAATTGATTTGTTTTCTTGTCTTAGCAGGATCTTACCATATTCTATCACTTTTGTCAACCAAATATTCAGACTCTTTCATTATAATCACTTTTACTGAAACACTTTCTGTGCTTATTTTGAAGAAAGTGAGTAATTTTTCTGTGTATCCTAAAGTTGACTCACACATCATATAAGAATCACCCGAGGGAGACATTTTCAACACATACTCCTGATTTTCTTCTCTTGGAACTTTTGATTCCATAAGTCTGAACTTGTGCTAATTTATCTGTATTTATTACAAGAATTTTGTATGAATCTGATAGAATTAGACAACAAAACAGAGTAAGATATCACGGTTTTCTGATGAATATCTGGGAAACATTTGGTTATATAGGATAATTACAAAACAAATTGAGGAGAAATTGTTTACAAAATATTGGAATATATTAGTTCTTCCTATATATGCAGTTCAGCTGCATATTTGGTCTTCAGAATACTAGCATTGACAATGCACAGAAATAGAAAATAAATAAACAGAAGTGTGAAAGAAAGGAGTTGGAGAGAAAAGAAAATTGATGACTGTCTTGTAGCAAGAGAACTAAAGGGAAAGGAGGTGTCATATTGTTGTACATGTAGTTGGTTGTGTCTAAATTATAATCACAAATGATATTTCTAAGAAAAGCAACAATACAAGTTTTCACAAGGTACTGTGTCAGAATTAATTTAATGGGAAAGAGAAGTGTACTTTATTTTGCTGCACACAGTTAAACAGGAAAGAATAGGGCCATTTTTTTTTAAGAAAGACTTTTATTAATGCTAAATTATTTTATCCCACACCAGATCAAGCTACCATGAAACTAATAGAAAATAAAAAGGCTGAAATGTACTTAGGTTGAAAATAAAGTCCTTGGGACTTTCCTGGTGGTCTGGTGGTTAGGACCCCGAGCTCACGATGCAGGGGGCCCGGGTTCATCCCTGGTCAGGGAACTAGACCCCACATGTAGCAACGAAGATCCCGCATGCAGCAACAATGACCCGGTGCAGTCAAATAAATAAATAAATTTTTTTTTAAAAAAAGAAAGAAAATAAAATCCTCTGCTTTAGGTAATATCTCCAAGAACCTCATATACATGTCTAATCTCAAAATTTATATTTCATTTTTGTTTTCTGTTACATGAGTGTATATATAATTAATAAATGTGAAAGAAACTTAAAAATTCTCCATTCACTATCAATTATCTTTATTGAATTTTTATTTTCTTTGTTGTTTTATTTGACCATAGTTTTTATGATCACTCCAGTTCTAAAGTTCTAAAACAAATTCTGTCAGCTAATCATGCCAGAGCCCTGTATGTGACTGAATCTCAACCAGTTGGTAGGGGTGTGTGTGTGTGTGTGTGTGTGTGTGTGTGTGTGTATGCATGTATAGGATATGTGTGACAGAGCTCATTAGAAATGGAGCTTAAAATACTACTTCTTGATCATGCACTAGCTAGCTAATCCTAGGCAATTTCTGACAATCCAACCAGCAATACATATAATGTATTTATTTTAAAACCCCTCTTTCAAAGATCCTTTATATTTTATAAAGTACTTTAAACTTATTGGCAAATTTAAATCATCATTGACTTGATTTTTCTGACTGAATTGTGCCAGCCCATTGTTAATAAGGTATGCTTTTCATTTTATTACCCCCTGAATATTCATTCCATTAAAAGTAGCTTTGCTGTGTTAGTATAAAATTTAAAAATAACAGAAGTGTTCCAAAACCAATCTTTAATTATGTGTTATATATTTCAATTACATACATATAAGGGTTGCTTATAAGTAGAGTTCCATGTGCACTTCAAGTTTTTTAATATAGCATGTTTTTAAGAAATGTAAATATGAAACCAACAAAACTGCATTCAAAATGCTAATGAATATATTCTTTTCATATTCTATAATTTATTGAAAAAAGAGCTTTCTTTTTAAGAACCTACTTCCATCTTAGTCTGGTAATGTTAACTGAGAAGAGACATGAAAGGGTCTTACAGCTGAGATATTTGTTATTTAATCTTATGGTGTCACCAGCTTGGAAACAAGCAACTGTTATGTTAATAATTGGGGAAAATAAAGTTCCTATGAGCTATTTAATTTAATTTGATTTATGTGTACATTTATACTGTAAGTCAGGGAAATATGGTCTTGAATACTGAAAATATTTCAATGCTTTTTTCGTAAACCAAACCAAAAGATATTATGCCAATGAAAGGAAATATACACAAAACAAAAATTGCAATGGGCAATCTCATAAAGTTATTAAAAGGACAAAAGAAAATACAGGGGAAGAGGTCTAGCATGTTACCATGTGAGAATCAGTTGACTAACACTGATCACTACAAGTACTAATATCCAAAGAAACCATTTTCCTTTAGGTTTGGGGAATATTATGCAGAGTATAAGTTGTTTGCTTCTGTGACATGCAATACAGATTTTGCTGTTCCATTATACTACTCATAGACAGTAACATATGCATTTTAATGGAAGAACAGAGATGTGACTTGTAGAAAATGTCAGGGGAAATGAACTGTGAGTGGCCAGTAGATAGTGGGTAGGTACATAAAACTGGAGCAAATATGCCATGTTAATGAGTGACATTGTGTCAAAGAGACAGCACAACTGTATTATTTTTGTAACATTATCATTCTCATAAAGAGTACTGGTATACAAATGTAAAATAGATAGCTAGTAGGAAGCAGCTGCATAGCACTCATAGCACAGGTAGATCAGTTCAGTTCTGTGCTTTGTGTCCACCTAGAGGGATGGGATAGGGAGGGTGGGAGGGAGGGAGAAGCAAAAGGGAAGAGATATGGGGATATATGTATATGTATAACTGAATCACTTTGTTATAAAGCAGAAACTAACACACCATTGTAAAGCAATTATACTCCAATGAAGGTGTTAAAAAAATTGAAAAAAAAAGAGTACTGGTATAAAGTAATTTTTAACTTCATGTAACTAAGGATTTATTATTTTATATTAATCACATAATTTGGATTGCCTAAGGTCCAGTATAATGTCTGGAATATTCATGACTCTTAAAATGTCTCTATTGTATTTGTTGAAGAGCAATAACTTCCTAGAATAAAAATAACAATCGGGCTTCCCTGGTGGCGCAGTGGTTGAGAGTCCTCCTGCCGATGCAGGGGACACAGGTTCGTGCCCCAGTCCGGGAAGATCCCACCTGCTGCGAGGCAGCTGGGCCCATGAGCCATGGCCGCTGAGCCTGCGCGTCCGGAGCCTGTGCTCCACAATGGGGGAGGCCACAGCAGTGAGAGGCCCACGTATCACACACACACACAAACACACAAAAATACTATTCATACCAAGTGTTGGCGATGATGTAGAAGAAGTGGAAATTTCATATATAGTTTGTATTGTGATACAACCAGTTTGGAAAACAGTATGACAGTTTCTTAAAATTTTAAAAGTAAAGTATTCTACTCCAACACATTTAATGAAGAAAAAAGAAAGCATATGTCCATACAGAGATTTGTACAAGAATGTTCATAGTGATTTTATTTGTAACAGCCCCAAACTGGAAACAATCCAAATGTTCATCAACATGGGGATGGATAAACAAATGTAGTATATCCATGTGATAGAATAATAAAAATAAATGAGATATTAATAGATATAAAGGCATGAATAACTCAAAATAATTTTGCTGAGGGAAAAAGTCATGCAAAAGAAGATTATTGATTCCAGTTACAAAAATCTCTAGAAAATGCAAACTAACCTATAGTGATAAAAAGCAGGTCAGTGATTGCTTCAGTATGGTGGATCATAGAAGTGGCTAGGCAGAGAGATTATGACAGGACCTGAGGAAAGTTTGGAGGGTGATGAATATGTTTACTACCTTGATTGTTCTATTACTGATCTATTGCTCTTTAACAAATTACCACAATAACTAGCAGTTTAAAACAGAATCTTGGTGCTTCCCTGGTGGTGCAGTGGTTGAGAGTCCGCCTGCCAATGCAGGGGACATGGGCTCGTGCCCCGGTCCAGGAAGATCCCACATGCCGTGGAGCGGCTGGGCCCATGAGCCATGGTTGCTGAGCCTGCGCGTCCGGAGCCTGTGCTCCGCAACGGGAGAGGCCACAACAGCGAGAGGCCCACGTATCGCAAAAAAACAAAAACAAAAACAAAACAAAACAAAAAAAACAGAATCTTGGTGTGACTTAGCTTGGTTCTTAGGCTCAGGGTCTTTTCCACAGGTGTTAGCGAGGGTTGCAGTTCCCTCAGGTTGGATTTTGGGAGGATTTACTTCTAACCAAACCCTGGCAGTTGATGGCAGGATTCAGTTCCTTGCAGTCAGCTGGGCTGAGGTCCTTGATTCACTGCTGGTGGTTGGCTGGAGGGTGGGCTCAACTTTTTGCTATGTGGGCCTCTCCCCAAAGCAGACCACAACATGGTAGCTGCTTCCATCAGAAGGATCAAGGGCAAAAAGCCAGAAAGAGTGTGAGCAAGATGGATGTCACAGTCTTGTGTAACCAGATCTTGAAAATGATATGCCAACGCTTTTGCTGTATTTTACAATAATAATAAGCAAATCACTAAATCCAGCCCACACTCAATTGTAGGAAATGACACAAGGATTTAAATACCAGGAGGCAGGGATCATTTGGAGACATTTTATGAGCTGCCTTTCACAACTGTAGTGATTTTTTTTTAACTTATTTGTATTTTATTTATTTATTTTTGGCTGCATTGGGTCTTCGTTTCTGCACGTGGGCTATCTATAGTTGCAGTGAGTAGGGGCCACTCTTTGTTGCGGTGCATGGGCTTCTCATTGCGGTGGCTTCTCTTGTTGGGGAGCATGGGCTCAAGGTGTGCGGGCTTCAGTAGTTGTGGCTCACGGGCTCAATAGTTGTGGCTCACGGGCTCTAGAGCGCAGGCTCAGTAGTTGTGGTGCAGGGGCTTAGTTGCTCTGTGGCATGTGGGTTCTTCCCAGACCAGCGATCGAACCTGTGTCCCATGCACTGGCAGGCAGATTATTAACCACTGTGCTACCAGGGAAGTCCCTGGAATGTTATATTCCCCATGTATTTTACAGGGTTATAAAACTTCTCTCATTTTAAATATTACCCCAAAAGTAATTTTAGAAAAAAAAGTTTTTGTGAAACTAAACTTCACTTTAAAAAAATCATATGAACAAGCAACTCTCAAACAAAACTGAAGTAATAAGATTTCTTGTCTACCTAACTACATGACAGATTTCTTGTCCCAGTCCCCTTCCTCAAAGAAACCTTATGTGGAAACCAAGCTAGAGATAATGATTCTTCCCTGATGCAGTTAAGGGAAAGGAAAAGGCCAGACATGTTCTTTGGCAAACAATTCCATCCATGGCCATTTGTGTGTGACTGCTTTGCTTCAAGTACAGTACACTCTTTGCAGGGAAGGCCAGATGTTGTTCAGAGTGGAAGTGGTACTCTCCAACCAGCTGAAAGTGCAGGAGGTCATCTACTGTCTGTGAAGATTTAACAAGAGTGTGCGTATATCTAAAGATCAAGTTATACACTTTTTTTTTTTTTTTTGCGGTACGCGGGCCTCTCACTGTTGTGGCCTCTTCCGTTGTGGAGCACAGGCTCCGGACGGGCAGGCTCAGAGGCCATGGCCCACGGGCCCAGCCGCTCCACGGCATGTGAGATCTTCCCGGACTGGGGCACGAACCCGTGTGCCCTGCATCAGCAGGCGTACTCTCAACAACTGCACCACCAGGGAAGCCCCGAGAGTCTACTTTTTTAAAGTAGTAACTTAAGGGTATTTTCAATTTCTTCTAAAGTTTTTTTTTTAAATACACGTTTTTTCATTGAGATAATTCTTGATAACAGAAGGCAAATATTTAACTTTTCTCTTGAAATAAATGTGGTTAACTTGAAAAGTTGTTAATATACGTCTGATCACTTCTAATTAAAAAAAACATAAAAAGATAAAGCTTGAAAGAGCAGTGGTCATGGGCATTTAGTACAGAGAGCAGAAGTTTACCTTGTTTTACCTGGAAGGATGCAGGTTTATGGACCCAGATTATTCCACAGGAATATAGTTAAAAAGCATGAAATACATTTTGAAAACTAAGTTTTTGATGTATTTGTGTGAGGACAGAGGAAGAGCATAAAAAATGTACTTGTCATGGTCACTTTTGGAAGATGTTACATGAGATACAAATAAGCAAAAAGAGAGAGAGAGTGTGAGGAATAAAAGCCTCCTCTGGCTCAGAGTGGAGAGGGCCTCACAGTGTGAGGACAACCTCATGCTACATATGCCTGCTATTGTCAGGGCATGGCCCTCTGTATAAAGGATATTAATATTAATGAGACTCCAAATCTCAATAAGAAAGTAAAATGCTGCTAGCCCCCAAACAGAATAATTGGATTATCAGGCAATAAACTGTGTGCCTTTTATAACATGTGCAATTATATAATTACTCTATAAGTTTTAAAATTTGTTACATTTAAAACTAAAATAATTTCAAATTTTAAATAAAATCAGTATCTTAGAGAAATAAGTTTCAATATACACCACCATATGTGTGTGTGTGTGTGTGTGTGTATCTATCTATCTATATATATATACAATGATATACATATTTATGTTGTCTAAATGCTTCCCTCAGACAACCTAGCATTCTTCTCGTATTTGTAATTAAATTTTTTCTATATTAGTTTGGGCTTTCCACCTCTGACATTAAGATACACAAATAAATAATAAAAGAAAAATATTATAGCAGTGTTATTTTTATTTATTTATTTATTTATTTTCGGTACGCGGGCCTCTCACTGTTGTGGCCTCTCCCGTTGCGGAGCACAGGCTCCGGACGCGCAGGCTCAGCGGCCATGGCTCATGGACCCAGCCGCTCTGCGGCATGTGGGATCTTCCCGGACCGGGGCATGAACCCGTGTCCCCTGCATAGGCAGGCGGACTCTCAACCACTGAGCCTCCAGGGAAGCTCAACAGTGTTATTTTAATAAAGTTTATTAAGAACTTTTCAGGTAAAATAAATCACTGAAAAATTTCTCCTTCAAAATCAAGGATAAATGGTAAAGATAACTTCCTCATTACCTTAAAAACTCTGCTTTCCATTATTACAAATAAATTTCATTGCCTACAATATTTTATTGGGAGCATAAACTCCCCAGTATATTTATATAGCTTTATTGGCATGTAAATAGTGAAGATTATTGATGTTAATGTCACATGAAGTTATTAAGCAAAGGAACAAAAGCACCGGCAGCCTTCAGGGCCTTCTAAATCTTATAAGATCTTGCAAATGATGACACAGAGGTGACAGAGACAGATACTAACATTATTTGGAAAACAGCTTTCATTTATAGTATCATGAGCCAACTGTTAAGGTGTTGATGGGCCTAGATATTATTTTCCACTGGGGTCCACATCTTTGCATGTGAAAAAAAAGTGAGTGAGGGGGCTGGAGAGAAAACATTATTATTATTCTTGGATAATTTAGTGAGAGAAATACAAAGTGGACCAGAGAATGATAATAACACACGTCACTCTGCTTTGAGGAAGGAATCTCATAAATTCTGTTGTATACTTTCCCTATAATTATAAATTACTTGATTTAAAGTCAGATGTGATTATTAAATATAGCTTAATATTTGTTATCTTTTAGCAGGTTATATAAATCGTCTCTTAAGTTTTCTGTTTTGTTTCAACATATTGTTCTTCTAATAGGAGTTTGTTTTCTGCAAATCCAAGAATTTCACTATAGAAATTAAAGGCATTCCAGGTTTAGCTGATCTATCAAACATGCACATAAAATTGGAGGAAAGGAAATGTGCAATCAATGTCAAGCATCAAGGATACTGATAAGGGTCACATTGACATATTTTATGTTCAGCTTGTGAGCAAAGATGCCAGTAAATTCTGACAGGAAGCAGCAGTACTTTTGCTAAATTGCTATAATAAATTGTTAAGCTCTTTTAAAAGCTGGGAAGTATCGTGGGTGGGGGGATGTGTAATCCTGAACTTTATGACTCGTGAAAATTAGCTATAAATTTAGGGAATGAAAAGAACAGCAAGAGCAAGGGGTGTCATGTTGTTTTTCTTTCTTTTTTTTTACAAACTACACTTGGAAAATATTTAATCTTCATTTATAAGTCCTTTAAAATAACATTTAATTAGTTAGCATACATTCTGATAAGGGGCAGCAGTGAAGTCAAAATACTTTTTATGTGAGATAATATATTTCAATACATATAGTTTAATTTTTTTCTTTTCATTTTGAACCATCTCTAAGTTGTGAAATAAGTAAGTGAATAATATAAATATAAATGTTCTTATAATTAAAGCGTACAATGAACACCACTTTAAAAGGTAGAATATAACCTTAGTTTGTCTCTCTCTCTCTACAGAGACCTTTGTAAGAAAAGATAATATATCCATATGTATTTGAATTTTAGTTTGTAAAGTAGGGTCTACTATGTCTCAACACATATTTTATTAATTATTTGTTATGCCATACTGAAGGGATACATCTGATTAATTGACTACGTATGAGTCATTAATTTACCACATGTAATTAATAATAGAATTAAAGGATATGGTATTTATAGATAAGTAAACTAAGTACTAAGGAAATTAACTGACTCTCCTAATATCAAATTACATATTCTCAGAGCATAATACCCATTTTTCAATTCAGAATTTTATTCTCACATTTTAAATGACAAATTGAATAATTTCAATAATATTTTTAAATTGTATACTTTAATATAATCCTTTAATAATTTAAAAAGTAGTGCTGTAAACATTTTATATAATTTAATGTTTAAATGTCTGGGACTAAGAACTAACTAGAAAATGAAGCTGTGAAGAAAATCAGTTGATCATGGTATGCTAAAATCAAAGGGGAATGGTGTCTTTGAAAGAGTGTAGGATCAACTGCATTAAATCCTACTGTTAGGTCAAGCAAGATGAGAATGGATTCCGTACTTAGTCTATGGATGTCATTGAGATTTTGAAGAATGAAGTCCTGATTGAAGAGTATGGAAAATATTGAAACTGGCTAAAGAGGATCGTGGGAAAAGTGGAAGTTGAAACTGAGTCTAGACAATCCTTTGGGTGACTTTTTTCTGAAGAGGGAACTAGGCAGAAACAAAATTAGGGTTGAAATGTATGTTTTTTGTATGTAATGGGAGAAATTAAACTGCACACATTTAAAGTACATTTGTTTCAAAATAAGTGTACTCCAGGAAAGCAAAACCATAATCAAGAAAAGGAATATATGCATCACCCTAGTGTATCCTCATGACTCAGTGATCCCTTCCTCTTACTTCTCCCAGACTCTCTCTCACATCCCCAGACAACCATTGTTCTGCTTTCTGTTGCTCAAAATTTTTTGGGATTTCCTACAACTTTATATCATGGAATCATACCATATGTATTCTTTTTTTTTTTTTTTTTTTGGTCTGGCCTCCTTCATTCAGCTTAATTATTTGGCATTCATCAATGCTGTAGAAATCAATAGTTCATTCCATTGTATTGCTGGGTAGGGATATATGACAGCTTGTTTGTCCTTCTATAAATTGATGTTTGTTTGGGTTCTTTTCAGTTTTTGACTATTACAAATAAAACTGCTATGGACTTTCTTGTACATGGACTTGTGCTTTCTTTCCTCATGTTTATTAAATGCCTAGAAGTGGAATAACAAGTGAATCATAAGGTAGGTATATGATTAACTTTTTGAGAAACTGCCAAGATGTTTTCCAAAGTGGTTGTACCATTTTACATATTCACAAGCAATGTATTAGAATTCCAGTTATTCTATATAGTAGCCATCACCTGGTATGATCAGCCTTTAAATTTCACCCATTATAATATATGGCTAGCAATATCTCATTGTGGTTTTAATTTGAATTTCCCTAAAGACAAATTATATTGTGCATCTTTTCATGTGATTATCTGCTCACTGTGGCAGGCAGACTCTGAGATGGCCCCAGTTATCCCCACATCTCGTTATATTTCATGTCTTTGTGTAAAATCTCCCTCCTTTTTTTTTTATTAGTATGGAGGTGATTTTGTCACTTAATTCTAATCAACAGAATACAGAAGCTCATGTGACAAAGAGCTGAGGGTAGCCTCTGGTCAACAACCAGCAAAGAAAGGAGCCCATCAGTTTGACAACTGCAGGAAACTGAATCCTGCTAGCAACCACTTAAATTTGGAAATAGATCTTTCACCCAGTGAGTCCTACAAGAGACCCCAGCCCTGGACAATACCTTTACTGCAGTCTAGTGAGAGACTCTGAAGCAGAGGGACCAGCTAAGCCATTACTTATATTCCCAACCCACAGGTACTGTGAGATAATAAAGGTATTTTGTTTAAACTGCCAAGTGTGTCAACATTACTATGCAACAACAGATAGTAATGCACAATTTCTGTTATTTTCTTGGGTGAAAAATTTGTTCATATCTTTTTCCCATTTTTTAATTGAATTGTTTTTTGTGTGTGTTTTGACAGTACATTATTCATTCTTTTTATTTATTTATTTATTTGGTTGTGCTGGGTTTTAGTTGTGGCGCATGGGCTCCTTAGTTGCAGCACGCATGTGGGATCTAGTTCCCTGACCAGGGATCAAACCTGGACTCTCTACATTGCGAGGAGGAGTCCTACCCATGGTGCCACCAGGGAAGCCCCCATTATTCATTCTTGATACAAACCTTTTATCAGATATTTCCTTTGCATATAATTTCTCCCAGCCTAAGGCTTGTCTTTTCATTGTCTTCATAGTGACTTCCAGAAAAAAGATACTTTTTAAGTTTTATGATGTCTAATGTGTCCATTTTTTTTATTTTATGAATCATGCTTTTGTGGCTCTACTGACTGATGATCGACCAAAGATTACACTGTAAGGACTTAGGTATGAATTTCAAGACCCATATTGTCAGAATATACCCTGTACTCACTGAATTCAAATTTAGCAATACAGATTCCTTGTGAGTGTCTGCATTAAAAATAAATGTTTGTAATACCAGAAACCATAAAATTCCTAGAAGAAAACATATGTGGTAAGTTCCTTGACATTGGTATTGGCAATGACTTTTTGAATCTAATTCCAAAAGCAAAGGCAACAAAAGCCAAAGTAAACAAGTGGGACCACATCAAATTAAAAAGCTTCTGCACAGGAAAGGAAATCATCAACAAAATGAAGAGGCAACCTATTGACTGGGAAACAGTATTTGCAAATCATATATCTGACAAGGAGTTAAATACAAAATACATTTAAAAAATAAAACCTCATACAATAGAATAGCAGAAAACAAACAACCTGATTAAAAAATTAGCAGGTATCTGAATAGATATTTTTCCAACGAAGACATACAGACAGCTAACAGGCACATGAAAAGATGCTCAACATCACTAACAACCAGAGAAATGCAAATCAAAACCACAATGAGATATCACCTCACACCTGTTAAATGGCTATTATAAAAAAAGGTAAGAGACAATTTTTGTCGAGGTTGTGGAGAAAAGGAAACTCTTGTGCACTGTTGGTGGGAATGTAAATTGGTGCAGCTACTGTAGAAAACACTATAGAGGTTCTTAAAAAATTAAAAATAGAATTATCATATGATACAGCAATTCCACTTTGGGGTATTTACGTGAATAAAATGGAAACACTAATTTGAAAAACTATGTACACCCCAATGCTCATAGCAACATTATTCAAAATAGTCAAGATATGGACACACACAACTGGAGTGTCCATCAATAGATGAATGGATAAAGAAGATGCGGTGTATGTATATGTACACACAGGCACACAATGAAATACTAGTTAGCCATAAAAATGAGTGACATCCTGCCATTTGTGATAACATGGATGGAACTTAAGAGCATTATGCTAAGTGAAATAAATCGGACAGAGAAAGACAAATACCATATGAGCTCACTTATATGTGGAATCTAAACAAACAAATAAACAAACAACAACAACAAAACAAGCTCATAGATAGAGATAACAGTTTGATAGTTGCTGGGGGTGGAGCTGGAAGTAGGAGGTAGATGGGCAAAATTGGTGAAGGGAGTCAAAAGGTACAAACTTCCAGCTATAAAATAAATAAGTCATGGGGATGGCAAGTACAGCATGGGGAATATAGTTAATAATACTCTATTGTGTATATAAAAGTTGTTAAGAGAATAAATCTTAAAATTCTTAAAAAAAAAGAAAAGAAAATTTCTGTAACTATGCATGGTGACAAATGTTAACTAGACGTGTTGTGAACATGTTGCAATATATACAAATATCAAATCATTATGTTGTACACCTGAAGCTAACACAGTGTTATATGTCAATTATACCTCAATTAAAAAAATAAATAATAAAATAAAATGCTTGTTGATTAATTTTTTAACTGGATAGAAGAAAAGAGACTATGCTAAATGCTTTAACCTTATGTTTTTATATATTTTATTACAATTTTAGCAAAAACATCCATTGTAGATAACACTGGGTAGGTAAAAACAAGTTTAGTTTTTAGTCTTGACTAGAAAATAATTTATGAATTATGCCCTAAAATTTTTATGCAAAATATTTTGAAATATCTGAATGAAATTTTTCTTTGATAAGATCTAGATCACCAAATATCTAACCCACAAGTAATGTGATTTCAGCCTCAGATTTATGTAATTATGAGTAATTTTTAGTATATTATTCATTAAATAATACTATTTACATCATCTTTAAGGATCAAAATGTAAACTGTTCTACCTTGATTAATTTTCTAACTGGCAGGTAATACAGTGTTTCCCACAAGTAGATATTATTCATGAATCTGACATTATTAAACTTTATTCTACAAAAATGCAGTTTTGAAATAGAGAATTATTTTTAAAAATCATAAAATGGAACTGTGTTCAGAAAATAATGTAGTTCCAAATGTACTAGTTAATTCTTTACAAAAGTAATTGGGTTTTTTTTTGTGTGTGTACTTTCCTTAAAATGGTAGATTAAAAATTAAGAAGTTGATTTCATGTCATTACAGGTAAGATCTGACATGTCATTAACACACCCAGAGGAGTTTATGACTAAAAACGTGCATACGTTTTTAGCTATGTAATGAGCAAATTTTCAGATGAGAGTCTAAGCAAACTGCAAATAAACCTGTCATATATTTTTCTACCAAAAAAAGAAAAGTATTTGTACTTGAAAGGTCAAGGGCAATGCTAGCTAACAGTATTGCTCCAGAGATCACTTTATTCTTCAATTGTTTTTTTTGTAGCATGTAACCCTGAAGCTCTAACCTTAGCTGTATGTACAATGAGTGGAACTGGCACCGAAGCAGCTGATCTATAGCTAGGAAGTGGCCTAATCATTTTCTTGTAGTTACAAGTTTGATTATAAAAAGACCCTATAATAGAGAATGACTATTTAATAAAAGAAATCCATTCGTAAAGGAGTTCAAATCTCAAACAGGGAAGAAAGTAGATGATGCGAGAATGTAGAAGTGAAGACAAGAAAGCTGAAACCATGACTCATCAGAGTCCATGAAATAAACAGAAATGTAAGGAGAATTTTGAAGGGCTGTTGGCTGAATCCACTGAATTGTGGGATGCTAGGGGAAGCAACTGCAGTCTTGTGTCTGGAGGTTTGCTAAAGATATATATATATATATATAGATATCTATCTATATATATATATATATTTTTTTTTTTTTTTTTTCCTCCATGATCTTCAAGCTCCTGAGAAACAGCATCATGTTTTATGTCTGGCTAAATAGTGATTCAAACTGTTCAAAGTGAGAAAAATTTCCGTTCATTTACTTTCCTGTATACTCTTTGAAGAACTCTAAAAATTAAAGTCATCTGAGGATGTGTCTTCACTGCAACCCCCCAAATTCCAAGTGACTTAACCAGCTACCTCATTAATTTTCATTAGAGAGTTCAGAAAAGTTTACTTATTTAGGACATTTGCCATGTTAAATTTAGACAAAAAGCAGGCAACAAAAATGACTGTGTTGCCAGGCCACTAATCATAATTTCTAGGATCAGTCAAATATACTCCTTACTTTTACTGCCTGAGGGGGACTCAGGACGTGCAGATTGCTGAAAAACGTACTGCTTGCGTGCTTCAGTGCAGCCAGAAGGCATTCATCCATTTCTGACACCCCATCACCTTTGTGTTCTATAGTTATTTTATTTATTTTTTTCACTGTTTCAGTTTAAAAAAATCTTCAGTCTTTTTCAGATAGATTCCCATCTGCTTAATTTAAAAAATCATCACTAACCGTAGTTGTCTTATAATTAAAGCAAAGTCTACTCAAATTATTTTTGAATTCATATGTTGGGGGATATGTCTTTTAACTTGACAATGAGCACTTTAAAAAAATCCTCGGGAGAAAGAAGTTGTATTTCTCATGTTTTTGTAACAACAGCAGTAGTAACCACACTAACATGGCTGTTCTTTTGAGCTATTACCTTTTGCCAACCTCTCTGCACTCAGTGCCAAGGGCTTTATCAACATTGTCTTACTTAATCTACACAAACATCTTTGAAGCTCAGCATTATTACCGATATTTTACAGATGATGAATCTGAAACTTAGAGCAGGTAAATAGTGTGTTCGGTGCAGTACAATTTTTAAATGCCAGTGCTATCATTGAGCCCAGACTGGTTTGACCTCCAAGCTCTTGCTCTTAACCACCTCATTATCCTGACTTCATGCTTTGTAAAGCATGATATGTTATCATGTATGCGTTCCTTCGGTTGGCTAATTCAAAATTATATGGAGTAGGTCTTCCTAGTGTTATCAGCATCTTACAGAGAATAAAATCAAGACAGAGATTACACTAAAAACACAAAATTATTTGTTGAACCATATCAAAAAGTTTAAGAAAAACTTTTGATTACTGTCATTTGCAATTAGCTTTACTTGATTTTTTTTTCCTTTTGGCATAATGTTATCTACTAAGATATATTCTAGGGTAAAAAATGAGGGACAATGAAAAAGTTTCGAGATAAAAAGGCAAACACGATCGCTTTGACATTGATTAAAAACAATAGGAGTAATTGGGAAACTTCTGTGAATTATTTGATCTATTTAGATACCAATGATTTTTGGTTTAGATTTTTTTCCCCCAGTACTTACACGTGGCTACATGCAGTTATTTATTGTACATTTACATTAATTACAATGAAATAAAAATTTTAAATTCAGTTATTCATTCACACCAGTCATATTTCAAGTCCTCAAAAGCCACATGTGGGTAGTGGCTAGCATATTTCAGAACACAAATAACGAACATTTTCAGCATCAGGAAAATATGTACTGCAAAATATTGGTCTAGACACTTAAGCATATGTAGAAATGCCAAATTGGGTTAAGATGTTATCAAAAGCTAATCCTCAGACTTGGTGTTAGACAAATACATATGTTATCAATGTGCTGCTTACAAAAATATAAACCTAAATTTTTGTATTCGGTGATTTGAGCTTTAGTTTTGGCTGAAAATGGAAAAGAGTCGCATTTCTAATTTGTTTATTAAAGATTTTTAAATGTTAGATTTACATAATTATGTAAGATCTGTTTGCGGGTAGAAAACTATAGTAGCAAACCTTTAAGAATATTTATTTTTCCAAAAACATGGTATCGAATAATGTCTATACAATACATCATTTAAGCTTTACAATAAAGTAGTTTTATCCTCAAATGTTAAAAAATAAATAATAAACAATTGAGGCTTAGGAAAATGCCCAGCACCCAGTTGATAACTGGTAGGTCTAGATGCAGGGAATTAGACTCAGATCTTAAATACACTAAATATACTCTGAGCTACAAAAGTACTTTTATAGTAACACTAATCTAAAATACAAAAGATGTACTAAGATGTACATGTACTAAGTCAGGAGACTTAGTACTATAATCAATCATTGCTCCAAGGAGCTGGAGTTACTTTGTTGGAAAATGATATTAGAAACCTAGATCTGGGTAAAAAGTATGATTTTTGCTACCAGAGTATAGTCACTCCTAGGATCTTTCAGTGGACAGAGCAAGGGGGTACATGTGCACGTTAACTCATGTATAAACACACACACACACACGTGTATATATGGTGACCATCTGTATTTATGCAAATCAATTAGGTAAATGGTGAGGGTCAGGATTGCTGGATTGTATGATAAGGCCGTGTTTAACTTTGCAAGAAGCTTCCAAACTGTCTTCAACGTGGTTATACCATTTTGTATTCCCACCAGCAATGAATGAGAGTTCCTGTAGTCCTGCATTCTCATCAGTAATTGGTAGTGTCAGTTTTTTGGTTATCAGCCCTTTTAATAGGTACGTAGTGGTATCTTACTGTAGTAATTAATTTGCATTTCCATGATGACAAATGATGTTGAGCATCTTTCCTATGTTTATTTACCATGTGTACATCTTCTTTGGTAAAGTGTTCATAGCTTTCGCTTAATTTTAATTGGGTTAGTTGTTTCCTCCATGTTAGACTTAAAACTTCTTTGTATATTTTGGATCCAAATTCTTTATCAGGCATGTGTTTCACAAATATTATCTCCCATTCTGTGACTTGTCTTTTTTATTCTCTTAACATGTCTTTTGAGGAGTGGAAGGTTTTCATTTTAGTGAAGTCCAAATTACCTGTGGTTTCTTTCATGGATATTGTTCTAAAGTTTTATCTAAAAACTCATCCCTCTGAGGGGGTGTGGGGTTCTTGAATCTTAACCATGAAAACCTGGTAAGATTCCTGGAGGCTAAGCCCATGAAAGTAAGGTAACTCCCTCAAGACTGCAGCTAAGGAATTTCTAACTTTCAAGCTGGTTCACACAGTCTCCAGGAATTTGTCAGTTACCATTTGTGTTCCTACCACTATGGCATCAGCAGCTTCTGCTCTAGAAAAGCAGAACTTTCCTGTGACCCTCTAAATTCAACCATCTCTCCAGATTTTATGGTGGTGGTTCCCCTTACCTCACTTACCTGATGGGTACAGGAAAAGCCATTGATTTTCATTTTGTTGAGATTTTTGCTGTTGTAAGAACCTAAGAGTTCCAAGTTCTTTACATGTCTGCACTGAAACCAGAAGTCAGTAGAATTTTTTGTATATAAGTTATGTCTCAGCAAATTTTATTTAAAAATAACTTAAGATATTTTAAAATATATTATTACTCATCTGTATAATATATACCATTGCAGAAATATCTTACATGGAAAGCTAATACATATTAAATCATTTATGAATAGGGATTCTGCTTCTAACTTGTCATCAAATCTCCATAATATGCTTGGTCAATTTATAAAATGCATCATAAAATGCATGAATGTCATATTTAATTTATTCCTTTTGTCAGGGGATTTCTTTTTGATTGACCATCTTAACAATTACCTCAAAATACCAACTGTTGCATAAATATTTAATAAATGAACAAACACACACACACCGAGTGTAAATTTATTATGAACACAGTTAATCAAATTTTCTGAATTCATCAGTGGTGTCAACATTGGTAAATAGCACAAAACTCAAAAAAAAAAATCTTTTTGTGATGATAGCCCTGAAGGTTGATAGCAAATCTGGCTGAGTTATTAATGTGCAAAGGCAAAATTTCTTCTCCTTTCAGTGAATTCTTTAAGCAATTATGAACTTTTAAACTTCTGCTGTAACTCACAGAATATCCAACAAGTTATGTGTGTGTTAGGAAGGAAATATTTTTGAGTCATATGTTGTGTAGATTTTATGATATTTGCTGAGCAAAGGGGTCAAGGATGCATACCAGTAAGATTATACAATGAAGATGAACATAGGTTTTTTGAAGGAAAAACTTAAAAGGGAGAAATGACACGGCTACTGTTTCTTTCACTCATATTTATATAGCATGGACTGTACATAGCTGTCAGTAGGTACTGACATCAGTAGGTACTGACATCAGTAGGTACTGATGGGCCTTTCCTGTCTTGCATAACACTAAGAACACTCCAAGAAAAAGTGACCCCCACTCTCAATCTATACAAGAAAATTTTCAATTGTTCTATAGGCTGAAGAACCACAGCAGGGAGTTTGCAGAAGAGGGCTAACAAATATAAACTCCTTTGTGATTGATAATTATTTTTGATTGGTGAATATAGTTATATTCTTGGATTTTAGCATTTGTCATAGAGATTTTAAACAGGAAGCAGTAGCTCTAGCCTTGTGCCCAGAGCCATTGTGTAGAGGCATGGAGTTTGGCCTGGGAGTCCTCCACTATGCCCTGTGGATGATCCTGGGGTGCAGGCTGGTCCAGTGATTTGTTGGCACATTTACAACCACCTGCCTCCTAGAAGAAAACCTGTCCCTGGTGGACCTCGTTCAGCATCCCAGACCCGCCTTTGATTCTTTGGAGAAGGCTCTGCATGAGGTCCTGTTTAGGAGTCACTAGCTCAAAGCTCATGGTCTCCTAGTGATGCCCACTAAGGACCCAGGGGAGCAGAACAAGCTACTGTAATGGGGTCAGGGACCAAGTCTAGGGACGTCCAAGGCTGAAGTTCTCAGAAGCCAAGAGCCAGTATAGGAAGAGAAATCTGAGTGAGAAGCTACTAAAGAGGGTACCATATAGTTTTACTTATAAGAATTTACAAACTGAAAGAAACTTTCCTAAACTAAGCTGTCAGTATCAATTTAAAATTTTTAAAAATTCAATCAACCATGCTGTAAAATAAGACTGAACTATCTTTCCATTGTCTCTATAGGAAATTACTTTACAAAGTTTCTGTTATGTGAAGAGGCAAAAGAGTATTCATTTAAAAAATAGAGAAAAAAGTATTATAGAGTCATTTCAGACAGTTAATTAAAATAATAATAGTTGAGCAATAATACACTAATATATATAAAATAGATAACTAATAAGAACCTGCTCTGTAAAAGTAAATAAATAAAATAAAATTCAAAAAAGAATAGTTGAACAAACTGTATTTTTATATACAATTGTATATTTTTTGTTATTGAATACCTCCACAATTCTCCATCAATTTGTGAATTTATAATCTCAAATTCTCTCCAAACCTGGAATTAGACTTTTAGATAAAGAATAATTCATAATTGAATTTCTCACTATGTATAATATGCCTTTATCTATAGGATTACTAATGGCATAATGGAGATCAGTTTTAAAAAAATAGAGTTGAATTATTATAATAAATAGTTTTACACACAACATGTAACTAAACTAATAACTTACTTTAAAAGAATATTTGAATATTTACAGCCAGTTATTCTCCAAGAATATTTTGGGAACAGCAGAGGAAAGTATTAAAAATTTAATAGAAAGAGTTTGAAACAAGAGTGAAATGGATCTGTTGGTTGAGGTTTGCAGTCAGCAGAATGAGGAAATGGGCTGCGGAATGGTGTTTATGCTAATGGTTTTACTGATCAATATCTAGAACCTTCAGTTTTAAGACCTTAGGTAGAGCTGTCATTGCCACATTTTGTAATAATAAGGATGATTGCAATCCACCCTCAAATATATGGATAGAAATCATAAAAAGAAGCTGTATCTATACCTGCACAGATTTATCCATTAAAAAAAGTTAAACATAAAAAGCTTTCCAGGTGAAAATTTAGTCATTTAGAAACAAATAAAAATTTCAGTTACTATAGTTAGGGGAATGGCCTGTTTTCTAGCTATTGGAATTCTTGTTCTAGGACCTTCGGATCATCCTCTAGAAGTCTCAAAACATCTTTCTGAAGCATCTACCTCTTGATTTACAGCCCTGGCTAATTTCAAGAAATCATTAGCCTTATAAATTGCACAGAGTTCACATTAAGAAATAAATATTTTTCCGTAGATTCTGAAAAAGGCGTTGCTTCATTCCAGTAATTTTGGCAAAATATTGGCTGCCTGGTTTATGTGTTAATGAGAATTTCTCCATGCTGCTGCTCTAACTTAAAGCTCCAATCTACTTACCTGTCTGTGTTCTCTATTCCCGATGTTTTATCTCTGCCTCTAGCTTTGACAGCAAGATTCACTTCCTGATTAGCCTCCAAGTTCAAAATTCATTACTTCTTTTCAGTGCCAAGATATATTGAGAATAACACTTTTAAATGTCACACAGTCACTAGAAGCTCAGAGAATCATTATCAAACATTTTACTATCCAATATCTAATAAACTTTACGATGTACCTAAAGTACAAAGAAAACATTAAAGGAAAGTGAAAATAAGTGCATACATATTATTTAGAATTGCTAAGAGACTATATATAGTGTACTATGCAAATTCTTACATGTAAACTCATTTAGCTTTGGCATTCCTATTGAAAATTTATTGTCAAGACTATTTAACCAAAGAAGAAATCAAGGCCCAAAATGGATAATCCAGCTTTCTTAATAACACTTTACTTGTATGTGGTATACTTGGCTTGTAAAACTAGTAGAGCTGCACACTCTAAGCCATGTTCCTAATACATGCCATCACTGCCTTTTAAATCTAACATGGTACAGAGTTTTATATGATTTACTCATTTTTAAATTTACTCCTACTTATTGTACACATTAATTGTGCATCTACTATGTGCTCAATAGTAGGTGGCAATAAGTTTCTAGCTCATAAAACCATTCACTGGGGCTGCCATTTTGAGAATAGACTGATCTAGACAAGTATAGAAGCAAAGATATCCATTAGCAGATGATTACAGTCCAGGGAGGAGAAAACGAGGCTAGGTGTGAAGATTAAACTCTGGTGGTGGTGAGATATAGTCAAATACTATGTGTAAATATATATACATACATATATATATATATATATATATATATATATATATATATATATATATATATGATTATTTCAGAAGAGGTCCGAGATAGAAATACATATTTGGAAATCATCAGCTTACAAAATAATTCTATATATAATCTTTTGGTGTATCCCATGGTAAGATGAAGATAAATATAAAATAAAGTCTCATACTATAGTACTCTTGTGATAGTACAATAATGCATTTGAATTATGACATCAGAAACAATGCATGTAAAATCCATTACATAGTTAATTAAAAAGTCATAATTTAAAAATCTTTGGTGAGTACTATTTTTCAATCAGTTGTCCACTCACTCTAACTGAATTATAGCTTTGTTATTTCATTGCTTATTGTTAATAGTTACAATATTTTAAAGTGATGACATAGTACTATTTCTTTTATATGGCAACCTACATTTTTTTTTTTTTTTTTTTTGCGGTACGCGGGCCTCTAACGGTTGTGGCCTCCCCCGTTGCGGAGCACAGGCTCCGGACGTGCAGGCTCAGCAGCCATGGCTCACGGGCCCAGCCGCTCCACGGCATGTGGGATCTTCCCGAACCGGGGCACGAACCTGTGTCCCCTGAATCGGCAGGCGGACTCTCAAACACTGCACCACCAGGGAAGCCCGGCAACCTACATTTTAACCATAAAATCTTAAATAGAAAGTGTAAAAAAAAATAAGGCATTAGTACAACTATTTTTTTAATCTCTTAATGAAAGTAGTTTTCATCTACTGAATGTAACCATACTCTAATTGGAAAATAAGAACTGAGTTTATCAGTTATAGTTATCAAAAATAGCAAAATTACTACATGGGCTTTCTCTACTAACACACATGAAAAACTTTATTCTAGCCTTTTTCTTTTTTTAAGCTTTTATTTTAAATTAAGGTATAATTTACAATTAGTTTCAAGTGTACAGCAAAGTGAGTTATTTATACATATATATGTATATATATGTGTGTATATATATATGTGCATATATATATATATATATATATATACATATATATATTCTTTTTCAGGTTCTTTTCCATTATAGGTTATTACAAGATACTGAATATAGTTCCCTGTGAAATACAGTAGGTCCTTGTTGTTTACCTATTTTATATATAGTATCATGTATATGTTAATCCTGAACTTCTAATTTATCTGCCCCTCCCCCATTCCGCTATCTCCTTTGGTAACCATAAGTTTGTTTTCTATGTCTGTGAGTCTATTTCTGTTTTGTAAATAAGTTCATTTGTATCATTTTTTTTAGATTCCACAAATAAGTGATATCATGTGATACTTGTCTTTCTCTGTCTGACTTACTTCACTTAATATGAGAATTTCTAGGTCCATCCATGTTGCTGCAAATGGCAATATTTCATTCTTCTTTATTCTAGCCTTTTTCTAATAAAAAATAGTTACAGGTTTTGTGACAACATGAATTGGGGAGAGGACTAGAGTTATTTACTCAGTGATTTTGAAATCAAAACTTGTCAAGACCCTGAAAAAGCATTAACAAGTAATGATGCCCTGAGCCATTCTGCAGTCAGACTACATATTATGCTGTGCCATCACCACAGAAAGATATGATGAAGTAAGAACTGCCTAATTCACTCCTTCAGCCTGTCCATTTCGCATAGCTAGGATAAGGTGCCTCAGATTAACCAGTGTCCTGTATGAAATGTATAGAGGATGCCCATCAGGGAAACTGCCTAATATGCCTAAGCAGTCCTAAAGCAGGATATCTTTATAGGAAAATCACATTATTTATGAAAAAATTCATCAAACTCTGTTGATTTTACTATCTGCAGCACTACTGGAGATTATTTACTTCAGAGTATTAACTTGAATAAAAATGTTCCCTATAGTACTTTTTATGTACTACAAATGTTACATATATTGTCATACATTACATTATGTTACATTATATTGTGTTACATTATGTTATGACATGTTGTATTGTGTTGTTATATGTTATATGCTGTATCATACTATATTATACTGTATTATAATTAGATGCTTAGGATTAATGCTATCATTACTTAAATTATGGGCTTCCTTAAAACATTAAATTTCTATCAATTATATTTATTTACTTATACTGTTGAATTCTGTCAATTACATCATAGGCAAGAGCTCCATTTATTAAGTAAACAAAGGTATGAGTAAAAGTTAGGTCTTATTGAACAGTTGATTTGATATCAATACAGCTATTAAATATGTAGGGCTCTGATAAGTTCATGTATCCATCTAAATAAAAAGGGTACATCTCCCATTTGAAAGACACTTTGTCAGAGAATAGTACTGGAAATGGCACAGTCACGTTTTATTTTGGTAACTATTATAGAAAATATAAAGTTTCTATATGCCCAAGCCTGAAACAGAATTACATATTATTTATTTTAGATACATTACTTTCAATACTGCTCCATGTGATACCTCTTCTGAGTTGCATAGCTGAATATTTCTGTTCCAGTGTACTAAATATCGATAATGGAGATTCTTTCAGAAGGCCCAGTTCCTTCCTCCCTTCCTAGACCTTTGATACCTCAATGTTCCAAGTGTCTATCAGCAAAATGGAAAATATAGCTAGCTCTCCTGTTGTGTAATCCTTCTATCATTGGAACACATGGCTATGCAGAAAATCGTTGACCAAAAAAGTGAGTAAACTACCGACTCCTATTTTTATAGTTGTAATTGATTCAGCTTATAGTATAAAAATAATCTGAGTAGCTTATGTTCAGTTCATTTGTCTATTAGATTAAGTTCATGTCATACTAGAAATCTAGGTTTGTTACCTTTCAGAGTAAGGCAGAAGCAGTTCAATCACATAATGGAATATCCATATATTCAGGAAGGTGATTTAGAAAATGTGATATGAAAAATCTTTCAACTGCGTTACTCTTATTATGGTTATTTTTTTCTTTAAAAATACTTTAGAAATGTTCTATGTAGGGATAGCCTACTTATCCTTACCCAATCTGGTGGGAAAAAAAATGCTGTGTAAAATTTAGAAATGAATATTTTCTGTAAAATAGCAACTTAATGAGGTTTCACATTCCTCTTTGAAGCCATTAAAAGGAATATCTGGACTTCTAATGCAAAATTAAATTTATCTTACGTGGTACAGTAGCACAAAATTTAATTAAGGAAATAAAGATGTTCATAAAACTTTAAAAATTATTTTTTAAATTTCTGTCACTTTTTTTGGAAAAGAAAATTATGTGTAGTGTTTTTTAGTAACTTCGTTCACAAAAGTACACTATCCTTATAAGAAAATGCTATGCTTGTGAAAGTCATTTTAAGTTGAAGTATTTACATTGTGTGATAGTGACGGTAAATGCCATTTACATGGGTTTACACCCTAATTAACCCTAACTGGTAATATTTAAGCAGACTACTTGTTAAATGAAACATTATGATTAATACTTTCACTAAAATAAATACACCTGATATTCCAATACTTCTCTTTTGCCTTCAGAATCCTTTATCTGAGCAATAATATTCCATATGCATATTTTAATGATCTCTTTTCATGGAAATTGATGAAGTGTATATTCAAAAAAGGACATATCTTAAAATCAAGCAGTTTAGAATTATTGTGCTTAGAAAGATAAATGAGCAATGATCCTTACTTTTCTTAATATCAATATGAAAATCCCTAAAATTTTAGTTTAGTTTATATAAGTATACTTAACAGTACATACAAGCGGGGTCATTATTGTAAGGACGCATTTTGAAGCATAACTTTTCAAAAAAATAATGATAGAGAATAGAAAGTGTGACAGGTAGATTGCAAACTGCCTGATACCATAATGTTATTTTTATCAGCCATGTAAATAAAAAATTCAGTCAACATTTGCTTATTTTTTGACATCTTGCCAACAGCATGTTAGGCGGAAATTTTTGCACTGAATAAATGAAATGTAATATTTTGTGTCACTGTGCATATGGAAAGCACAATCTTTTTTTTTTTTTTTTTGCGCTACGCGGGCCTCTCAGTGTTGTGGCCTCTCCCGTTGCGGAGCACAAGCTCCGGATGCGCAGGCTCAGTGGCCATGGCTCACGGGCCTAGCCACTCTGCGGCATGTGGGATTTTCCCGGACCGGGGCACGAACCTGTGTCCCCTGCATCGGCAGGCGGACTCTCAACCACTGCGCCACCAGGGAAGCCCAGAAAGCAGAATCTTTGTTATGACTTATGCCTTTCAGATAATCTTTAGATCCCAAGTAGTTTCAAAAAGCCATTTCTTCCCCTGCAGCAAGCAGACAGTATAGATAACCAGGGGCTCCTGTGTGTTTGGGTGACTCAGGTGACAACCTGGCAACTGGCAGAGGAAGGCAAGGTTGGTAGCCAGATAGGCCTCCAGCTACACTCTTGATTCAGTGTCGAACTCCCTCTAGAAGAGCAGATCTTTAAGGAAGAAAGAGGGATTTTGACATGCAATCTGAAT
Organism: Mesoplodon mirus; assembly: GCF_964341445.2. Classification (NCBI taxonomy): domain Eukaryota; kingdom Metazoa; phylum Chordata; class Mammalia; order Artiodactyla; family Ziphiidae; genus Mesoplodon; species Mesoplodon mirus. Next base: position 188,024,568 of record NC_138978.1, read on the forward strand.
GTCACATCAAATGTTTCCAAATTTATTGGGGAAGAAGGATATACCCGGGACTCATTTCTTAAATATTTGAGAATTTAAGCATAAGAACATGATTTGAGAATTTTCCCTTTGGAATAAAACTAAACTTGATATGCTTTGGATGAGTTTTATCTGTTTTGTGTTTACCAACATGTGTTCCAGGAATGAAATTATTCCTCCTTTGAACTCTGAAAAATAGCATAATTCCTATTACCATGATTATTTGTAAAGTCTAGTGTGTCAGATTCAAGGATTTTGTACCTGTCTTAATTCAGCCTCCCAACAGAGGAAAACTTTATTCATTCTTTCCCTATCCCCATGTGTGTCTAGGCACCTGTGTGTGTTTGTATGGGTGGGTAGGAACTTAGCAGAGTATTTCCCCATGTCTTGATCACATTTATGAAATCATCTCTAAGACTGGGATTGTCAATGAACAGCAACATGATGGCCATTCTTGATCTGTTTAGAAAATCATTTTACTTGATATCCAACTAACTGGGTCTGGTCTTTGACAATAAGTTATTTACCATAGATGGGAAAATGAGTAAATGTTAAAAGCATTATGTTTTGCTCAAATCATTGCATTCAACTGCAATGGATCATAAATATCAATTCAGTAAAAACCAAATCATTGCACTCACTTATGCATTCCCTTCTCTTGATTTTCTTCATTCTAATAAATAAATAAATAAATATAAATAAATAAATAAGAACAGATAATCATATGGATACAATCTGATATTGTTTGAAAACATTTTAGTAGGTTTCATGGGAAAAAGTGGTTAATGAGGAGAAGAAACATGTTTGCTCTGTTCAATACTGAATCTCCAATTCCAATCATTGTGCCTGACATATGGAAAAATTTTTTGCTTTGTTTGTTTAATTTTTTTTTCTTTTTAAAGTAAATTGTTGGTGATTGAGGGGAAAAAGAAGATAGAGAAATTTTTATGTTACATTATAGACATTACGAAATATAAATTTTGGAAGAGATTTTACATTGCAAGTGCTGCAGATTTTATTTAAAATATATAGAAAAGGAAAAATGGAAGCAGGTGTTTACTAAATAGAAGAATCTGTTATGCGAACATGGATGGACATCTTTTGAGTGTTTCCTAAAGCAAAATTATTTATTTTTGAGAAACTTTAAATTAGACAGATGAAGATAAACTTGTAATGCACTAAAATTAAATGAGTGCAAGACAAAACCCAATTTGTATAGATAAAGAATTAAGAATCTAAATATGTCAATGGACTATAGATATCAATTAATAATAGATGAATACATGCACTTTCATAGGCTCATGGCTTCTGCTTATTGGTTTTAAAGGATGGTAAAAGAAAGAATAACTCATTTGGCAGGTCAATATTAGAATTTTATTGATTTCATAATGTCATGTCATGGATCACCAAAACTATCCATGTATGTTCTGTATATGAATCTTGGAAGAATATGCATTTACTGTCAATGTGAGTTATCTTAAAGGTAAAATTACATTTAATGCATAATTTTCTTCTTTCTCCTTAACATGCTGTATTAATTTCCTAGGGCTGCCATAAAAAATGACCACAAACCAGGTGGCTTAAGATGATAGAAATTTATTCTCTGACAGTTCAAGAAGCCAGAGTCCAAAGTCAAAGTACCAACATGATTGGTTCCCTCTGGAGACTCTTGGGGAAAAATCTCCTACTTGCTTGCCTCTTTCCTAGCTTCTGGTGGTTTCCAGCCATCTTTGGCATTCCTTGGCTTCAAGTGGCATAACCCCAAACTCTTCCTCTTGGAAAAGTCTTTGAAATACACTTTAGAGATTTAAGATTTGGGCTCAAAACATTATTGTGAATATAGCATTCCTTGTATAGGGGAGTATATGTTACTTTTAAAAAGATGCAATAAACTGATATGTCTATAAATTGAGAATTTTACTTAATTCAACTTTTTGAATTAAGTAATTTTTTTGAATTAAGTTAGTTTTTTAAATTCAATAATTAACCCATACAAATTTAGGTTTCCTTAATAAAAAAACACAGACTTAAGTTGTCTTTGTCATTTCATTTTTAGTATAATTTCATGTTTATAGTCAGAAGAATTTGTAGATAATGCAATCCTGTGTTTCATTTCACCATTATATAAAATATATATTACTCAGCCATAAAAAGGAACAAAATTGGGTCATTTGTAGAGACGTAGATGGATCTAGAGACTGTCATACAGAGTGAAGTAAGTCAGAAAGAGAAAAACAATTATTGTATATTAACACATATATGTGAAACCTAGAAAAATAGTACAGATGAACCGGTTTGCAGGGCAGAAATAGGGACACAGATGTACAGAACAAACGTATGGACACCAAGGGGGGAAAGCGGCAGGGGTGGGGGTGGTGTGATGAATTGGGTGATTGGGATTGACGTGTATACACTAATATGTATAAAATGGATAACTAATAAGAACCTGCTGTATAAAAGAAAAATAAAATTCAAAAAGAAAAAAATATATATTAAATTTTGCTTCCTTGTTTTGGTATTGTAGAAATTCATAGAGGTTTACATGTACTAATATATACAGGTGACTCTGCCATAAAATCGCAGTTTATAGAAGATGACTATTATTGCATATGCTTTTTGAATAATAAGCATTTAGAAATTGAGAATATAAATGCACCTCATACAACCTTATTGTAATTCAGTTTTTCAGTCTTTTCTTGTTTTATGCTCTAGCTTCAAATCCTGGAATATGTACTGATATCTCATTTCCTGATGACAAGGATGCAGAGTATTATATTGCATTTCCAAGCAAATGTCTCTACCAGAACATAAGATAAATATAGAAATTAAGCAAAACTTTATCTTACTCTACCAAATTGAAAACTTTGTTTACACTTGGAAAGCAAAATGAAGATTTGATGCACTCATATAGAAAATAATTTTCTTCATCTCTGAAAGGGGTTTGCTTACAGCACACATTCATTCATTCTGTCAGATAGCTGGTTAACAAACATGTTTTAGCAGCTCCTGTGAGCCAGGCATCCAAATCAGTACACTTACTTATTGCATAGTACCCAAGCTTTTCACATCTGTTATGCAGAGTGATACAGATAATTTCATGCACTTTATCTTTTGAATTTTATATTGCATACTATCATTCAACTTCTCCAATATAATTGTCAACACTGCTCTTAAATAAATACTATCAACTGTATACTTACTAGGCTTACCATTCAGCTGCCTCTAGATATATTTATTACATATTTTACTAACTTTGCACCCCAGTTTAACAGTTGTTAAGTAATTTGTATGTTTCACATCGTGGTTTTGGTTTGAAATAAAAAGCTCTTATACACCAGAGTTTTTAGGTTTGCTTTGTTTTGTCTCGTTTTTACTGTTAAATGGATAAAGATTCTAGAAGGACAAATGTACATTACCACCCTGGTTAAAAGGTAAATGAGGGGGCTTCCCTGGTGGCGCAGTGGTTGAGAATCCGCCTGCCGATGCAGGGGACACGGGTTCGTGCCCCGGTCCGGGAAGATCCCACATGCCGCGGAGCGGCTGGGCCCGTGAGCCGTGGCCGCTGAGCCTGCGTGTCTGGAGCCTGTGCTCCACAACGGGAGAGGCCACAGCAGTGAGAGGCCCACGTACCGCAAAAAAGAAAAAAAAAAGGTAAATGAAACTCTAATTGCTAGCTCACAATTTACAAGCTATGGTTATTTAACACATCATCAGGCATGGGTAACTTTTGGAGCATTAAACAGGAAGTTGTGTTTCAAGTCATTCTTAGTCACTGATAGTCTATTTGTGCAGTTTAATAGTGTGTACCCCCATATAAGCAGAGCTGTGATGTTTGGATTGGCTTTTTAAAACAAATTATACAATTTTGCTCTCTGCAGGCCTAAAACTATAGAATGTTTATGACAATAGTTTCAAAAAACAGTGCTTTCTTATAAAAAGAAAATGAAGGAAGAAGTATCTGAAATATACATATGGAAACAAACTGAATTTGGTTTTTCAAAACCATGCTATGTTGTGGAAGCAATGTCACAGAAAAATGGTTAGAGGAAATCTGAATCAGCATGAAATGAGATATTTTGAGGGTTATTGAGCACTATTCATTTTCATGGAAATAGGACAAGTTTATTTAACACAGGTGTTTCTGTAATTGTGATGCATTAGCAAAATTAGCTGTGTTCAATGGCCCTCACACTTGATCTGCCACCTGTATGTGAAATGGTCTACTGTTACTACCAAGAGATTGAACATGAAGCATGTACTGTAGAATTAAGTTCAAAACCTATTTGTGGTTATATTGCCTTCTTTTGTCAAATAAAACTGGTTTTCCAACATTGCCTTCTTTTTTTATTTCTGAAGGAAAAAAACAAACTTAGGAAAATAAGCATAATGTGATAAACTCTGGACTGAGCTGGAGAGAGAAAACTTTCAGGAAAAACAAAGCAATTGTACAGACCACAGTTAAAGTTGTAGAGTTTTCTAATATTGAAGTGATGCCCAACATTTAAAATTGCTTTCATACTGAGAGACTGCTTGTTTATTAATCTCTGAGGATTCTAGATTAAATATTCAAAGGCCCTGGGCCCAGCCTATTAAATGTGACTCTGATAGTATCCCAGTAACACTGCTTCACATTCAACTTTTCCAACCATTGATCAGATGGCTAAGATGCATGAAAGATACATGGTTTTTTAAGGAAAGATAATGTTATTTAAAATACCAGTGTACAACGCTTGCATTTTCAGAGAACATAAATATTAGATGATACAGAGAACATTCCTTAATAATCAGCAGAAGTAAATGTATTATTGTTTTTCTTATTTTGAAAAAATGTAGAAGGAGCCATGAAATCATTAATATTTTACTTAAACTTTTGTTTCCAAACCACTGAATTCTAAAAAGGACTGCCAAAGTCACTGGAATTTGATGGTTTAGAATTGACAGCCTTGACTGAATTTTTAAAAATCAAATAAATACATAGTATAAACTATTATATTCACTTACTTCATTAGAAATTAAATATATCTGCAAACAATATTCTTAGGTCGGATAGTTGATTAGATGTCTAAAACATTATTTCCCAACTAATTGCTTTGTCATTGTTAAGATAAATCTTCAAAGAGTTTGACTGCTTTTTAAATTTAAAATATGACTTGTAATTTGCAGGTTATAAAATTGATAGTTATAATTAGATTTTTTACAGAAGAAGTCTAAATGATTTCAGGAAACTGTTTTAATATGTCAAATTAATTCAATGGTACCAGCAGGTACATAAATATTATATTAGTACTTGGGAATATGTGTGTGTGGCCTCCTTTTTAATTATCAAGCCCAAAATTGATCATTGGCAAATAGTCAATTAATTCTGATTCCTTTCTTTGGGACCACAAGTGAATTCATTCCTGTCTCTATTTCTGGACAAATCTAGAAAAACCTCCCATAGTAACTGAGTCTTTTGCCAGCTAATATATTAATATTTTCAGGGAAACAACTGCTCTAATAGGTATTTCTTTTTTTTTTAAGTCTTTATTGAATTTGTTACAATATTGCTTCTGTTTTATGTTTTGGTTTTTTGGCCATGAGGCATATGGGATCTTAGCTCCCTGACCAGGGATTGAACCCACACGCCCTGCATTGGAAGACGAAGTCTTGACCACTGGACCACCAGGCAAGTCCCATCTAATAGATATTTCCTGTTTGGAGTTATAACTTCATGTCTTGTTATCTCATCTATCTCATCAACCAGCAGTGTTATGGAAATGTGACTTCATATTTGGTTTTTAATTTGTTCAATTGAAAAAAAATAAATAATAAATATTATTTGCTGCTGACTTAAGAATCCGAGATATTTGACATCTCCGACACAGAGCAAATACAGTTCAAGCCCTTCATAAAAAAGATGATGCTATTCTCCAGACTCCAAAATGTAATCTCGGTTTCCAAGATGTCTTTACCAAATAATGACTCTATTTTGTGAACAGATCAGGACAATCACAACCTGCTTACTCAGAGCGTTGAGCCTCGTACACCCATGAGTTTATCAAATTGTATTTGTCCAGTTCTTTCTGGTTCTTTTACCTTACTGTGGACTCCAGTGCCAAACATTATGGATCATAAGAGTTAACTCTTTGAGCTATTTTGTCCCTTGTTGCTATCTGAAAAGTCTTTATCTCTGCATTATCACTTCATCTGTTATCTATGTATTACAACTGATCACATGTTATTATATGTAATTCAGTCTCCATAGTTCATATCTTGAAATAACCTTTAGGGCATCTCTTGATTTCTTAATATCAATGAAAGAACTTTGTTATTACAGTTGCCATCATATTCATTATCTTTTTATCTTCATTAAATATCATTTATATCATCAGTTCTATGTCTGGTATAAGGTGGGAACTAAACATGTGTAAAATGAGTAATTGAATAATGAATGAATATGTCAGTCTCTGCACCCAGATCACTTTTTCAAGTACTTTTTTAATAGAAGGAGAGTACCCTGCCAGATCTAGACTAATTACGCATTCCCCCTGGGCTTGTATTGTTAAGAGAATAACATCACATTCTGAGCTCAGTTTCCAAGGTGTCTGAAATAGTACAAACAATATTTAACAATTCCTGAAGATCACAGAGGTTATACATATTAAAGCCCCTCTCTTTTTTTTTTAACATAACTCTGTGCTTTGATGAAAAAAAAACAAAGATTCATGTTTATAAATAGAAACAAGTTTTATTTGAAGTATATAATACATTCGAATTAGATGCTGGGATATGCATATAGACAGATATTACAATTTTTATTTTACCACATAGGTACTTACTTAGCACTACTTTGTAATGACAATTTAAAACACTTTCTAATCCTTTTTATCTAACAGATAAAAGTTTTAAGAGTAACACAAAGAAACAAAACTTTTCACGTGTTCAAGTGAGATGATATTGTCAGACGTAATTAAGCATCTTTTTTTTTTTTTTTTTTATCGCGGTACGTGGGCCTCTCACTGTTTTGGCCTCTTGCGTTGCGGAGCACAGGCTCCGACGCGCAGGCTCAGCGGCCATGGCTCACGGGCCTAGCCGCTCCGAGGCATGTGGGATCTTCCCTGACCGGGGCACGAACCCGTGGCCTCTGCATCGGCAGGCAGACTCTCAACCACTGTGCCACCAGGGAAGCCCCAAGCATCTTTTTAAAAGATGCTTTTATGGGTTTGTCAAGAGTTTAGCTACTCTATGGAATTGCTGCCTTGCCTTTTTTCTGCTTGGCCAAGTAGACTGGGGTGACTTTCTTTCTTTTTTTTTTTTCAACAAACTTATTTATTTATTTATTTTTGGCTGCACTGAGTCTTTGTTGCTGTGCGTGGGCGTTCTCCAGTTGTGGAGAGCGGGGGGCTACTCTTCGTTGCAGTGCACGGGCTTCTCATTGCAATGGCTTCTCTTGTTGTGGAGCATGAGCTTTAGGAGCACAGGCTTCAGTAGTTGTGGCACTCGGGCTCAGTTGGGGCTTGAGGGCTCTAGAGCACAGGCTCAGTAGTCACGGTGCACAGGCTTAGCTTCTCCGCGGCACGTGGGATCTTCCTGGACTAGGGCTTGAACCCATGTCCCCTGCACTGGCAGGCAGATTCTTAACCACTGCGCCACCAGGGAAGCCCTTGGGGTGACTTTAGACTGACACTAACCCTTCAAACAAGTACACGCCCTAGAGAGCATCCTACAGAATCACAAGGAAATGTAAGTAACTGATGCGCTTTCTCCAACAGCTCTGTTACCACCGGTTTCTCCTGTTTCCCAGAGTCCGCCCATTTTGTGCCCTTCAGATAAGGCCCCGTATAATTTACCAAAACCCCACTGTTTTGATGTGAATCAACCAATTCTGCCTTAACCCAGGAACCCCAAAGCACTTCACCCACTGACCCTAATAAAGGCCTGTTCTCTAGGTCCTGCCTTTCTCTGCTTTGACCTCCTCATGTGGCCCAGAAGGCATGCAGGGTACCTCTTCCAGGGTATGTGAGTAATCCATTTCTCGATTTCAGTTTCTTTTGTGGTCTGTTGTTGATCTGCGGCTCACCATGGGCCACTCTGTGTTCCACTTAACAAGCATCAGTTTGACAATTTCATAACAGAGGTCAAAGGCAAAAGACTTCACAAAGGAGATGAAATTTCAAATAACATTTTTTTGTGGTGAATAAGGGTCAGTCTTATGTTTCTGATAATGGCAGAATACATATTTTAGAATAACTCAAACTAGCTTTCATATGGAAGTGAAAAAAACAGTCAAAATTTGGCAGGCTATGATCTAGGAGAGAAAAGGAATCGAGAGGCAAGGACTGCAAATGCCCGGGAGCATTTCTTATTCAGGATGGGGGCTACTAGCTGGTGGTGGTAGCCTTGCTGGTCCTGAAGGACTAATGAAGCCACATTTGGAGTTGAGGACCCACAGTGTGAGGAACTAGTTTGGACCAGGACACTAAAGCTTGCTGGTATACTAAAGTAGTAAAAAGTTATCAGAATTAAACCAATTACCACGTGCAGCCTGGCTGCTATCCACTTAAGTAGCCCAGAAAATCTCACACTCAAGTTTGTATTAAAGTAACTCAGGATTTCATTGCCCTTATCCTCCTGGGCAAAGCAAATAATAATCATTTGAGGAAGAAAACATCATTTAAGCCTCCAGATACTACTGCCAAAAAACAATTGCTCACGTATCATATTTTGCAAATACATTCAAGGATATATGGATAAATGAAGGGACACTGTAGAGGGAATCAACAGACATAAAATTTAAAAATTTAAAAAAGACATCAAAGTAACTATATTTACTATGCTTGAGGAGATGGAGTAAGCTAGGAAACTTCAACAAGAAAGTAATAACTATAAAAAATGACAGATTAGATTAAGTAAAGCCACAGAGAAATTCACAGACAAAAATATAAAGAAAAAAAAACATCAATAGATTAGTTTAACAGCAATTAGACATAGCTAAGTAAAGAATCAGATATTTGGAAGTGATACCATAACAAACTAACCAGAAAGTAACATCCTTATGGGCAGAAACATAGTCTGTTTTGTTTCTGGTTAATACTTGTGCCTGCATCCAAATGTAGTCTAGCACATAGTAAACACTAGTTAAATGACCGACTCAATGAATGAAAAAAAGGATTTGGTTACTTTCTGAGAAAATTGAGGTTCAGATACTTTAAGTAACTTAAAGAAGTATAGTATAAAAGTCAGGAGTTTAAGCTCTTCAGAGAGAAAATGTGGGTTTAAATCTAGGTTTTGCTGCTTCCTACCTATGTAAATTAGGTATATTTCTTAAATACTCAGTAGCTCATTTTCCTTACCTTTAAATTGGGAATATAATAGTAACTGTACATGTTTAGATTAAATAATTTTTTATATAATGTGCCTAGTATAGTTGTTGAGACATATTAACAATTCAATATATTTAGTTGTTTTATAGTAATCTAGTTTCACAATTGTAAATACAGGATCATCATTTTTCTGGAAAGAGAGAGACAGAAAGAGAGATCGAGAAAAACAGAGAGAGATTAAGATGTTAAAATGCCTAAACAAGGATTGATTTTAATATAAAGTTATTAATAGCTTCTTGTTCATAAGACCTGACCTTAAAATCATATAGACAAAAGAATGGCTTAGGAGGCTGACCAAATAAAGTTCTATAATGAGAGTGGAATAATCATGTAAATACAGGGATTTCTTTTCTTTGTTTGGATCACAGCATCATAAGTGAAAACACAGACACCAGATAGATTATATAGATGAACAGACAGGCAGACAGTCAGGCAGATATATATATCTAGATATCTAGATACATATATATATGTATATATATACATACACATATATATGTATATATGTGTATATATGTAGACATATGTATACATATATACACAAATATGTGTATACCTGTATACATATGTCTACATATACACACATATATGTATACATATATGTATATATGTATACATGTGTATACATATGTATATATGAATATATATTCATGCATGGATAGATAATTTTTTTAAATTCTACTAAGCATAAATAGATTTTTTTGTTATTGTAACAGAGTAACACCATTGTTTTTCCTTTTTAAAGACAGATACACGATTGACTGAGCTTCTTATGCTTAAATATTATTCAAAATTTTAATTTTGTATTTAATTTTTAGAAATTGAGGAAAATAATTATTGTAAAATATTTAAGTTTCCCAAGCAATTTACCTTTGAAAATAATAATTTGATGGGCCCTTTGAATGTAATTGGTACTTCATTTTGGTTAAATATTTATTAGTATACCCTTGAACCAAGTGGCTTTTATAGTTCTGTATTTTAGAATGAAATACCAGTAAGTTAATTGAGAGTCCAGAGAAATGTTATTGGTATGAAAATGTTTGAAACAGAAAAACATTACTGGTGTCCACCATTACACAGGGAAAATAAATATCTTCTGTAATTATCTTTTTAATTCAGATTACACATGTGCCAATTGAAAGCATTCCTGAGTACTAAATTATAGAGTTAACAGATTAATTAAAGAGCGATTGTATTCAGTGTGAAATAATTCCTAGAGAAAAACGATTCATTTAGTTGAAGTTCTCCATTTATTTATTTATTTTTGGCCACAGCTTGCTGGATCTTAGTTCCCTGAACAGGGTTTGAACCTAAGCCATGGCAGTGAAAGTGCCAAATCCTAACCACTGGACCACCAGGGAATTCCCTCTCCTTTAATTTTAAATTGGTTATTTACTAACAAGTAAATCCTAACAAAAGACTAAGATAAAAATACTGAAACATAGCTAAGTGTTAGTTACCTTTGTAAAAATAAATACAACTAAAATTATACCATAATTTCATAGTAAAAATATATTGGAGTTCACAAAAATTAGTATTAACCTGAGGAATCTCTAAACACGAGGGCATAAATATGGATCAGTTTTATTTTTCTAATTTGATCTCCTGATTGTGCTATGTAGACTCTTCTCTTTTTATCACTCAGTAGCATGTCTAATAACAAATGGGCCTTGTTTCATAAGTTTACAGTTAATTTTCATAGAATAGTCTTATTTCATAATCAAAGTTTCCGTTTGATTTGTCTTAAAACATCACTGAAATTCTACTCATAGTTTAGTTCATTTGCTTATATTTCAATGGGCTTGAAGTGGAGGAGGAAAGTTTTTCCGTGCGTTTCAGCTCTGGTGTTGGGGGCAGGAAAGAATTAGAGAAGGTGGATCTCATTTAGGGGTCTGTGGTGACCAGTTGTCTTGTCTGAAGGAGCCTTACCGAGGAACCCTCACCAGCCTCATAGCTGGCTTCTGCAATGGGGTGCTGAGTAGGTTCTCCTGAAGTCTGGGGGGCCACCCTCTCCTGATGTTCCCTGATACAGTAAATGGAGCTTTATCTAGACTTAACGTTCCTCTTCTCTTTCTTCTCCAGCTCTCACCAAATGAGGTGTACCTCACATACAAAGAGCTCCACTTGTGAGTGCCTCTTCTAGAAGCGACAACAAGGTGGCTCAAGCCCAGCTACCTGCTTCGGCGAGCCGTCACACCATGAGAGACTCAAATTTTGGAAAGGTATGGGGTTTGACTGCAGTAAAGTCTCTCACACCTTTTCCTCTGCACAGGTTGGTGTAGGTGCTGGAGAACGTGGCGACTGTGCAGACACACATCCACTCAGGGGACTGGCCTTTCCTCTTTTAGAGAGAATCTTCTGGAATCTCTATCGGTTGGCTTTGGGAAGGAGAAGAATCCCTCCTTTACAAAGAGGAGGAAATAACCTAATTTGTGTGTCAATCCCACAAATCAATATACTTTCTTCCCTCTTCTCTGACTGTTGATGAGAAGGGTGGTCATGGTAATTTGGGCAAATGTATAGTTCAGAGTGAAATCTGTAGGGAGGGGGCTGGTCTTGACTGCTAAAAATGGGTATTATAACTTAAAAGGTGGGAAATATAGTGCTTTTTCATTAATTTGGGCTCAGGTCTCAATTTCAGAATTAAAGGAAAATCTCATCTCTCTGTCTCTCTGTCTCTTTCTGAAATATTTAATTTTAATTATTACTCCATTAAATCCTTAGATCTATATCTGTATCTACAACATCTATATTTCTCTTCCTAGCTATTTGAATATATATGTGTGTATATATTCATATATATATATATATATATATATATATATACACACACACATACACACATATAGCTTTACTAGAAGTCTGCAGACAACTGTGGAATCAATATACCTAGTACGAATTTTAATGAAAGAAGCAACGTTCTGATCCCCATCTTCAGGAATTCAAAAATAGATATTGACTCTTCTGACTATGGTGGGAGAAGGTGAGAGTGGTATAGTCTATTAGCTCAATGTTTTCTCATGCTTTTGATAATACTCCTGTTTGTTGATGGTTCACAATGACAAGTCTGTTCCAGCAGTTTTTTTTAATAGTTGCTATTAGTGAAAGTATCTCTTTATGGGTGCACAGTTTCTCTGGTTATAATTTTTAGATGATTCACAACAAATTCCAAGAGCAGCAGTTATCAGGATAATGATGATAAGGCTAATTATGCCTGCCAGTGACAATGATATTTCTTTAGAATCTCTTACTATTCTAAACAGTAATTGAAGCTTTCACTTAACATCTTTGAAACCACTGTCCCCTACTTTTAAAAATATGTTTAAAATATGTTTATTTAATTTTAAATATGTTAATATTTAATGTTAAATATCACAGAAAACTAAGAAGTAGGAACTTTTTGACATACAAAAAATTCACAATTGGCTTAAATTCATTTTTAATTTTATAAGCTTTCTGGAAATTTGCAGTAAGTTTACTTAAACTTTCAAATATTTTTGTATATACATTCAAAATGTGACTTTTTCCATATATACTAATAAAACTCAATATTTTCTGGAATGAAATAACATTTCAGAAATAACTGCTAATGATTAAAATTAGAATAAATCCTTATGTTATTAATATGTATTCAAATACTTGCATGGAATTTTTTAAGAGTGGGAAATCTACTGAGATAAAATTATGTATGATGTGTGAACCACATTTTTTTTATCCTGAAGTTTTCTTTTTTTTTAATTTATGAATTTTATTTTATTTATTTTTTTATACAACAGGTTCTTATTAGTCATCAATTTTATACACATCAGTGTATACATGTACATCCCAATCGCCCAATTCTTCACACCACCATCCCAACCCCCCCCATGGCTTTCCCCCCTTGGTGTCCATACGTTTGATCTCTACATCTGTGTCTCAACTTCTGCCCTGCAAACCGGTTCATCTGTACCATTTTTCTAGGTTCCACATACATGCGTTAATAGACGATATTTCTTTTTCTCTTTCTGACTTAACTTCACTGTGTATGACAGTCTCTAGCTCCATCCACGTCTCAACAAATGACCCAATTTCGTTCCTTTTTATGGCTGAGTAATATTCCATTGTTTACATGTACCACTTCTTCTTTATCCATTCATCTGTCAATGGGCATTTAGGTTGCTTCCATGACCTGGCTATTGTAAATAGTGCTGCAATGAACATTGGGGTGCATGTGGCTTTTTTGTGTGTGTGTGTGGTACACGGGCCTCTCACTGTTGTGGCCTCTCCCGTTGCAGAGCACAGGCTCCGGACACACAGGCTCTGGACGTGCAGGTTCAGTGGCCATGGCTCCGGGGTCCAGCCGCTCCACGGCATGTGGGATCTTCCTAGACCGGGGCACGAACCCATGTCCCCTGTATCGGCAGGCAGACTCTCAACCACTGTGCCACCAGGGAAGCCTGACATGGCTTTTTGAATTATTGTTTTCTCTGGGTATATGCCCAGTAGTGGGATTGCTGGATCATATGGTAATTCTATTTTTATTTTTTTAATATAAAAATATATAAAATTTATATAAATATATATATACCTTGAAAATTCCAGATCCAAAATCATGTATAATTTGCAAAAAAGCAGGAAGAAAACTTATTTATACTATAATTCCTTATAAATTGCCATGAAAGAGATATGCTAAATGTAAGTCTGAGTAACCAAAATAATTCAGAAAAAATTATATATTATATTGTGGGGAAAATTCTGAATTTACAATTTTTAGAAATATGAAATATATGGAAAGTATGCTTGATATTAACATTTTTAATATGAAGCATTCAAATAAATATTCTACATGTAAAAGTTAGTGATTGTGACGTTATTGTAGTTTAAATACAACTTAAAACACTGTTATGCAGCACATTACCATTAGGAAGGAAGAAGGCAGCATTTCCTTCAATTATCACCATTAATATACTAATTGGATTACTCATTGCAGAATTTATATTGAGATTTTTTTAAATTTCTGGTATCTTAATATGATATTGTCTGCTAAAATAGGTTAATCTCTATTTACTGTCTGGTTTTCATAATAATAAAAAAATAAATACAAGATGCTTATTAGTATATGATCTATATAATACAAGAATTCATTTTAGGGCTTCCCTGGTGGCACAGTGGTTGAGAGTCCACGTGCCGATGCAGGGGACACGGGTTCGTGCCCCGGTCCGGGAAGATCCCACATGCCATGGAGCGGCTAGGCCCATGAGCCATGGCTGCTGAGCCTGCGCATCCGGAGCCTGTGCTCCACAATGGGAGAGGCCACAACAGTGAGAGGCCCGCGTACCGCAAAAAAAAAAAAAAAAAAAAAAATTCATTTTATAGTACTTCCATATTGCTACCATAATTCTTTAATGTAGCATTACATATATTTTACTAAGCAAGGAAGGAATAATAAATCCAAAATTTACAAAGTCAGTTAATTCCTTACAATTAAGGCAGAAACTTAACTGAACAACTGAATTTTTCTCAGGACTAAAATTTCAAGAGATATTTGCTTTACTCATGCTAGAAAGAAAACATTACACTTAGCGGTTTAGTTTAAGACATCATCATGACATAATTTTAAAATATAAATTTTCAATGATCATAATATCTGTAATTGTTAGTCACAACTCAGACATCTAATCACATTTAAGTGGCTATTTCATTTTCTTATCATTTCTGAAAATTTCATAATGCTTTGAAGATGCCTGTGCATATCTGTTTAAGCAACTAGCCCTAATTATGAGAAATACTTTAATATTCTTAAGAAACTCAGCACATTAACTTGCTGTACCAGGAAAATGTAACAGGAAAATCATTAGCTAGAATTTAAGTAGTAAATGGGGAAAAAAAGACTCTTATAGAGATATTTTATGACAATAAAGTGGCTGTTTATGATATAAGTGAAATTCGAAGGAGTTCTAGAAAATTAACATTCATAAGGTTAAGTATAATCATATCAATTTTCTCTCAATGCTTTTTCCTTTGGAAAAAAAATGCTGTAACAAGATTAAAAAAGAAAAGAAGTGTGTTAGAGTAAGCCTTGGTTTTGTATTTTTTATTTTAAAGGCAGATGCTTTTCTCATGGAAGGAATAGATCGTTGATTTATTAAGACACACTAAGCAATAACTGTCAAATATGCCATCCAAAATTAATTTAAATACTTGACTCATTAATTTTATAACTTGTGGTTTTTAGTCACCATGAAACTCATCCAATATTCTTTTTTTTTTTTTTTGCCTTATAACAAATTTAATCAGTTATACATATACATATGTTTCCATATCCCCTCCCTTTTGCGTCTCCCTCCCACCCTCCCTATCCCACCCCTCCAGGCGGTCACAAAGCACCAAGCTGATCTCCCTGTGCTATGCGGCTGCTTCCCACTAGCTATCTATCTTACGTTTGGTAGTGTATATATGTCCATGCCGCTCTTTCACTTTGTCACAGCTTACCCTTCCCCCTCCCCATATCCTCAAGTCCATTCTCTAGTAGGTCTGTGTCTTTATTCCTGTTTTACCCCTAGGTTCTTCATGACATTTTTTTTTCTTAAATTCCATATATATGTGTTAGCATACAGTATTTGTCTTTCTCTTTCTGACTTACTTCACTCTGTATGACAGACTCTAGGTCTATCCACCTCATTACAAATAGCTCAATTTCATTTCTTTTTATGGCTGAGTAATATTCCATTGTATATATGTGCCACATCTTCTTTATCCATTCATCCGATGATGGACACTTAGGTTGTTTCCATCTCCGGGCTATTGTAAATAGGGCTGCTATGAACATTTTGGTACATGTCTCTTTTTGAATTATGGTTTTCTCAGGGTATATGCCCAGTAGTGGGATTGCTGGGTCATATGGTAGTTCTATTTGTAGTTTTTTAAGGAACCTCCATACCGTTCTCCATAGTGGCTGTACCAATTCACATTCCCACCAGCAGTGCAAGAGTGTTCCCTTTTTTCCACACCCTCTCCAGCATTTATTGTTTCTAGATTTTTTGATGATGGCCATTCTGACTGGTGTGAGATGATATCTCATTGTAGTTTTGATTTGCATTTCTCTAATGAGTAAAGATGTTGAGCATCCTTTCATGTGTTTGTTGGCAGTCTGTATATCTTCTGTGGAGAAATGTCTATTTAGGTCTTCTGCCCATTTTTGGATTGGGTTGTTTGTTTTTTTGTTATTGAGCTGCATGAGTTGCTTATAAATTTTGGAGATTAATCCTTTGTCAGTTGCTTCATTTGCAAATATTTTCTCCCATTCTGAGGGTTGTCTTTTGGTCTTGTTTATGGTTTCCTTTGCTGTGCAAAAGCTTTGAAGTTTCATTAGGTCCCATGTGTTTATTTTTGTCTTTATTTCCATTTCTCTAGGAGGTGGGTCCAAAAGGATCTTGCTGTGATTTATGTCATAGAGTGTTCTGCCTATGTTTTCCTCTAAGAGTTTGATAGTGTCTGGCCTTACATTTAGGTCTTTAATCCATTTTGAGCTTATTTTTGTGTATGGTGTTAGGGAGTGATCTAATCTCATACTTTTACAT
The DNA here is from genome assembly GCF_964341445.2 of Mesoplodon mirus. Lineage (NCBI taxonomy): Eukaryota > Metazoa > Chordata > Mammalia > Artiodactyla > Ziphiidae > Mesoplodon > Mesoplodon mirus. The sequence goes on from NC_138978.1 coordinate 188,041,507, forward strand.
GTACCTGTCCAGTTTTCCCAACACCACTTATTGAAGAGACTGTCCTTTCTCCACTGTACATTCCTGCCTCCTTTATCAAAGATAAGGTGACCATATGTCCGTGGGTTTATCTCTGGGCTTTCTATCCTGTTCCATTGATCTATCTTTCTGTTTTTGTGCCAGTACCATACTGTCTTGATTACTGTAGCTTTGTAGTATAGTCTGAAGTCAGGGAGCCTGATTCCTCCAGCTCCATTTTTCGTTCTCAAGATTGCTTTGGCTATTCGGGGTCTTTTGTGTTTCCATACAAATTGTGAAATTTTTTGTTCTAGTTCTGTGAAAAATGCCAGTGGTAGTTTGATAGGGATTGCATTGAATCTGTAGATGGCTTTGGGTAGTAAAGTCATTTTCACAGTGTTGATTCTTCCAATCCAAGAACATGGTACATCTCTCCATCTATTTGTATCATCTTTAATTTCTTTCATCAGTGTCTTATAATTTTCTGCATACAGGTCTTTTGTCTCCTTAGGTAGGTTTATTCCTAGATATTTTATTCTTTTTGTTGCAATGGTAAATGGGAGTGTTTCCTTGATTTCACTTTCAGATTTTTCATCATTAGTATATAGGAATGCCAGAGATTTCTGTGCATTAATTTTGAATCCTGCAACTTTACCAAATTCATTGATTAGCTCTAGTAGTTTTCTGGTAGCATCTTTAGGATTCTCTATGTATAGTATCATGTCATCTGCAAACAGTGACAGCTTTACTTCTTCTTTTCCAATTTGGATTCCTTTTATTTCCTTTTCTTCTCTGATTGCTGTGGCTAAAACTTCCAAAACTAGGTTGAATAAGAGTGGTGAGAGTGGGCAACCTTGTCTTGTTCCTGATCTTAGTGGAAATGGTTTCAGTTTTTCACCATTGAGGACGATGCTGGCTGTGGGTTTGTCATATATGGCCTTTATTATGTTGAGGAAAGTTCCCTCTATGCCTACTTTCTGCAGGGTTTTTATCATAAATGGGTGTTGAATTTTGTCGAAAGCTTTCTCTGCATCTATTGAGATGATCATATGGTTTTTCTCCTTCAATTTGTTAATATGGTGTATCACGTTGATTGATTTGCGTATATTGAAGAATCCTTGCATTCCTGGAATAAACCCCACTTGATCATGGTGTATGATCCTTTTAATGTGCTGTTGGATTCTGTTTGCTAGTATTTTGTTGAGGATTTTTGCATCTATGTTCATCAGTGATATTGGCCTGTAGTTTTCTTTCTTTGTGACATCCTTGCCTGGTTTTGGTATCAAGGTGATGGTGGCCTCGTAGAATGAGTTTGGGAGTGTTCCTCCCTCTGCTATATTTTGGAAGAGTTTCAGAAGGATAGGTGTTAGCTCTTCTCTAAATGCTTGATAGAATTCGCCTGTGAAGCCATCTGGTCCTGGGCTTTTGTTTGTTGGAAGATTTTTTATCACAGTTTCAATTTCAGTGCTTGTGATTGGTCTGTTCATATTTTCTATTTATTCCTGGTTCAGTCTCGGCAGGTTGTGCATTTCTAAGAATTTGTCCATTTCTTCCAGGTTGTCCATTTTATTGGCATAGAGTTGCTTATAGTAATCTCTCATGATCTTTTGTATTTCTGCAGTGTCAGTTGTTACTTCTCCTTTTTCATTTCTAATTCTATTGATTTGAGTCTTCTCCCTTTTTTTCTTGATGAGTCTGGCTAATGGTTTATCAATTTTGTTTATCTTCTCAAAGAACCAGCTTTTAGTTTTATTGATCTTTGCTATCGTTTCCTTCATTTCTTTTTCATTTATTTCTGATCTGATTTTTATGATTTCTTTCCTTCTGCTAACTTTGGGATGTTTTTGTTCTTCTTTCTCTAATTGCTTTAGGTGCAAGGTTAGGTTGTTTATTCGAGATGTTTCCTGTTTCTTAAGGTGGGATTGTATTGCTATAAACTTCCCTCTTAGAACTGCTTTTGCTGCATCCCATAGGTTTTGGGTCGTCGTGTCTCCATTGTCATTTGTTTCTAGGTATTTTTTAATTTCCTCTTTGATTTCTTCAGTGATCACTTGGTTATTAAGTAGTGTATTGTTTAGCCTCCATGTGTTTGTATTTTTTACAGATCTTTTCCTGTAATTGATATCTAGTCTCATAGCATTGTGGTCAGAAAAGATACTTGATACAATTTCAATTTTCTTAAATTTACCAAGGCTTGATTTGTGACCCAAGATATGATCTATCCTGGAGAATGTTCCATGAGCACTTGAGAAAAATGTGTATTCTGTTGTTTTTGGATGGAATGTCCTATAAATATCAATTAAGTCCATCTTGTTTAATGTATCATTTAAAGCTTGTGTTTCCTTATTTATTTTCATTTTGGATGATCTGTCCATTGGTGAAAGTGGGGTGTTAAAGTCCCCTACTATGAGTGTGTTACTGTCAATTTCTCCTTTTATGGCTGTTAGTATTTGCCTTATGTATTGAGATGCTCCTATGTTGGGTGCATAAATATTTACAATTGTTATATCTTCTTCTTGGATCGATCCCTTGATCATTAGGTAGTGTCCTTCTTTGTCTCTTCTAGTAGTCTTTATTTTAAAGTCTATTTTGTCTGATATGAGAATTGCTACTCCAGCTTTCTTTTGGTTTCCATTTGCATGGAATATCTTTTTCCATCCCCTTACTTTCAGTCTGTATGTGTCTCTAGGTCTGAAGTGGGTCTCTTGTAGACAGCTTATATATGGGTCTTGTTTTTGTATCCATTCAGCCAATCTGTGTCTTTTGGTGGGAGCATTTAGTCCATTTACATTTAAGGTAATTATTGATATGTATGTTCCTGTTCCCATTTTCTTAATTGTTTTGGGTTCGTTATTGTAGGTCTTTTACTTCTGTTGTGTTTCTTGCCTAGAGAAGTTCCTTTAGCATTTGTTGTAAAGCTGGTTTGGTGGTGCTGAATTCTCTCAGCTTTTGCTTGTCTGTGAAGGTTTTAATTTCTCCATCCAATCTGAATGAGATCCTTGCTGGGTAGAGTAATCTTGGTTGCAGGTTTTTCTCCTTCATCACTTTAAGTATGTCCTGCCACTCCCTTCTGGCTTGTAGAGTTTCTGCTGAGAGATCAGCTGTTATCCTGATGGGGATTCCCTTGTGTGTTATTTGTTGTTTTTGCCTTGCTGCTTTTAATATGATTTCTTTGTGTTTAATTTTTGACAGTTTGATTAATATGTGTCTTGGCGTATTTCTCCTTGGATTTATTCTGTATGGGACTCTCTGTGCCTCCTGGACTTGATTAACTATTTCCTTTCCCATATTAGGGAAGTTTTCAACTATAATCTCTTCAAATATTTTCTCAGTCCCTTTCTTTTTCTCTTCTTCTTCTGGAACCCCTATAATTCGAATGTTGGTGCGTTTAATGTTGTCCCAGAGGTCTCTGAGACTGTCCTCTGTTCGTTTCATTCTTTTTTCTTTATTTTGCTCTGCAGCAGTTATTTCCACTATTTTATCTTCCACCTCACTTATCCGTTCTTCTGCCTCAGTTATTCTGCTATTGATCCCATCTAGAGTATTTTTTATTTCATGTATTGTGTTTTTAATCGATGCTTGATTCATCTTTAGTTCTTCTAGGTCCTTGTTAACTGTTTCTTGCATTTTGTCTATTCTATTTCCAAGATTTTGGATCTGGGAAATAGAATCTTGGATCATCTTTACCATCATTATTCTGAATTCTTTTTCAGGTAGACTGCCTATTACCTCTTCATTTGTTAGATCTGGTGGGTTTTTATCTTGCTCCTTCTCCTGCTGTGTGTTTTTCTGTCTTCTCATTTTGCTTATGTTACTGTGTTTGGGGTCTCCTTTTTGCAGGCTGCAGGTTCAAAGTTCCCGTTGTTTTTGGTGTCTGACCCCAGTGGCTAAGGTTGGTTTAGTGGGTTGTGTAGGCTTCCTGGTGGAGGGGACTAGTGCCTGTGTTCTGGTGGATGAGGCTGGATCTTGTCTTTCTGGTGGGCAGGTCCACGTCTGGTGGTGTGTTTTGGGGTGTCTGCAGACTTTTTATGAGTTTAGGCCACCTCTCTGCTAATGGGTGGCGTTGTGTTCCTGTCTTGCTAGTTGTTTGGCATAGGGTGTCCAGCACTGTAGCCTGCTGGTCGTTGAGTGAAGCTGGGTGCTGGTGTTGAGATGGAGATCTCTGGAAGATTTTTGCCGTTTGATATTATGTGGAGCTGGGAGGTCTCTTGTGGACCAGTGTCCTGAAGTTGGCTCTCCCACCTCAGAGGCACAGCACTGACTCCTGGCTCCTCAATTTGGGATGATGTGTTGTCTATTCATGTATTCCACAGATGCAGGGTACATCAAGTTGACTGTGGAGCTTTAATCCGCTGCTTCTGAGGCTGCTGGGAGAGGTTTCCCTTTCTCTTCTTTGTTCTCACAGCTCCCGGGTCTCAGCTTTGGATTTGGCCCCACCTCTGCGTGTAGGTCGCCGGAGGGCGTCTGTTCTTCGCTCAGGCAGGACAGGGTTAAAGGAGCAGCCTCTTCGGGGACTCTGGCTCACTCAGGCCGGGCGGGAGGGAGGGGCACGGAGTGCGGGGCGAGCCTGCAGCGGCAAAGGTCGGCGTGACATTGCACCAGCCCGAGGCGCGCCGTGCGTTCTCCCAGGGAAGCCGCCCCTGGATCCCGGGACCCCGGCAGTGGCGGGCTGCACAGGCTCCCGGAAGGGCGGTGTGGGCAGTGACCTGCGGTCGCACACAGGCTTCTTGGCGGCGGCAGCAGCAGCCCCAGCGTCCCACGCCCGTCTCTGGGCTCCGCGCTTTCAGTCGCGACTCGCACCCGTCTGTGGAGCCCTTTTAAGCAGCGCTCTTAATCCCCTCTCCTCGCGCACCAGGAAACCAAGAGGGAAGAAAAAGTCTCTTGCCTCTTCGGCAGCTCCAGAGTTTTCCCGGACTCCCTCCCGGCTAGCTGTGGCACATTAGCCCCCTTCAGGCTGAGTTCTCGCCGCCAGCCCCAGTCCTCTCCCTGCGCTCTGACCGAGGCCCGAGCCTCAGCTTCCAGCGCTGCGCGCCCCGGCGGGCGAGCAGACAAGCCTCTCGGGCTTCTGAGTGCCGCTCGGCACTGATCCTCTGTGTGGGGATCTCTCCGCTTTGCCCTACCCAGGTATGTGGGGAGTTTCTTGCCTTTTGGGAGGTCTGGGGTCTTCTGCCAGCGTTCAGTAGGTGTTCTGTAGGAGTTGTTCCACGTGTAGCTGTATTTCTGGTGTATCCGTGGGGAGGAAGGTGATCTCCGCGTCTTACTCTTCCGCCATCTTACCCGGAACTCATCCAATATTCTTAATTGAAGAGTCATATCAAGCCACTCCAAGGATAACTTGGATTGAACAAATCTACTCTACAAGACTGAGGATTAAATATAATCCAATAAGAAATTTCTTACTTTTAAGTATACTTTGTCCTTTGCAATAATCAAAATCAATACTATGAGTAATTTTTCTAAAGGTGATATTTTAGGCCCTATATGTATATAAGGTAGATGAAAGCAAACACTGAGCTATTCTTAGACATTAAATTTATCATTAGAATTGATCACTGCAAAGTAATTAGCAATCCTAGGACCCATATTGATAATTAAGAGTGCCAAATTTAATATTTCTGACATGATGCTTTAAAATCTACATATAAAATATTTCTCTTATTCTAGGCATCTTCTTTCCAATGAATTTTGGTATTTTAGATGAAACTTTTATTTTCCAAAATACTAACCATTATCATAGAATTTCTACTGAGAGAAATGAAAACTCCTGAATGTTTTCATTGTCAAACAGTAGAAATTTCAAATTATTAGAAACTCCTATTATTAAAAATCGTTATGTATATTAAATATTTTAATTTCAATTACATTCATTAATTCATGCATTAATAAATATTTATTGAATATCTAGTGCATATTGATAATTGAGGTCAAAATTAATATGTCCACTATCTTTAAAAAACACAACTGGGCTTCCCTGGTGGTGCAGTGGTTAAGAATCCGCCTGCCAATACAAGGGACATGGTTTTGAGCCCTGGTCTGGGAAGATCCCACATGTCACGGAGCAACTAAGCCCTTGTGACACAACTTCTGAGCCTGCGCTCTAGAGTCCACGTGCCACAACTACTGAAGCCTGCAAGCCACAACTACTGAAGCCTGCATGCCTAGAGCCCATGTTTTTTAACAAGAGAAGCCACCGCAATGAGAAGCTCATGCACCACAATGAAGAGTAGCCCCCACTCACCATAACTAAAGAAAGCCCACGCACAGCAACGAAGATCCAACGCAGCCATAAATAAATAAATAAATTTATAAAATAAACAAATAAAACACATTTGAAATACTTCTCTTATTCCTTTCATCTTCTCCCCAAAATAACTTGATATGTGACACTTAATGCTGGCTAACAATGCTATATAGAGCTCCTACAGCCTGATGGTTCCAGTGTAGAAGGATTTCTTATGTGGAGGTTGTGTCTGAAAGTGTCCAAATTATCCAAGTGTCCAAAGATGATCCAAAGAATGTTTGACTGTCAAAAGACCCATGCAGAAATAGTTTGATTTTTTCTGACTTAGCATTGTAAGTCACACAGCACCACTTCTGCCATATGCAATTGGTCAAAGTAGTCCCAAGCCAACACAGATAAAGAAATAAAAGAGGAAATAGATATCACTTTTATTTGAGGAGTGGTAAGTTCACAATGTAGAAGATTATGGAGGATGGGGAATATTGTTGAAAGCCTCTTTGGAAATACAACTAGCCACATGAATACAACAAATTTGAAACCAGTATAGAAGAAGAAGAGTTGTTTGAAAAAGTCTGTAGCATACTTCTTATCAATTAATTAGACAGAGGATGGGAGAGATTGGGGATAGGCAAGAGCTTATCAGGTGAGATAATATTTCACTAAAACAAGAGATGCTAGAACTTGAATGATCAGCATCAGTTTGTAGATTAACTCCAATGGCTGTTCATGGTGAATGGTTGAGCTTTATATGAACTTGACAAGTTTGCAAAGAATGACTTCAATGTAACTGTTGTTTCAAGTTTTTAAGATTTAAGTAACTGGGGAATTTTGATGGACATCAAATACTTTAAAAGTCTTAAAATCACATTAGAAAAGCATAAAAAGGGGGAGAAATTAGACAGCATGCAGGAATATATCAATTACACCCTTTTGTTTTGAAGAAAGACATTAATATTGTATCCATCACCACAGACAGCAATTGTCTTTGAAACCAGAGATCATGGGGATAGTATTGGTGAAATTCTAGTTTTAAGCAAAAAGGCTTGTAATATGCACGCCTCACCAACAAAAAAAAAAAAGAGAGAGAGAGAGAGAGAGAAAGAAAAAATATTGATTTTGAAGAATAATTTGGCAGCAACAAAATGTCTAATAAAAGATGAATGTTTAACTCAAATGTTTAAAAAACTATTAACTTTTTTCAAAAGGAAGTATTTTAATATTAACTTATTGATTGCATGCATTAATAATGCTTGAATATGTGGAATCTAGAAAAATGGTACAGATGAACCAGTTTGCAAGGCAGAAATAGAGACACAGATGTAGAGAACAAATGGATGGACACCAAAGGGGGAAAGCGGGAGGGGGGAGGTGGTGGTGGTGGGATGAATTGGGAGATTAGGATTGACATATATACACTAATATGTATAAAATAGATAACTAATAAGAACCTTCTGTATAAAAAATAAAGTAATTAAATTAAATTTTAAAAAACTTCAATCATTAAAAAAATGCTTGAATATATATTCAGTCTAAAAGCTAGATTCAAGAGATTTAAACTGAAATCTTTATCTCAAACAAAACAAAATATTATAGATAGTATAAATACTTGGAGTGTGGGGCATATAAAGACAACATATATAAATAGAGGAAAAAGAGACACAAGCAAGACACAGTGATACTCACCCTGAGTCTCATGCAGACTCTCATACATCCATTAAATATTGCACCCCTTAAAAATAGGTATAACACTGAATGCTTTTCCAAAGGGAATATGGTTTGTTATCTGTCTTAGGTGAGAATTCCTACAAAATAGGATCTGAGAAGATTTGCTTACAAGAATTCACAGGCAGTGTTTTCAAACAAAACCAGTAATGGGATGCAAGAAAAAAGATTGAGCAGAGTGAGAAGCCAATATAATTTAGTTGCTACAGAGGACAAACCATTCTGGTTTGCTTGTGACCATCCTGGTTTTACAACTAAGAGGCTCCCATTATGAAAATACTCTCTAAGCCAAATTTGGACAGGATCAGCCAATTCAATATAGAAGTGGAGAATTGCCATGGCTCTTCAGAAATGTCCTCAATGGGGGCAAAGAGATCCTGATTTACATTGACTTGGATACAAGCTCTGCCTCTAGAAGGGGGATGACTTTGGTTGAGGGGCTCCCTTCTGCTGACAGCAGCAATTTCCTAATGTCTCAAACAGTTCAAATTCAACATGATTATCACTGAATTCACAAAAGTCTCCCTCCAAATGTATCTTTTATTCTCTACCAAAGATCATGGCTATTTTCTTCTAAGTCTAAAATTAAGCTAGAGAAATGGTCTCTGACTAAACATATATTCATACTATGTGGCTTTTGGAATGTTGTTCTTTTAGTACAAAGTCAAGAGCACTAGTATTTTCTTTAGTTTTCTTACTAACTGCATGTCTATGTTATTTTTTGAGAAAAATCTCTACATTTTCATATTCCTTTAACATGTTAAAGATTTGCTTTTTATTTTACTTTTTTATTCAATATAATTGGAAATTTTGTATTTTTTATACCATATGGCCTTGGTTGAATATTTATAGCTTTATGCTTGATCTCATAGTTATTTGTAAATTCAATGGACAGTTTAAAATTAAAGTTATAATGTTCTCTTCACTGTTTTTAATAAAGAATAATATATAAAACACATAACTAGTAGGTAGTATATATAGCACCTGTTTCTTCTGGAGCATGTACTCTTGCAATTTGGTGAAGAAATGATAGTCACCCCAAAGGTAATGATGCTAATGTATGAAATCTACAGAAGCTCTTTGCTTATTTTGTGCTATCTGATTTAAAAAGTTCAAACCAAATACTAATTTACAAATGAATGGGATTATAATTTGAAGTTGAAAGAGTACTTTTGTTTTGGTTTAGATCTTGAATAAAGCAATAAGTTAACTAATTGCATGGTCTTACATATGAGCAAATAAGACAATAAATAACATTTATTGACTTCTTTCAATAATGTTAAGCATTGGTCTAAGTGCTTTACATATACCAATTTACCTAAGTTTCATATCGAGCCTTTAAATTTAATCCTGTAATTATCTCTTTTCTACAGATATGGAAATTGAAGCACTTATAAGTTAAGTACTTGTCCAAAGCCAGTGAATTAAGAGAGCTGAAATGTAAGCCACTACACTCTGTCCCTCTGGAATTGGTGAATAAAATACATTCCATGACCCTACAAGTTAGAATTGGTTGGCTATTGATCGTGGATTTGCAACATGGATGCCATAAACTCACCTTGAAGTGTGCTTTCAACAGTCTTTCCCCTGTTTGTGACATAATCTGTACATTTATATGCTATTCTAATTATCTAACAATATTGTTCTTGACTTAAAGCAAAACTTGCATTTCAACATACTTTCCTAAGATTGGGAATTAATTTTTACTGATCTTACATTTTAGGTCATTGATTTTTGTTGACCAATATTAGAACTTGGTAATGGGATTTAATGCCATGTTTAGGATAAGACTGCTTGCCAAAATTCCATCTTCCATATGAAAAAGCTAACAAAAACTTTCTTAAAGTCTGATGTTTATATATTGAATAGAAGAATATATATTAGAGGTTGTTAGAAACAAGTTTTAATGAGAGCTCTAATCTTTACAGATATGGTGGTGTAGGCTCCAAAGTTCAGGTTTGCTGAAACTGCTTCTGACTCTCTTGATACAAACTACTTAACATAATAAGTTTTACTCTACTACATGGAAAATGATAGGATATAAAATTTACAGTTATTTTTTATTTGATGTTTACAGAACGCTTTAGCATTGACAAGTTGAAGTTTATTTCAAATAAATTTGGAATTAGAGCTGATTTACTAGAGCTATATAATGCGAATTACATAGGCAATATATTTCAAGGTTTAGATATATATTGCCATTGCAGTATAGAAACAGATTGCTTATTTTCCCATGGCAGGATTATTTTGCTTTAGGGAATGAATATTAAATTCCATAAATATTTGTTGAGCCTGTTTCTCTACATTGAAGAATATGCTTGTCCCAAGTGTTTCAAAATGAAATGATATAAAATCTGGTATTTCCTTGCATGAGGTATTACTGCTACATCAGAATCTGTTCTGAGCCCTGTCTCTACACTCTGCACTTCAGATGAAGTAACTTAGCTGCTGACTCATCACATGACTCCTGTGTATACTCATATACGGAGAGGCCAGGAGTTGTGGCATAAAAACAGATTATTCCTCAAAATGACACAGGGGTTCTCTGAAATTGTCACTGGGTCATATTAGTTGAGGCACTTCTTGCTTTCTCAGTTCCTGATCTATAAATTTCCCAATGAATCTTTGACTACATTAATTCACTTAATTCTGTAAACAACCTAATGAGATAAATATTATTTCTCTTCATTTTACAAATGAGAAACCTGGGGACAATTTGTGGGTTAGCAGAGTTAGTTAATGTCCATAACCTCTACCTTCTTCATGTTTTCCTGACAGTTTGCTTGAGAATAGTTGTAGCAAACATTTATTTTCATCCATTTTGTTCAAGTAAATAATGTAGCAATGAAAAATACATGTGGAAATTCTCACTTTTCTCAAAATGATTGGCAATCAATTTACTACTCATTTTGGCAGAAAATGTTATGAGCAAAAATCAAGCAGTTATTTTTTTAAAGCATAAATATTTATATATGTATATATTTTTTTAAATGGTGTAAATAACCACTGATGTATTGGAGTTTGGCTTATACTGGCTCATGAGAGTCCATTGCTAAATTTTCAGATATTTTACAAGTTTGTTTTAAAATACAGTCATTATTTAAAATTAAATTATATAAATACACAATTATATATTATCAAAAGCAGAGGTGATAAATATTCAAAACACCAGGTTATCATATGTTTTCTATGTTAATCATGATCTATGCTCTTGAAATTATGTTTATTGTATCTGTGTGGTGAAATACTAAACAATACAGTAAGTCCCAACACACGAATGAGTTACATTCCAAGAGTGCGTTCATAAGTCCAATTTGTTCGTGAGTCTGACAAAGTTAGCCTAGGTACCCAAGTAACAAAATTGACTCTATGATACTGTACTGTAATAGGTTTATAATACTTTACACACAAATAATACATAAAAAACCACAAAAAATAAAGAAAACATATTTAATCTTACAGTACAGTACCTTGAAAAGTACAGCAGTACAGTACAACAGCTGACGTCCAGGGGCTGGACGAGTGAACAGTGAACAGGCAAGAAGAGTTACTGTAGTGGAAGGGGGAGAGGAGGTGGGAGATGGTAGAGCTGAAGAATCGTTAGCAATAGGAGATGGAGGGCAAGCTGCACAACCCCTTGTAGAGGATGCACGCACGTCACAATGTACGCCAGACACATGAACTAACTTACACTATTGGACATGTGAATGCTCATTCGCATCTTTGAAAGTTCACAACTTGAAGGTTGGTATGTAGGAAACTTACTGTAGTATTACTGCACTTCTTTCCAACTCTCTATTAAGTGACATCATGTTGGTAGATTGATATCAGCTATGATGGTAATGTTTAAACCATCATTTACACTTGATTCACTGTTTTGTTGATTGCCTAGACTTAAGAAAGTGATGGGAAAATATTAATAATGCAGATTAAACTTAAAAAGCTGCTATGTCTGTAGTCATGACATGGTGAGCACACACAAACACAAAAGGGAAAATATTTTTCTAATAACTAAACACTATCATCTGATTCAGTGAAGAACCCTTTTATATCATTGACTAATGAGGGAATTTCCAAAATATGCTTCTATTACTTAACTCTCATCCTTTTGGCTAAATAGGTAAACTTATTAAATAATATTCATGCCAAAGCACACTCATTTATCAATGATATGTGTGACTTCCTTGCATTTGTTTGTAGTCTGATTTTTTCAAATCATAGTTAAATTGCAAACACAAGTTTGCTACAGATACAAGAGGTTGGGAAAAATCAATAAAAGCATTCTGTGGAAATCAATTGGTTATGTGGAACTACAATAAGGTATTGTATTTTTATTATTTGTAAATTGTGTTCTATATATCTTTTATATCAGTACCAAAAAATAATAAGGTCATATATTATTTTCAGAGAGCTAGTTGTTAAGCATTTACCAACACACACACTACTGGTAGTGTTGAAAAGTAGTATTGCACAGAAACAATATAGCTCAGGAAATTTTCTTAAAAATATTGACAGGGTATAAGTATAGAAACATTGAAAGTTCCTGTCATGAAGTATTAATAGTTAATGAAAGAAAAAAAAAGACTGGCAAAATAAAGACATGTAAATTAGTTTCAAGAACAGATTTTTGGAGTGGGAGTTCAATGTTGTGATGGGCAGTTTTCTAAGTCGTCTTCCAATGATCCTTGCTTCCCGACACACAGGCCCTTGTGTAATCAACCACCTTCCATTGAATGTGGCTTGGACCTAGAGACTTACTTCTAACAAGTAGAATACTGCGAAGGTGATGGGATGCCACCTCTGAGATTAGACGATAGAAGACTGACTTCCATCTTGCTTGTACTGTGTATCTCTGGCTCTTCTCATGTACTTGCTCTGATAAAGCAAGTTGCCATGTAGTAAAAGTTGCTCTACAGAGAGGCCATCATGGTAAGGAACCGAGGGCAGCCAGTAGCCAAGAGCTGGGGAGGAAGTAAAGCCCTCAGTCCAAAGACACTCTGTAAATTGAATCCTGCCACAATGATGTGAGTGAGCTTGGAAGCACATTATTTCTCAAGTAAGTCTTCAGATGAGGTCCCAACGCGGTTCTACACCTTGATTTCAGCCTCTGAGAAATCCTGAAGGGAGTACCCGGAAAAGTCTTACCCAGATTCCTGACGTACGGAAACTTTGAAATAATCAATTTTGCTGTTTTAAGCCACTAGATTTTGCAGTACTTCATTAAGCAGTAATAGATATCTGGTACAATCATCATAAAAATAAAATTGAAATTAAATGTCCATTAAAATTATGCAATTGCAATTCAATACAAAATAAGCAATATTATTACCAGTAAGTAGTCTTAAAATTTAGAGTAGCTTGGTTCTTTTGAAATGTATTTTGAATTTTTAAACCTTAGTATTAACGTCTTTCCTTTGTATCTAAGATATCTCTAGTGACATTTCCACATGGCATTGATGTATTATAAAATATTAGTTCTTATATCCCTTTTTTACTTGATAGAGCAAAAGGAATAAAATCATTATAATGGTACATAGCTTGGCAGTTACTTCTAACTAGTTTATAATCCCACCATCCCTTAGGCACTGGATTTATGACCTCTGTTTAACATGTGTAATAATAGCAGTTCAAATTCCATATCATCTTAAGGGAAAACAGTCAAAATAATATATATCTCACTAGTTTTTTTTGAAACACCAGTAAGTTACCTATTTCTTCCATGTTAATTACAAATATCTTGGATGAGGGTATAACATTAATCATTATCATAAATATATTAATAATATGTTTCCTGAAAGAATACTTTTCTCAGAAGTTTAAGACCATAAAATAACCAGAAACTACAGTCTTGGTTTTAACTGAATATACTCTTCACATTTTCCATTTTTTTTCTTAAACCTATATGTGCCCGTTTAGATAGTTCTTCCTAGTAATCATAGAGGCACATGTCAAATTCTACTCAATACTTTCCCTTTAATATGGTTGTCCACTCTCTGTATTATTTCTAATTTAAAAATTATTTCACTACAAATATTTTAAAAGAGAAACAAGGAACAAATGTGTTCTATACTCTATATACATTTGACAGCTCTGAAATTCAATAAGAAACTTAGAAAGATCTTTCAAGGTTATAATCTGTGACAGTTCCTCTACATATTTAGAAATTTCCTACACTGTTTACTTAAATGTGTCTCTGTCTTTATAAAAGCTATTTGGCTACTTTTTATTTCCTGTAACTATTTGTAATGTACCTTTTCTATTGGCTTATTCTGGCATTGATTTTCGGCTTAATAATTAAGTGTTACAATTTTCCACTTCCATTTGGAAAAATGATGGTTTAAAGAGAACTCAAATGTAACTCTGTTGTGTTTATATTCTTATTTGCAATGAGATAATATTTTAATAAATTTAACTGACTAGCCAGAGAGGTAGTGATAATGTAATTATTGATGAAGGATAGATATTCTACAATAAACATACAGTGCTTATTAACAAAATTGATGATCTAATGAACTCAATCAGCTTAAGTATAAAGTAAGAAAACTTCTAATACAATTAGTTATTTTTGTATGTCAAACATATATGTTTTGTTAGAACAGATTTTTGAGTAAGACTTTGTCTCCGTTGTCCATTGTAATAGCTAAATGCTTTTATAATATTTAAATATCTCTAAATGATGTTTTATAATGTATAAAATTCATTACTCTGAAAACAATGTGATTATGGTCGTAAACATTTCTAGAAAACCTTGTATTTGAAGAATAATGACTTTGTCTAAATTTATTTCTAACACTGTTATACCTCCAATGCAATGTTAATGAAAGCTAAAATGAGGTGATCTTTAACAAGCTTTCCATTATAGCAACTTTTATTATTTGCATTTATTCATGTGACAGAGGCAGTTTTCCAAAAAAATTCTTTATAAATTCAAAGGCATATTTTAGGAGAACACTTCCATCCACCAAAGACCACAAGTAGAATACAATAAATAGAAACAATTTTAAGTGTTGTAATGAAAAATAAAAAAACATTTTTAATAGCATTTCAGTATAGGGAATTAAGAAAGTATGTATACATTAGTGAAAATGTAATCAGGAGAATTTTCTGACCAATAATAATAAACAGGTATAAATTATCATTTGCATCTATAGAGTATAATTTCTCATGAACTTTGGGGAATAACCTGGATATAATGATATATATTCAAGGGCTGTTTAGCACTAGTTTTAGATTCAAATATTAAGCCACAATTATTTTGGTATTCTTCTTTTAAATAGCGACAATTAAAATAAACTATCTAAAGAAGATATGTTTTGCCATTTCTGAAAATTGCTCTGCTTGAGGTTCAGTATTGTGTTTGCAGTGCATCCGTGTGAATTTGTCTTACCAATGGTGAATTTTTTCCCATTTATTAGTAAATTAGCAAAGACTAAACTTAACCAATGTTAATCAAAATCAATTATCAATGACAATTATATATATATATATATATATATATATATATATATATATATATATTTGTGTGTGTGTGTGTGGTACGCGGGCCTCCCACTGTTGTTGCCTCTCCCATTGCGGAGCACAGGCTCCGGACACGCAGGCTCAGCGACCATGGCTCACGGGCCTAGCCACTCCGTGGCATGTGGGATCTTCCTGGACTGGGGCACGAACCTGTGTCCCCTGCATCGGCAGGCGGACTCTCAACCACTGCGCCACCAGGGCAGCCCTATGGCAGTTATATTAATCCCAGTGATTATTCTTTCTCAGCCAACATTTGTTGATAATATTGTTTGTTTTGCATATAAAATTAAAATATAAATGACATAAATTACATTAACATTTAACTATTTATGACAAATATATGGAGCGTCTTTATTTTATGATCCACAAAAAAAGGTAAATGCTAGTTTATTAAGAATTATTTTTCTCTTAGGAAATATTTAGGTCTCATTGATTACCTCTCTGTCTCATATCTAAATTTCTGCAGAGCTTTGTTGTTATAGTATAAAAATCAATAGCAGAAAGCAAGCTAGATTCTGTTTTTTGGGATACTTTAGTTCACTGCTTTCATATTTATATATTTCTCTAATTATAATTTTTCTAATTAACTGCAAGTGATTGAAATTCACATCTGAAGCTTAGTTTTTTAAACAAATTCATCTACTTTCTTCTATGCATTTATTCATTTCAAAAAACACAATTCTAATAATTATTATGGTAATTAAACCATACTTAGTTTGATAATAACAGCATGCTGATAGTAGATCACAGTTATAATAAAATGTTTAGCCATGTTACTTTAAATCTGCAGAGCTAAATTATGAAGGCTAATAATAATAGTTAATATTTTTGAGTGTGTATTTTCCCATGCATGTTTTTAAGTGCTTTACAAACATGAACTCATTTAAATCTCAAAATGGCACTGTGAAGTGGTATCATTTTTATCCATTTTATATATGCAGAATGTAAAGAATAGAGAAACCATATAATTTTCCCAAAACAAATAAAATATTAAACATTGAAAACAGATGTCAGATTCAGCTCCCGAAGCCAAGCTCCTAGCCACCTGGACCTAGAAGGTATTATACTTAGTGAAATGTCAGACAAAGAAAGACAAATTTTTTTTTTTTTTTTTTTTTTTTGCGGTACGCGGGCTTCTCACTGTTGTGGCCTCTCCCGTTGCGGCGCACAGGCTCCGGACGCGCAGGCTCAGCGGCCATGGCTCACGGGCGCAGCCGCTCCGCGGCATGTGGGATCCTCCCAGACTGGGGCACGAACCCGTGTCCCCTGCATCGGCAGGCGGACTCTCAACCACTTGCGCCACCAGGGAAGCCCGAAAGACAAATATTGTATGTATTCACTTTTATATAGAAACTGAAAAAAAAAAAAAAAAAGAATGAATATAACTAAACAGAAACATACAGATATGGAGAGCAAACTAGTGGGGAGATAGAAAGGAGAAAGGGTCAAAAGGGCTTGGTAATTAAGAGGTACAGACTACTATGTTTAAAATAAATGATCTACAAGGATATATTGTACAACACAGGGAATATAGCCAATATTTTTAATAACTTTAAATGGAGTGTAATCTACAAAAGTATTGAATCACTATGCTGTACGTGTGAAACTAAAATTATTGTTAATCAAGTATACTTCCATAAAAAAATAAAATAAAAAAATAAGTTATTATTGATATTTTCAGGTAACTCACATGAATTACATAGAAATATATTCTAAAAATTAACTGATAATACTGAAATACTGAAATAACAATAACAACATTTAAAACATCTGTATGTATACAATGTTGTAGCACTTTGGTTTATTAAGAGTATAGTTAAGGGAATGTACTTTGAATTCATACAGATTTGGCCTCCAATCCTTGTGCTGTGACTTTGAGCCTGAATATTTTCATCTGTAAAGTGGGGACAATAATGCCTACTGATAGATATGATGTGTATAAAACCTAGCACACTGTCTACCAGTTAGGAAGTACTCATAACTTTTAGTTATTGGAATTAGTTCTATTTTAACTATAAGTTTTTAATTCCTAATAATAAAACCAACCTGGTATTTCTTATTGTTTTGGCAATAATTTTTTAATACAAAGGCTAATGCTGTTT
This sequence comes from Mesoplodon mirus, assembly GCF_964341445.2. Classification (NCBI taxonomy): domain Eukaryota; kingdom Metazoa; phylum Chordata; class Mammalia; order Artiodactyla; family Ziphiidae; genus Mesoplodon; species Mesoplodon mirus. The sequence continues at coordinate 188,059,087 of NC_138978.1, forward strand.
TTAAAATGCAACGTTATATTATGTCTTTATTACTCAACTAATTCATTTACAGTTTTAAACATTTAAGAGTCTGCATGGGAAAGAGAAATTTGGTTCTGAAGAAGGAGGTAAACTGACAAGACATTGTGACTGAAGAACTTTGCAGTATTTCATTTCTCCATATAAACTCTGATTCTAATTTGACATTTTTAAGGTCCCATTCACACTGCACAGAATCTCACTGCATTAGTAAATCATATCATATTAATAAAAATTACAATTGTGCTCTAAATTCAACTTTCAAGTTCACTAAAGAAAAAAAAAAAAAAGAATGAGATGCTTTTAGTACCACACCATAAAATTGCAGGTCTGCTTATTAAGAAAAGAACTTTATTTCAAATTTAAATATGAGGAAACAATAGGAAGGCTACTATCAAGGAGATGAGTTACTTTATTTACATACTATTTCTGCTAGTCTGTTGTTTACTACTTTAGCAATGATTTGTGTCCATTTAAGACCTTGAATCAGAAAGCCAAATTTAATTTTACATTACTTTAGCAACATACTTTTCATCTCCGTGACTGCTTTTTTTTTCTCCAAATGTTCCCTGTAAATAAAAGAGCATCAGTTTCTTAACTTATGGAGGAAAATTCTCTTAAAATTTATGAAATTTTTAATTAAAATTTTATTTTCTTAATATCAGTTTTTATTTCCCTAAAGCCATAGTGTGTGCATGTGTGTCTGTGTGTGTTTTATCTTCTTCATGTAACCTGTCTTTTTCATATGCCTTTGACTCTTTTTCACCAAACAGTATTATCAATATAATAGAAGCATAGCACTATAATAGCTGCTTCTATGAGTAAGTCTGTTTCAAGGCTAGGCCTGTTCTTGGGCAAGGATTTTGTGTAATGATATAAGCAGGACTTTTGAAAGGCCTAATATTAGGCTGTTTCCCCCATGTAATGGAAAGAAAAATTTTAAAATTTATAAGCTAAATTCTAACCTAGGCACTAGACTCTGTCCCTCTACAAAAAAGATTTGTTTATTGGTTTAGGAAAGAGTTCACAAAAACAAGGCTATTCACATTCATTGGCCATTGGCTCTTCTACATAAAGGATGAAAAATGTCTCCAGACAGAAAATGAAATTTTCTAATGAATAACAACGTGGATCTGACAGCAGTGTCCTTATCTGTAAAACAGAAGCTAGAGCACAATGAAATAATATTCTCAAAGTGTTAAGAAAAAAAAACTGCAAAATTAGAATCCAAGCCTCAGTGTATATGTCTATTGTTAAAAACAAGACCAAAATGGAGTTGCTTGTGGCTAAGATCCACTTCGCCAAACCAAGACTTAATCATAGTTTTGCTCTTCCAGAAATAGAGGCTTAAACCAACCAGCCAGGAATTGCTTGATCGGCACTATTTACATAACCTGCTGATAAACCCCTGTCATCCCCTATTAAGAAAGCAACCTTGCAAAAACCAACCTGCTATTTTTCCTGGTATAACTTCCTTGCTCTTGCTTCATTCTACCTATAAGTGTCTTTCATTGTGTACAGCTCTTTAGGGCTTTTTATATATGCTGTCTGATTCATGAATAATTAAATAAAGCCAGTAAGATCTTTTAACTTTAGTTAGTTGATTGTTTTTAAAATAGATAACAGACATAAAGTTCTTCGCTTGGGCAGTGTGTTGTTTGGGTTTTTAATTTTATTATTGTTTTGTATTATAGTGTAATGTCTTTGTGATATATATGTACATATTCTTTTGTATGCATCAAATATATTTTAATAATACTTATAGCAATTTACATATATAACACACAAAAGAACTAAAGAAACATTGTTAAATATTCATCTAAAATCTATGCTGTAAAGGATATTCTAAACATGATGTAATCTATAATAGGATGGGATTCCTTGGTGGTCCAGTGGTTAAAACTGTGTGCTCTCACTGTCAAGGGTTCGGGTTCGATCCCTGGTCGGGGAACTAAGATCCCACGTGCCACGTGACCATAGCCAATAAATAAATAAATAAATAAATAAATAAATAATTTTTTTAAAAAAGGAAAAGAGTTTTGTTAAAAAAAAACTATAATGGGAAATAAAGTTTATGTATGACAAAAAATAAGTTCGTAACAAAAATATAAACTGTAAAAATACTTGCACCATATGGACACAGAGTTAATACTCTTAAATAAAATTATAAAATAAAGCATACATATATTTGTGAAAAAGTAAACAGTACCAATAAAAATATGATAGACTATAGTGAAATATTTTATGAAATAGCTTTATAATCATACCAAAAATATGTAAATTATTTACATGTCCTTGTGATCAAACAACTGCAGGTTTACATGGTAATTAATTATTGTATTTTTTAAAATTAAATTGAAGTTGAGATTTCTAATTATAAAACCTTCAGTAATATGAATAGTAGGAAATGGCCAGTAATATACACAGCAGTTAGTTGTATAAACATACACGACATTTTCAGAAGCTCATGCAATTGAAGATTAAAAATTATGAAAATTATCTGACATAGTAGTTCCCTTTCTATTGAGTTTTCTACATTTTTATACATTTTATCAGAAAGGTATATTAATATATACATTCTAGGTTCTGGCTGGTTGCTCCACATATTTCATAATATTTCTAATATTACTTAAAAATTGAAACCAACCCAAATGCCTAAGGGAATGAATTACTTAAATATATTAAAATCCATCCATATATTAGAATAAAATCCATCTAATATAATTTTAAATAAAATGTATATGATGTGAGGGTTATTGACAAAAATTAGGTTACAATACAGACTACTTTAATTATATTTAAATTTGAAAAAAAAACTAAAAGAGAAGAATGATAGTCACTAGAGGACAGTATGATGAGATTTCAGATGATTTAAAATTATTCTAGCTTATACTTTTGTTTCTTCAACCTTTCATGTTTGATATATTACAGTTTTATATTTGTGAAATGATACCTTTTGTTTTGTTACCTTGAACCAATGACAACTTGTCCTCCATAGCCCATGCACACACAGTCCGCAAAAATGATTCGATCACAATATGGCAGCATTCCAGGGTTCTGGGCCTCCTAAATGATATGCATGGTACAGGAAATTGATTAAAAGTTTTAGAGACTTCAAAGTTTGGAGGACCGCACTGATGTCAAGAGAGAAAAGCCGTGTTAAAGGGTATCTAAGAGGAAATCTGAATTTGAGGATGGAGGACATATTGTGGATCTGATCATCAGAGGCAGGACCAAAGACATCCCCCCAGTACAACTGACACCATGCAGGCAGGCCAGCTGTTTAACAACAGATGATTAAAAAGGCAAAGGAAAGTACAAGGGCTTTTCCCAAGTTAGGATGATACATAAGACCCATGGGAGGTTATATATCACTCTGAAATCAAAGGAGAAAGAAAAAGGGGAAGGTGGGTATCTTGTATTGATTATGATGTAATATAGAATTGACCAATTTTAATAGCCAGCATGATTGAGCTACCTAGATTTAACAATGTAAATTTTCAAAATAAAAGGAGGCATCTAATGTGCTAAGCTCAATTAAATGAAAGAAACACACACATGTATTTTCATCTAAACATTTTATACTGACCACACCCTTTCCTTTATTTAACAAATACATACCTATTCAAGTCTACTGTTTGCTTTCTGTGTATCTAAAGTGCTTCCTTTGAACTGGGGTTTGCCCTTTCTTTTGTTAGGAACCTTATTGTTATTTGCAGAAAAGTTCTTACTGTATACTATTATTTAATATCTATCATAGGTATAGAACATATATCCCTTTCTGAAGGTGAAAAGGACTGTTTATTTCTCATATAATTTGAAAAATTCTGGATGTCTGTTTTGTTTGTTTTCCAAAGTTATCTGTGGCTCAGGCTGTATGCCTGCTTTTTATTTATTTATTTATTTATTTATTTATTTATTTATTTATTTATTATTTTTGGCTGCATTGGGTCTTCTCTGCTGCGTGCAGGCTTTCTCTAGTTGCGGCAAGCTGGGGCTACTCTTCATTGCAGTGCACGGACTTCACATTGCAGTGGCTTCTCTTGTTGTGGAGCGCGGGCTCTAGGCATGCAGGCTTCATTAGTTTCAGCATGCGGGCTCAGTAGTTGTGGCACATGGGCTTACTTGCTCCACAGCATGTGGGATCTTCCCGGACCAGGGATCGAACCTGTGCTTTCTGCATTAGCAGGTGGATTCTTAACCACTGCACCACCAGGGAAGCCTGTATGCCTGCTTTTTATCCTGGGTATTTTGGTATCTGTGTTATAAAAGTTATGTTGTTTTACTTTTTTAAATGTGATAAAGAGAAGGCTATTTTAAAATAATTTTGTTGAGAAAAACGATTTCCTGGTTGGAATCCTATCAAGAACAAAATTCCTCTTTGTACAGACACAAGACTGCAACTGCACATCCTTAAAAAGGCACGACCACTTTTTAATGGCTTATCCAGTCATTTTCAATTATAGACTATAAAATACATTGATTGATTCATTTATTTATTCTTTATTCACAACTTTATTGATGCTGGCTCAATGCTGTCTCTATAATTATCATCTAAGCAAGGCTTTATGTGGATTAAAGCATGATTTTACATGCATTTAGAGATTGATATGTTGCTGGGTATTGGACTTTATACTTTTGTTATCCAAACATATATTGATTCTTATTTATGCTAATGTAATCATAATTTTTCATAAAGGGATATAAATTATAAGAGTTTTTTATCCTAATTTTGTAGGATTTCAAGACTGAGGCTACACTGAAATTGAATATATGTCCCTGGTGACTGTTCTCTATATTTCCAATACCTATTTTTGTGGGGTTTTTTTTTTTTTTTGTGGCTGCACTGTGCAGCTTGTGGGATCTTACTTCGCCCACCAGGGTTAGAAACTGGGACCCAGAAGTGAAGGAACAAAGTCCTAACCACTGGACCTTCAGGAAATTCCCCCATTTTGTGTTTTTTTATTTGTATGTGGTCTGAAGAAACTCCCAGATAAATAACTAAAATTGTATCAAGGTGGTAGACTAAGAGGCAATTATTGCAAGGCAGAAAGACTCTAATCTTACCTAAAAGGCAAAGTCCTAGATAGAAGAAGAATCTGACATGATGAGCTAGTCTCAGTCACAAAATTTGGGGAACAGAGGGTTGTTGTGCTTAAAATGCATTATGGCTATTTCTACTCAGATCCATTCCAGACTAGTTATCTTCACATACTGTAGCTCCATTTAAGTTGGGAATGGGAAGTATGGCTGTCAGTGAGGGAAAGAGACAGTAATGTATAAGTAAACCTAAAAGGCCTATTACTCCAGCTATGTGTCATTTCCAATGTTCCCCACAAACAGAGGATACATTTCTCTTCCCGTTTGGTGCTGGAGGGAAAAGCAGAAGCAGTGGGTGGGACAATAGTGACAATGATATCAAAACTGTGAAGCCTTAACATTACCAGTCTGTGAGCTACAGTCCATTTTAGTGGAAGAATATGGGTTTTCTTAGTGGATTGAGTGAAGTCTTATCAGAATACAAGTCTAGCTGAGCTGCTGAAAGCTACATGGTAATAATTCACCCAAGATCAGGTCGGAGGGGATGAGAAACAAAAGAGACACTCCCATGAAAAAACAAGTTATTGTTATCTGTGCAAGAAGCAGAAAAGATTGTTTTGTTTACACTGTGTGATAACCTTGAGAAACTTCACATTGCAGAGGAAACACAGATTTAAAAATTATGGGGTTAAGGAATTGCGATTCTGTAAAGGGGCCTATAAGAGAAAGAATATTGGGCGTACTTATCGAGTTTTTTTCCATATAGTGTACAGAGTTTGGTGATGTTCAGCATTTGTTTAAACTGAAGAATTAAATAGTGGGTATAATAACATCATTTATGGTGTGCTAAGCGGGACAGGCTGTTCCTATGAAACAAGACCAAAAACTTCTCAAAATAGGTCATAATAATGGAAGACCACCAAGGGAATAAAATCAATGAAGATCAAAGAGATTTTAGGAGGAAGTGATCTGTATGGGCAAGTTTGGGATTAGGGGTTACTTTCCTTGAGTATTCTTCTCCAGGAGGCATGACAATTAGAGCTGACAAAGAAGCAATAATTTAAAATTGTCATTGACCTATGAAAACAGCTTGTTTAACAGTAATATTGACTAATTGAGGCTTCCCAATATTTGCACAGATTCAACTTGTAGTAATGTCCTGCTAAAACTGACTGACTAACTACGGGGCTCTGCCCTAGAAAAATCATGTACTTCGAGTAGCCATACACTCTGCCTTGGGGAACGTTAATGTTGCTAGTCGCATAAATGTCCTTAATTTGAGAAGAAGAATGTCATTTTGAGAAAATAAATAAATAAATGGCACCGTTCTCTGCTTGTAGTGGAGGTTCTAATTTAAATTAAATTAATTTTTAAAAAGTCAAAATTCCATTACTGAAAATTGAATCACATTGTCTGTCTAATGCCATAATCACTTTTCACTGGGTAGAAATGAGAAAAAAATGATATTATCTAGTAACAAGTATTTTTGAAATAAAAGTATTAAATGAAATTAAGTTGACTAAAAACACATTTTTAAAATGTGTGTAGTATGTACATTAAAAGTATTTACATTTTAAAGTAAAATATTTGAATTCTGTAGCAGGGCTTTAAAATAATAGCTGATCATTATTAATTTCCTCTGGTGTTTATTGTCACAATATTAATCATGATGAACTCATTTGGTATTAATGTGCATGTCATAACTAGTTCTTTGGGATTTTGACAATGATTTCAACAATGATTAATTGCATTAATTATTTTAAAGGGTTACCGATTTTCTTAATGCCTCCTACCTGACAAAAGAGTTTGAGCTGTATTTTTTTCAGGTATAGAGTATAACAGGTACATTTGTCTTCTATCCATGGAGTCAACATTAATCCCTGTGTTTAAATCTCATGTGGCTACTCCAGCTCATTTCTTGCTATTTTCATTCATAATCTCAATATGTCAACCTGATTAAAATACCATCTTTTAAAGATTAATCACCTGTAACCAGTGACTATATTTTAATATGAGTGGGAGTTGAGAAGTGAGGAACTAGATCATTAAAAAAAAGGCAACCAAAAACTTAGTTCTCAACTAAAATGTGGGAGCAAGCTGAAAAACTGTGAGATGGTAGCTGAACAAAAGCAGGAAGAGAAACATCCTTTCAGAATTCACAGGACCTTAATAAGGTCTTTCGACCACAAGAAGTCATGAAGTGGATTCTATGAGACAAGATATTACAAAGACATAGAGAATATGAATGACAGGTTTACTGATGGAACTTCAGTACCACAAGAAGTGTAAAATATTTAAATTATATGGGACACAAATACATCCAAATTATTACTTTAAAGTAACATAAACCTATTTTCTTACAGATTATATCATTATGTTTTTCTGTTTACTGCTTTTCTACTAGTATTTTTTTCTTGAAAACATCAAAAACTATTTCAGTAAGTTCTAACTCCAAAGGAAAATAAGTGAAAATAGGGTGTATGTAAATGCACTCCATATCTCTTCCTTATGATTTTTTCTTTCTTCTGCTGACCCTAACCCAAGCAATTACACACATGAAGAAACAACCTATTACACACTTGAGGACACTGTTTCTCCATATTTAAGTATCATTCCTCAACTCTTGGTTATCTAATTTCCAAACTTAACAATACATTCCAATTCTTCAAGGATGATAGCTCTTGTATTTAAATATTGTGAACTTTTATTTGCTTAAATTCTTTTAGATGAAATTTTAATCTACCATCATATAAGTTAGGGAATGTCAGATGATTTGGGGTCAGTGGATAATCATTATTGTATCAGTAGATCATTTCAGAAGAGCATTTCAATCTGGTATAGAGTGGCAGTATACAAATATTACCTTTTTGTTAATATTTCCATATTTTACTTACTTAAAACTAACTTTCAAAAATATACTTAAAATTTGTAGCATTAAGATAAATATGCTTTAAATTTCTTGCATTTAAAATTAAAGATTTGGAAGGCAATGTAGTAGAAAAAGCATGGGAAAGAGAGAAGAGAGAGAACTTTGCAAAGATTAAATCAGAATAATATATAATGAGCTTTCTTGCATTGTAATCACATAAAAATAGCAAAATCATCTATAACAACAACCACATCAATACACAGAGTCTTAGAAAACATATTCAAACTTTAAGGGAAAAAAAAGAAATCTTTAAGAGCTGGAAACACCAAGAAATCTCTGTGAAGTAAGTGCCAGTTTTTGGAATAATTAGCAACTCTAGTTAAGATAGTAGAAAAATCTGAAAGATATAATAAAAAATCTGTTATTAAAATAATTATGTAGAGAAAGAGATAAAAATAAAAGTAAATGAACAGGATAATATGAAAATCCACTAGGAAAATTTGCCAAAGAATTTATTAGAACCATGAAAAACAGCAATAGGTGATGAAATGGAAAAGTCAAATGATGGTAGAGATCTGAAGATAGAAATCATGACAGATGGAGGAGCTTCAAGTTGGCAGAGGTGTAAGACGTGGAGATCACCTTCCTCCCCATAAATAAATCAAAAATACATCTACATGTGGAACATCTCCTACAGAACACCTCCTGAATGCTGGCAGAAGACCTCAGACCTCCCAAAAGGCAAGAAAATCCCCAACTACCTGCCGTGTGACTGACAGGGTCTTGGTGCTCTGGCTGGGTGTCAGGCCTGAACGTCTGAGGTGGGAGACCGAGTTCAGGACATTTTTCCACCAGAGACTTCCCAGCCCCACGTAATATCAATTGGCGAGATCTCTCCCAGACAATCTCTGTCTCAACGTTAAGACCCAGCTCCACTCAACAACCAGAAAACTCTAGTGCTGGACACCACATGCCAAACAACTAGCAAGACAGGAACACAACCCCACCCATTAGCAGAGAGGCTGCCTACTAAAATCATAAGTTCACAGACATCCCAAAACACACCCCAGGACATGGTCCTGCCCACCACAAGGACAAGATCCAGACTCATCCACCAGAACACAGGCACCAGTACCATCCACCAGGAAGCCTATACAACTCACTGAACAAGCCTTACCCACTGGGGGCAGATACCAAAAACAACGGGAACTACAAACATGCAGCTTGTGAAAAGGAGACCCCAAACACAGTAAGTTAAGCAAAATGAGAAGACAGAGAAATATGCAGCAGATGAAGGAGCAAAGTAAAAACCCGCCAGACCAAACAAATGAAGAGGACATAAGCAGTCTACCTGAAAAAGAATTCAGAGTAATGATAGTAAAGATGATCCAAAATCTTGGAAATAGAATGGAGAAAATACAAGAAACGTTTAATAAGGACATAGAAGTACTAAAGGGCAAACAAACAATGATGAAGAACACAATAAATGAAATTTAAAATTCTCTAGAAGTAATCAAGAGCAGAATAATGGAGGCAGAAAAACAGATACATGACCTGGAAGATAAAATAGTGGAAATAACTACTGCAGAGCAAAATAAAGAAAAAAGAATGAAAAGAATTGAGGACAGTCTCAGAAATCTCTGTGATGACATTGAACGCACCAGATTCAAATTATAAGGGTCCCAGAAGAAGAAGAGAAAGAGAAAGGGACTGAGAAAATATTTGAAGAGATTATAGTTGAAAACTTCCCTAATATGGGAAAGGAAATAGTCAAGTCCAGGAAGCGCAGACAGGTCCATACAGGATAAATCCAAGGAGAAACATGCCAAGACACATATTAATCAAATTATCAGAAATTATATACAAACAAAAAATATTAAAAGCAGCAAGGGAAAAGCAACAAATCACATGAAAGGGAATCCCTACAAGGTTAACAGCTGATCTTTCAGCAGAAATTCTGCAAGCCAGAAGGGAGTGGCAGGACATACTTAAAGTGATGAAAGGGAAAAACCTACAACCAAGATTACTCTACCCAGCAAGGATCTCATTCAGATTTGACAGAGAAATTATAATCTTTATAGACAAGCAAAAGCTAAGAGAATTCAGCACCACCAAACCAGCTTTACAACAAATGCTAAAGGAACTTGTCTAGGCAGGAACACAAGAGAAGGAGAAAACCTACAATAACAAACCCAAAACAATTAATAAAATGGTAATAGGAACCTACATATTGATAATTACTTTAAATGTAAACGGATTAAATGCTCCAACCAAAAGATGTAGAGTGGCTGAATGGATACAAAAACAAGACCCGAATATATGCTGTCTAGAGGAGACCCTCTTGAGACTAGGGACACATACAGACTGAATGTGAGGGGATGGAAATAGATACTCCATGCAAATGGAAACCAAAAGAAGGCTGGAGTAGCAATTCTCATATCAGACAATATACACTTCAAAAAAAAAAAGGCTACTACAAGAGACAAAGAAGGACACTACATAATGATCAAGGGATCAATCCAAGAAGAAGATATAACAAAAACTGGTACAAAAACAGAAATATAGATCAATGGAACAGGATAGAAAGACCAGAGATAAACCCATGCACATATGGTCACCATATATTTGATAAAGGTGACAAGAATATACAATGGAGAAAAGACAGCCTCTTCAATAAGTGGTGCTGGGAAAACTGGACAGCTACATGTAAAAGAATGAAATTAGAACACTCCCTAACACCACACACAAAAAATAAATTAGCTTTTCATGCACAACCAGTTATTTTTACAAATTCATCCATATCTCTCCTGCAGTTGACTCTCTCTTGTAAGCTCCTCTCTGTACTCCAATGTGAATGTTTTATGTTATTCTTGAATAAGTAAAGAATGATATGAGTAACCTTAGGCTTCCTTTTTTAAGCTTCTTGAAAAAAGTGGAATAGTTTCAAGTTCCATTAGCAAAATTGTTAGCCCAAATCAGCTTTACACATTTGCTCCTTTAAAGCCATGGATTATTCTCTAAAGAGAATTGAAGATACACATGTCTATGTATTATGAATGTTTATATATTTCCAGTCAATATCCAGAGATATATACAGTAGACATCCCTATATTCGATCTCAGAAATGCATTTATTCTTAGGACAAATTCTCAGAATTTGAATCTGTAGAGAGCCAAGATCATATGTAAAAATAATAAATATTTTAAGATTATATAAAAATAATATTGAGGGCTTCCCTGGTGGCGCAGTGTTTGAGAGTCCACCTGCCGATGCAGGGGACACGGGTTCGTGCCCCGGTCCGGGAGGATCCCACATGCCGCGGAGCGGCTGGGCCCATGAGCCATGGCCACCGAGCCTGCGCGTCCGGAGACTGTGCTCTGCAACGGGAGAGGCCACAACAGTGAGAGGCCCGCCCACCACAAAAAATAAAAATAAAAAATAAATAATATTGAAAAGAAAGTAAATCAGGCGATTTGAGAGTGGGTAAGAAGGTAGCAAACAATCTTTATTAACAAAATAATAGTATTTATTAAAGTTTAATACATGTTTGGCAACATTCTCCATGTATTACATGTATTGGCTCATATATAACAAAAAACAAATGAGATATTAATATTTTTCCCATTTTAGAGATGAGTAAATGGACACAGAAATATTAGAGAACCTGTCCAAATTCACACAGTGAGTGACCCTTGGCAGCCAGCAACAAACCCAGTTAGTGACCCTCCAGAGGCTATGGTGAGAAATAGACCTGTTATAAAAGAAAGGACTAAATGCCAGATATGTGTTTCCACCAGTGGTGATCCTTTAAATTGTTATTACCACTTTAGAATCTCTGTCACTAGGAGAATAATCAGACATATCTCTATAATATATTTTAAAGGTGAATGTTTTGTTTGGAGTGATTATTAATGAAGTTGAGAAATGGACATTAAGCACAGGATTGGCAGAAAACAAAATGAGCTATCTTATCTCGAGATGCATGGATGCATTGAAATGCACAAAGAAAAATATTTCATTTTGAGTAGACAAGCTTATCTGTGTTCTAAGTGTAAAGCCAATTGAAACTTGGCAGGGTTTCTGCCTTGCTTTGTCTTGCATTATTTTCAATTGAATGGAAAAATGTTAATGCAACTGAGTTGGCTAAAATTATTAGGGGAAGAATGTCGCTTTTCAATTTTTTTAAAAAAATAGATCTTTATTGGAGTATAATTGCTTCACAATATTGCGTTAATTTCTGTTGCACAACAAAGCGAATCAGCCATGTGCATACACATGTCCCCATATCCCCTCCCTCTTGAGCCTGCCTCCCACCCTCCCTATCCCACCTTTCTAGGTCATTGCAAAGCACCAATCCCATCTCCCTGTGCTATGTGTCTGCTTCCCACTAGCTATCTATTTTACATTTGGTAGTGTATATATGTCAGTGCTACTCTCTCGCTTTGCCCCAGCTTCGCCCTCCCACCCCGTGTCCTCAAGTCCATTCTCTATGTCTAACTCTTTATTCCTGCCCTGCAACTAGGTTCATCAGTACCTTTTTTTTTTTAGATTCCATATATATGCGTTAGCTAAAGCAAAAGTTATTTTTTATTTTATCTGATTGAGATAGTTAATCAAAATAATATTAAATTTCCACAGCCTCAAGTGTACTCTTTTATATTTAATTATTCTCTATGAAAATGTTTATTTTAAAATTATTAAAATTAAACAATAAATTTATTCAATATATACATTTCAATTTTATTTCTTAAGTATTTTTCTCTTCATAGTGCAAAATTTAAAAATCACACCAACCACTTAATATTACTTCCTGTGTATGCATTTTAAATAAGTAGACATATAGTGGAAAAATGTAGGAGACATACTATGCTTTAACAAATCTTCTGAATGTATTGTTTACTTATGATTTTGTTTCTTGACAATCAGGTAAAGAGCACATTAAATAGTTTTTCATTCATTTACTCAAAAACTATCATAACTAAAATTCCCATATGTAGAATTTGTGAATTACCATCAAATTTATTCACTGGAATATTTTTCTTGTATTATCACCTAGTTAACAAACACCATAATGGTATTGCCAAATATAGCCATTAAGTCATTTTCCTTAAGGTATTAAAAATTCTGTGCTATCATTGAAGAAAATATATTTTAGAAATTTGGTATAACATCTTATTGGGGTATTCAATTTCATTTGTGTATTATTCTATTTAATTGACATGCAACTATATATCAACTATATTGATGCTCTGTATCAAAGATTGGCTTTTTCTGTAAAAAGCTGGATAGTAAATATTTTGTGCATTTCAGTCTGTCTCCACTACTCAGCAGTGTTCTTATGTCATGAAATCACTGATAGAGAACACATGACAAATGGATGTGGTTACATTCCAATTTTTTTTTAAACCAAACCATGGGCTAGCTATATTTGCATATGATCTACCTCACTGCCTATCACTCTCATCCTCATTTGGTTCTCTGTCTCCAATCAACATTCTGTTCTTGGACATACTTATTTCAATCCTGGATTAGAACAGTTGTATTTTTTGTGCCTTCTGATTGTAAATATCTGCCCATGTGTTCAAACCTGGCTTCTTATCAAACGTAACCTGCTCATAGAGGTCTTATCTAACTAGTTTTCTCTTACTGCTATACACACACACACACACACACACACACACACACACACACACACGCCACTCCATATGTATTAATTAGAGGATCAGATGTCCTTTTTCACAATGAAAAGTCATGGTTTGCCTTGAATAGAGCTGGCTTATTTCTGCAAATCATATGTCCCATCCAGTATAGACTTCCTCCCAGATATTACATTATTTAACCAAATATTATTAGTTGCAATACATAAGCTGGACTGGGTTGACAGAACTGGTTTTTACATACCTACTTTTGCCTTAGTGGATTCTAACAGTACATAAGATGTATATTCAGTGAACAGAGTTCCCCCTTGAACACATCATTACAGGTAATAGGTAAACATTGATAACCTGCCTCTCTTTCCCCAACCCTTTCTAGAGTCAGTGTAATAAACCTTACTTTCATGTACATAATGCCGCATATCATGTGATAGAACAAATTACACTTGAACATAAATGGCTAGAGGCAAATATTTCCAGCTCAGACATGCTAGAAGTTTCAGAGACAGCTTCCCATGGTGACCTCTTGATATGCCCATGTCATGAAGGAGGAAGTTCATGAAAGGACCAAGGGTTCAGATTGCAGGGTGACACATACATTAAATGTGCCTAAGAAATAGAGGTGCAGAAAAATATCCTTCCCATGGGCTGAGTTAGACAAAAGTGTAATTACTGAATTTCAACATTAAATTTTGTACACAAATTTTAATGTAAATAATGCTGCTATGAACATGCATGTACAAATACCTCTTTGAGACCCTGATTTTAACTTTTTGGGGTGTGTACAGACAAGTGGAATTGCTGAATCATATGTTAATTCTGTTTTTATTTTTTGAAGAACTGCTATACTATCTTCTATAGCACACTATTTTCCAAACAGTACACAAGGGTTCTAATTTCTCCACATCCTGGTCAACATGTATTTATTTATTTATAATAGCCATGGTTACTATTTATTTTAATCACGTAATCATTTTTGGAATGTTTTTCTTCAGTATCTTGGGTTTTCAGTAATATAAATTATATTTTCCTGCTGTTATTCTCCTATATATTTTTATATAATTATTTCATCAAATTTTTACAATGATTTTTCTGTTACTGTTTTTACTTCAGTACCTTACAGTAAACATCCTTGAAAACATGTCAATGATGTATTTCATTTAGACTCCTTTGTGAATGGCTGTAACTCAGAATTATCTTTCCTGCCATGTGCAAGTCTCTCCATAATGTTCAAATTAGTCTGTGGTGTTACTATGTAAAACTTTTCTAGTTGTGCTTTCCCTCATGTATCTAATCCTATTTGCAGCAAGATAGTATCATTTTTTTCGTTAAAATGACTTTGGTTTGAGTTTGGCCATTCGTCCACTTTCCCTGGCACTTTCCTGAAATATTCATTTTGTTGTGGTTTATTCAATTCAAATAAACATACTTTATTTCAGTATTCTGCTACATTTCAGACATCATGTGAGCTATATAAAGGATCAAAGCATAACACTATTCCTTTCCTGGGGAAACTCCGAATATTTCATTCAAGCCTTAAGCAAAATGTGATATATTATTCATTTGTCTGTTAACTTAGGTAAATCCTTGCTTATCACCTTTCTCAAATGTTTAGTGTTTGTTCTACTTAGCATTTTACTTTTATATCATTTTGATGATCATTTTTTACATTTTGATTTCTACATGATATTCTGTCCTACTGAGAACATTTTTTTTTTTTTTTTTTTTTTTTTTTTTTTTTTGGTACGCGGGCCTCTCACTGTTGTGGCCTCTCCCGTTGCAGAGCACAGGCTCCGGACGCGCAGGCTCAACGACCATGGCTCATGGGCCCAGCTGCTCCACGACATGTGGGATCTTCCCAGACCGGGGCACGAACCCGTGTCCCCTGCATCGGCAGGCGGACTCTCAACCACTGCACCACCAGGGAAGCCCGAGAACATATTTTTAGTTTTTATTTTATTTCCTATACATTGACATTTCTACCTGGCAGGTTTCTATATTATTTACTACTGTACAAGTAATTATTTCTTCCCCATTTATATTTTACTCTCTGTGACATCTTCATAATTAGTTGACAATTTCTGTCATTCATGATCAATATAAAAACTAGTTAATATAATTGTTTTACTGCTTTGATTTTTCTCTTGACTGCTTTATTTTTCTTTTAACTTCATGTATTCTATTTATACTCTTATTTTTATTTTTTAAGCTTCAACAATAACTTTATACAACCCTTTATTTCAGTGGCATAACTATTCTTTAAATGTTATATAAGCTTTACATAAACTTTGTATTTTCTGGATAATAATATTTTATTTAAAGCTTGAGAAAATATACAAGGTGTTTTTTTTTTTTTTTTTTTTAGGTGTTGGGGGTAGGAGTTTATTAATTAATTTATTTATTTTTGGCTGTGCCGGGTCTTCGTTTCTGTGCGAGGGCTCTCTCCAGCTGTGGCAAGCGGGGGCCACTCCTCATCGCCATGCGCGGGCCTTTCACCGCCACGGCCTCTCCCGCTGCGGAGCACAGGTCCAGGCGCGCAGGCTCAGCAGTCGTGGCTCACGGGCCCAGCCGCTCCGCGGCATGCGGGATCCTCCCAGACCAGGGCTCGAACCCGTGTCCCCCGCATTAGCAGGCAGACTCCCAACCACTGCGCCACCAGGGAAGCCCTACAAGGTGTTTTTTATCTTTCTTAGATATTTGAAAAAAATAAGTAAAGTTAATGTAATCAGAGATTAGTAGATAAAATGCTTTCCCACCCATGAATAAAAGTGCATCTTTTACTTTGTCACAAAAAGCATAGCTTGTATAAAGCATGGGGTTTTTTTTCCATCCTATCTACATACGATGATAATTTCACAGGCTTTATGTCAAGCTTTATGTCAAATTCTGACTGGGCCATGATGACCAGGTATTTGGTCAGACATCATCCTAGATAGTCCTGTGAAGCTGTTATTTTGATGAAATTAACATGTAAATTGGCAGACTTTGGGACTTACTTGGTGGCACAGTGGATAAGGATCCACCTGCCAATGGAGGGGACACGGGCTCAAGCCCTGGTCTGGGAAGATCCCACATGTCACGGAGCAACTAAGCCTGTGCACCACAACTACTGAGCCCACGTGCCACAACTACTGAAGCCCACATGTCTAGAGCCTGTGTTCTGCAACAAAAGAAGCCACCGCAATGAAGAGTGGCCCTCGCTTGCCGCAACTAGAGAAAGCTTGCATGCAGAAATGAAGACCCAATGCAGCCAAAAATAAATAAATAAATAAATAAATAAATTTTAAATAAATAAATAAGCAGGCTTTGAGTGAAGCAGATTACTCTCCTTAATACTGGTGGGCCTCACCCAATCAGTTGAAAGTCTTAATATAGTAAAGGCTGACCACCCCCACCCCTGCTCCCCAACACACACACACACACACACACACACACACACACACACACACAGTAAGAAGGAATTCTGGCAGCAGACTGCCTTTGGGTTCAAACTGCAATACAAACCATATCCCTTTGGTTCTATTGCTCTAGAGAATTCTAACATATAAAGGTCCTTGAAGACAATTCTTTACCAAACATCTATTTTTGCTAAACAAATAGGATTTCACTAATACATGCATTACTTTTCTTGAAATTATATTCATTAAAAAAATTGTATCCATTACTTATCTATCTATCTGTAGTGTATTATTCATGGTGAAGGTGAAAAAAGTACAGTCAGCCCTTTATTTCTATAGATTCAGCATCTGCAGGTTTAAATAACCATGGATCAAAAATATTTCGGGGGCTTCCCTGGTGTTCCAGTGATTAAGACTTTGCCTTCCAATGCAGGGGATGTGGTTCCGATCCCTGGTTGGGGAGCTAAGATCCCACATGCCTCATGACCGAAAAACCAAAACATAAAACAGAAACAGTATTGTAACAAAATTCAGTAAAGACTTTAAAAATGGTCCACATCAAAAAGATCTTAAAAAAATATTTGGAAAAATATTTTAGGAAGTTCCAAATAGCAAAACCTGAATTTTCTGCATGCTGGCCACTATTTACATAGCATTTATTTTGTACTTACAACTATTTACACTGTATTAAATATTATAAGTAATCTAGAGATTATTTGAAGTACATGGGAGCATATGCATAGGTTATATGCAAATACTATGACATTTTATATAAGGGACTTGAGCATCCTTGGATTTTAGTATCAGTCGTGAGGTCCTGAAACCAATCACCCTAGTGTATAATAATAAGCACTGAGACATAGTGGTGATCTAAATGTAGGAGGATGTGAGAAAGAGCTGTGTGATGCTACCTCATTAATGTATGATGACACTGTGTTCCTTTGACCTTTACCCTTAGAAACCTTTTTTCAGTACTGCAATTGCTTAATCAATAAGCTTCATTCTGACTTGGGTTCCATAATTTGTCCCAGAAGCCTTCTGCCCTCAAATAGCAATGACTAGATTGCTAAAGGAATGAGTTACCTTGTTCAAAGAATCAAATGATTCTATGAAGTCACATAAAGACCACCTTTTCTTTATTTGGTTAACCTGAATTGCCGATTAGTAAAATTTTCCTTATCCGATGTAGTTATTCGTCTAACTTTCTCCTGTATTTCCTGTACTGGAGACATTTAACATGGTGTTATGTGAAAATGAGTTCCATAAAAGAAATAAATTAACTGTATTAGACACTAAATTCTATTTTACTTTCTCTTTTCCAACTGAGCATGCATAGATACACTATTAATTTGAGTTTTGAAACATGACTCTACTAAATCTGTTTTAAGCTACTGTAAGCTCTCATTATTATATGTGCATTACTATACTGCTTTATTTTTAAGTAACTCTTGGTCATTATACACCTCAAAGTGTGATTATCAGATTAAAATGGAGAAAAGTATTAAAAGAAATATAAAAGTCAAATTCTGCTCATAATTAAGGGTGCAACATGGGAAAACTTAATTTAGAAATAGTTGAGCAAGCTACATTAGGGAAATTTGGAAAAGGTCATACAAAGCCTGATTATTAAAAAACACTCTTCCACAATTCCTATGCTGCTTGACCAGGACACTTCGGTGATCAAAGATTTAGGAAGAACTAAGAGAAAATAGTGCACACAGTTTTTTTCCTCATAATAACTTTAATGTCATATGTATAATTGGCATAAATATTGTTTTTAATGTTTGCTTGAAATGGTATATTGAAAACAGGGTCAATAAATTAAAATGTCTGAATGATCACATAATTATTTTATGTTGATAAACATGAGAACCATGGCAGTCACAAATACTACATTAAGGAATGATAGCCACACCCTGGGAATACAGCAAAATGTAACATAATTTCCTAATAGTTAGGTGGGTGGAATGTAGTTTGTGGATGTTTATTAAAGTTTATTTTAAAATGACCTGTTATTGAACTCATTATTTCAGGAGTTCACATAATGTACTGAGCTAGTAAGCCAAAGCCAGATGACTAAAAACAGTGACTTGATGCTGCATCCCCACAATGCTGTTCAAGAACCAATTGATCTTCTCCACTGGGCATTAAGTGTTCTTGGTTATGCTAAAAGGAGACTGCTTGCTCACCAGGTGTGCCTTGAAGATCCCGATTGTGTATGTGTCTCATGCCTTTTAAACCTCTAGCTTGAATCCCCACTCTAATTCAATCTCATGTTCCACTTTATAACCTCTTTTCTGGCTTGAATTACAATCGTCAGTATCAGATTCATTCTCACCATCTCCATTGCAATAACAACTAACATATAAGATGCTTATTATGTTCCAGGCACTGTATAGATAACTTCCACACATCATTTCATCATTTCATTGAATCCTCACAGCACGCTCACAGAGCATCCACTGGGGTGAACAGGGATTGCCAAGAAGCGATGGATTCCAGAGTCTGCGTTGTTGATCACTACCTTCACCGGATGTCTTACACACAGTCTCAACAGTGTGAAGACAAAACTCCTGGCTGCTACACTAAATATACTACTCTTCCTCGTTTCCCTGTGTCATCAAACAGCAATGCTAATGTCTTCCATATGGTCTCATTTCTCACCCGTAATAATCTCACCAGATTTTTATAGTCACCTTTGAACTGCTGTTTCTCTTCAGTCTCTCCACCACATGCTGCTAGATTTAACGTTCTAAAATGCAAATATGATCTTGCCCTGTCACTGCTTGAAATCTGTCAGCGTTTTAGAAATACATTTCAGGTCCTTAGCATGACGTCCAAATACTCTTCAATGCGTGGCCAATAGTAACTGTCCAGTGTCATCTCTCATATCTTTGCTGGCAATCATTAACAGTATGTGCACAACACATCAAACTACTTGTTCACTGAACGTGCTGGGGAAATAAACTCACACAAAAGAGACAAAACAAAACAAACAAACAAAAAAATTCCACCGCCACCAATCACAAAATGTGCTTCGAGAGGTTATAAGATCCAGGAACACACCAGCTGCAGAAAAGCCAATTCCAATGATCTCAGCTGCCTATAGCCTTAAAACCAGTGATTGCCAGGTCTTTACCCAGGGAGCCTGCAAACCTCACAGATGATATTTACTCACAATAGTGCAAGCAAGTGTGGGAGAGAAATAATGATTGATAGCTTCTTTTTTTTTCTGCCTCTCAAATCTTTTAAGAATGTATGTATTGGCAAAATGTTGTCTCTTGCAACTTGACTGACAACAGACTCCTGACATTGTAGTTACATGGGCCTTAGCTGTGCTCCAGATAAAATGTTAGGCTATGGATGGTGATGAGTATTGACATATCCTATGTTCAAAATATACAAGAATCTAAGCTTCTCACAATTCCCTGATACCTGTACTTCCCTGGTCCAAGCCAGCATAATCTTTGACTATAGTACAGCATTTGCCTTTAACCGACCACAATGTTTTCTTTTGCCTCCCCCTAATGCTCAGGCCAGCAGCCAGAATGTTCCTTTAAAACTGTACATCAAATCACACCACTCCTCTGAGCAAGACCTTCCAATAGATATTAATCTCATTCAAAATAAAAGTCAGCATCCTTTAAAGGCCTACAAAGTCCACTATGATTTAGTTCCCAGTTATCTTTCTGACCCTTTTCCTCCTATTACTTTTCCTCTTCACTCACTAGACTCCAGTTTTACTGGCCTCCTTGAGGTTTCTTTAGCAGCCCAGCCATCCTTCAACTGTAGGAATTTTGTATTCATCCTTCCTCACCAATAACAACCTCTCTCACGTGTTCCTATGACTCACTTCCTCACATCACTTACATCTTTGTCTTTTCTCAAATGTTAATTTCACAGTGAAGTCTTCACTCAATATCGTATTTATAATTGCACAAAGTTCCCCAGCCCAGATGGAACTTCTTATCTCCCTTCCTGCTCTGTTTTCTCCCATTACACTTATCATCTTCTAATAAATTTTACAACTTATTTTACTTTCTCTCTCTATTTATCTCTTTTTATTGTCTTATGTTGTCTTTTTGTATTGTGTCTTCCCTACCAACTAAATTCCTCAAGCACCAAGATTTTTGGCTGATTTTTCTCACCTCCATAATGTCAGAAACAAGAACAGAGCTTCATACAGAGCAGAAGCACAATAAATGTAACTATGCTGAATGAAACGAATTGAGGGAGGGGTGAAGTATTCTAGATTCAAGAGACAATGTGTGGAGGAGGAAGGAGACCATGCATGCCACAGAAAATGCAAGGTCAGACTTGCAGAAACCTACAATCAGTGACGGACTATAGAGGTAGGGGGACAGAAATAGAAGAAGATACATGGCATTATTCATTTATGAAAACCCATAAAATTATACAACACAAAGAGTGAAACCTAATGTAAATTGTGGACTTAATAATAACATATCAATATTGGTTTATCTGATGAAACAAATGTACCACACTAAGGCAAGGAGTTAATTACAGCAGAAACTGTGTGTGTGTGTGTTGGGGGACAAGGGAGTGGGAACTCTGTATGTGCTGTGCAATTTCTCTATAAACTTAAAACTACTCTAAAAAAATAGTCTGTTGAAAAAGATTTAAAAAGGTCTTTCAGTTATTTCCCTAGAAGTTCACATGCCTGTCAGCTCCCAATTACCTTTTCAATTTTAGATTACTTACTCATTTATGGTTTTAAACTCCGTCTCCTTAGGTCAGTGGTCAAATTCATGACTTTAGCTTTCTTTCTCTGCCCTTAAGAGTAATTAAATTAAGTTCAATATTAAGGAAAATTTCTATATCATTCAGGTTTGATTTAGGAGGCATCGTAGTTGATGATGCCACTTTGTCCTCTTCTGGTTCTCACTGTGAAGGACTTTGCTTCCTCTGGGCCTCTGTGTTTATGCTGGCACCCACTTCTGATGTTGGTTGTCTTGCCATATATTCCAATCAGCAGATCTTTCCTCCATATAAACTCCTTGTCTAGATCTAGCACACTGCAAATTTACCGCCTTTCCCTGCATTGATGTGTCTTCTTGTGACTCAGGTGTTCTTGGCTCTCTTCAGACCAGGCATCAAAGCCCTCAGACCATCTATAGTTCTGGGCCATTCTGGGTAGAGGCTTTTCTAAGAGATTTGAAATCCATACAGACTATATCCAGGAAAGAGAATCTCAAATCTCCTCTGATTTGGGGGTCTGTTTACAATTGTTTGGTGTTCTATTATACAACCTCACCATATGCCTTCAGGTTTTGACCCTAAAAGAGAAAGGATATACGACTCTTAAAAACAAACATCATCTCTTTGGAAGACAGTTTGGCTGTTTCTGACAACACTAAACTCTTACCACATGACACAGCAATTAAAAACAAAGGAGTCTGTATTTAACCAAAGGAGGTGAACACTTATGTCTACAAAAAAACCTTCATACGGAAGCTTATAACTGCTTTATTCATAATTGCCAAAACCTGGAAGCAACGAAAATGTTCTTCAGTAAGTGAATGGATAAATAAACTGTGGTACATCAGACAATGGAATATTATACAATGGTTAAAATAAATAAGCTGTCAACCCATGAAAAGACAGGGAGGAATTTTAAATGCATATTTCTAAGTAAAAGAAGCCAATTTGAAAAGGCTATGATTTCAACTATATGACATTCAGGAAAAGACAAAACTATGGAGAAAGTAAAAAGATCAGTGGAGTCCGAGGTTAGAGGGAGAGGTAAGAGGGATGAATAGGTGGAGCACAGAGGAGAAAATACTCTGTATGATACCATACTGATGGATGCATGTCTTTATATATTCGTCCAAACCCATAGAATGTACAAGAGTGTGCTTTAATGTAAACTATTGACTTCGGGTGATTATGCTGTGTCAGTGTGGGTTCATCAGTTGGGACAAATGTGTCACTCTGGGGAGTTTTAGACAATGAGAGAGGTTATGCATGTGGGAGGGGATGGGCAGGGGCATGTGGGAAATCTCTGTATCATCCTCTTAATTTTGCTGTAAACCTCAAATTGTTCTAAAAAAGTAAAATCTTAAAACATCAGTTTCTTCTATCTCTTCTTGCCTAGATATGAATCTTCTTTTTCCATCCCCAAAATGGTTTTTATCTTTTTATCTTGTATGAAAACAGTAACTTCATGTTTTGCTTTAATCTCATGTTTATGGATTTATGACTATCTCTTTCAGGTTTTTGCTTTGATATTGTAAGTCAAAGTTTCTAGAGTACAAAACCCTTTTCCCTCTAAGTGTTTTGCTCTTGAAAAAGAAAATCAAGGCTTTCAAATCTCTGTCAGTCTCCCAAAGGCATAAAAGGATAAAAAATGAGAACCACAGCATTGTGTGTGTGTGTGTGTGTGTGTGTGTGTGTGTGTGTGTGTTGGGTGAGGCTGATGAAAGTGAAAGATGAGTGTTCACTTTTACCTTATGGTGCCTCAGTATACATAACTAGAAAGCCACATTAGGACAAAGAGAAGACAGACTAAAGTTTCAAAATACATTTTGTTCATTTGAGTGAAGGGTATTAAAAATAAAATTACTCTTTTTCTGTGAGTTTATAATTAAAATTTATTTGAACATGCACTCAGAGCTGACTGAAATGACTCTGCATTTTATATTTTCATCGCAATGCATTCAAATCTTTAAAATTTCATCTGTTCATATATAAATAGAAGACCTGGATTCTGGCGCTGTGCAGAAGGAATCTCTTCTACAGGCTTAGTACACAAAAAGGATGGAGTTTAATCTGTCCTTGTTCCACCAGCACACAATAATTAGGTATCAGAAGAGAAGTTGTGAAGTGTAGCCATGTTTTCGAACTAGAGTTTCATGAATTCCCCTTTCTTCCTATATTTAATGTGATTTCAAACTTAAAGTAATTATATATGGACAAGGTTCTTTGGCTAAAAGTGAGGTTGATTATAGGAAACCCAGACACTTAGGCACTTGAAAGCAGTAAGCAATTATAGCCCATCAATTTATGTGTCCCTTTTCTTCAGAAAGTCATAATGACCTACACTTAATTATACATATCTTACTACATTAATAAGAGATCCATATGCTCTTCATTTTGAGGTCCTCAAGATCTTATAGGATTATTTTTCAAGAAGTAAAAAATAATTATTTTCATCTAATTCATATTGCAATTGACAATGCTGTTCGCACAATTAAAAATCTCACTTTTGTTATGAAATATAAAACACATTTCCTTTTTGAAATGTGTTATTATATAAGAGGAAGTGTGTGGAATATAAATAAATTGCTTATTTTGTATGTTAATGGGCTTGTGAGTAGGCCAAGAAACAGACAGGACTAATACGTGAGCCATGTTGGCTTATTCTCATGAAGAGCCTTTGCGTGCTTGTTGGTTGCTATATACAATGGGCTGAAACCACGTTGGAATAGACTGATGTTGAGTCTTAGTACTTCATCAGAGGCAAGCATTTAGGGATGTGGAGCTGACAAAATTAAGGACTTGGTCAGGGCTCAGCAAGAACAGATTGGGGAAGCTAGATGTCTGCCAGGAAGCTTACTGTAACCTCTGGGATAATGTGTCCTGGTTGTCTTTCTGAATAGATTGAGTCCTGCGGCTCTGCACAGGGAATACAACAAAGGCACAGACCACTTTAAATCACTTCCCTTCACTCCAGTGGGCAACATGAGAGCCAAAATTTCGTCCCACCCATGATAATCACCTTTATCAATGAGGTTCTGAGATAACTTGAGACCCTCCACCATCTGCATGTATAATTTGGGAGCTAAGTAGCACTGAATTATAAATTTAAATAAACAAATTTTAATTGAACACTCAATGCCAGGCTCTGTAGTGAAAGAAAAGCTGAAACATAATGAATTTAGAAAGGCCGCTGGTGACAATGTACAAAATTATTTGTACACATATATAGGCAATAATCAATTATAATTTTATGTATCAAAAACAAATAGAAATAAGTGTTTTAAAATAATACAATTAACAATAACATCAAAAAACAACCATCTAGGACTAAATCTAAGAAAAAATAAGAGACCTCTGCATTGAAAACAATAAAATGGTATTGATATAAGTAAAATTAGACTGATATAAATGGAGAGATGTATCATAAGTATGGATTAAGACATTCGATAGTATAAAATTGTTAATAATCTTACGAGGTTCATTATCCAGAATTTGATAAGCTGATTCTAGAATACATGTGGAAATATAAAGGATCAAGAATAGTCAAAACAAAGTGAAGAACAAACCTGGAGGACTTACCCTATTAAGTAATTATATACATATATATTATATAATACACTATTAACTATTTTATATATATAGTTATATTTCACTAATTTAAGTACAAAACTGGCAAAACAAATCAATGTTGTTAGAATTTAGGACAATGGTAAAAATTCCTGAAGTAAATTGCCATTTACCAATTTTACCAAATGCAGTATTTCCAGAACAAAAGAAAATGAAGAAAATGACACACATGCAATTTTTTTTTTTTTTTGGCAGGGCTGTGAGGCATGCAGGATCTTAGTTCCCCGATCAGGGATGGAACCTGTGCCCCTGCATTAGGAGTGCATAGTCTTAACCACTAGACTGCCAGGGGAGTCCCCATTACATGTAATTTTAACAGCTATTTATTAGTATAATTTTATATTTCCTTGTTATTATTGGCACAGCCTTGTGGAAAGCAAATTGGCTTTCGAAGAGGAATCATGTTGTTTTGAATTTTTTCTACAGAAAATCCCCATATGTAAAGTGCTTTCATAAAGATATTCACTGGAAGATGCATTTCTTATAGCAACAATGTGAAAGCTACTGCTGGGTCTTGGGTCTGTGGTGTATAGAGTGGCTCAAACTAGCTTTAGACTGTGGACAGCATCTCTTCACCAAGTTCACTATCAGTGACATCACACTGGCATCTCTGTTCTTTGAAGGGCTGGTTGTATAACATTTACCAGCATTGCATTGGGTGAGAACAAATCTATTTTTGAACAAATACATGTTTGCAATATTAAATGGCAATTAAAATTAAGACCCTTATACTATTCTGCTGGAAAATGCTACATTACAGTAGATTTTTTTTAATATATATTGCCAGTCCATTTGACATAGAGATGATGAGTTAGTTAAAATGATACATGAGGAAAAAAAAAAAAAGTACAGGGAAACACCATATGTTAATCTCAGAGAATATGATTTTATTATTCTTATGTGTTCCTGTGTTTTTAAATATTTTTAAAATTAGTTTATTATAGAATTTCAAAATACAATAAAGTGCATTTACTTTTTAATTTTATTCATAAAGGTTAGCAAAATTGAGAATCTTAGTTGAATTCTTATTTATTATGAAAAGTATAAGATCTAATAACTCCAAAGTTTATATCAGCTGATGCCTGCTGCTTGGTTTAAAATACTATAAGTCAATATAAATCTTCTTCATTCCAAATGTTCTAATTTACTGCATTATTTGCAATAATGATAAGATACAGATTTCATTTGGAACACTTACACAGTTTACCTTAAAATAGAGACAATAAACGAAGGATTAGCATCTTGCTATATCGTTATAAAATTCAAGAGATATGGGTAAAACAGTAAACTCTATTAAAGATGATTAAATCCATTAATTACAAAAGTCTGCAAACATTTCTGTAGAGACCCAGTATGTGTGGCATTACCTTTTAAGGTTTACATTTCACATGTAAATAAAAACTATCAAACCAAAAAATGTATTAGCACAGAAACCTAGAAGAGTCATAACACAAAAGCCAAGCAAGCAATCAATGGTTATACTGTCTCATTCGTGGCCAAGACTGTATTCATTGCAATACCACTTCAGTTTTAATCTTCTAGTATATAAGACAATGTATGCTGTAAAGTCTAGGTCACTACAGAGTTAATTAGGTAAAGTATGGTATTTGTTTTTGTATCTTTTGCTTAAAAAATAAACTTTTGGCTTCTTTGGTGCCACACCATATAAATTTTAGTTTTAATATACTATGTAATAAATTTTAATAAGTTTCTGGTTTGAAGGAGGAAGAGCTCTTTCTGCATAGGAGATTTATAAGTTGATCCAGTGAAAATGAAATTATTTTAATATATTCCTTTTCACAGCCATGTGGATAGTTGTGAACTAATTATGTTTCTGTTGGTGAAAAAAATCCAATATATTATAAAACTCATAGGAATAGGATAGTACACAATGCCAGTCTAATGGATTGTGATCTTTTTAAACTTTCAACATGTCAGACTTTCCACAAGAATATCATTTAACAATATGTTGCCAAAATAGGTACTTCTAAGGGTGCATTCACCTCTTTATCTCTTTAAAGCACCCTTTAACCACCTTCTTAGCCCTTCTAGCACCTTCAGTCTACTTCATGGACCACCTGAAATTGTAAGTCAAAGTTTTCTGTTGACATCAAGAATGGAGGCTCCAGTATCTGATGTGTGGTTTCCAGATCATATCCCCAAGAATCAGTTGAGCAGTTTCCTCACACAGTAGATATATCTTCAAAGCAAAGCTAATGAAAAGCTGCAGTGAGATTTTCATTCTCCCTTTTAGTCTAATTATTTGGGAAAAATATTTAAACTTTTATATCCAGCATTATGATAGAGCAGATATATATATTTTTAAACCCTTGTGATACAAACCAGTTAGAGATTATGGTTAAATATAAAATAGCTTTTTGTATAAATAGCTGAGTTCAGGAGACAGTAGAAGTCACCAGAGCCAACACAGAGAAGGGAAAAAACAAACAAGAGGGATAAGCAAGCAGGGAGGTTTTTATGGATCTTAACGATAAGATTTCAGAATTTAAAACAGCACAGGGAAGAATAGACAAAACTGAAATGACTAACTGAGGGTAGGTTCAACACACAGAGACCCCCTCCATCCCCCTATTGTTTGGAGACCACAAAGAACTTCATGATCACAGGCTTGGTTCACAGAGGAAGGAAAACAAATCCCTGGAGAATTTGTATCAACAAGCTTGTCTTCACATCAAATTTCTGCTACCTGCCTGGTTTCTGAAAAGCTAAACAAAAAATTTAAGTGGTTTTGGGTTTATATCAAAGTATGAGTGTTGTACAAACTTTTCTGACACTAAAAAAAAATGAGTTAGAATTCAACCAGCAAAACATAACTAGGAAAAACAAAATATAAAATATATTTGGAAAGTAACAACAGACTACAAAAAAACAACTTGCAGATAAATTATGAAATCATTATGGAAATCAGGACTTTACTTAGAACTAAAAAAATGAAATCATTGTACACAGACAGCAACTTGTCATCTGCACTTAAATTTTTATTATTAGATACTTATAATAATTATAATTTTAGTATTAGGTACTTACTGAAGAAAATTATGAGTTAAAAAACCACTTAACAAATTTGAAACTGAAAAACAGAGTCAGTCAAAGAGAAATTAGAGGGAAAGCGAGAATAAAGAAAAGGCTAGAAAATAATGAACTATACAAAAAAGGTATTATTGAATGTCCAAAAACCTAATAGCTTTGTATAAAGAAAATAAAACAGGAAAACTTCTGCTAAGAATGAGCAAAATTTGTGAAAGATGCACAGATAAAAATGATTACTTCATAATAATAAAAATACATCAAAAATTTTATATAAAACCACTTCAAAAACACTTACATGTGTTTACATAATGTGAACAATTTCCTTGCAAAATGTACATTCCCAAAACTGACACAAAAAGAAAAACTGTAATGAACAGACTTTTAAAACCATTTTAGATGTTAACTCAGTGATTAAAAATTTTAAAAAGCATACACACAAACACAAAATTATCGAAGAATGTTATATATGAATTATACAAAAACTGGTAATAATTTCATGTTTAGAACAATTCAGAGAATAGCAAAATAAAACATTCCTGAACTTATTTTGTGGAACTGACATAAAGCTTTAGCAAGAAAGAAACATCTAAGAAAAGCAAATTGAATCCAAAAGCCAGTTATTTTGTCACGACAGTAGTTTTTTTTAATGTACTTTCTAGGAATTTCCCACACATTCTATTTTGTTTGTATTATTTGAGTCCAGGATTCACTAACTTAATCAAAGACTACCTATATTTATACCTATCTATTATCTATCTATCTATCCATCCATCTATCTACCTCTTCTTTCTTGTTTCTGGCTATATTGTCCTCCAGTGTAAACTAGCCTGCAGGAAGGTCAGGGGTTTCCTGATTCTCCTTTCTGAATTTCTGATGCCTTTATCTGTGTATCTTTTCCTCCTTGTCATCCTTGTTGTCTCCTGTCAATTATCAAACTCATATCAACTATTGACCATTTGACTCTGTCAGCTTGACTGAGTCCAAGGGGACGTCTCTTACATAGTACCAAATCAATCATCATTCTTAAATTTTTTTCCTTTTGTAAATAAATATTCATGACAATTGGAAATACAAGCAATATGAATAAACCATACAGGTAATACTAACATAAAAATAGTCTAAACCATATTACAGCATATGTTAATGATACAAAAACATGTGGAAGATCCAAATTAGTTTACCCTACCATTGAAAATAAGAGAAAAAAATCAGTATCAATATTGTTAACATGTTCTTATGATTCAAAAGTTTTCAAATTGTCATTTAAACTGTCAAGAAAGTAAATTTATATTGTTTCAAGCAACAATCATTATTTTTTGTAAATTTTGATCAAGATGCTTACATTTAGTAAATGCACACGTTTGTGGAAACTTTTGTAAAATGTATGTATGGATACAGCATTCATTTCTATTTACTTCTTTGAAGAATTCCAAAGTCTAAACTTTACGTATTCTTCCCAGTACCCAGGTGTTTAACTTAGGGATACACACCAGGCCCTAAGAGTTGACCCTGGCCTTGAGAAAAGAGAAAGTTACATCAGACAGAGAGAGACAGAGAGAGGAGAGAGAGTGGAGAGAGGAGAGAGAAGAGAGAAAGACAGAGAGTGAGAAGAGAGAGGAGAGAGAGAGGAGAGACAGAGAGAGAGAGGGAGAGGCAGAGAGGGGGAGAGAAGATGGGAGAGAGAGAAGAGAGGGGAGAGGGGAGAGAGAAGAAAGAGAGAGAGAAGAGAGAGGAGAGAAATCTCAACAAGGAAGTCACTAAATTTTAATATCCTAATCTCAGAATTGATATTCAATCACTTCTGTTGTGTTTGAGTCAATAAATGGAGCCCACACTCAAGAGGAGGAGATTACATACACAGAGGTCTTAGAAGCGGCCCACCATACATAATATTTAGACTCAGTAAACGTGGCTGGCTTCATAGTCTCTATGGAAACACTCCCGGAGAGTATTTGGTAATAGTTGACGCACCTAAATAAAAGTGGTTTGCAATGCTGTAATCATTGTTAAAGCAGTGTATAATTCCCTAAATTTATATAACACATAAATACGAAAATGTTGAAATGGAGGGTTATGTTTTTTACAGAGAATGTTTTCCAAAATGTATGCAGAGTACTCAGTCACTTTATACTCCTAATTTTAACAAATGATCTTTTATCATGGATAATTTTGTTTTAAAATTGTATAACAACGTACCAGAGACTATGACAGCCTAATCAGTTTAGTTAATATATCTATACAGTATTCTTTACATGCAGTAAATCATGTTTGGCATGTAAAATATTTCAACGTTGGCGTTTAAATAGATTTATGTATCCTCTACAGGTTAAACACAAATATTTTGATCATTTATGTTCGTTTCTTTGTTCTAATGCCAGTTTAGTTATGACTGATATGGATTCACTGAGGTTTAAATTTTGAATTCTAGTTTTTGCTTAAACGGAACTGAAACTAATGAGGATATTTTCAACTTTAGTGTGCTGTACCAGTCAGAAATTCAAATTAATGTCACAGAGAATAATAATAAAATTTTTAAAGGTTAATGTCAAATTTTTGAGGAAATGCTCTCATCTCTCCATTACTTTTCTTTTTTTATAAATTTATTTATTTATTTATTTATTTTTGGCTGAGTTGGTTCTTTGTTGCTGAGCGTGGGCTTTCTCTAGTTGCGGCGAGAGGGGGCTACTCTTTATTGTGGTGTGCGGACTTCTCATTGCGGTGGCTTCTCATGTTGCGGAGCACGGGCTATAGGCGTGCGTGGGCTTCAGTAGTTGTAGCATGTGGGCTCAGTAGTTGTGGTTCGTGGACTACAGAGCGCAGGCTCAGTAGTTGTGACACGTGGGCTTAGTTGCTCCGCGGCATGTGGGTTCTTCCCGGACCAGGGTTCAAACCAGTGTCCCGTGCATCGGCAGGCAGATTCTTAACCACTGAGCCACCAGGGAAGTCCCTCCATTACTTACTGATGAAAGAATTGATAAAGACCATAGAAACAAAGAGATGATGAAGTTAGAGTAAGTTCTGGAAAGTTTTTACAGCTGAATAAAATGTAAAACCCAATACAAAATAAATAAATATCAATATCTATCAAGGGCTACCATGTGTCCAGAACTCTGCTGTAAGATAATTTCACAGGAGCTTTTACAATAACGGCCATGCCAGAGGGGCTGCTCCTGGGCTAAAAAAATAACATTTGAAATTATTCCTATTATATTAAGGTTTCCACAATCAAAACACTGTCAAGCATTCCAATTTCATTTATCAATATCCTCCACCAACAAACCTACTCTAAAACAAACAATTAAACAAATGATTTTTTTATTTCCCACAGCTTGCCCAGATTTCTACTACCCTTGACTTTATGGTGTTAGGTTCCCAGGAATTTCATTTCCTACCTTTTGCCACATTTCCAAATCTGATCTTTCTTTCAAAAACTCAATTTATCCCTATCCACGTGCTTCTCTAGACTTAAGAGTGGCATCTTCCTCAACTGCACTTTCGTGGCAGTTCCTTGAGATATCTCTTAAATCCTGATTATTCTCTAACTTGCATTTTACTTATATAGGTAATTGGCATGTATCTATTTTCTGATTGAAAGCTTCATGAAGTCAGAACCCATGCCTGGGCTATCTCTGTGGTTTCATATTAGCTAGAATAATGTTTTGCAAATCATATGCAACTGACACATTTATATTGCATAAATGAGCATAGAAGCCATCACACTGCTTGCCACTGATGATTTTACAAATAAAAATTTCTTTTATTGAAGCATAGTTGATTCACAATGTTGTACAGCAAAGTGATTCAGTTGTACATATATTGAATATATACATTCTTTTTTTATATTCTTTTCCATTATGGTTTATCATAGGATATTGAATATAGTCTCTGTACTATACAGTAGGACCTTGTTGTTTATCCATTCTATATATAAAAGCTTACATCTGCTGACCTCAACCTCCTCCCCCCACTTCTCCCCCTTGGCAACCACAAGTCTGTTCTCTATGTCTGTGAATCTGTTTCTGTTCCATAGATAGATTCAGTTGTGTCATATTTTAGATTCCACATATAAGGGATATCATATGGTATTTGTCTTTCTCTGTGTGCCTTACTTCACTTAGTATAATAAACTCCAGGTCCATCCATGTTGCTGTAAATGGTGTTGTTTCCTTCTTTTTTATGGCTGAGTAGTATTCCACTGTATACACCACATCTTCTTTACCCATTCATCTTTTGATGGACTCTTAGTTTGCCTCCAAGTCTTGGCTATTGTAAAAAGGGCTGCTATGAACATTGGGGTGCTATTTTTTATGGCTATAACCTGAAGATACTGCAACATACACCCTTTCCCAATGATAAATTTTAATTCACTTTAAGAATATATGTATGCAGGTCTTAGGTATCTTCAGCTATTGGAATTTTTGTCACTTGGATGAGTCTGGGACAAAGGGCTTGTGGTACCCAGGACACCCAGGTGTTTCTCATCCCAGGACTCCCCCGCCCACCTTGTAAAACCTCCAAGATCCCAAGAGACAGGGCTTCCTCTAGGAGTGGTGGAGGCTACAGCACCTGGGGCTGATTCCGCCATTCTCTGAGACGCCCTTGAAACTCAGAGCATCCCTGCCCATCCCCCCCATCAGGGTCCACACACACTCCTACCACACTCTGAACGCCACACAGCACACACTGAGACTCCAAATGCGCCGTTTGCCTTCCTGGGAAACACCCACACTCCGCCCACCACGACCAAGCCTTGGTCCAGTCCTAGGGCACCCCTTCTCCCCCAAAAAGAAAAACAAAACAAAAAAAAACATGTAACATATATGTAAGAACTCTGTATGTAAGAATTGTTCATCATCCTGTTGTCTCCTACTGGCTGACATTCCAGGATTAAGGAGTAAGGTAGAATCATATCCCCACTTCTACTTTATTTTTAAATGTCACTTCACTGACACCAAGCATGAGACATTTTGTAAACCACAGACAAGAGGATGAATTCAGTAACCACAGAGGGCTTCATGGGAATAGGAATAGACAGTGTTAATGTAATCACAGATACACTGGGTTTAATGAATAAATTACAAAAATGGAACAGGTGAGAAACTTACTTCCCTACTTACAAACTCAGGTGTTCATCTCATACTAGCCAACAATTAACTTTACAGAGTTGTAGAGATGAGAATAATGTCAATGAAATGATGACACATTTTAGTGTTTAATATACCTAGTTATTAAATTCAGTGTTAGCCAAAAAGCAAGAATAGGTAGTATTGTCTTTATCATTACTTCTTTGCTCACCTTCGTGAAAGTATTTACTGTGGGATGGCTTGATCTAAGAATTCATATTAAAACATTTTTACATTTGTGTTAATACATCCACTTTCCTAACCAACTTTTAAAAATAATTCAGTATTAATGAGATGCATGTTAATAAATTTTCAAGTTAAGAAGCTATGATATCTCGTGTATAAAATTATGATATACCATGTATTCAACCTTAAGAACAAAATTAAATTGCTTCTACTATAGTGATTAACTTTTATTTTATTTTAATAATGTTGAAATTCTGATTCCCTGTTTATCCTGTCTTCTAATCAGTTACATAATTGTTCAGTAATTTTCTATAAGCATCATGGGCTACAGTAATTCTTAGTTTAAAGAACAATATGACATTCAGTATGGTTAAAAAAAATCAAGCTTACTTTGAAGTAAGTTATTAACAGCAAAATTTATAAACAACTTGTCATTACATGTTTTAAAAGATATCCCACATAGAAAGATATTTTGAAAAAAATTGGTAAAGAGTGTGTTTAAGGTTTGATTTTATTTTTAGATGAATTGATAGTGTAGTGATTTTTTTACATGACATTTGTTATTTTCTTTTGAAGTTTACACTCTATTTCAAGGAAAAACAGGTTAGCTCCTTGAAGCAAGATATTATACAATCTCATGTTTTTTAAGTTTAAAAAGAAAGGAAAGGGAAAGGAAGGGGGAGGAGGAGAGGAAGGAATAATGGTTCAATGAACACTCCGAATTTCTATAGTCAATTTTTAGATAAGCAAAGAGAAGAGATATAACCAGCTACACTTAATAAAATTACACAGACATAATTACATTCCACGAGTATTTGATATATACCTTCTTTATGCAGCCATACAATAAAATCAGATATTTGAGTTATTAATATATACATAGAATGGATAACATGTACATGAAAAAAAATCTTGTGATGAGTAAGTGACCACAGATCACTGAAGTTCTCCAAATTTAAAGATATTATCTGTGAAATCAGGAAGAGAAAAAAAAGGTAGAAGGAGCTGTATGTCTGATCAAGTTCAGCATTTTGTAGCTGTGGAAATTCAAGTGGAAATTGGGTGAATTCTCCAATATTCAGCAGGTGGTTAAAGGCTGGATTTTTTAATTCTCAGTTTAGTATTATATCCACTATAAATGAATTTATGAAGTCTCTGATTTATATCATATATATATATATATATATATATATATATATATATATATATATAGGCACAAAATTGTCTACTGAATGAACAGATTTGATTTTTCTAAATCAGTGACAGTCAAGCAAGTTTGTCTGCCCAGATGACCCAGAAAGTCTGTCAAATGGACAATAGGAGCCCAGGACCACTTCAGACACTTCTTTAAGTCTTTGCTCACATGCTACCAAAATACACTGTTATACCGTCATATAAGAAAATCAAGATACCCTGTTATAATATCATATAAAACAAGTTTACAGTCTTAGTGAAAATGAGATATAATTTCCACCAAAGATATTTTTGATTATGTATTTAACCTGACCAAATTATTCAAAGGAACTCATAATGTAAAATAGATAATATATATGTATGTATCTCTATGTATATTTTTTCTCTTCTTTCATTTTCATGCATTAGCTGATAGTCTTATTGCTTCTCTTTCATCACTTTATTTTAGTGGTTACAGTATAGCATAAAAACAAGGGTAAAAGCAAGTAACTGACACTAATTTTTTTATTTCTCTTTTCTTTGATGGACAGTCAGAAGAAGGGTATTACCACAAACAGACTGAAATTGTGATTTATGCTGGGTAAAGGATCAAAAGTTTAGGAAAGAGAGCTTATGGGAAGCTTCAAGATCTCAGAATTTGTAGCAGCAATTCCGGCTTGTACATGGCAGTAATTTTAACTCCTGCTGCCACCAATTGGCCCCAGATAATCACAAGAACATGGTCTTGGGTAAAATTCATTGCATTTGGTGAGTTTATTTCAGAACCATTTTATTATCCTTAATGCCTGTTGTGTTTGGCAAATATGGACTATTTAGTAGGCAAATGCATTAGCATAAAGCTCTGCCCTGTCTCCCTTTATCTTATTTTCTTTAATGGCGAAAGGTCTGTCTCTGTAGTTTAATTGTTGAAAGATAGGCATCAATAAACTCTCTGTTTTCCCCCATGTTGATATATTGCAAAGAGCTTTTTTAGATTTCCTGACGATTGAAATTTAAAACACTATCTAAACACTGTGTTTCTGATAACACTGAGAGTCTTTAAAACTTTTCCCTCCTTAAGTTAGAGTGCGTGTTAGGTCTGGCACTTTATTATGCAAGATGGTAAAGAGACAAGCAAGTTCACATTATAATTTATACCCGACCCTAATGTGTCAAATACAAAAACAGATTTACGTTTTCACTTCCACATAAACTCTATGCTTGGAATGGGTTTCTCTTAATCTCTTTGTTTTTCACTTTTCGGATTAAGTTGTCCTTTTTAAGTATTCAATATCATCATGATGTTATTTCCTATCTCAGTATGCTCAGTTTGATATGATATCTCAAATCTCATTGTATAGATTCTTGTTTTATAAAATATATTAAAAAACCTTTTTTTTCTCATTTTGAAAGACATAGTTTAAAATGATTTTTTCAAA
Source organism: Mesoplodon mirus (assembly GCF_964341445.2). Lineage (NCBI taxonomy): Eukaryota > Metazoa > Chordata > Mammalia > Artiodactyla > Ziphiidae > Mesoplodon > Mesoplodon mirus. The sequence continues at coordinate 188,095,384 of NC_138978.1, forward strand.
CATAACCCTCAATATGTATTATACTTACTTATGAAATACTTGATCTTGAAATTATATTTGAAGTTTTTAGTTGATAGTTGATATGAGTTCTGAACCTTATTTCAGGCACTGAAAATGAAATTTGATTCTGCAGCTTTCTTAAAATAAGCAAAATAAAGAATATTTTAAATGTTATACATTGATTAAAAAAAAAGATTTTCAGAGGAGAGGGAGGGAATTAAATGTGTCTGATGGAAAAGAGCTGTTTCACCCACACCCAGTCTAACTATCCAGTATTCTGGGAACATTTCATTAGTAACTCAAGCAAAGTTGAACGTCCTTCCATTTTCACAGTTACCAGATTGAATTTCCATTACATTGTCAATTATTTGTATCTCTGATAAGGCTGTTAACTTCTTGAGTAAAGTTCTTACATATTATTCATCATTTTGTGCCTGCTTACACAATCCCTGGGATGTAAGGGACACCCAGATAATGTTTTTTGTTGGACTGAATTGAAATCTTCCAAATCTGGTATAGTAACTTGCATATAGTTGATTTTAAATATTTTTTAATTTCATGAAAATAAAACCATATGCTGTCATTGTACATTTTTGATTTCAAATACTTGTAGAAAATTGCCTTCTCTAGAACCAATTTCATAGACACTACAGTTCTTGAATAAATTGTACATATTTTAATTTAAATGAAAATTTCACTACAAAAAATTGATGAAATATATAAGGACAAATAAAAGTCTTTTAAACATACTTAGATGTGTTTTCTCTAAGCTTTATTTATTTGGAATTTTGTTAAACAACATTTTTCTTCTTGTATAGAATAATAAGCTAATATTAAATATGGATTTGTATAAGGTGAAGACCTTGCAATTATTTTTTACTGGAGTTAAAAAACATAATTATTTGAAACTAATTCTTTGAGATGTTTTATTTTCTCAGATCACAGGACTGAGAAGGAGTTACAAAAGAAGATAAATATTGCACTCTTTAATGTCACATATTTATATGAATATAAATAGTATTGCAATAAGAATGTGATGTAGCCTCAAGTATATTACTATTTGTCTGACATCCAGATATGATATAATTATTCTTTTGTTGTTGAACAATTGAAAATAGATCATTGAGTGGTTCCCTTGCTGATATAGTTGGAAATCAAGAGTCAAAAGGAAGTTAGGAGATTTTGAAATGCCTCCTCACATAAATCTTAATAATTCTTGCAATTATGTTTGCTTCATTTTGAATGATTCTAGAACAGCCAAGCAGTATATCAGATGTGATAGATGGTATTTATGGCTGTGAATATGCTGAAGTATGTAAGCTGGTGATCACTAAATTGTGATTCTTCTTTTACATAATAAAAATGAGGACATCTGAAACCACTAGTGGAAGGAGATGCATTGTGGGGTGACTCATCCATCATCCACATGTCACAGGTATAAATGACTGCTTTCTTAGCTGTGACTTACCTGTCATAGGTAAATTGAAACTCTTTAAAATGTCCTTGAAACACCCCAGTTTTTACCACCATGGGACCCTGACAGGGGGTTGTGGTTCAATTCTTAATAATTAGTGTGTTACTACCTATATTTCAGGAATGCTGGCTTCAATAGCTAGGCAAGGAGAGTTATTCCCAGGTGAAATTTTTCTTGCTAAAGTCTGTGTCAGCATCAGTGCACTATTGAATATTGCTGTCTCAGTTAAATAGAGCACAGCATATGTGGGATGTGGTGCAGTTATCTCAGTCGTATATTTCTTAGCAATGGTGAGAAGATGAAAAGTGATGACAGTGAGAAGAAGGCTAATAAGTATAAGTAATGGAAGAGATTTAAATACGAGGTACACTGTAAATCAAATATTAATCACAAGCTGCCAGTGATAAATATTCTTTATATGTTATTGTCTCTTTTTCTAAATGAAGCTACTTGTGTTCAGTGGGACTGTTCACATTTTCCTTCTTTGATCACACACACGTCTTAACAATAAGATTAGGAAGATCCTGAGGCTTTGCTTCCAATTAGTCTGAAATTTTTACCTTAGTAGGAAGCTTATTGACATCATTCCACGGGGGACTTGTTTATCTAATTTTAAATTAGAAATATCTTACTCCTGCTTTTAAAAATTCTATTTATAAAGTTAAGTTATTCACATGGCTTCCTAATGAAATGTATTTTATCTTTACATAATGGGAACAAAGAAGATTTAATAAACCCAATTACCTATTTTCTATCACATCCATAATCTAGATTAGGTAAAGCCAAATCAATTTTTAAAAATATGGCCTGCGTTAATTGTCCTCAAAAATTAGTACTTGAATAATCATCTCTAGATTTCTCCTTCATCACTTTTCTTAGATCTCATATGATATAACAGAATAGCTTGTTTTCCCAAGTCTTTCATAGTTTCCTATGGGCAATACATTACAATTACCAAAAGCACCTCTGGGTATATCACTTCTTATTTTAGAGCTTAAAGATCATCAGCTGTAATAGGTAAGTCTTCTTCAGGCCAGGGCGAAAAGGGAAAAAAAATAAACATAGGCAAGCAGCAATCTCGGAATAGCTTAATTTGCCCTAGGCCTAAGCCTGACCAAGAACAGTCCGCAGAACATTGCCTGGGCATCCTCAGAGTGTAGGACCATCACAGGGATTCAGTTAACCTGTTTCCTTACAGGGAGTTTTGTTTTCAAGGCTCAGGGTCACATTCTCCTTTTCTTTGCCACGTGTTCTTCATGCTAACCCTATGCTGCCCCTTGCAGGATTTCCAATCAGTTTAGCTCTTTTTAATTTGTTCATGATCTACTAGGCATTTTTACATTTCTCCATGCTTGACTTTGGATATGTTCTTGAGTGGAAATCACTATTGTTTCTCCGCTCATGATGGTTTTGTCAACTTTGCCTAATTCTTGATCACCTACACCAAGAGAGCTGCTGATCAATTGACATACACTGCTCTGACCAATTCCTGGTCATTTATTAGTTATTGTATTATGCTCTTTCATGAGAACTTTAATTTCTATTTACACATTTATGGCTAAAAATCCTTATGTAAAACTTAATTATTCAAGACACTCTGAAGCTGGAAAGGGCTTTACTGAAGCCTCATTGGGTGGTAAACTGGGCAGAGAATGTTAGTCTCATATACCACCCTCTGGATATGATCTTCTGATAAGGATTTGCTCTATAAGTATTAGCTTCACCCCCTGAGCCCTGTACTTCTATGAGAGAGACTTCCTGGCTATAGCAGTAACTTACCCAGCTTCTCTGTGGCACAAATCTCTGCCAGCATCGGCACTATAGAAAAGGTCAGCAAAGGATCAAAAAGGTCCTTAAGTAGAAGAGTCCTGACCAGTTTGACCTGGAGAGTTATTACTTAGTACAAGAGTGGGGAAAGGATCAATCTGTTCCGGATTAATTTCTACCTCGGGGGCAAGATATGTTAAAACTCATGGTCGCTGAATGAGCAAGGGACTTTACTGCAGTATCTTCATTTCAAATATCATCCAAAGATCATCTGCTCTAGAGGAGGAAAGTACTTCTCTGCTACATATATCACACCAAAATAGGATGGAGCCGGTCTCTCCAACTGTTTAAGAAACCTGGCAGTACTTTGAGGTTCCTAGTATGAAGGGAAAAAAGTTGGGGACATAGTAGTAAATAAATAGGAATGGGGGACTGTTTATACTTACACAGGCGGAGTCTTCACCATAAGATTCTGGAAACTGTCAGGGGTATGTGATTTGTACCCGCAATTATGACATAGAATATGCCAATGACATTAATATTGTGAGCACTGCATAGTTTGTTTTTGTTTTTTCTTTTTATTTGTTTGTTTGCTTTACTTTATATGCATGATATTTTATCAGGCACTTTTTTTTTCTTTTCTTTTGGTAAATTTTATTTTAAAATAATTTCAAATATACAGAAGTTGCAAGAATAGTTGACAGCACTTTCATGTTAATAGAATGTTACTAAAGGACGAAAGTATTAAAAATAACTATAGCTACAATAATTTGTTAATGGATAAACAATATATATCGATATAAATTGTGTCATATTAAAAAAATACGCACAACATGAAAGTTGTGAGTTAAGTTTTATTTGGGGCAAAATGAGGACTATAGCCTGGGAGACAGCATTTCAGATAGTTCTGAGAAACTGCTCCAAAGATGTAGGGGGAAGGTCAGTATATATGTGATTTTGGTAAAGGGGGAATACATGCAATAGGGCACATAGTTTTTGCAGAATGTTTCTGCTAGTCACGAGGAGCAGATGTCACCGTGAAGGATTTTAGTGCTTTTCTAGATACAGGGAGATACAAGACTTGGGCTCATAAAATCATCTCCTGAAAATAGCTAACTATCTGAAGACTTGTTCTGCCAGTTTTTCCCAGAGCACAGAGTGCCTCATTGCTGCTCTCCACCTGAGCTCCTTTCAGGGGGTGTTGAAAGTCAGCAGCTGCAGCAGCACGTGATTTAATCCCTGTAGAGATAGATGGCAAGTGCCAATTTGTAGTTAATGATTATAATATCAATAGCATATAAAATGGGTAGGGGAAAGGCAAAAGTGTAGTTTTTATATGCAAGTGAATTTAAGCTTTACTTTTCATGGTATTTGCATGACTTTACCTTAAAACTCAATTTATTATTGTTACTATTACTTTATTTTACCAAACATTTTTTTGCTCTAAGGGCTATTTCTTCTTTTATTTTCCTTCTCTTTGAATTTGCCATACTTTTCCACTATTTGAATATGACATTTAATAACTTTTGTTGGAAATATATTTTTGAACGGTCTCCTTGAATATCTCTTTCATCTTAAGTGATTTACTCTTTCTTTTTATTCTGTATTATTTATACTGATAAATAAAATATATTTCTAGAAAATATTCATATTCATATTAATATATACTGATTATGTATAAATTATAGCTTTTAAAAATTAGAATATGAAGACCTTTTTTTAATGGACATGATTCTTTTTAGAGTGAGCATTCAGAGGTCACTTGTTATTCAGGTAAGATTAAAGTGGAATGGTGAGGGTTTTCTTCTGGAATGCCTCAACCCACTAAGCTTCTCCAACACTCCTAGTATTCCTTTTTCCATTTCCTTCTGCAAAAACATTGATTTGTTCCCTCTGTGGATAAACTCTATGTTGCCTGCACTATGCATGGAAGCTGAAGGGTCAATTGTGTATTAAAACAAAGCAACTTTCTAGGAATTCATCCATTTTCAGCTCTAACATTCTCTTCTTTCACTCTCCTTCCTTGGCTTCCACCACTGTTTCTCAGATCCATAGTCAAAACCTTTCCAGGACAGGTTGCCTTCCTATCTCACTGCTTTGATTACCTCTGCTTTCATTTGCCAGCACAGTTTTATAACTTTTACCTTCTCCAAATCTGGAAATCCTTTGTCCACTGTTGACCTTGTCCTGATTCTGCTATTATTGGTTTATATATATTTTTCTATTCCTTTATATTTTTATAAAATTTCAGGAGAGAAGGAGGGAAGTTCATATGTTTGGTGTAATGTCTATAAACACAATTTCCATAAAGATTTGTGAAATTTGATTTTGGTCTAACAAAACTAGCTACACCTAGGAAAAATTTTTAAATCTGTTTAAATTATATGAAGCAGTGACATTAAATATAGAAGTACATATTTTACAAATGTTGCATTTTAAAGTTGAATATTTTATCTTTAGAATTTCAAAACAAATAAAAAGACAATATTGTACCAAAGCAACATGAGAAAATGTTCTACTCTCTCATCCTTTTTTCACCTATTAAAATATTTCATACATTAAACCCCAGCAATCCATAATTCATAAGCAAGTTTGTCCTTTTCAAATGATATTCTAGCAACAACTTCCCCAGTCAGGTTAAAGAAATGGAGGTGAGGTGGAGGAGAGGAATAAAAGAGGCAAAACCTTAAACTGAAATATCAAACAATAACTTTATTCTCCTGAAATATGATTTCTATTAGATCTTATCACTAAAATGAGGGAAAAAATAAATATAAAGAGCTGGGCATCTTGATGAGGGTGTTTAGAACACCCAAATGCATAAATTATACTCAAAGATGATATTGACTCCCTAATCTATAATGTTTCAAGTACAAAAAAAATGTTTACATACATTCACATAAACTAAATATTTCAAAGCCACCTAACTCTCTGGAATTCTCTACTATAATGGAATAAAGGGGGAAACCCACTTGAGATTCTAATACTCCTAATTTTCTAAGTGCAGGAGTCCTGCAAATGTAGGCTTTCCTGAGGCTATTACTGTGTAGATAATGAGGGCCTTCCAGTACCAACATGTATTTCATAATAGCTTAGAGTTTTAAAAGCACAGGAGTGGGATTTTTGAGGACCGAAGATTTATCTAATCTTGGTTGAAAGGATTTGAGATGTAGCTTTTAGCTTCCATTCAATCTCTTTAACCTGTTCTTGTTTACTGAAAATCTGTCATTATGTTCTGCTTTGAAACTTTCTCTTATGAATGGCTTGTATGCATTGCATGGCATGTTATCCAGTCTTACTGAATAATAAAAGCTCCTTAAAGAAGGCATTAAATATAGAGAGACAGAGAACTGTTATTCCAAAACTGTATTCAACCAAAGACCACGTGTCCATTCCTCAAACTTCTTTTTCAATACTCATACCTAAAAATCTTTATTTTTTCACTGGACTATTTTCCTTGAAGTTACATAATAGCTCTTTTTATTTTTTTATTTCTTCTTCAGCAAGTGAAAAGGAAAACTACTCATATTCTAGTATAACAGATTTTAAACTTGAGTTTCTATCCTCTTTCCAACTCTACACACACACACACACACACACACACACACGGAGATAAACCTGTTTGTGTACAAGGAATGGGGGGAAAAATCAGAGGTATGAGCTGCTAGAGTTGTTAGACTTGTGAATCTTTGGATACAGAAATAGATAAAGGCCATTCGAAATTCATGTCCTACAAGAAACAAAGAATAAATAGTCTCCAAAGGAGGCAGAAGTCAGGAGTCAGGAGCTATACAGGCATACACAAGAGCTATACAGAATTCCTGTTTTTAACCAGCAGCTATAAAAAGAGGTTTGTAAAAAAAGATGTCTAAAATTCTAGACTAGATGAGCTATAAGTTTAGAAAAGGAGAGACAGAGTCTCATACACAGCAGCTGAAGGAAGCCATCTACCTGATGGCTACCTAATCCATGATATTCTCATTATTAACCATTACAGAAGTCCAAACTCTTGATAGAAGATAAGATTCTGGCTTAATCAATTTTGAAAAACAGTGACTTAGGGAGGTAGTCAATCTACCAGATACCAAGATTCATTTTAATGTCTGGAGTTGACCCTACATTAAGTAATGAGTTAAATTGAAAGCCTAGAAATACATCAAACATTTATAGAAACAAAACATTTGAGAGGGATAACACTACAAATTGGTTCATGTTTGGTGAACTATTCAATAAGTGGTTCTAGAACAACTGATAATTTATATGTGCAAAAATGAAATTCAATCCCTATTTCACAGTATGCTTCAAAAAACATGTCCAGTTAAAGACATAATACAGAAAATGAAAATTTAAAACTTTCAACATGTTACAAGTGAATATATTTATATTCTAAGGGCATTAAAACATCATATAAACAAAACAAAACAAAGTATAAGCCAAAAAGTAAAAGATAGACAGACTAGATTACATTAAATATGTTTTAGGTCTATACAGGAAAAGGCACTAGTAACAAAGTTAAAAGACAAATGATACTATGAGAAAGATATACACATGGTATAAAATCAACAAAGATTTGAATCCAAAATTTATAAAAGTGATACATATAGAATATAGAGTTTTTATTCATTTTGATATATGCTTATGTATATTAAATATACATATAAAGTACCTAATAATATATTACAAATATGTGAAAATAGATTATCACCCAGCATCCAGATTTTGGTCTCTAATGCCATTCTCCTATTAAAAAATTCCTTGAAAAAAAATCTCTGATTCTAGGAATGGACAGAAATTTTATAGGAAGAGTCTAGAGAGCTTATGGTACAAAAAAAGTAAAGTGCTCAGAAGTCCTACAATGAGTGGATGTGTCAAAGGGACACAGGACCCAACTAAAAGGGACCACAATAAATAAACTGGAAACAATTTGACAAAATAAAGTAATATTAGATCATTACAAAGGGTATAAAGTAAGTATCCATGAGTCCATAATGATATAAATAAATGATGTAATAAATAAATAAATGAGGGAGAAGATCCAAATCTCCCATGCAGAAGAATCCCAAATAATGTATGTAGATTCTCTGAACTCAAGAGCAAAGTGCATACTAAAGGATTTGAAGAGGGGGACAAAAAGGATAACCTCACAGTGAAGAATCCTGACAAATTCTACCTCTGCTGGATGGTCAAGGTTAACACCAATAGTGACAAGTCCTGTTGGTAGCATGTACCCTTGATATCGTGTGATGAAAATGAAAAATGGCACTTTACCTCTGTGGTAGTCTTCCTCAAAACAACAGCAACAACAACAACAAACACAATTCCAGTCTAGTCAGAAAAAAAATTAGACAAATCCTAATTGACGATCATTCTACAAAATGAAACAAAACTGATAACTACTCCTCAAAACTTTCAAGGCCATCAAAAATACAGAGGGTGTGAGAAACTTTTTTCTCCAGAGGAAATTAAAATGGCATACTTACTAAATGTACACCAGCAAAAAGCAAAAAGAAAGCAGAACTTGAAGTTTTGGAAAATTCTCAGACTAACCATATTGCAAAAAATGAGAAAGCACGCTGTGGAGTGAACACCAAAGGAATTTCAGGGCAACTGTTGCTAAAGAGAGTAAGGGTTTTCCTGGTGGCAGAGTGGTTAAGAATCTGCCTGCCAATGCAGGGGACATGGGTTCAATCCCTGGTCCGGGAAGATCCCACATGCCACAGAGCAATTAAGCCCACGAGCCACAACTACTGAGCCTGCGTGTCACAACTAATGAAGTCCACTTGCCTAGAGCCCGTACTCCGTAACAAGAGAAGCCACCGCAATAAGAAGCCCACACACCACAACCAAGAGTAGCCCCCGCTCACCGCAATTCGAGAAAGCCCGCGCACAGCAACGAAGACCCAACGCAGCCAAAAATAAATAAATAGGTTAAGTGTGTGGCACGGGGGTCCAAACAAGCATCTTTGCAGAAACCAGGAGTAGAGATGGTTTATCCAGAAAAGATGTGTGGAGGACCCACTTGTCAATGGCTTGAACCCTCCCGAATTGCTCAGGAGACTGGCTGATGGGTTTTGAGAATTTTATACCAGTAGAAATGTTGCCAGCCTGGACTGAAAGGGACGGAAAAAGGATGAGATGAAGTAAGAATGACCATGGATGCAAAGGACTGAACTGATGGCACCTCCTTGGGCTAAGAGGGCAGGGCTACCACCACAGTGGGACCAAAGGGCAGTGGGCTCCCCACCTGCGCAGAAAGATCCAACATCCTTCTGATTTGGACTCAGACGACAAATGCTGGAACAATATAGTGCTCTTCAAGATTTAGGGAGGAGGTCGAGAGGAAATTGATCCTGATTTGGATTTAGATGTTTTTCTTAGTAGCAGCAAGATTATTTCTTCCAGAGCATTTGAAATGTTATGCAACCAGAGGCAATATATTTTTCTTAGAAATAATAAATAACATAAAATAGGTAATTTATATAATATAGAAAGATATGAATTAAATATTAAAATATTAACAGTTGTTATCAGAATTTAATTTTCCTCAGTTTTCTTAGCCACATTTTGTAAAATAAAATTATTTTCATTTTTGTAATGAGAAAAATGTTTTTATTTATAAGGATATATATCATATTATATCTTGTATTATATACTATTTATATTATATTATACTATACAATACTATACTATATTATAATATCACCACTGTATTAATGAACTTTTCGTGTGTGTCAGGTCCATTAGAGTATTAGTCTGGGAAGAGCAATGACCTTATACAAAGACCTGATTTCTGGATTTATTGCTGCCTCTTAATACTTGGACCTTGGACAAGCCACTTAACCTTTTTAAGGTTATTTCCTTCCCTACATACCTCACAAAGTAGGTGTAAGGATCAAATGTGGTTATTTATGAAGGTTCTGTAATTCTCAGTATAAATGTCAGGAATGATTATTGCAAAAATAATTTTAACACAATTCTCAGCTTTAAAAACAGAAGTAACATGTATTTTTATTAAATAGATATTTTGAAGGTTTTAAACTGTCACCTGTCTTACAAAACATATTTATACTGGATAATAATAAAGCCCAACATTTATGTAGAATTCTATAAAAATAACCAATAGACCATGAATGTTTATGTTCAAGTGAAATATTATACTATGTATCTGAGAGAGTCTGAAAATTTATTTTAACAAATGTCATGTTTGGTAAAGAGACTAATAAATAACTAATAAATACTGAGATTTTGTATCAAATTACTTGCTCTAGATGCTATCCTTGGAATTTATTGACATTTGGGGAGTTTAGAAGTTGTTTTTGTTGTTATTTGTTTTGATTTGGTTTGGTTTAATTATAAAGAAGTTGATCTATCATCTCCCATTTCAGAAAGGACATATGCCAGTCCCATTGCACCAAAATGAAAGCTTAGGCTTCACACCTGGAAGTAATGATATAAGGTTTAGGACTGCATTTTTGAAAAGCCCTCAAAGGTTCTGAGCAATAAGAGATGGTGAGAGAGAGAGGTGCTAGATTCTTCTGATGATTACCTAACATTATGCTCTACCTTTCTGTGACCTGGATGCACAGAAGACATACAACTACAGTTTTATTTCTCAGGAATTTATATTTAGTATCTGACCTTTTTCATAGTTTTTATGTGAATTCTGGGAAAGAAAAAAGAAAAGATCTATAACTGTAAAAACTAAAACCTCAAACTAATTCTTCTTTTGTACAATACAACACCAAAGAGAGTACTTTGAGCATAGTCAAAGTTCCATAAATACTTACTGAACACATTATATAATCAAAGAAATAAAAAATCACTGCTAGGGCAGGTACAAAGTTTATATCAAGCCAAAAGTTATCTTAAGCTCTAATTTATTAACTTCTTTTGGCAGGACACAGTTTATAACACAAAATTATGACATCATGGTGACTGTGGAAGAGATCTGATTTGATATTTGTCTAGATGCAACTAACTAAGTGGGAAAAATAATGTCATTTTAGCCTTTTTGATATTCCATCTAAGGCAACAACCATATTTATTTCTTACCAGAAATGACCAACAAGAATTTAGAAATTTTTGATACCATAGTCTCTGAGTAGTAATGTGGATTGCCGACACTTAGGTAATCTAGACTATTCAATCACATTATTTAAGAGGGTTTATCTACTGGCTTCTAAGATGTATTTACAAAGAAGTTATTTTGGAAATATGTGATCATTGTTATCATGGTAACATTAGGTCATGATGTGATTTTTTTTTTGCTCTCTATGATTCTACCCATAGATTATTTCTATTTGATATATACAGAGTATATTTATTTGCCTTATTAATGTCAATAAATTTGCATGATCCATGTATTTGATCCTGTTGTTAGTTAAACATCGGAGTGAGTTTATAAAGTTAATAACTGATTGAAATTACTCCCTTTAAAAAGAAAAAGTTACATAGAGTTTTTACAAATTTACACAGACTTCTTTATGACATGTTATTTATTCTAAGGCAGCCACTTTACCTCATGATACGTTAATTTTTAAATTACTATTGCTGTTATGGTGACGAAGTGTCACAGCCAACATCTTACACACACACACTGCGCTCCTAGCAGCCACTTATGTTAACTTGAGTAATCGTGAGGCCACTGCAAGCCAAGGATTAACTCTCCCATTTACCATCACACACCGGGGAGGAGGTTTGCTGTGTGTTCTCCACATAGATGGGTAATCCAATCTCAGGACCCCATTCCGAGGGTCTGTAACAATAAATGCATTGATCAGGTTCTTGGTGAGAAGTCCACCTCCTAGTTGAAGATCTACATAGGATTTTTCTCAGGCCTGACCACAGGCAATCAGAGACTTTACATGTCAGGCATTATGGGGAAAGCTGCCCACCCCCCCCAGAACTGGCACACAGCCAGTGCACCACGGTCCCTGAAGGGAGGAGGTGCAGTCAAGAACTCAGACCCTCTGGCCGGTGGTGCTCTTCACATACATGCATTCCTAGCCCAGGTACCTTAATTCTTAGGTCCCTTCATCCTGGACAAAGATCTTCAGGCACCTCTGCTGAGACCTCCTTAGAGCAGAAAGGAGAGGAAACCTGGAAGGTCCTCTGCTCACTCTAACTCAGTACCCAGTACTTTTCCACTCCAGTCCCTCCTTTATCCCCCCACCCCTGACGGCCAGGTCCATAAAATGACCAGGGCCTTTTGTTTGGGGTGCCCTCAACAGTGAAAATATCCCAGCATCAGTGTTGATCCACCTGACCTTCAACATGCACTCCTTCCATAGGGGACAATACAATGGAGGGAGTCGACTTTTCTCAGGTTTGAGACTCTTGCTTATACCATCACAGGAAATGATTAAAGGCTTAACTCCCTCATTTTGGGCTTGTGGCTTTAATCGGCTGCTCTTCCCACACCTGGCAGCTCAGCTCTAGCTCAGCTGAGCTCCTGACAAAAAAAAAAAAATGACTCTTTCAACCTTCACAAAGTGTTGGTTATAGGAAAATCATCCAGGATGAGGAAGGGCTCGCTCATAGAGAATTCGGAACCTCTACTGGCCCTGGAAAAATCAGGGAAGGAGTAGTGCCAGAACCCAGGAGCAACGATCAGCAGAGCTATAGCTTTTGGTGGTGAGATGGACCTCCTCCGGGTGCCATGGAAGAAGATGGAGAATCAGTCTCCAAACCTGATTTCCCTGCATCTTCCAGATCATGGTAGTGCTTCCCCAGAAGCCCGTGATAAAGCAAACCCATTAGCTCAGAGCAGGAAGCAGAGTCAAGGAGGGTGGAAAGCATATCTAGAGGGGTGAATAGAAAATGCCCAGTATGTATTTAACTTCAAAAGATCTTTGTTGCTGTCCATCATATAGAGCATTAATTTAGTGTCAATTTACATCTCAAACTTTTTCTACCGCACTCTGATAAAAGTAACCTCTTTCTAAACCAAAGTCCCAGCTTACTAATTTTCTTGGGAACATCTTTTGTTCATTTCAGTCTGGAAAATTCCACACTCAAACTGGAGTCAAGGTTCTCCTATTTATACTTCTGAGTACTGTGTAATTTTAAAACTCAACCTTTTTGAGAATTCTTCCCTTTATATGCCAGATGACATTAATCCCATACTGCTGTTTGTACACTTAGAGCATACTGTCTATTTGCAAAAAAATACCATGGAATTTCAGTTTCCATAAGTTGCATGGTTGTTTCCTGTGTCTAGAACTCTCTCCCCATCTCATGTGCGGGTGTGATATTTTGCAATCTCAATTCAAGTGTCAACCTCATTTAACACCTCTCCTTCCCTCCCAGTAAAAATGATGACTCCTGTATTCGTCAAGAGTTTAAACTGAGGCCATTAAAGATATTCCAAACAGGAAGAGAGTTTCTATGAGAATGGGTTATCAAAAAATGATTGCAGGGCTTCCCTGGCGGCGCAGTGGTTGAGAGACCGCCTGCCGATGCAGGGGACATGGGTTCGTGCCCCGGTCCAGGAAGATCCCACATGCCACGGAGTGACTAGGCCCATGAGCCATGGCCACTGAGCCTGCACATCCGGAGCCTGTGCTCCGCAGCGGGAGAGGCCACAACAGTGAGAGGCCTGCGTACCACAAAAAAAAAAAAAAAAAAAAAAGATTGCAAAACCTCAAAAAAAGAGGGTCACCAGAGGTATCTGTTAGCTGTCAGAGTCAGAGCTGGCTTTTGGAGTCAGGAAGTTTCTGGAATCCAGAAAACTGCTGTTGGTGGTCCCAGCTGCCTCAGCAAGAGTGAGAAGCGATTCACACAGAGAACATACATAGGTCACAACAAAATCACATGTCTACCGAAGCACATGTGTACATGCAAAGTTTCATGCTGGAGATTTCTCGCTGGACGATGATCCATTGGGTAGACCAGTTGAAGTTGAGAGCAATCAAATCGAGACATTCATTGAGAACAATCAACGTTATACCATGCAGGACATAGCCAACATACTCAAAATATCCAGATCAAGCATTGAAAATCATTTGTACCATCTTGCTAATTGCTTTGATAGTTGGGTTCCACATAAGTTAAGTGAATAAAACCTTCTTGACCATATTTCTGCATGCAATTCTCTACTTAAACATAATGAAAACGTTCCATTTTTAAAATAAATTGTGACAGGCGATGAAAAATGGATACTGTACAAATGAACAAAAGAGATTGTGGGCCAAGAGAAATGAACCACCACCAACCACACCAAAGGCTGGTCTTCATCCAAAGAAGGAGATGTTGTGTATATGGTGGGATTGGAAGGGAGTCCTCTATTATGAGCTCCTTTCGGAAAACCAAATGACTAATTCCAGCAAATACAGCTCCCAATTAGACCAACGGAAAGCAACACTCGACAAAAAGTGTCTGTAATTAGTCAACAGAAAATGCATAATCTTCCATCAGGATAACGCAAGACCGCATGTTTCTTTTATGACCTGGCAAAAACTGTTACAGCTTGGCTGGGAAGTTCTGATTCATCCACCATATTCACCAGACATTGTACCTTAGGATTTGCATTTATTTAGGTCTTTACAAAATTCTCCTAATGGAAAAAATTTCAATTCCCTGAAAGACTGTAAAAGTTACCTGGAACAGTTCTTTGCTCAAAAAGGTAAAAGGTTTTGGGAAGATGGCACTATGAAGTTGCCTGAAAAATGGTAGAAGGTAGTGGAACAAAACAGTGAATATGTTGTTCAATAAAGTTCTTGGTGAAAATGAAAAATGTGTCTTTTATTTTTCCTTAAAAAAATCGAAGTCAGAAAGAGAAAGACAAATACCGTATGCTAACACATATATATGCAATTTAAAAAAAATGTCATGAAGAACCTAGGGGTAAAACAGGAATAAAGACACAGACCTACTTGAGAATGGACTTGGGGATATGGGGAGGGGGAAGGGTAAGCTGTGACAAAGCGAAAGAGAGGCATGGACATATATACAGTACCAAACGTAAGGTAGATAGATAGTGGGAAGCAGCCGCATAGCACAGGGAGATCGGCTGGGTGCTTTGTGACCGCCTGGAGGGGTAGGATGGGAAGGGTGGGAGGGAGGGAGACGCAGGAGGGAAGGGATGTGGGAACAGATGTATATGTATGACTGATTCACTTTGTTATAAAGCAGAAACTAATAAAAAACAAACAAACAAACAAACAAACAAACAAACCGAAGGCACTTTTTAGCCAACCCAATACTTTGTTTAATTTACCCTTGCTAGACAGAGTCCTATCTATCAATCTATCTATCTTTCTATTATCTATGTATCAATACCAAATGTGTACACTAAATATATATGCTGACTATACTAACAAAATAATTACATCTTGAAATCTACTTTTACTCTCTGCAAAACAAAATAAAACAACGACAACAAAAAGGCAAAGGAATACTGATCCTTTTAGACTTTCTTTTTATAGCCTATAATTCTGTTATTCTTTCATTATTTACTGTATTCTATTAAGTAGTCTGGCCCACATTCAGTATTCAAAGGAATTACTGCCATGTTTTAAAATTGAGCCTTCAAGACCCCAACGGCAGCATCTTGAATTTCATCTATTTTGAATCTTCAACAAATATGCCAGAATTAATTTAAAGTAAGTAGATAGTTTTACTAACAGCATTGTATTTTTTTAAAGTAAAGTATAGTTATAATTTATGCCAAGTTCTAAAGCTGCTTCTGGCAAAATGATAAACAATTTTTATTGGTTCCAACCATTTAGATTTAAAGAAAATAAATTTAAATCCTGGCTTACAGGAAACTAATATATTTTGTTTTATGATGCATGATATTATAAATCTTTAAAATAATGCAACTTCAAAATTTCTACAAAGGCATTTTCTTTTACACACTTCTAAATTTTACTAATACTGTGATTGAAATACCTGTACCTAGCTAAATTGACTTTTCTAATCATTATGCTGCCTAATTTTACAATTGGATAAAAGCTAAAATGCTTTTTTGTTTTCCTTATGGGCATAATATCCCAGTTTTCTTTCTTAAATAAATACAGTGTATGTCCTCTATTTTATTTAATAACTCAATTGACCTTGCAAATCTCTTCTTCAAAAAGTGATATATTCTTACATATGCTTTGTGAAAATGGATATTCTTCATGAGTAAAATTAATCACAAAAGTGCATTAATGCAATAACAAATTTGACCTGATTTTTAGAAATATGGGATACTTCTGAGTAAATGTCCCAAGAAATGTGAGTCAGTTAAACATGCTCACCTTCTTGGCAAGCGTTTTAACAATACAATTTTCTCCTTTGCTTTGTTCAAAACTCTGCTTTTCTTGCTATTAAATTATACTTTTGGCTCACTGAAGTGTTTATGAATCAGCATTACTTTAAGTGAATCTATCTTCACTAGCTTTAGTTTTAAATGTAGAGAGTTTCAGTGAGTAGAAAAATAAGAGTTGAATGTGAATGAAGTGTTCAAATGTAAATTATTAATCCTATCTCTTTTACAATCTGCTGCTTCTCCTCTTGAGTCTTTGATGATTTCACAAGTGATAAAGTAGTTGTATATCTAAGTGTACTAGCCTAGAATAAATAGTACATTTATTTAAGATTTCTAAATACATAATGGATGAAGACAGAACAAGTAATGCTTAGCTTTTCAGTATTCGAGGGTAGCTTAACTGGCTTTCCGTTCATCTGAAAAGAGAGCTTACGTTTCTCAAGGAAAAGAAACTCTCTTAAATAAATTTTATGAGAGTAGCATTTAAATAACAACTAGAGATTTATACATATTAATAAAATAATTGCTAACCTGCTGTCAGATTTTTTTTTAACTCTCAGATTATTGATATTTTTACCAGGATTATATATGAGAAGACTGTTTCCAAAAATAGTCAGCTTTACGACAGTAATGATGGTTAAAATTTTCACTAGTCCTATCATAGTATATTGATGAGCAATGGTCAAGTTTCAATTAAAAAAAAAACATTTTGCCTTCCTAAATCCCCCACTTGCCATTGGCTTTGCTCTTTGTGTTCTAATTAACTGGTATGTTGTTGTCTGTATTATAATGACAAGTACCAAAAGTTGAAGTTGTTCCTCTATTCTACGTGCTTGTAAGTGGGTTTCTTTTAAAATATTTTGAGATTTATTATAATAACTGTTAGCACAATGAAACATTTTTTATACAATGTTTAAATTAATTCAATTATTTCCAGGTAACTTTATTAAAGCTCTATTGTATGTATTATATTTAAGACCGGGGTCCCAACCCTCAGGCTGCAGACCGGTACCTGTCCGTGGCCTGTTTGGAACCGGGCGGTACAGCAGGAGGTGAACAGCGGGCCAGTGAAGCTTCAACTGCCGCTCCCCATCGCTCCCCATCACTAGCATTACCTCCTGAACAATCCCCCCGCACCAGTCCGTGGAAGAATTGTCTTCCAAGAAACCGGTCCCTGGTGCCAAAAATGTTGGGGACTGCTGATTTAGGACGCCACACTCAAAATTATATTTGCGAACTGCTCAAATATAATGTACTATCTCATTTCAATTCTTCGTGTCAGGAATGAGTTTATTAAGGAAATACTGGCAGGGAAGGTAAGGAACAATATATCTGTCAATTACTGTATTATTTATTTTTATTCTACTTCCACATTTTTCTTCCACATTTTCCCTCAAACTTTCTGTGAAGTTTTGTTTCAGTGTCACAAACCGCAAGTCATTATTTTTATAGTCCTTAATTAATTAAACATGCTGATATATTTTATCAATATTTGTCTTCATCATTGTTTCTTGCAAACTAAGTTTTCCCCAGGGGTTTACTTTTCTTCTCACAAAATATCCTTTAATAAAATT
This sequence comes from Mesoplodon mirus, assembly GCF_964341445.2. Classification (NCBI taxonomy): domain Eukaryota; kingdom Metazoa; phylum Chordata; class Mammalia; order Artiodactyla; family Ziphiidae; genus Mesoplodon; species Mesoplodon mirus. Next base: position 188,113,451 of record NC_138978.1, read on the forward strand.
GTAAAGAAGTTCTGGACGGACTAAATTTTATTACTATTTTTATGTTCAGTTATGAATTTAATTTTTCTTTTGTGAATTACAGTCTAATTGGCAATAAGACTTTAAAGAGGAAGTGCTATTTGCTCAAAAAGTCTAATATTTCACAAAACTACATTTTTGCATATGGGATATTTGCTGTCAGTCTAACTGGAGTTCCATGCTATAAATAAAGGTAGTATATTTTACCCCTTTGCTACCTTTTAAGAAGTTTTTGTGAATTGCTGCTTGATTCTAAGTAGTCTAGAAGTAGAATCATTTTTATTTTCCTTATTCAATATTTGTTTGCACTTTCAATTTGAGAGTTTACTTCTTTTTCTTTAGGCCACTTAACTTTGCCTTTCAAATCTGGTTTTTAATCCATTTGGAACTGATATTATTCTATAGTGTGATGTCTGGATCTAATTTCAGACCTTTTCATTTCTTTTTTCCAAATTGACACCAACCCTTTCCTAGACTTTACTGAACACCCAACTCTTTCCTCATTATTCTACAAGACTAGGTCTGTCACAATTACTTTTTCACACATGTATTGGTCTATTTTTGTGACTTCTGCTCTGTTTCATTTGTCAATGTGTGCATTTGTTGCCAATTCCACACTGTCAATTATTAGAGCTGTAATTTTGATATGGTAAAAAAACAAGTCTCCAATTTGTGTTTTCTTCTTAAAGAGTTTCTGGGTTCTTATTCATTTGCTCTTTTTAGTAAAATCAGTGTGTCATTTTGCAGGAAGACTGTCAGGATTTTGATTAGACTTACATTAAATCTACTGATTAATTTTGAGAAAATTCACATCTTTCATTGCAGTGAAATTTCCTATGATCACCTCCTTTAAAAGATTATAGTTGAATTTTATTAGATTCTTCCCTTAATGTTCTAGTTTCCTCCCCAGGAAGACTTAGTTTAAGTATCTATTATTTGTTCTATGCAATTGCTATCTTCTTTCTTGTTTTTCTTCTCTTTCTCCAATTACCCTCTGCCATGGGGGTATTTATCAAGGTTTTCTTCCACATCATTGTTAAGATCTTTAGCAATAATAATTCAACATTTTACTTCTTTAGGATCTATTCAGACTTGGTGTTTGAAAAGAAATAAATTGTATAGTTTTTCCAATGTCTCTACTCACACCACACAATCAGTGTCTATCCTCAGATCTAGGAATTATGGCACATAGATATATACACTAGTTTCCCAATCATCATTACACCACAGGTATTCCAACACACGAAACAGCTTTCCTGAGACACAGATTTCTCCTAGCTCCTGATTATTCTTTCTGAATCTTTTATTCTCTAAATTATGTAAAAAACTATAATTTTCTCTATGGGTTGCTGTTATGACCTTAATGTTTTGTTCCCATATAGAGAGTTTCACTTTTGGGGGATGATGCCTTTTGAGATGCAATGTGTTATTCTACCGTCCTCTGTATTTTGGTCTTTTACTTACTCATTTAAGGATGTTTGATAGAAAGAAAACTGTTGGTCATTCAAAAAGTAACTATTGTACTTTTCTTATGTATCAGGCACTGCACCAGACTTTGGGATCTTCCACTTGTTCCTAAAGGAGCATAAACTTTGTGATAGAGGGGGAAAGAGGGGTAAAATAGATGTAGTCCCATCAATGGATGTGAAATTAAAACTCAGATAAGTACTCTGATGGAAACAGCATTTGAACAAGGGACTCATTATTTAAAAGGCAAAATGTCTTCTCTGAAAAAGTGATATTTAACCTGAGTAGTGCTTTCAAAGACAAACTGTATCTGACAAGTTTTCTAGTTGATAAAGGCTTTGGATTTCTTAGTCAGAAGAAAGACTTTATACCCCCTAAGTTCATCTTTATAACTATAATAAGTTGGTAAAAATTCCTTTTAGATTCTGGCAATACTTTGTATGGAATTTTAAGTTTTATATGGTTGTGAATTTTCATCTTGTTCTGTGTTTCTACAGATATTTTAGGAGGAAATTTGGAAAGACTGCCCCAAGGCTGCTTATTGTAATGCCATTTAAAGCCAGAAATTGTGAATTATTTATTAACAAAAGAAAAAATATATTCAGTGCTACTGCATACCTATACTGCCTTGTTAATGTGAATTTAGGACTTTGTCATTTGATTGCCTGTGTGTGATTCATGGACATATTTACAATTGTGTGTTCAAAGGGATGGTGATCTTCTACCTAATTGTAAATAACTCTTTTTTTTTTTTTTTAAGGGGTGAGTCGAGAAGCCTTTCTGGTGGGGGGAGTAATCTGGGGTGTGACTAGAGGCAGTGGAAGGCTAAAGCAACCAACCAGGTGAGGATCACAGGTGCTAACATTTGTAAACTGTCATGGATACAGCCCTTGGGTCTCCAAGACAACGGGTCAAGGTGGATGGAGAGGAGGTTGCTCTGGAGTCTGTGGGTGCCAAGACCAGGGAGCTGAGGTCCCTGGCAGGGCCTGCAGCTGCCCAGGGTGCCGCTAGCTGCAGGCAAGATCACTCAGAGCAAGAAAAGATCCAATTCTAGTGCCGGGAGGACAAGAGCAGAGGCAGCAACAAGGAATCCTGGTTCGGCCCTTGATGGAGTGACGAGGCCCCGTGCCTCGGTGTCCCCTTCCGTGGAGCAGGGTCGGGAGCTCTGCTCCCTAGGCGCGGGGAGCACGTCTGCATTTAGCACAGCCCTGAGCCCATGTCCCCGTCGCTCCATCCATGAGCCCGCGGTGAGAAAGGCGGAGGCGCTCAGGAAAGATCTCTGCTCCGCGGGCCGCCGCTCCTCCAGTCCCCGAAGCCCGCGCTGCCCCTGTTGTGCAATGTGGACACCCTGGGGGTAGAGCTAGTCCGGGGGGTGGTCACACCGGGCAGGAGGTGCGTCCAGGGAAGTGGTCTCCCCCGGCAGGGGTCCGCATCCAGGGGGCGGTCAGCCTGGGCGGGAGCCGGGGTCCCATCCCGGAGGAGGTCCGCTGCACTTCAGACGAAGGAAGCTGAACACGGGGGCTTGGGGTCGTGCGGGAGGTCGGGGATCCAGGACGTCCCCGCCCCTACTCCGCACCCCGGGGCGGGGTGGGGGTGGGGGAGTGAGCACCCGATTTACCGGGGGAGGAGTGCTCGGCACCTGACTCCCCTCTCTTTTGGCATTTGTCTTAAAAAAACAATAATAATATTGACTGCACTAATTTTGATGATACGATGAATATTCTGACTACTACTTATTGCTAATGAGACAGGCAGTGTTTTTCTCTTCACTTATGTAATTTAATCCTCTGTATAACACTCTGCAATACGCAAAGACAAGATTTAAACCAATGGCCATGTTTTCGAATCTGTGATTCTTATTATGTTCCATTGGTTTATTCATTCATACACAAATCATGCCATATTTAATTCCCATTTATATTACAAATATATGTTCAATGCTTTGCCCAGGCAGGCAACATGCATATGATAATAGTCTGATTCCAAATATGTTCCCCTAAAACCACATTATCTTAGTTTGGAATATTTTAATTCAGGAAGGTTGGGAAAAGCAGAAGGAGATGAAGAAGAATTGTTAGTAGTAGAGCGGCCAGTGGAAAGCATGAATGAACACCAGGAAGGGAAAACATGATAAACGAGTAAACGATGGGATTGTAATGAAAAGATAGCTAACACTGCCTGTATTTTCACGTGTCCTCATATGATTTAGACCTGGAGCTGGATTTTTGCGGCAGCCAAAGCCAGTTTTTTCTCAAGGTGTCATTATTGTCAGTTTTACTTTGTGCACAGCAATACGTATGTGTGCGTGCTTATATGTTTTTGTGTATGTATTGTTGGATGTTTTCAGCCATTAAACCCTTTGGAGGGCTTCCCTGGTGGCGCAGTGGTTGAGAGTCCGCCTGCCAATGCAGGGGACACAGGTTCGTGCCCCGGTCCGTGAGGATCCTACATGCCGCGGAGCGGCTGGGCACATAAGCCATGGCCGCTGAGCCTGTGCGTCCGGAGCCTGTGCTCCGCAACGGGAGAGGCCACAACAGTGAGAGGCTCACATACCGCAAAAAAAAAAAAAAAAAAAAAAAAAAGTACTAAAAAGCCCTTTGGATTTTCCCCTTTATTGAAGAAAATTTATATTTCTTTTCAATTTGCTTGTGTCATAACTTCCTAATGTGGCCAATGGAAATCATCTAGACCTGGAAAATATAAAGCCAATTCCAGACATGGCTAATACTTGAGCCAAGAGTAAGTAAAAAATTATCATCCCTAGATGGTCTCCATGACATTATTTGCAATGTTCCAAATTTCTGTGGAGTAAAATGACTGATATGGAATAATTTACTGTGTTTGAAGGTGAAGGTATCTATCTGAAAAGAAGAGAAAATGTGGGGCTTATGATATGAAATAGAGTGAATACTCAATGATGACAGGTATTTTTTGTCTGTTTTCTTCATTAATGTAGTCTTAAGGAACAGAACATCACTTGGATCCCAGTAGGTTCTCAATAAATAATGGCTGACAAAATATTAAAAAGTATTTAAATACTTAAATATTAAATTGAAAAGTGATAAGGAAAAATGTGAGAAATTTGGCAATTCAGTTTAGACATGAAAATGTTGAGTCAAAGTTTAAAAGTCAAATGAAAACACCAGATGGACTCCATTCCTGAACACCGTTGGGAAATTGGGGAAGGGCTGCAGAAACAGGTAGAATAGACTTTTAAAGCTTTGCTTCTATCTGGCGTGGAATTATTTTTGTGGTTAAAACCATAAAAGACTGTGTATTGAGGAGAGGTGAGAGTTACAGACGTTGAATGCACTGATTCAAGTTTTCACCTTTATTTTAATCAAAAGCAGGAAGATATTAAAATTTCATCTGAAGTTTTTCCCATCAAAACATGCAAATTACCCTTTCAGGTCTTTAACTAGACTGAGATATAGTACCTAACAGGTTATGAAATGAAACATAATTATGGGCCAAGGACATTTTTCTTTCAAAACCTTTATAATATAAAACTTTAAAATGTTTTATGACTCTTCTATATAAGTAACAACTAAACTTTTAAAATGTAAGGCACTTTCTGCAAATTATTTTAAAATTTCCAACTTGGTAAAAGTGAAGGCAGAGCCCTTGTTCAAAAGTCATTATTCACATAAACCACTTAGTTGTTTTTGCATAATTTTAGTTCTGTCAGTTCATATTTATTTCAGATTGAGTTTGCTATTATTACTCTAGATGAATGGATTGATGGATGGATGGACAGTTGGATGATATATAGGTATGGAAAATTAATTTATGCTGTTTCTTATTGTGAAATGAGAACATTTATTTTATCTTTATGATTTTTCTCTGTTTATTTCCCTAAGTACTTGATATTTTCATAGTTGACCAAGGGCATCCATCTGCCAGTTTAGATGGAATGAGAAAGTGAGGTGAGGACAGGCATGAAAATAAATATGTAGAAATACAGAACATAGGTAATATTCAGTTTCTCATGTGCAAAATAAGATTATTTAAGTAGGAATAACCTTGCAAACCAGCACTTTTCTTTAAAAGAGTAGGATATTGATATATGTACACCTATGGGTACCTCCAATCTTCCTTCCTTTCTTAAAATTTTATCGTGGTAAGAACACTTAGCATGAGATCGATTTCTTAACAAATTTTTCAGTGTACTATAAGTTCTTGCTGACTATAAGTACGATGTTATACAGCAGATCTCTAGAACTTATTCATCTTGCTTGACTGAAACTTTGTGCCCCTAGAGTAGTAACTCCTCATTTCCCCCTTCCCACCAGGCTCTGGCAACCACCATTCCACTATTTGATTCTATGAATCTGACATTTTATATATCTCATATAAGTATCAAACAGTATTTGCCTTTGACTGACTTATTTCAATTAGGATAATATCCTCAAGGCTCATCCATATTGTCGCATGTTGCAAAATTTCTGTTTTTTAAAACTGAAAATTATTCCATTGTGTGCATATGTTACATTTTCATTATCCATTCATCAGTCAATGTCCATTTAGATTCTTCTACATCTTGGGTATTGTGAATAGTGCTGCAATTAACAGAAGAGTGTTAACATCTCCATGAGGTCCTGATTTCAATTCTTTTGGCTAAATACTCAGAAGTGGGACTGATGGATAGTATGGTAGTCTAGTTTTAATATCCTGAGGAAACTCCACACTGTTTTCCACAGTATCTGCACCATTTTGCATTCTCACCAACAGTGTGTAAGGCTTTAAATTTCTCCATATTCTTGCCAACTCTTGTTGTTTTTAGTTTTTTTTTATAATAGCCATGTTGGCAGGTATGAAGTGATAGGTTGGTTTTGATTTGCATTTTCCTGATGATTAGTGATTTTGAGCACCTTTTCATATATATGTTGTCTATTTGTATGTCTTCTTTGTAGAAGTATCTAGTCAAATCTTTAATCCATTTTTCACTGGTGTGTTAGTTTTTTCTTATTTAGTTTTAGGAGTTATTTGAATATTTTGGATATTAACCTCTTATCAGATATATGGTTCTCATATATTTTTCTGACATTTCATAGGTTGGCTTTTCACTCTATTGACTTTTTCTTTTGCTGTGCAGAGGTTTTTACTTTCATGTAGTGTCACTTTATTTTTATTTTAGTTGACTATGATTTAGTGTCATATCCAAAAAAAAAAAAAAAAGTCATTGCCCAGACCAATGACAAGAAGCTTTTTTCCCAATGTTTTCTCCTAGAAGTTTTACAAGGACAGGTCTTACATTTAAGTCTTTAATCTATGTCAACTTGATTTTTTGTGTTTAGTATAAGGGTCAAACTTCATTTTTCTGCATGAGGATAGCTAATTTTTCAACACCATTTGTTGAAGAGACTGTCTTTTCCACATAGTGTGTTCTTGGAACTCTTGTAGAAATTCAACTGTATATGCATGGATTTATTTTTATGCTTTCTATTCTGTTCCAGTGGCCTATATTTCTATATTTATCCAGGCAGCATACTGTTTTTTATTATTATAGCTTTGTAATATATTTGAAATTAGGAAGTATGAGGCCTCCAGATTTGTTCTTCTTTCTCAAGATTGCTCTGGTTATTTTATGTCTCTTGTGGTTTCATATGAATTTTAGAATTGTTTTCTCTGTCTCTATAGAAATGTCATTGGAATTTTGATCATGATTATACTGAATCTTTACATTGCTTTGGATAGTATGAATATTTTAATAGCATTAAGTCTCCCAATTCATGAACACAAGATGTCTTTTCATCTGTTTGTAGTTTATCAATATTTTGTAGTTTTCAATATATAAGTTTTCATATCCTTAGTTAAGTTTATTTCTAGGTATTTTATTATTTTTGGTGCTGTTGTATATGGTATTGTTTTCCTAATTTCCTTTTCAGATATTTCTTGTTAGTATATAGAAACAACTGAATTTTATATGTTTACTGCAACTTTACTGTATTCATTTTTTTAATTCTAGTATTTTTTTTCCTGCAGCAGAAAACTACATCATCTGATTCTTGGAGTAAGCCATTAATCCTGGGTATTCTGCACCTTAGTAATTGTCTAAACTTAGGTGTAAGCCAGAGTTCAGGGGCATGTGGGGAGAAGAGAAGCCTGACTAAAATTTGTTCCAGCCAATTCAGTGGGTAATGAGCAATTATAAGCATCAGCATAAACTCTAGGTTTTATAGGTAGAAAGATAAGTAGATAGACAGATGATAGATGATTGATAGAGGAAATAAATATAGATATGAGCATATACACATAAGTACCTGTGTGTATATTTTCTAGCTCTGTCAACTGATAGTGCCAAGAAGCAGAGACACGTCAAAAGCAATGAACATACATAGCACTCAAATTTAGGTTTCTAAATACTATGTTCAATAAAAGGAACTAGGGCTCTTTGGAGAAGTGACTGATTCCATGGCTATGGCAAATAAAACCATTAAGATAAATCTGGAAATACTTGTGGTACTTGCAAGTAAAATTACTCAAAACATGTTGGCTCAATACTGAAAAGCCAACTTAAAGAAGCTCCCAATAACCAAATCTGAGACAATTAAAGCAGAAAAATAAATAATGACAGTGATGAGTTATGCGTTATATTAAAATAAATACCCATAATGCACACTGGTATAAATGATTGAATAAGCAAATAAATGAGAAATTATTCCATATAATTGCATTCCAATTCATCATTATAAAGGAAATATTGAAAATATAGATATCACCATTAATCAAAACCTACAGTAATAATTAATGTAGACAAATATCATCAACAGATACTAAAATTTAAGGGAAAATGTATAGTGAGAAGTAGGACATTTACATAGTCTTAAATTACCTCACCACCTCTTAATTACTCACCATAAAGTGTAAAATAGTAGCTTTATTGCAGAGAAACTTGGCAAACACAACCCTAACCATGTTCAGACACATCACTAGTTTTTCATTCTTTTTCAGATGTAATAAATATCTATTTCCTTATATTTCATAAAAATTAGTAATATAATTCTGCCTTTATTCACCATTCAAATTTGCTTATAAGTGTATTTACTCTTAAAAACAAGATTAAAATAAAGTATTTTCTCTAATTTTGCTTTCAACATTTTCTCTTATGTTGTTTTCCCCTAGGTAAGAATATAATGAACATACATTTTCATAATTTTATTTATTAGGTGTGAGATATTCATAGAATTTTCTCAGAGACAGGCATCTGACCAAACCACCAAATTTTCAAGTGGCAATGGCAAAATATGTCAAAATACTGCTATACTGACTGCTGCTTTAGACAGTTAGGAGAATGGATGCCAGCAGCTTGTCTTTGAGATAAATTGTTAAATATGTATGATTAAAGATGTTAAATATAAAGATGGAAATTTTGTCTTTCAGTTATCAACAAAGATTTAAAGTTCTGGCAATTCTTGTCTTTCATAGAAATACAGGATAAAGAAAAAACATAGTGCTTAAATAATTGCAACTATATGGTCTTATATTTTTATAGATATGATGATATACACAAAGGCAGGAATCATTTCAAAATATTCAAACATATTTCAGAATTCATGTTGACAGGTTGAAATTAATTAGATAATAGCATAATTGGATTTGATAGGATGATGCACAGCATAACTTATTTTCTCCTTTACATTGAGAGGAAACATAACTTTCTCTCTAGCCATCTTCCCTATTATTCACTTGCTACAATGAAAATCACTGCCCACTACCAGTTATTGTTTTATCATCTTGATGTTTGGCTTTGGACAATATTGATTTTTCTTTGAGAGTAAGTGAGCAAGTTCCTTCATTTGGCCAAATTAGTAATGTCTTCCTAAGTTATTTCATCAACTTTTAGGATGTTCTAGTGGGGAAAAATGTTAAATTGCTTTATGTAAAGAAAAATAGACTATAAAACTTCTAGACAAGACTGCTGAGTGTGTGTCCACCTCCTTACTACATTTTGAGGGAATGGAAAGTAGGGATTCAGGGAAAACTGCATCTCTTTTTAAGATGAAGGTCAGGAAGATTCCTATGATTTGCAGAGTTTTCTCAGGGATACACTGAGTATTCTCTGAGCATAACAAATCTGTCTCCCAAAAGGATTCAAAAGAAGTATCTGGTCCCGGTTCAATGTCTCCCAAGGGTTTTAGCAATGCTCTTTATGGACACACAAATGCAAAAAATAAGGAGTTTCTCCCCCCTCCCCCTACATTTGTATGTATACATAGGCTTTACTAGTCTTCCTCAGCAGACACAACGTATTTTGGTAACCACAGGAAAAAGAATGAAAATTTAAATGCACGCATTAGTTTTATCATTCAGAATCAAGATAGCCTGATGATGGCCTTGGTAAAGACAGTTTGTAAAGTGTCTCGAAGACCTTGAATATTCACATCAATATTTCAAAACTAAGACATGTTGATGTAAGATATAAGAAAAAATTAGCCTTGAATAAATTACAAAATCATCTCAATAACTTAAAGGTGTTTAGAAGGAACAACATGCCTTGTTTCAATGTTTTCTTACTTCAAGCTCAGAAGTTTTGCCTGATGATGTGCTGCTTCTCCAAATTACCCACGCTTCTGAGTTTTTTTACTTACAACAGCCTAATTATATTCAAGAAATTATTTAATTGATTATGATGACTTGACCTTACCCCTAGTATTTTTTCCTACCATTTAAAAGTCAATCCATAGTGTGAGGTATGTTGTCATTGATGTGGCAACACTGGACAATCATAATTTTTTAGCACCAGAGCAAATTCTCTGTATAATTCCTCTCAGGAATATAGAAAACTGCCCAAGGGCAGCAACCTGTCAATCATGACTATCCTTGTGTCCTCAGAAAGGGTTGTTGAAGTCCTCCTCTAATAAACAAGGAAAACACTCATCAGAAGAGGAACAAAGACGTGAGAACCATTCCTCACATGACTCACTGAAAAGTTTAAGAGTAAAATAATATTCCTTTCTTCAGATTCTGAATTTCAAGTGGCAAAACATAAGGCCCAAGTTTCATCGATACACAACAAGGCAGGTAAGATATATGACTGGAATAGCACAATAATTCTGAGATGACTCAGGAAGCCTTCCTGATCCGAAGTTCTCATTGAAAGAAATGACCACAGACAGCTTTCTAAGAAATGACCATCGACACTCAAGCCAGGATGCTGAACAATGAGAGGAAGACCTAGGGTCTATGGTATAGCCTAGTAAGATTATTCCATATATTAGAGGCAGCCAGATGTGCTCAGATCCTCTTTGTTAGGGAATTTAGTGAAAGAAATAGAGAAGTTAGGAATAGCAACACAGAGAATAAGAGGACCTGAAGCAGAGTCTATTAGGCAATGAGATCAATGAATAAACAGAAGCCATAAATTAGGAGTAAAACAAGAGTAGAAACAACTTAGCATGATTAGAAGGAAAAGAGGGTAACTGGATAAAAGAAGCCATGAATACCACTGGGGGAAAGATAAGTGCATTTTTGTCATTGAAAGTCATTGTGACCTGAATGATTTTCCAATTCTCCTTAAGACAGATATAAGGTATGACCCCAGATATGTGTCTTTACATAAATCTACTAATTTTAGCAATCTGGTGTCCACACCTTGAAATTATTAAGAGACTAATACAAACATACTACAATAATGCCAGAGCATTCATAAGTAAAAAAAAATAAAGTGAAGGTAATTAAAAAATGGAAATTTGCTCGGAATTATGCAAAATGTTCCTGAAGTACATATAGCTTCTAATACTGAATGAGACAGTGATCCTCTCAACTGCAAATGTCAAATCTCAACTGAGTGGTTCTCAACTGGGGGCAGTTGCGCCCCCCTCCGAGAAAATTTGGCAATGTTTCAAGATATTTTTAGTTGTCATCAAAGAGATTAGGGAGCTGCTACAGGCGTTAGTGGGTAGAGGCCAGAGATGCTACTAAACATCCTACAACGCACAGGACATCACCCCCCAAGACAAAAAAATATCCAACCCAAATGTCTATAGTGCCAAGTTTGAGTCTAATTAATGATCTAAACCAAGACAGGCTGGGTCAAAACAGATTAAAACTTATTAACTTGAACTAATTCTGATTTAACTATTTCAAATCAATTCTTACTCCTTTACCTATATTCTTCTATCATAAATATAACATCATCATAACTGAAAACATCAAAAACTAAACTAGTAAACCTTCAAAATGTAATGTCTTGAGTAGTTTTTTTGAAAGATTCTATCCTTTATGCAAGAACAAGAATATTGTAAGAAGCTTCTTTGAATTACATTATTGCTATTTCTCTGATGGATGTACAAGGAGCAGGCTGAAATGGATCCTTTCCAACAACAGGGAAATCGATGAAAGTGATGAATTCCCAGACTCGTCTTTCATGATTTTGATAAAGCAAAATGTCCAAGGGTTATTTTCCTGTAGCTCTGGTACATCTAAATGTGGATATTTTGGCCTTCTGCAGACTCATTTGATAGCTGAGTCTTTGCATGTAAGTTCTGAATAATAATATACCATAGACACATGATAGTTATGCAGGAATAGATTAATGTTTATCTAGTGTGATTTCAACTTCATAGAGTAAAACCCTTTCTTCTTTGTGAAAGGAAAAAAAGAGAAATCATTCAACTGTCATTTTATGATCATGAGAGTCTTTTTTTAATTTAAAATTTTTATTTATTTATTTATTTTATGATCATTAGATTCTACCATTAGAAGTGCAAAAATCCTGGAGCAGAACAACCTATTGAAATTTGCTTTTCAAAACTTTTTCATGAAGATTGTATGAACTCATTCTTAATGGGTGGTCATAAAGTAAGGAAAACTAATGTTCACTGAATATTTATATGCTGAATACTGTTCTAGTGTCTTTACATAAATTACACAAAATAATAGCTGTATCATTTATTAGAGAAGTGACCAGGAATAAATAACAGAATTAAAATGGAATAGTTTAGACAAAAGATATTTATTTTTCTAGTATCAAGAATCCTATGGTATGTAATCCAGCTCTAGTATTTGTTAACCAAGTACTGAAAAGTCCACCAAAATATCTTCTTCATAAAATAAAGATAATTACTACTCATTACATAGACCTTGAAGGCATCTTAGTAGCTACTTAGATTAGGGAGGCCACAGACAGGATAGTTATATATTTTTGATGTCTAGTTTAAGATTGCTCTCTCACTGTTGGGATTTGTTTGGAGTGGGTAAAACTCGAGTTATAATAGTTTAGAATTGGTGAACACAGGAGGAAAGAGTTAAGGGCAACTTCATTTGGACAAGTTTACCAGATAAGTGAAGTCACATTAATTGGAGACATGTTGTTTCTCCTATTTTAATTCAAAAATGTCATCAAGAGTTCAGGTTTCTTTTTCTTTCTCCCTACCATCTTATGACAGTGGCATTTATCTTCATAATTTGAGGGAACTTGGACACTTTTACACATCACACCCATACCCCAGGAATTAGAAAGATAGAGAAAAGAGAAGGAAAAAAGGGACAAAGTCTAGATCGTACAAGTTGGCCCTTTTAAAAATGTTTTTCAGAAGTCCTACTTTTTGTTTTTTGTTTTTTCTTGTGGTCACAACTAGGTCTCCTGTGTAGCTCTAGTTAAAAGGAAATTGGGAAGGTAAAATGATAGGCTTTACAGCCTCTAAAGCAGAGGAAGGAAGTGAAAAAAGATAGTGGACTGATCTTGTTGCTAATACACAATGTTGGTTGCAAAACTGGTTTTAGCTGAATAATTTCCTAACTGGCACAGTTATTAATATTAGTAAGCTATCATACTGAGTCATATCATATCCTCAGGCACACTGCTGTGTTACTTACATGCATCACTTCATGAAACCTCACTCCAAGCCTATTTGGTAAATAACAGCATTACTCCTTTTACAGATGGTAGGTAACATGCCTAAGGACACAACGAGCTAGTAAATGTCAGAGATAGAACACAGAACAATTTTACCCAAAGCTCGTGCTATTCTCATTATAACCACTGCTTCTTCCAATGTAAAGATATAACGTACAACTGCAATGGACATATTAATTGTGATTCATTAATTATGATTAATTAATTATCCTACTCTCAAATAATTTCTCATTATGATAAAAACCTCCTATCATCAGATAAATTAAATTTGCCTAAGTATATTGAATATTTTTTTGCATGATAAAGTCTGTCTTTTTAAAAAATAAATTCCACCTAATATGAAATAAAATATCATAGTATTTTTTCCTGTACTAAAGTCACTGAAATGGAACTCATGTTCTGAGCCATGTTTCTGTTGGCAACTGTTATCACCCAAGGACATATATTCAAAATAATTTAATAGTTTCATCATATAAGTGCAGATTCAAAAATATTTTTTAAAAAGTCATCTAAAAACAAGTCAGCATGAAATTTTTCATTCTCATACGATATCCCTACAGATGATTATTTTAAATAGCAATCTCAGTAGAATTTCAAGTTCAGTAAAATCATTTTCTCCCACCATGCTGCAAAGTTATTTTTTTTTTTTTCTTTTTTTGCGGTATGCGGGCCTCTCACTGTTGTGGCCTCTCCCGTTGCAGAGCACAGGCTCCAGACGCGCAGGCCCAGCGGCCATGGCTCACGGGCCCAGCCGCTCCGCGGCATATGGGATCCTCCCAGACCGGGGCACGAACCCGCATCCCCTGCATCGGCAGGCGGACTCTCAACCACTGCGCCACCAGGGAGGCCCTGCAAAGTTATTTTATGCTTACATTATAAAATCAACAGAGTCAAAATTAGAAATACGGTGTTGCCTGTTACTTTTTCTGAGGCTGTTATGAAAACCTAATTTGTCATCCCCTCAGCAAATGGTTAAACCAAAGCCAAGCAATCTAACAGTAACAAAATATCTATTACAGCTGGTGCCTTGCAGATCTTTTCTTAAACCACTGCTTCTTATGTTGCTGATTGTAACTCAGAGTTGAAATTCTGACCTGACCTTATAGATTTGTTGGGGTGATCACCTGGGCGTAGAAACCTTCACTTACATTAGACAAAACACTTAAAAATTAGGTCAAACATTGCTCCCTTACAGAACTTTTACACTCACAGAGCACACAGTTGCCACAAAACGTGACCTGAAAGACATTTAGAAAAGTCATTTTATCAATATAACCAAAAAAAGGCAACCTCCCTCCCCCCAAAAGCATTGATCTGCTTTAATGATGGCCATCCTCAATTATTTCTTTAATATGAAGTATATGGAGTGCTCTCTAAGTAGGAACTGTCTCCAAAGTAATACATTATTCCATGAGTTACTAATCAATACTTTGTTAAATGAACTATTGTGCATTTGATTGGTTATTTAATCTCTGAGCAGGGACCATAGAGGGTAAAAGTCAGAGCCGATATGTTTGTAGTCTTGTTATCATATCATTACTCTTGTTGTTTATAGACTGTTCTAGAATGATTTAGCTAAGGGAAGAGCTGGCACATTAAGAAGTCTGCCTTGTCCTTGGGGAAATGTGCACAGATAGTCAAGGCATTCTGGCAACTATACTATTTCTTTTCCTTCAATACTGGCATATATGAATAGCAACTAGGATTAAAAACAGCCATTAAAAGTATCTTGTTCACAGAAAGTTCCACAAAACGATCATGAGAAACAACTAATTTGTTTCCTAAATTTTTGCTTTTTTTAAAATAACTTTTTATTTTATATTAGAGTATAGCCAATTAACAATGTTGTGATAGTTTCAGGTGCACAGCAAAGGGACTCAGCCACACATATACATGTATCCATCCTCCCCAAACTCCCCTCCCATGCAGCCTGCCACATAATATTGAGCTAAATTTTTGCTTTTAAAGCCTAATTCTGATACCTGCTTACCTTCCTTCCTTCCTCCTTCCTTCTTTCCTTCCTTCTTTCTTTCCTCCCTCCTACCCTCCCTCCCTTCCTAAATATTTCATTCTAAAGGTCATTAGCTGGGATCTGGAAATGTGGAGACTACTTGCACTAGAGAGGGTGGCACAGCACAGGAGTTAACAGCCCAAGTGGAGGGAAGAGGATGTCCATCAAGTAGGTTAGGAGAGAAAGCAGCCAGCATGGAGTATCAGAGCCAAGAGGATGCTGCCTGCTCCTGAGTGTCAAAGTCCAAGCAGGGTGAGCAGACCATCTGCATATGAGGAACTGAAATGGTGACTAGGCACTGGTGACATGCAAGAGGAACTTGTCAAAAAAGCAAATATTTTAGGGATAATGGAAGTCACGTTGCTGTTCGTGAAAGAAGACATAGAAAGGGAAAAACCAGAATGATCTCTGTGATGTTGAGTATAAGGGTGATATTATGGTTTTGAATATACAGTTGTACTTCGGTATCCATGGTATCCACAGGGGATGATTCCAGAATCCCTGCTGATTTCAAAGTCAGCAGATGTTCAAGTCCCTTATATAATGCTGTTGTATAGTCAGCCCTCCATGTACGTGGTTCTGCAACCCAATTGCACATTCCTGAGGTTGGTTGAATCTGAAAATGGGAACCCCCAGGTACAGAGGGCCAGTGGTAGAGAGAGACATAAATATGTGTGGGAGAAAGAGGGAGTAAATATATTCTTTAGCTCAGTCTGCTGAAAGGCTGTAAAAGCCTAGGAGCAGCAGTGACCCAATCCTCATGAGTACAACAGGAGTCCATGTCTGATATTTTAGATATCATTATACATCAAAAAGAACCAGAGATTTTTGGAGAAATTGCTGATTTCAAGGTTGGAACTGTGAAGATATAAGATAAGCCTGGAGTATTTTATTTTAGTAACAAGTAAGGATTTTCTCTAAGAAAGATTAAGGTGTGTTAAAAACAACAGGAAGCCACCTTGAAGGATCTAGCACAGGCCATATTGGGGGTAAGCTGATCAGCAAAATAAATAAAATAATGTTAGGGGTGAATTATTATAAACAAATAGGAACCCATGATTTTATATTTTTACTAAATTAATTAATTTTTAGAGGAGAAAACCTTTCCTTAAATTGCATGCCAGTAGAAGACTGTAGAGGGAATGAAGGAATTAGGTTATCACCATTTGGCAACTATCACATCAATAATTTACTTATCCAAGAAAGATAAATAGATGTTAAAGTAGTGGGTGAAAGTTTGATGAGCAATGTAGTAGTCACAATTATCTCCCTACAAAAGCCTTATAAAGACAAAAAGATTGCTGTACCATGGAGAAACCTGGCAGGGAATACTTTAATCAAGGTACCAAGTTTAGCATTATAAGCAACGGGACAAATTGAAATTGTTTCCTGTCTGATAGAATGGAAAAAGAAGACAGCATCACTTCTGTGATATTCCTACCAAAACTCTATAACCTACATTTTTTTTTAACTTTATCAAATTTACATTTTACTAAAAAAAAAAAAAAAAAAAAGCTTTAGGGTAGAACTGATGAACAGGTGAGAGGGACTGACTGGAAGAAGTGGACTTTCCAGACTCATAGATGGGTATCTTATCAGTCAGGGTGCTCTAGAAAAACAGACTCAATATGATATATATCTATGCACATATAGAGAGATTTATTTTAATGAATTGGCTTATGTGATTGTGGGGACTGGTAAGTCTGAAATGTGTAGGGCAGGCCAGCAGGCTGGAAACTCAGGCAGGATTTCTATGTTGCAGTCTTGAAACAGAATTCCTTCTCTGGATAATCAGTTTTTGCTTTTAAGGCCTTCAACTGATTGGATGAGGCCCACCCACATCATGGAGGGTAATCTTTTTCTTTTTCCTCTTTCATCATGTCTAACAGGTTTTTTTGCATTTTATTTATTTTTTTTAATTTTTTTAACATCTTTATTGGAGTATAATTGCTTTACAATGGTGTGTTAGTTTCTGCTTTATAACAAAGTGAATTGGTTATACATATACATATATCCCCATATCTCTTCCCTCTTGCATCTCCCTCCCTCCCACTCTCCCTATAACCTACATTTAAAAAAGAAGACATTCAGATAAATGTAATCCAGGGGACATCCTATAAAACAATTGGTCCATAATCTTCAAAATGTCAAGGTCAGCAAAGTCAAACAACTGCTCCAGAGCAAAAACTAAACCAAACCACACAACAACCAAAAACTTCTTAAAGGTTCATAACGACTAAGTATAAGAACTGATACTGGCTTGACCCTATTTACGATAAAGGGCATTATTAAGAAAACTCACAAAACCTGGATGGAGTCTTTGGATTATACTACAGTAATTTATCAGTGCTAATGACCTTATTTAATGGCTGCGTTGTGACCAGTATACAGGAGATTGTCCTTATTTGTAGTTGGTACATATCACAATGTTCAGTTTTGAGGGGGCATTATCTAGGAAAGTTACTCTTAAGGAGTTCAAGAACAAAAAGGCTTTTTGTGATTTTCTTTCAATAGCAGAAGGTTGTGGTTGTATCAAAATAAAAAGACCCAAATTTTGGAGAATTATAATTCTATATAAAACTTGCTCCAATACATTAACTCTGAAAAATTTGACCCACTATTTTCTTTTTCTTTTTTAAAAAACATCTTTATTAGAGTATAATTGCTTTACAATAGTGTTAGTTTCTGCCTTATAATAAAGTGAATCAGTTATACATATACACATTTTCCCATATCTCATCCCTCTTGTATCTCCCTCCCTCCCACCCTCCCTATCCCACTCCTCTAGGTGATCATAAAGCACCGAGCTGATCTCCTTGTGCTATGTGGCTGCTTCCCACTAGCTATTTTACGATTGGTAGTGACCCACTATTTTCTATAACAACTTCTCTTGGAAGTCAAGGAGAACAAAGTTATTCGAAAGTGATTGTATGATAATTGTGTCTTTAAGTACCTAAGCGTAGTTTCAGAAAGCTTTGAAGGAGTTCTCACTTAAAAATAATGTGTATTTCTAAATTACTCTAATATTATATCTACCAATTACTGGTACTTATCCTGTATAGCTTCTAAAATTAATTTATTTTCCCATTACTCCTTTTCTTTTCTTGGCTGAAATCCATGTTTCCATATCTCTTTAGGCTGTTTAAAGAGAGGTAGGGTTCTTTGGATTCTCTTTCAAATTATTTCTCTGCAACCTCATGGGGCAAGAGACTAAATTTGCTTACATAAATTTCAATGTAGTTAGTAGCTCAAATTGTAGAAAATAAGATAAAACACACACAAAGATTATTTTCTAGATAAGAGAAAAGCAATTGATATAATGTGCTAAGTAATTAAAACTGCTGAGAATCTAAGTAAAAAATAAAGTTTTAATTATTCAAAATAAATTGTAGCCCATCCAATTATTAGCACCTGTATGACCTTAAATAATTCAAGATTGGATCTAAGAGAAAAATGTATACAATTTTATATTTCTATCATTATATTTCCTAATAGAAATATAATGTGTTGTCTATGTATTATATTGCCTTCTTACTAGAGTTACTTTAAAATGTGTTTTTGAGGTTGAGTGCTACACTTGTGCAAATTGAAGATTAAAATATTTCACCTTACCATCCACTTTCCCTGTCTCCTAAGAAGCATATGACAAACATCATATTGTAAAACTCTACTGGAATTAGCTAACTTACAGCTAACAGTTTGCTCCATTGTGTCAAATGACTTATTTTGTGTGCAGTATGACAAATACATGATTAATTCTCTTTCTGTATAAGAACTTCTCTGCTTGCATAGCTTTGAAGGGAAAGGTGCCTTTGAGGATGAACGACTAAGTTCCATAGAGACAAATAGTCGTGAGGGCAACAGGTTAACCCACTCAATCTGTAGTGAAGCGGAGCTTCCCTGGAGATGCTCCAAAAAGCAAAGAACCAAAAGCAAGGAAGCTTTTAACTTCTGTGTTCAAATCCAGAAAAGGTCAGTGTTTGCTTTTCAAAATATTTTTAGGTATAAGTGACCTGGAAAAGTAATAGTCATCTTACTATAAGATGTTATATAAATATTTCCAAATTTCAGAAGAGAACCTGGGAAGCATTTGAGGACATGGTTTTCTTACCTGCACTCAAAATATTTTACTATGCAAGAGTCCCCCAAAATAACTTTAAAACATGATACTAAAGGAACAAAGTTCTATAAATCCATTAGCTAGACTTAACAGAGATTTTTGCAGATGAGCATATTTGTCATGGAATTTATTAGAGTGACACAGAGATGCTGTAAAATTAGATACGCAATATGTCCCTTATGAAAATAAATTCAAAGTTAATGAGTGATTAAAAATTAGAGAATTTCCATAAGGAAGAAATTTACTGTTACTGAAAATGTACAGAGTTTAGAATTGGAGACCTGGTAATAGAAAACAGAGGAGTATAACGTACAAAGTAAGAACACCCTTTTATAGGAGTAGGTAGATACTTGTCAGTCAATGTTACATAAGGCAGTAAACCTGCAGTTGCTTTGTTCCTCCAACTCAAAGGGTCCCCAAATTCCACACTGACTATTGAATTTCAGGCACCCCATGTGAGGAGATGCATCCTCCCCCTGGTATTCTTGTGTGTGGATGTATAGTATTCCCTATTTTGCTTGTTTACTGGTTTAGCGTCAAGTGAAGGAAAAACAACCCCGGAAAGGGTCCATATGCTCCATCTTCCCAATTCTCCGATTAGGAACACATTTCCTTTTCTGCTTTCACTCATTTAGAATAAAACAGACCAGGCTTTTTAGCAAGTTACCTAATTTCAGGTTTCTCATCTTTAAAATGACAATGATACGATTTACTTTTCAGAGCAGTTATAGAATTTAAATAAGATCAAAGAAATAAATGTTTTTTCATATTTTAAATTGCAGCAATTATCAGAGTTATATTTTCTTTCTTTAGCTTTTTATTAGTCAGTAGATGGCCTACCTATATCTGTGATTTATGTGTTCCCAGTGAAAATAAATGTTTGGCCATAATACACAATGGCATTGTTTGGATATGTTTTACTTTTCCTTCCAGACTCCATTTTACCTATTTCGTCTAAAACTTGTTCACTTCTGGGAACATGACAACTTCCTGTAATGATACTTCTTGCTTTTATTCTCTCTGCAATGACATTTCAAGTTCATTAGTGGCAGTGGGATAGATTGTTGTCAAAGATGACTGTATGTCATCGTTAGTATCATGCTTACTGGGAATGAGAGTTATTGCTTCTTAATGAAGAGGTGAAATCCATTTCCCCTTCCCTTAAATCTGGACTGGTCTGTGACATGCTTTGGCTGATAGAATATGGAAAAAACGCCACCATGAAAGGCTGGTCCTAGGGCTAGTCTTCAAGAGGTCTTTAGGGTTCTACTTTTGACCTTTTAGAGCCATGAGACTACCTTACTGTGAAAAAGTCAGTCTGCCTAATGGTGTGTGAGATCGTGGACAGAAACCAAAGTGAGTGCCAAGCTGACAGCCAACACGAACTGGCTGAAAGTGAATGAAATGCCCTTGAACTGAGCCCAGTTATTGTGTCAGATGATTCAATACCTTTTATGTGCACAAATTCATTTAATTACCATGTCTTATTGTGTTATAAAAATAAAAGGGGTAACTTTACCTAGTGCAGTGTTCTGTTCTGAAAGCAATTCACAGTTGCTTTTATTTTCTTACTCACTACTCAGTTTGTCCTTTTGAAACATGAAATGGTTTTAGATAAATGTTTTGCATAAACAAGGAAATCAAGGATGTACAGTGAGATTAAACCAGGTATTACTCTTGCACCCAGAACATGTGGGATGAAATGATGCACTCATCTATTCCAAGTAGTGAGCCAAAAATATGGCTCCAAGATTTCTTGCACTCAGTTTGAAGAGAGACACATCCTAAATGGACCTGGGGTGATATAATTATAAACATATTCAACTAAAAGTAGGGGGAGAAAAAGAATGGCAAATTTCCAAGGATTGTTTCTTTTAATGTTTTCAGTTTAATCTGATTCTGTCATGGTCAACAGCACAAAGTGTTTTGGATAATCCTCTGGGAATTTCCTAATTGTGGGATTTAATCCAAAAATAGATTTTAGTATTATTTAATGAGTGTATGTACTGCAAGTCCTTCAGGCTATGCTCTGTAAATACTTTCTTTACTTGGGGTTTTTATCAGAATTGAGAGACAGTGTATTTTTTTTAGAATACATATATTTGTATTGTAGATAGTTTTCCTTGTCATTAAATTTATGCCATTATGAGCATCACATTTTAGGAGGGACATTGGAAAAAAAATAGTGTGTGTTCATGGAATACGACCATGGTAATAAAGAATCAGAAAGTCGAGAGAATCAGAGGGTATAACCCAGGGAATAAATTCAGAAAATATGATCTATTTCTCAAATATTTGATAACCTTTACATAGAGATGCATTAGACTTTCTTGTGTGATCCCAAAAGGTAGAACTTGAAGTTATAACTTAAAGTTGTAAGAAGTTGTATTTCAGCCTGACATACAAAATAAATTTCTGACACCTTACACTATGCAAATATGATAAAGACTATTTCAGAGTACCTCAGTGGTTTACAGACTTTGGCATTCAGAGAGGTATGAGTTTGCAACAAAAAATTTTCACCAATTAAGGCAAAATGGAACAAAAGTGGTATGTGTGTGTATAATTGTTTATGGTAGCCCATCAATATTTGCCAATTACATTTTCTGGGAAATAACTGGTCTTATGTTCATCTTAATTTTTTTGTTTTAAAAATGTCCATTTTTAAATCATTTATAATGATGTTATTTTTGATGACTTGATTTTTTCTATGGTGTAAAAAATTAATCTTGAAATCAAAATCTACAACCTCTGTAGTAGATAATGATTTAGTGGTGATGTTCATGAAGGAATTCAAGCAAACAATAATTAGGCTGTCCAGTGGTTAGGATTCCGTGCTTTCACTGTCAAGGGCCTGGGATCAATCCCTGGTCAGGGAACTAAGATCCCACAAGCCATGTGGCACTGCCTAAATTTAAAATTAAAAAAAAAAAATCAGCCTATGGGGTCAGTGTAATCCAGAAGTTTTGATTCTCTGACTCAAGGCTCACAGCCAGTGGATTTAAGTGATATAGTGACCTTTTGTTCTATCATGATCCTGGATTTATATTTTTAGTCTTTCAGACAAGGTCTTTGCTTTGTCACTGCACAACATCTCTTTGTTTTAGACTTAGTAGACTCCAAACTCCCTATCATAGATTTCACACCCGGTAGCATGGAAATAAAACAGTATAAATGGAATCAGAATTTTTTTTTGAATCAGAATTTTTACAATTGAAGGTAACTCTCACAATGATTTGATTACATAAGGGTTTACATCTTCTAAGAGGAATTTTTATTTCATCTTTCTTAACATAAGAAAATAGTTGTAACATAAGATGTATGAATCCTTTTTTTTTTTTTTTTTGCATCTGATAGTAAATTAGTGTCTTAATGACATGCAGCACTTTGGATACTGAACAGATGGCCATATAAATATTGCTATCCATGATAAATAATGTAATAGGAG
Source organism: Mesoplodon mirus (assembly GCF_964341445.2). Classification (NCBI taxonomy): domain Eukaryota; kingdom Metazoa; phylum Chordata; class Mammalia; order Artiodactyla; family Ziphiidae; genus Mesoplodon; species Mesoplodon mirus. The sequence goes on from NC_138978.1 coordinate 188,136,375, forward strand.
TAAAAATGTCCAGACATTATCTGATATTAATGCCAATTTCATTATTATTCAGTTATGTTCTAATATTTTCTATATTGTTAACATATCATCAGCTAACATTTGTTTTTCCCCATAACTATTATATAACTATTTAAAATTTAATACAAAACAGAATTGAAATACATAGTTCATTTAGATTTTAATCTATTTATGGCTGTGTGAGTCTAAGAATTTGATCAAGCAAGAGATACTCATATTAATAACTAATGCAAGACTGAAACATAGCGGACATCTGTATTCTAGCAGTAAAGAGAAAGAAAGAACAAAGTAAATTTGCATGTAAAAGGGAAAGCACTAGTGTCAAACAATAGGAATTAACTTGCTTTACAAAAAAAAATCTCTTAGAATCATACATCATGCTTCTTTCTAAATGATGTGAAATATGCTATATACATATCATGTACCCAATCTCTCTTCTCCCTCAAACAACGTCGCTGATACTCCAAGGCATTCTCTTTCCAGCTGAACCCAGATGTAGCTTCACAGCATACCTCACCTTAGTGCTCTGAGCAGCCACTACCAATCCATGAGAATTGACACTCCAGTTAAAATCAATTTGCCTTTCTATTTGTTATTCCAAAAAGATCAGTGGAAGCTGGAAATTCATGCTGGAACATGACCATGAATTTAGGAAATAACCAAAATCTTGGATAGTAAAGTTTCCTGTACACTACAATAGAATAGGTGAATTTCTGAGGACTAAAATTATCCATTAGCTTAAATGACATCTAATCTCTGAAGATGAAGGATGTTCTTTTGTTCAGCCTACTACATTCAAAAGCCATTATTGAAAACACTTAAGAAAATCAAAACCATTTTTAAACAATCCAAAACAAAAGTTGATAGATTTTCCACAGTAAATAACTTCTCTAGGTTGGGTGTTATCTGTGATAGAAAATCAGAACATAACTGCCTTCAGAAAACTTAGAATTTTCCCTTAATGCCAATCACATTTCAGGTACCACTGTAAATCTTATAAACAGTATTCTTCCTCAAGGAGCTTACTTTTTAGCTGGGGGATGGTAAGCAACAAACAAACTAATAAATAAGATAGTTTTACATAGTGAAAAGTGCTCTGATGGAAATTCAACAAAATAATGGAATAGAGAGCAAGAGGGGGTGGGGAGCTGCCACTAAGATGACAGGGAAGTCCTCTCTGAAGAGCTGAAGTCCTGTCATTAAATCAGGCCTTCTATTTCTTATTGTATTATTAATATTATCATGGTGTAATGGTTTCATGGAAGAGAATGGAAGAAGAAAAATCCAGAGAGAGAGAAAATAGTACGTGCAAAAGACATGGAACAGGAATGGCTCAGTTTATGCTTTTGCAAAATAAGAGAGTGATATTAGTCAATGTATACAGAGGTTTTCACAGCCTACAATTTATACAGCATGTTTACTTCAGGTAGAACAAATTCATGATAAAATAGATTACAATGCACTGCATATAGATTACTCCCATGTTTCTATTTTTTCAATATAATTATTCAAACCACTATCATTAGGGGTAGTTATTGCCTCAGTAAATAAATGCACATCTTACTTTACTGTCTATCATAACTATTTGTCTTTTCATTGGGACACAAATTTTACTTTCTGCTGAATGTCAGTAGCTCAAACTTCGTTCAGGGTTATTATGCATCTCAATTATGTAATATTTTAATCAAACAAATTAAAAACATTGGAAAAATTCATAATTACTCTAATTATTGTCTGAAGCAGTGGTCAGCAAACCACCATCTGCAAGCCAAATCTGTTCTGCTGCCTGTTTTGGTAGATAAAGTTTACTTGGACCAAAGCCATTGTCATTCATTTACATTTTGTCTGTGGCTATTATTTTGCTGCAACAGCTAGAGTTGATCAGTTGCAACAGAGACCATATGGCCTGCAATTCTTAAATATTCACTATCTGGCCCTGTACAGAAAAAGTTTCCAAACACCTTGCATGAAGTATTTCAGTAATATTGCAGGGCATTTAAAACACCAAAGTGTTTCATCAAAGCTTTGTGATCATTTTAGTTCTTGAATTACACTGGTCCTTATTTTCATCTACTTCCCTCCTCTAAACTTCATCTGAGCCAAGTCAATTAATTCTGCTTTTAGTTTTGTAGAAATAGGACCCTTTTAAATTTAATTTGAAAAAATATTTCCTTTGTTTTCCAGGCTAAAGTTCTACTTGCTTCCTTCACCAAGTGGATTAGGTCTTTTTTTTTTTTTTTAACTTCCTTTAGGTTAAGAATACTTCTTTCTCTTTATCTCTCATCTGGAATACTTTTAGGAAATATTACTCAAATTTATATAGTAGAGTGCCTCTATAGACTACATTTCTGCTGTCAACATAGAAAAGAAGCCTTGCATAAGTGAAATTTACCTCAGTTCTCCTAGCTGGAGGATAGGAGACTTACTGGATTAAGAGAGATCCATCCATCCATGATCAGGAATTGTTGCTGTACAGCTCAAATTGGCAATTGGCAGAGATTTATTTCATCAGATAATTTCTGAGAACCAGACAAACAAATACCTATCTTCTTTTTGTTATTTTAATTTTTTAAAATTGCACTATAATTGATTTACAATGTTGTTTTAGTTTCAGGTGTAAAGCAAAGTGATTCAGTTATATCTGTATCTATCTATATATATATGTATACATATATATTCTTTTTCAGATTTTTTCCCATTATAGGTTATTACAAGCTATTGAATATAGTTCCCTGTGCTATGCTGCAGGTACTTGTTTTTTATCTATTTTATATAGAGTGGTGTGCATCTATTACTCCCAAACTCCTCACTTATCCCTCCCCAATCCTTTCCCTTTGACAGCCATAAATTTGTTTTCCGTCTGTGAGTCTGTTTCTATTTTGTCAATAAGTTCACTTGTATCATTTTTTTTAGATTCCACATACAAGTGATATTATACGACATTTTTCTTTCTCTGTCTGACTTACTTCACTTAATATGGTAATCTCTGGGTCCATCCATGTTGCTGCACATGGCATTATTTCATTCTTTTTTATGTCTGAGTAATAGTCCATTGTGTATATATGTACTGCATATTCTTTATCCATTCACCTGTTGATAGACTCTTAGGTTGCTTCCATGCCTTGGATATTGTAAATAGTGTACATGTCTTCTTTATGTTCCCATTTGGAACACTACATTAAGAGGTTCCACATTGGGAATCCTGATACTTGGAGACAGTTGTCAGAATGGGGACTAACATCTTGATTTATCACTGCACTTTAACTCTCTTCTTACAGAAGCTGGCCACCTGAAAGGCAGCAAATAAGAATCAGAATCTTATATTTAAGTCTCAAATTATAGCATTTACAAATGGATGAGTTGGAATAATCATTTACTCTTTCTTTGTTTAAAGTATTTCTGCCATAGTTGAACTCACTTTACTAATTAATTTTAATAAACTACTACCAACATAATGTCCCATGATAGGCATTTTGAGGGATAAAGCAAAGATCAAGAGAATTCTTGCCACTTATCCTGCCATTTGCAATAACATGGATGGACTTTGAGCACATTACACTAAGTGAGATAAGTCAGACAGAGAAAAACAAGGTCTGTATGATGTCACTTACAGGTGGAATTTTAAAAAGTCAAACTCATAATAAACAGAGTAAAGTGGTGGTTACCAGGGTCTGGGAGGTGGAGGGATAAGATTGATGTTGTTTAGGGTCCAAACTTGCAATGAGTAGTAAATAAGCCATAGAGATTTAATGCAGAGTATAATGAATATAGACAATATTGTACTATAATTATGTAATGCGATAAATATCACTACAAAGGCAATCATATTACAATATATAATCTATCAAAGTAACATGTTGTACACTTTAAATTTATGGAATGTTTTATGTCATATATATTCAATTAAGCAAAGATAATCCTTGTCACCAAAGAAATAACATACTAATACTAATTGTTTTGCAAGATATTTTTTAAAATATTGACAATGTTATAGGTGCTTCAAATAAGGTTCATGCAAAAACCATAAATGTTCAGTGAAAGGACTATCACTTCTATATGGTGAAAAGTTTATAGAATCTGTGCTGGGTCTTATAAACTTCAGATTTCAATGGTAAATGATAATAGAATACAAAGTATTTCAGGCTTATAATTACTTTATTTTTATTGGAGTAAAATTGCTTTACAATGTTGTTTTAGTTTCTGCTGTACAGTGAAATGATTCAGCTATATGTATATGTATATGTCCTCCCTCTTGGACCTCCCATGCCCCCCCCCAGACCACCAATCTAGGTCATCACAGAGCACTGAGCTAAGCACCCTGTGCTATAGCACAGCATCCCACTAGCTATCCATTTTATCCATCCCACTAGCTATCGTGCTTAGCTGTGAATCAACAGTGGTAAACCAGAGTATATGCTAATATTTTTAATAAAGTTTACTGTAAAGTTGAAGGATTGGTCAATAAATAAATAAAAACAGAAAAAATAACATGTAATGAGTTAGAGTGTAGCTGAGAAGGAAAGCATAGCAATAAAAAAATCAACAAAGGCGCCAATTGGAAATAGACATCAATCTATTCAAATTATTTTTCTTGCAATGCTTTATTTTAAGAAATTGAATTCTTAATATTACATTTGTTCAGCAATTATGGGTATTGCCACAGAAACAAAGATATATATATATATATATATATATATATATATATATATATATATATACATAATCTTTTGAAAAAACAGTTCACTTTGGTTTTCTCTGAATTGCATTTGTAATTCATTGACTTCTTGCTGGACCTTTTATCTTATTGATTATTATACAAACTTTTCCTTTAAAATGGAAAATTATGGTACTTAATTTAAATTACATATTTCAGAATGTTCTGAAAATTCAAGCACTAGGTTCATTAATTTAACAAAAATTTATTAAGCTCATACTATATCCTCATACTGGTGGTCTAGCCCTGGACAGCCATGCATGGCCCTCGCTTTCCTGGCACAAATATTAGAGTGAGAGAAAGAAAGGAAAAGAAGTAAACAATATGCATTTAAGATAATTTTAAGATGCTTGTGGATAATAGAAATAAAATGGAGAGATATGATAGTGATTGAAACTTGGGTGGGTATATATTTTAGATATTGGGGGTTCAAAGCAGGTCACTCTGGAAAGAGAATACAGAGCTGAGACTTATTAACTGAGCCCATCTGTGGATAACACAGAGGAAAGATTACCCAACTAGAAGAAACAGTCTGAAAACGTCAAGGTAGGCATGAATTTGACATATTTTGCAAAGGGAAAAAAAAATGTCAGAGTGGTTGGACAATTATGTGTACAGGAGGAAGTGATAGTATATGTCATGAGAGGTGCCAACGCTGGATTCCATGGTAAGGGGTTTGCATTCATCTTAAATGGGATCAGAAGCTAGTTTAAAGCTTTGAGCATGCGTTGACAGATCCAATTTATATTTCTAAAGGATATTTCAGTTGCTTCATGCAGAAAGTATTTGGGGAGGGCAAAAGCAGAGAAACCACCGTGGGGTGGGGTGTCATTCTACTTGTCTAGGTAAGAGACGAAGAACACTTGTATCAGGGCAGTAGCATATCATGTGGAGAAACATGGAATGTGGGTATGTTATAGATGTAGAGCTGGCAGGATTTGATGATGGAGTAGATGTATAAGAGGAGAAATGGAAGAATTAAGCAGCTGCTCATTTTATTCTAACAACAACGGACAATAATGCCAATTCCTGAGAAGTGGAAGAGATGTAAATTTGGGATTTATATGTATACATACAATATTAATATTCAGGATGAAAGTTCCAAAGAGAATGTGTAGATTAAGAAGAAAAATCAACCCAGCACTGAATCGTGAGGTATCCGCCCATTTAAAGGTTGGAAGAAGAGGAGGAGCCACATTAAGAGAGAACAAGAATGTTGACCAGTGATGAGGAATGAAAATCAACAGAGAGCAGGGTCAGAGAAGTCAAGAAAAGAAAGGGTATGAAGAAGGAAGAAATCAATTAAATCAGGCACTCCTGAATGATCCACTGAGGTGAGGATATTGGAGTGACCACTGGATTTAGTAACATGGAGTTCAGGTGACAAAAGAATTGTCAGGGAAGAGATAGGGACAAAACCTATTCAGAGAAGGAAGAAGAGATAATGAGGGGGAAGAAAGACAAGGCAAGAAAGAAAAGCAGATCTTTGTAAAAATTTAAAATATCTTAATTTCAGAATTCCGACTTTAACAATATGCCTTTTGTAAACGTATGTACAATGTATGTACATAGAGTGGAAGTCTAATATAAAACTTACCATTATTTATGAATGTATAGACTATAAATCACAGTTAGTATATACCTTTAAATACTGATGGCAGGGTTAATTAGCTCTAAAGGGAAAGAAAATACCATACCACTTTGATATATTCTCTCCTAACTTATTTTTCCATTTTGTTATGAGAAGAGTTTTGTTCTCAACTTTTGTGAAGTGTGCTTAAAAAGTACATTAAATGTTTTTCTTAATTTTAGAATTTAAGTCCATGATCATAAGAACATGGAAAAGTACTTAAAAGAGTTTTAATGATCCATGATTTATCGAGTATTATGTTAAAATATGCAAGTTGATATATGATAGCTAGATTTACACAGTAAGCTTGTAAGAGTGCCTGGGTCCCCGATTCTTTAGAAGTGATTATGTCTTGCATTTATCATGGCACTTCAGAATATGAAAAACAAAAGCTAGAAATACAGTTTTAAAATGTAAATAAAAAAAGAACTTTGATTATACCTTGTATAAGTACACTTTATATGTTAAATGAGATTTGTAACTTTGAACTGTGAATTCATAGAGGTCTCTATTAGCTGTATGATCTGCGCTAATCCCATCAACATTCAGATTCTTAAAATATTCAGAATTATATTATTGTAGCTTATTTCATTAGTACTAATAGCTGAAGAACTGCATGTAACCTTTCTATATTACAGAGGAATGGATTTATGGCATGATTACAGCTGTTTTCAAATCTAGTATTTCACTTTAATATTTGTAGTTAAAAAAAAAAATTCCTCTTTGCCCTTGATGGATTTCCACTCCTGCTCTACCTACAGAATAAATCACAGATGTTTTGATATTAGAGCCCTCTGAAAAGTATCCAGAACATTTGGAAAATGTTAGCATAATACAACTAATTTGTTTTGCTTCCTGTTAATAACAAGAGCTATGTGATGATTATGGGATGTAAGCTCTAGACTACAACTTGTAAGTGGAGCTTGAGTCATTTAAATTATGCTGCTTCTTTTTGTGCTGCTGTAGTCAAGAAATCCCCAACATGCCCATTAGAAATCTTTATCTCTGGGAGCTTTCATATATCATAAAGTGATGTTTAAGTATAGCGTAAAATATCACAATTTGGGAAAATATAACTTTTATGAACATCCAGAAAGAAGACTGCAAATAGACTATCTCATATTTATGGCCTCACTTTTAACAAATGACTCCATTTAAACTCAATATTGAAAACAATATATGAGTATATGTTCTCAGAAATTGTGAGAGGTCTGAGATGTCACCCTACTTACACAGTATATATATATTATATATCAGGAACATGAACCTGGGTCAGAGTAAAGAACTCTGTTACACTCATAGCACAATCAATAGCCAAAGTAACGTCGCAGTGTCTGTTCTCCCATGTCCAGCAATCCTGAAGCGCTAAGTTATGAGAGCCAGGCGGAAAAATATCCTACACACATGGTGGGCTCACTCCATTGGTGAGGGTTGGGAAAATACACATTTCCTTCATTTTTAAAGAGAAAAGAGATCATTTTCTCCCCTCCCATTCTGAGAGAGTTGCCTATTGGGGAATGTAACCTTTGGCTCTTGAAGAAATACTAAAAAGTTTAATGGATACAGGCAATTGTTGGACCATTAGGCTGCAGATATGATCCCCATGGTATGTGAAAAGTAAAGTATTTCTAGGGGAAGTGAAGGCAAACATTCTTTATCTTTATAAGGTTTATAGGTATGCATTTTTATTACTCAGGAAACTGAGACACTGAGAAACCAATGAAGATTTATTTTCACACAATATATAAACCATAAAACTTTGCCTTAACTATTTTAATTTATTTGTTTGTTTGTTTGTTTGTTTGTTTGGCTGCATTTGGTCTTTGTTGCTGTGTGCGGGCTTTCTCTAGTTGTGGTGAGTGGGGGCTACTCTTCGTTGCAGTGAGTGGGCTTCTCACTGAGGTGTCTTCTCTTGTTGCAGAGCACAGGCTCTAGGCGTGCGGGCTTCAATAGTTGTGGCATGCGGGCTCAGTAGTTGTGGCTTGTGAGCTCTAGAGTGCAGGCTCAGTAGTTGTGGCGCACGGGCTTAGTTGCTCTGCGGCATGTGGGATCTTCCCGGACCAGGGCTCGAATCTGTGTCCCCTGCATTGGCAGGCGGATTCTTAACCACTATGCCACCAGGGAAGTCCCTGCCTTAATTATTATAATAACAAATGTCTTCCTTAAATTCTGTAGTAAGTCTCAATATTTTTGTCAGTAAAATTTATTTTAGACATGTATATTTTTATTTTATATGTATGGTATAGGAATTATATATGCTATATAATTTTTCTTGGTTTAGAATTATATAGTTTACAAAGAGCTTACGGAGGAAAATTTTTATTTTAAACAATGACAAATATAAATTTTAATTTTATCATTACTAATTAATATGAAATTAATAAATTTAATGGATAAAAATAAATTTAAATTCAAGGTTATTGAGCTTTTAATTTTATATTTAATTTATTTTAACAGCTTTACTGAGGTATAGTTGAAATTCAAAGAACTGCACATACTTAATATGTACAATTTGATGATTTTGGACATATGCAACCACCCCAGAAAATATATGTACATTTAGATAATCGTTTTGTATGTAGAACATATTCACTTGACGATTTCTTTGGAGAGGAATAAAACAGTTCTCACAATTAGTGGTAGAAGTGAATCATTTATAAAAAGGAATAAATGTGGATATAGAGACAGACAACATAATTGTTTTATTCCAATGCCCCCATTATGGTTATTATGCATGCCATTATATATCTATATTTAAGCCTGACAATGCATGATGATTACGTTCTATATAAAAAGCATTCCATTTTTCTGCAACATCGGCAGTAGAGTTCGCATGATTCTAGCGTCAGCAACTATGGCTTTGGAGTCCTGATTTTCCAAGCTTCCTGATTCTGCAACAGTTTGAACTGGGCAGAGACAGCAATGACTTTTTAGCTTGGTTCTCAGCTGTTGTTTGAGAGCTGTTTTGAATATAGCCATCAGACATTTTTTTTAAAAAATGTGTGCTCATAATCTTTATGATTCTATGTGCTATATATGGCATTTACTAAACCTCTTCTGATATCACCTAGATTTCATCTTCTTCAACCAAGAACTCTGCATTACAAACACAAGCTTGTATTGCCTGGAAGAGGAATACAGTGATTTACATTAATTTTGAGAAATGGTATATTTTAGTAAATGTATGGTAAAAATGGAGATATTGTGTAAAATCATTAAAGTGTAATTTTTGTGAAATAACATTTGACTCTCTTATACACTGTGATTCTGGACAGGATGCTAAAGTTCTGTCCAGCCTTGCAGTGCAATATACTTTTCATTAGAATTCATACCCTCGATGGAAGTGCATATTCTAGACAAATACTGTTCTAGATAGTGTTTCAAAGGATTATATTGGAAGTCAAGACTTATTTATGTACATGTTTAAGTTGGAATCTCAATTGGTAACTTTAATATAAAATTGATCTAAGCACATCTTTCCTTTCTTCTGCAGGAGAAAAAAATCAGAGGACCCAGGCAGTTCATTGAGGTAGCCTGACTCTTGTTATTTCAAAGATTTGACCTAATGTTGTACTTTACTGTTCAGAGCTGCTTGACAAGCACTTGGGAATCGTGTCAAAATACTTGAAGATTATGAGAAAAAAAGAAGATAAAGATTTGAACTTTATCGAGCTGTCTTTTTCTCCTTACACTGGTGAATACAGTTCAAAGAAATAAGATTAAATCAGTTATTAAAATATGTTGTTTATTTTTTGAGATTATAGAAATAAATATCCATGGCAAGAAAATAAGAAAGTTCATTATAGTAAATTTAAAAACAATGTAACACTCCCCCCCAAAATTGATCAAACATACCTTAAGGATGATACTTAAAAATATTCACTGTTAATAAAATCGCCCCATACATCTGTCTTTAAAATATAGACATATGTAAAGACATAAATATAAAATATGTTTAGACATATACTTGTTTGATATATATATACACATATATATTCTATAATTTAGATTATGAGAATAGCATTAAAACCTGTTTAATTATAGCATCATATCATAACTCACTTCATGAAGAAGTATTTCACATAGTTTCATCAAAAACATAATTTTATTTAATATTAATTTGTATGAATACAAAAAAATTGATTTAAATAGACATTCTACTACTAGGTATTTTTCTACCTATATTATTTTATATCATTACTAGTTCTTTTTCCTGTTATTTCTTATATTTTGCTATTAAAAACAGCACAGAGATGAGCATTCTTTTATTTAACTATTTACCTGAATTTTAAATTCTTTACTTAGTTCAAATAGCTAGAGTTCGTCTATCAAAGGTTCTGTATTTTATAAGAAACTTTGATAAATATTGTAACATTACACTCCAGACAGGTTAAAGTGATTTACTTTGTTAATATTAGGCTATAAAACCAGACATTTTTTATACTCTCATGAATACTACATGTTATTTTCTAAAACATTTTTTTCATTTGGCAAGATGAAAGTGTCATTTAATCTGTGCTATGATGTATATTGGAACAATGAATGTCATTTCATGTATACTATAATGTGTTTTGATAAATAGTAATTTGGACAGGTGTGTCATAAGTTATTGGCCATTGCAATTCTTCTTTTCTGGATTTTATGAACTTTCCCATAGAATAATCAGAGTCCATTTTTTTTTCAAAACTCCCTAAGGCATTAATATCACCTGTCATATCTGTGGAAAAGTCTTAGCAATTTCTTGTTGACATATTTTTTCACTCACTTGTTATAAAATCTTGATTTACAAATTTAGAAAAAAAATTGTAAAATATAATGTAGTTCCTTTGGATTTTTAAAAATTATTTGTTGTATAAGATTCTCCTTAATCCTGAAATGAGACAAATTTTCCATTCACAGTCCTTATTAGCTTCTGCTCATATAATGGTGGCTAAGGGTTTACATAACCAGTGATTCTGTTTCTTTATGGTGTTCTAATTAATGACTCCATTTCTCTGAAATTGTTTACTTTTATTGCTTCTGTTTCCAGTTTTTTGGATATTTCTTAGCTACAGAAAAGTTAAATGCTACTGTACCCTTAGGACATTTGTTCATGTGATTTATGATTCCTGATATATATATATATATATATATATATATATATATATATATATATATATAATCTGTATATATATAATCCATATATATATATGGTTTATATATATTATTATGGAAACAGCAGAAATAAACCACTTGAAAGAAGTGCTGTCAATTATGCTACTTTAATTTTTATTTCCTTTTTTCCCTTTTCATAGAGAAAAGTCTAGAAATTTTTGAATGTATAATAACTGAATCAATCAGTGAATAAACAGCAACTGCTATGATAAAATCATATCAGCTAACTTGCAAATGTCCCATGGTTCTAAAATTTAACCAATCCGATACTAATTTCATGTCATATTTCCCTGCTTCCTGTGTATACCCAGTTACATTTTCTTCTAATTATCTTACTGTCTGACGGTAACCACTATCAACAGCAGTGACTGCAAATAAGACAGATTTACTTGGCAAATCTTTTCTATACCCACTTATGTATACTGATAATAATAATTGAATACATAATAAATTGGGAGAAGGGACAGCTCTTTGTAAAGTAGGATTTGAATTAATAAGTGTAGAAGGAATAATACAAATAGAAATCATCTTTAGGTAAACACTAGTATAAATGAGCACTGCGAGTTAGAATCAACAATAGATATATCTTAGTCTCAAGATATCTCCCCATAAGCAACATTCAACAAAAGGGAAAATTAAGTAACTTTATAATGGGGAAACTTGGAAGACAGCACATTTACCCAGAGATCAAAGTTAACCTCACCAAGAAATTAAATAGACCCCATCCAAACTCTTGATGTGAAGCATGGAGAAAAGTACCACAATACTGCTGTTTTATTCTTGCCTAAAATGCACAAACTGCATCTAATTACGAGAAAACATCAGACAAATCCTACCTAAGGAGCATTCTACAAAATATCTGGTCAGTATTCTTCAAAAGTGTCAAGATCACAAAATAAAGATTGATGTACTGTCACAGATTAGAGGACACTAAAATGACATGACAGCTAAGTACAATGTGTGATCCCAGAATGAATCCTGGACCAGAAAAGGACAGCACTGAGAAACCAGAGAAATTCAAACACGTTCCGTCATTTAATGACAGTGTATCAATGTCAATCTCCAAGTTGCTATAATTGCAAAATGGTTGTATAAGAGATTATCATTAAGGGAAGCTTGGTGACAGGTATAAGAGAAATTACTGTAATTTAAGTTTTCTATAAGTCAAAATTATTTTAAAGTAAAAAGTTTTAAAATGATTTGATGCATAATGACAATCATACGTAGTACTTTTTAAAAATAAATTTATTTATATATTTATTTTTATTCATTTATTTTTGTCTTTCTCTAGGTGCGACGAGCGGGGGCTACTACTCTGTTGTGGTGCACGGGCTTCTCATTGCGGTGGCTTCTCCTGTTGCGGAGCACGGGCTCTAGGCACACGGGCTTCAGTAGTTGTGGCTCACGGGCTCCAGAACACAGCCTCAGTAGTTGTGGTGCACAGGCTTTTTGCTCCGTGGCATGTGGGATCTTCCTGCACCAGGGCTAAAACCTGTGTCTCCTGCATTGGTAGGCAGATTCTTAACCACTGCACCACCAGGGAAGTCCCATAGGTAGTACTTTTGAGGTTTGCTGTGTTTCATGATGGTTGCAAGTATTTCTTATACATTAATCATTTAATCTCAAGAACTTTATTAGATGGGCACTATTATTAACTCCACTTAATAACTGAGGAGATAGGTACAAAGTGATTAAGAAACAGAGCCAGCCACGTGAAGCAATACTTCAGACAAAGGTAGGCAGTTGAACGTTCACATTTGTGCTCTTAACTACTCCAGTACATATTGCTAATAATTTATTTTCTTGTGTTTCTATGCTTAATATGCTGATTCTAACTGAATATTCATACATTTTAAATATTTTTAGATTTACTATGTTTTTAATAAACTTTATTTTTAGAGCCATTTTAGAGTTATTGAAAAATGTAGAAGATAGTACAGAAAGTTCCCATATGTCCCATAGTCTTCACTATTTTAACATCTTACATTAGTGTCGTGTATTTGTCACATTTAAAGGTATAATGTTGGGCTTCCCTGGTGGCGCAGTCGTTGGGAGTCCGCCTGCCGATGCAGGGGACACAGGTTCATGCCCCGGTCCGGGAGGATCCCACATGCCGTGGAGCGGCTGGGCCCATGAGCCATGGCCGCTGAGCCTGCCCGTCCGGAGCCTGTGCTCCGCGACGGGAGAGGCCACAACAGTGAGAGGTCTGCGTACCGCATAAAAAAAAAAAAAAGACATAATGTTGATATATTATTATTAACTATTATTATTAACTTGATTTGGATTTCTTAGTTTGACCGTAGTGTCCTCTTTCTAGTACAGGAGAGCTCACTGGATTTAGTAGTCATGTCTCCTTAGGTTCCTCTTGGTTATGACTATTTCTCACTGTTTCTCATTGTTTCTGATGGCTGTGATAGTTTGAGAGGTACTGATCAGGTATAAAATAGAATGTCCCTCAGTTGGGATTTATCTGATTTTTTCCTCATGATGAGATTGGGGTTAAAGGGCCAGCATCACATCATATCACGGGCACATATTATAGACATGGGTCATCATTGTAGAGACTGACTTGATGACCTGAGAGGGTGTTTGTCAGATTTCTCTCCTATAAAGTTGCTCTCCCTCCCCCTCCCTTTCTACACTTTACTTTGTGCAAATGAGTTGTCATGCACAGTTTACACTTAAGGAGTGGGGAGTCATGCTTCATCTCCCTGAGGGCAGAGCATCAAAGTTAACTCACCGTCTTGACTCTTGTTTTAATCTTGACTCCTTTCTGTTGTGGAAATAAATGAAGACCATTCAAAGGAGAACAAGCAAAGGTTATTGATTCAGAGCTTGCCACAGCAAGAATCAGTCACACCTTGTTTTTGGCAGAGACTCAAAGCACATAGAGGAGTGTGAAAGCTTTAAAAATGGAACACAGGGAGGGCTCAGATATGCCCTTACTGGAGGCTGTTGGCTTTGGAAAGCTGTGGAAAGATAACTGGAAGCAGAGTTTCCTATTTGTTTTCTTTAGAGGAGTATTTTTGGCTTTCTCCTGTTGGTTCTAAGTTTGGAGAGAGTGTAGGGAATCTGTCAGTTATTGCTCGAATACTGACAATTTGGGGCCAACTGCTACAGAGGTTGTGGTTTGGCTTCTGGCACAGGTTGCTGAAGACTGTAGGTCAAGTTTCTATTTTTATATATGATCTGACCCATTGCCTGTTCGTATATTGTCTCTCACCATTAATGTCATTGCCATTCTTCCTGTCACACAGAACCAAAATAGTAGAGTCATCTAAATATTTTTGGTATCATATTCATATTGTCAATTTTGCCTTTTTAAATCATTCATCTTTATCAATTATATAGTTCTGAACTACAAAATATGAATCCTCCATACTTTTCCCATTGCCACACCTTTGATTCAGGTCTTTGATTTTTTCATTTAGAAAATGCTCCAGTGTTCTCACGGGTCACTCTGACTTTATTGATTTCTCTCAGCATCCTGTGTTTCTACACAGCTGTTAAATGAATAAAATTTCATTTTGTTTAAGTTCTCCTCCTCCACCCCCCACCACAGGGTCCCTCTTTCTTCTTCTTGTGGCATAATTGTCAATTCTGTGCAGACTCAGCCCAGCTGACTTCCTTGTACATATAAAAAAAAAATCAGTAAATAACATTTATTGAATGAATAATATTGAAAAAAAAGAATTAACCCAACATAATCCCCCTTTTGCTCTCTCCACAAATCAACCATTTTTTCATATTCAAAGCTTTGAGCTAATAAAATGTGAGTGGATTTGAAATTTTAGGTTTTGAAATGATATAAATGTTTCCCTAAGATTTACCTTTTCCTCAACTTACTGACAGTTACATTTTTAGATGTAAATAATGCCAGATTAAAAAAAAAAAACTTTCTAGCTAAATGGTCAGGTAACCCTGGTGGACAATAATTACAATAATGCTATCAACAACTGTGTCCCTTTGCCAGGACTCCTGGAGCCCAAGGTGGTCATTCAAAAGCATTTCTCCAGGGCTGCCTGTCAGTCATCCCAATGTCATGATTGAAAGTAAGAGTCCTGTTATTATCATGGCAAAGAAAGGGCAGCTGCCATGCTTTCTCTATTTAGTAGCACCCCAGGAGAACTGCCCTCACCTCAACAAGGTTTCATTTAATAAATTAAACTTGTAGTGAACTGGATCCTATCATAGGATTCTCTCTTTCTTACCCCCTTCTTTTATTTTTTTTTTAAATTCAATAGTACACCTTCAAAATACCTGTTACAACTTACAATGTAAATTACAGAGCATGCTCAACCATTTTACAAATTCTGTAACATTTAAGTATTGATTTCAACCTAGAAGTAAAACGTGTTTATTAAAAACATCTTCGGGCTTCCCTGGTGGCGAGTGGTTGAGAGTCCTCCTGCCGATGTAGGGAACATGGGTTCGTGCCCCGGTCCGGGAAGATCCCATATGCCGCGGAGCGGCTGGGCCCATGAGCCATGGCCGCTGAGCCTGTGCGTCCGGGGCCTGTGCTCCGCAACGGGAGAGGCCAAAACAGTGAGAGGCCCGTGTACCGCAAAAAAAACAGAAAAAAAACAAAACAAAACAAAAACATCTTCAAATAAGACTACCCCTATAGAATAACTAAATAATTATATGCAAATCGACTAAGAAAAAAATGTCTGCTGAAATCATTTTTGTACTCTTTTCTATAAATAAATCGAAGTGAGCCAGAGGAAATTCTCCCATTGGATTTTACATTTAGTCAGAGCAGGAATTATATTTCCTCCTCATCTTGCATCCTATGAACACCTACCATAATTCTTTGAAAACAGCAGATATGGCAACAAGTAATTTTTAATCAAGTTTAATTAAATATAACTCTCAGTGCTGTGAATCTTTGTGTGACACACATGAGAGCTCAAAGCAATCACTGAAGGCTCAGTAATCTGAATGCTAGGAACTTTAGAACTCTAAATACTTACCAAGGTCAGTTTAAGATTTAATCCCAGCACAACATTTGCATGGGTGGTAGGGAGAGATTTGCATGGCTAGAGGGACTCAAAGCACACCATATGTGAGCAGTTCTGGAAGCATGTCCTGGCTCTATACTCCATACCGCACATCAAAGAATGGGTATCCCTCCTGCCCCAGGACACTTTGCCTCTGTCATAGGATCGATCACATCAGTTTGTCTTTCTCCCCTAGCTGTCTGTAGTTCCTTGAATAAAAGGACTTTGTTTTTGTTCTTATTTTATGCTATTTGTATGTCTATTATAGAAAGAATTAAATAATCTAAATTAATGGTGGTGAATAGTTAGTATGCAGAGTGACAAAGAACTAAGGCAGTTTCAATAACTCATATTACATATTGCAGTTTGCAAAAACACAGGAGTTAATTCATATGGAATATATGTTAGATATGAGGTTTTGCCTATATTTTGTCTCCAGTTCTCATATGTCTCTCATTTTTATAACTGATAGAATTAAAGAAAAAACACTATTTAAGAGCATTCTGAGTTTAAACTTTCAAGAGAAAATAGAAAAAAGAAGAACATAGTTTGGATATCTTTGTTTCCAATATGGGGAATGTTAAGTCTAGTATTGTACATAGACTAAAATCTACCCCATTAAACTACAGAAAGAATCAGATACAACAGCAACAAAGAAATAAACATGTCAAATATAGTCATGATAAACTTTAATTATTTGATGACTTTGTAATTTGGGTCCAAAATACTTTCTAGATGACAAGAAATCCATCACATTGATGAGGCTTATTATTTTCTGTTTTTTTTTCTTTCCAGGGGTGAGGGAACAATATTATTATACTCTGTGATTCAAAGATTATTCATGTATTCCAAATATATATTAAATTAACTAATTCTCCAACCATCATGGCTAGATATAGCATCTTTCACATATGTAACATATATGACAGTTTTAATCATGTTGAGTTCCATGAACTGAAACTCAGAAAACATTTAATTTCAAGGAGGGAAAAGGAGGCAGGTGAATATGATGAAAACTTTAAAAATAAATTTTTCTCTTGGATGTCAGCAAAAATTAGGATGGTGAAAAGTGAAAAGATACAGACTGGCTTTTGTGGATTGAGTGAAATAATGTATCTTCAAACAATGTATTGAAAATTCAAGGCATTACTATTGGATTTGTCAGAATCTAGACAGGAAAGGAAAACTAGAGAATATTGTGTCTCCACAGTTTCAAAAATATCCCAGTATGAAAGACTTATGCAGTCATGTAAGAATTTGGTGCTACTTAATGTATCAGTAGTACGTAGTTAAAGGTCTGTTACCTAAGAAATGGAAAAGTGGCAAGGTGTAGAACAAGCATAACATCTGCCTCTAAAATATTCTAGTCTGATAAGGAAGATAGATACATAACTATAACTATAATTAATTGTCATTCAGGAGAAAGTTAAAGCATTACAGAGGCATATAAATTGAGGATTTACATTAATCTCTTTTTACATGGGTGGGAAATAACAGTTTAGATAAATCTTTGTTAATATATCAAGCAAAGACTTGAAAAATTACTATGGTCTTAGAAGGTGGAAACACAGCAGAACAGTGTGTTTCAGGTCTTGAGGACAGCACATGTGAATATACTTAAATTAGAAAGAACATGATGCTTTCAAGGAAGTAAAAATAGCCTGTTAAGGAAAGAAATTTAAAAATAAAGGACACTGGAACTAATACGCAATTATAGTAAGATTGTAGTATTCAAGGTTAATACAAATTTAATTTCTTTCTTATATAGCATTAAGAACAATTGGAATTTGAAATTAGAAACACAGTATCATTTACATTCTCACCAACAAAAATGAAATAGTTATAAATCTAAGAAAATATGTATAAGATCTATATGAGAAAAACAAAATTCTGATGATAGAGGTCAAAGAAGATCTAATTAAATGCAGAGATATTCTATGTATATGATTAGTAATACTAAATACTGTCAAGATATCAGTTCTTCCAAACTTAATCTGTAGATTTAACACAAACTCAATCAAAATGTCAGCAAATTATTTTGTGGCTATTGACAAACTGGTTCTAAACTTTAAATGAAAAGGCAAAAAAACTCAGCATAACCAAAACAATATTGAAGAAGAACAAAGGTGGAGGATGAATGCCATCTGCTTTCAACATTTAGTATAAATATAAAGTAATCAAGACAGTGTGGTATTAACAAAAGAATAGATATATTGATCAATGGAATGAATAGGCAGCTTAGAAGTAGACCTACACAAATATAGACCTACACAAAGTAGACCTACACAAAGTCAGTCGGTCTTTGAATAAAGAAGTAAAGGGAATTCAATGGAGAAATGATAGTCTTCTCAACAAATGATGTTGGGACAACTGGACATCCACATGCCACAAAATGTATCTAGACAGAGATGTTACAACTTTCAGAAAAATAATTCAAAATCGATCACATATCCAAAGTAAAATGCAAAACTAGAAAACTCCTAGAATATAATATAAGGAAAATTTAGGTGATTCTGGTGAAGATGTTTTATATATAACACCAAAATCATGAAAGAAAAAATTATTAAGTTGGAGTTTGTTCAAATTAAAAACTTTTGCTCTGCATAAGCCATTGTTAAGATAATAAAAAGACAAGCCACACCCTGAGAGATGATATTTGTAAAGCAGATATCCGTTAAAGGACTAGTATTTAACATGTACCAAGAACATTTTAAAGTCAATGGTAAGAAAATAAATGACTTAATTAAAAAGTGGGCAGACTTTCCTGGCAGTCCAGTGGTTGAGACTCAGCACTTCCAATGCGGGGTGCAGTTTTGATTCCTAGTCGGGGGAGCTAAGATTCCACATGCTGCAGGATACGGCCAAAAAAAAAAAGGTGGGCACAAAATCTGAACAGACACCGCATGAAAGAAGATATATAGATAGAAACATATGAAAGGATATTCCACATTGTATTTTATGAGGGAACTGCAAATTAAAACAGCAGTGAGATACCACTACACATCTATTAGAAAACAATAACAAAAGCAAATGCTGGTGAGGATACAGAGCAACAGCAACTCTCATTCATTGTTGGTGATGATGTAAAATGGTACAGACACTTTAACAGACAGCTTGGCAGTTTCCTATAAAAATTAAACATCCTCTTACCATATAATTCAGCCATCATGCTCCTTAGTATTTCCTTAAAAGAGTTAAAAATCTTTGTCTACACATAACCTGTATACAAATGTTTACAACAGTTTTTGTCACAATTGATAAAACTTGGAAGAAACTAAAATATCCTTCAAGAGATAGATGGAAAAACAAACTGTGATACCCCCATATAATTGAAATATTAGTCAGCATTAAAGGAAATAAGCTATCAAGCCATAAAAAAGACATGGAGAAATTTTAAATGCATATTGCTAAGTGAAAGAAACCAAACCGAAAAGGTTATGCAGTATGTGTCTCTAACTACGTCATCCTGGAAAAGGCAAAACTATGCATACAAAAGAAAATATTAGTACTTGATAGAGGCTTGAGTGATGGAGGGAGAGGTGAATTGGTGGAGCACAGAGCATTTTTAAGGAAGTGAAAGTATTCTTATAATTCTCTATTGATGGATACATGTCATTACACACCTGTCAAAATCCATGGAACTGTACAACACAAAGAGTGAACCATAAACTATGGACTTCAATTAATAAAAATGCATTCATACTGGCTCATCATTTGTCACAAATGTATTACACTAATGCAAGATGTTAGTAATAGGTGAAACTGGGTGGAAGCAGTAATGTATTAAACATAATCTGATTATGGTAGTGCTCAGTGCATTCTATTTACTTCCATTTATTTATTCAACAAATGTTTTCTGAGCACCTAATATATGTTAGCCTTGTTCTTGTCTGGATTAATAAAAGTTTTTGTCCCCATTGGGTTTAAATTCTCACAGGGGAGAAAGAGACAATAAGCAAAAATGTATTTATAATATATAGTAAATCAGATGGTAGTAAGTGCTGCAAAGAAAAAGAATTATTCAAGGACCTGGGGTGAGAGAAGTTTTGCAATTTGAATTGGGTAGTCAGCGAAGAGCTTCTGAGAAGATAATGTTACAACACATAACTAAAAGAAGTGATGGAGTGAGCCATACATCTATCTGAGAAAAGAGCTTTGTAACTAGAGGTAAAGAGTCTGATGTGGGTAATGATTCAAAGGTATTTGAGGACACACAAGTTGGCCAGTGTGGCCAGGAAGTAGTAAACAAATAGAGGAGTGGCAGGAAGTAAAGCCCAACAGATCAGTGCTTATAAAGCAGGATAGTATTTGCTTGAGGGTGTCCCAGCCTCCTGGGTGAGGATCACTGCCAACGTGCCAGGAGAGAAACAATTGTTTACCTTCTATTGTGAGCTGGAACTGGGAAGAACAGTCCTGCCCTAAGAGACAATCTTATGTTTGGTGCTTAGGTTTATAACTCAGTTACATTATATTACATTATATATTTTTTTAAAAATTTAACTGGCTGGATGAGGAATATAATATATTTTGGTTACACACAATGTTAATTCTATATCTGAAGAAACATAAAGTAACTTTTCTCTGGTAATATTTTAGTTGTTTAAGATTCCTTAAATGTGTATTTGAATCTGGGCTACATATGTGTGTATATATGTACCTTTGTGAGTACTTAATACCTATGTCTCATAGGGTCATTAGTGGGTTTTCCAATGAATGCAGGAAATAGTTAATGCAATCAACATTGAATATTGTGTCAGCTTTAAAGACCATCGTTATGCCTGAATAACACATTTATTTCTGTACAGTCAAAATTATTTTATTAAAAAATAAAGCACATTTTAAAAACTAATGACTATTGCTACCTCTTCAATACATTGTGTTTTTTAAATTCATCATTTTAATTTAAATTTCATCTTCAACTCTATGAACTCACACCTATAAATATTTAAATTAGTCTTGTTATTTTAAGAATACTATTCACAACTGAGATAATGTCATCCACATTAAGTTGCCATTACAACACATAATGGTTATTTGAATGTTCTAGAAAGAATGAATCTCACTTTGATAAGAATTAACTACTGAAATATCTGTAATTTAAATATATTATATAACCTCCTACTTAGTTGATAGTTATGACACAGTAAAACACTACCTATTTCAATCTTAAAAAATGAATAAATAAAAGAAATTATTCCAATGAAAAGCACAAGATATTTTTCAGATATTAAATATCTATTTTCTGTCACGGTATATGTACCCAAATAGCTAGAGTACAAAAAGACACTGATTTCAGAAAAGGTTTGAATTTTCCCAGAAAAAGATGAAAAAATAATCTTGACACATAGATGCAAGCTTGGTGGCACAGAGGATCATATTTCCACTTTAAAAATTAAATAAAACAAGGGTAGGGTATTATATTTTCAGGACTTATTGACTCTTGTAGGCTTGGCTGGCTCTTTGTAAGTGTGTACCCCAGTTTTGCCATTTTATTATGATTTTCTCTATTCACACTTTACTTCAGTCAAAAAACTGACCACCACCCACCTAACCATCCAACAAGCAAACCACAATTTATCTGACATAATTCTCTACTTCAAGTCTGTAAATTGAGCCAAATAGTGGTTTTGCTGTTTTCATTAAAACGTTACTATGTTAGATCAAGTTGTCTTTAAACAGCTATAGATTGAACTTCATAAAAAAGAGCATCTTCATGATCCCCTTATTATTGACATCTCCATGACACCTGTCAGTTGTTAGGAAATCATGAACAGCTTGAAGAAAAATTGTCATAATGAATAAAGATATGCCAAGCCCTCCTGTGATTACACACTCATTGTGACAAAAAAGCTGTGGGATAGAGTTTCTTTTGAGTTCAAACTTTTAATTCCATTTTAATATTTTCCCTATTATTGTTGTTTGTCTAATATAAAACAATAAATGAAAGGAGTGTGAGTATGAATAACTCTACTTCCTTTGGTTAAGAGACATTTGAGTTAGAGTCAGCAATACTATCCTTAGGTATCTTGCAAGAATAAGATACCAAAAAAAATGTGTTTTATCCAATGTAAAGATATCAAATAAATCTCAGAACCTGAATCCTTGGAGAACTGTCAGGAATTTATTTCAGTTTGAACTCCAAAAGCAATAAACAAAGGTTTATGTGAGAAAACAAAATAAAAGTAGAAATAAAATTTGGCCTCCATCCAAATGAGACCTAGATTGGCCTATAAAGTCAAACCAAAGGGAAATTACACCTTGTCTTGTTGGTTTGACATCACATCAAAACTATTGAGATAATCTATGTTTCATGTGTATCTTCAAATTTTTGATACTTCTTGATTTCAAAAAGATAATTCAGATGTTGAAAAAAACAACAATACAATTTTACCCTGGGATTATTTGTATTATAGTAGTCTACAAGTTTTTGTGTGTGTTGAAAACTTGGATGTATTATATTAGTGCAGGAAATTTTAGCTTCAGATTTCTATGCATGTCAAAATAAAGAGTTTTATTTGCACATGATTTTTTAGGAAAAATAATTAATCTGTACAATCTTTTATTTATTTTTGATTATTATCCAAATACTATTTATTAGTAAATAGCTTCTATGAAATTTATATGTGAATTTATTCTGAATGAAAACATTTTTACTGTCAAAATTTTATAGTTTATATTGTAATATAAATGATCCATTTCAACATTCAAAAGTATGGTGCATATGTTTCATGATTACCAAAAGTGAGATGCATTTATCAAAAACAACCTGTTTGTAATTTTGAAATCAAAATCTGTATTTATGGGACTTCCCTGGTGGCCCAGTGGTTGAGAATCCACTTGCCAATGCAGGGGACACCTGTTTGATCCCTGGTCTGGGAATATCCCACATGCTGTGGAGCAACTAAGCCCATGGGCCACAACTACTGAGCCTGTGCTCTAGAGCCCGTGCACCACAACTACTGAGCCCAAGCAATGCAACTGCTGAAGGCTGTGTGCTCTAGGACCCTCGTGCCACCACTACTGAGCCCATGTGCTGCAACTACTGAAGCCCGTGCACCTAGAGCCCTTGTTCCGCAACAAGAGAAGCCACTGCAATGAGAAGCCTATGCACCGCAACGAAGGATAGCCCCCGCTCGCTGCAACTAGAGAAAACCCGTGCACAGCAACGAAGGTAAAAAATCCTTTAATCTAAAACAATTTACAAAATGAAAGCACAAATGTAAATTCGTATTGGCAGTCATTGTTCTTAGTTCTTTTCAGCATAACTACTAGCTCATTATGTTCCCTGAAGTTAATTCTAAACAATAATAGAAGACATCAC
Source organism: Mesoplodon mirus (assembly GCF_964341445.2). Taxonomy (NCBI): domain Eukaryota; kingdom Metazoa; phylum Chordata; class Mammalia; order Artiodactyla; family Ziphiidae; genus Mesoplodon; species Mesoplodon mirus. The sequence goes on from NC_138978.1 coordinate 188,160,212, forward strand.
TATTTATTCATTACTAAAGTTGGCTACCATTTTTTTCATAATCAGTTTCATGTATTTGAACATTAAATTCAACTACACATAAAAATAATAATTTCATTAAATTATTTTCTCAGGACTCACTGTGTCTTAAAATCACAGAGGGGAATTGAACATCTAAAACATAAACATGGATTATTATCAATATGTGGGGATATGCTTAATTCAGAATAGGATTTCAATATTAGTTTAACATTATTATGATCCTTGTTCTAGAAAAAGAGAACATATATCCAAATATTCACTTTTATAAGAAAGGATGACATTTTAAAACAGCTGAATTAAAGAAAGAAAAACAAATAAAAGATAAAAAACTTCATTTTCCATGACATAATTTTTACCATTAAAAAAAAATGACTAAGGTTCTTAAGTCTGAGGTAGTACTTTAAATCACTTAAGTCTAATTACACAGAGAAATTCAATAATATTGTAAGGGAAGTAAAATAATCCCTGATTATTTCTGATATAATTATATAATTAATATAATTATATTATATATAATATAATTATATATTATTTCTAATTATATCAGAAGTAATCTGTGATTTGCTTTTTTTAATGGTGATTTTTTTCTTTTATTGAGGTATAGTTTATTTACAATATTGTGTTAGTTTCAAGTGTACAGCAAAGTGATTCATTTATATGTATATTTCAGATTATTTTCCATTATAGATTATTATAAGATATTGAATATAGCCCCCTGTGTTATACAGTAAATCCTTGTTGCTTATCTATTTTATGTATATTAGTTTGTATATATTAAGCCCATACTCCTAATGTATCCCTCCCTGTCTTTCTCTTTTGGTAACCATAAGTTTGTTTTGTTTTCTATGTCTGTGAGTCTGTTTCTGTTTTGTATGTAGATTCATTTATATTATTTTTTAGATTGATATCACATAATATTTGTCTTTCTCTGTATGACTTGTTTTTTAAGTTTGAAGAATCATAGAATCTGAGATGAATAGGAATTTAAAGCTCAATGTTAACTTGATTCAATTTAATTCAATTTGGTAAATACACTGAAATGTGCTCTCAGGTGGAAGGCACTGAATGACTATAGATATATTTAGAGCAGTGCAGGTCTGTTTAGCAAAGACTGAGCATCCAGATCTTGGCATCTAGTGTCAGGATGAAGTGCAAATAAATATTAGATGGTGTTGCACTCATCAATAAATAAGACATTCAATAAATATTTGTTAATGGATGAAAGGTAAAATAAAGACATGTTTTTAGGGATTTTTGCAGACCATTACTCTGTGTACTCAGCACTGTTACTTCCCGTCTCTCTTATTATAAAGATATTTGTTTTCCTGCCCTCAGGGTTAACATGAAGCCCAGTCCAAGCCAACGATGATTGCCTCTTTCAACTGTGCCCAGTGACTTTACAAGAGATAAGCATATGACCGAAGTTAAGCCAAACTATTTCAATAGAAATGTTCCATTTGGAACTGTAACAAACAAGTTTTTTGATTTGTATTTTATTTTGTTTTTATTTTTGTAATTCTGCCACTGAGTTTTGAGACTGTGAGTAGGGTATACCAGTCATCACGCTTCTACCATGACATACTGATGATCAGTAAGAGAGAATGAATATGACATTTAGATATAAATAGATGTAAACAGAAGTAGAATGTGTGAGGACCACTTCTCCCCAAATCATGTTTCCTTTCGTTTGGGAAAAAAAATCAATTAAAGTAACTTGATGGACCTTTCTGCCACCTTACATAGGGAAATGGAATAGTTCATTCACTGATAGATTTGAAAAAAAAAAAAAAAGATTGGATATACTCAGTTCAGCTCTGCCACTTCTTCCTTTTGGAACAGAGCAGCTTGCAAGGGCTATGATCTCCAGGATGAAAATAATTTTCCCACCATCACCTGTGACTGCTGGGTAAGTCTGTCTAAATCAGAGGTTCACTTAGAAAGTCAATGTGGCTGTGATATCCGAGCCATATCTTTCAATTTAGCATCATCAGTAATAATGTTGACTGTTATGATTTATTCTCGGTTGATTCAGTACCTTTAATGAGAAGAAGAATAAAATGTGCTATTGGGCCTTTTCAAAGCCCCACAGAAAGAAAAGCATAGAAAAAATGTTCTTGCTATTTAAATCCTTGATTCTATGTATCCTGTAAGCCAGCTATCACCCTTCTTATACGTAGAATATGTGAGCTAATAAATCTTTTATTTTCTTCATTGAAGTCTATTTATATTTCTGTTACATGCTAAATTGATAAACCTGAATGATACAGCATGCTTATTCACTATACTTTTTGCACAGACTAGTTAAAATATCACAATGTTTATATTATGAGGATGATATATTCATTTAATCTTCTTAGATAAACTCTGCATATATAATGCTATTAATGCCAAAGAGCAGCTCTGCTGTTTTCTTTATTTGTGGTTCTCAAGAAGGTGGGATGTTCCAGTGCAATATTTTCTTCATAGACAGTAACACCCTCTTTACTATCAGTAGAAAAACCAGTACTTTATCATGTTACCATTTTCCTGAAATACAGATCCTTTGTCTGGTTGCCTCTAATGATCAGAACAAATCTGAATTATTTACACATTCAGTGACTCTATGTATTATTCAAAATATGTGTAATTTTTGTCACAGGATATTGCCTTGGACTCGGTTTTTCCAGGATTTTTTCCCCTTTATCTGAATATAACTTTTCAGACACAGTTTACTCATGTATTATCAATGTGAAAAAATCACATCATTGACATATTCCACATTTCCATAAATTTTATGGAGTTATTGAAATTTTGACTTTTGAGATATTATGGAGAATTTTAGAAGCTTTATCTTATTGTGATTTGTAAAATTTCACATTTATAAATTTTACGAACAAGACTTCCTACAACTTTCTTTAAATTCATGAAAAATTGTATATTTAAGTAATCTTTGGCATTTTAGCAATTTTAAACATATAGCTACAGATAATGCTTATATAACAGTTCTTGATAATTTGGGGGGTCATGGACCACTTTGAGTATTTAAAGGAAGCTATTTTTAATTTTCCCTACAGTGTTATACATTAATAGATTCAACCAATACTTTGACTCTCCTGAATCCCTCCCATGTATCATTTTGGACATTATACATCCCAACATAAGGCAAGACCTTAGGCAAGTGTAAGAAGTGGGCTCTTGCATTATTCACACATCAGCTTTTATTTCTATCACTTCTTCCTAATGCACTGGTGAAACCTATAATGAGGTAGCAAAGACATTCCTGCACTTTTTTTTTCTCTTGGTTTAATTTTATCTGATTGTCTTCTTTAGCTGTCCTCCTTTTTGTAATGATCACTTCATATTACATCAATTACAGAAAATTCTAGTCTCTTCACCTGAAAGTTCTCAAAATTTACACTTTAATGGCAGAGTCTTCATCTGCAGCATTTCTGGAGTGCTTGATATTCTGGTTTCAAATAACTCTTGTACCAGCCCACATACAGCTGAAATGTTCAACCTGTAATCTGCAGAATGGTTGCTTCTTGTTTTTATATAAGAATGGCTTTCCTCTGTGTGAACTTCCCCTTGGACACCTTTAATTATTCTTCATGCCCTGAGATGTGCTGTGAAAGTGGATGTGAATTTATTTTCTCGTCTGAATTATGATGAGATGAGAACAGCCTTCAAATTGGTAGAACCTGAAAATGTTTCTCTCCTGCATGAAAATTCTTTGTGTCTTGCAGTTATTTCTAACTTATTGCATCAGCCTGAGGTTTTCCTACTATATACTTTCATGTTCTAGTACCTTAAGTGTTGCACTGGCACAAGGCTAATTTCATCATTTTGAAATTACCACTGTGACAAGCTGAAACTTCTCCCTGTTCTGAATAATTTCCACAATTGAATTAATTGCTAAAGAATTCTTTGTGCAACCATCCAATTGATGATATTAATTAAGCTTAAGTACTGCTTGGATATTTACTAGGTACTGATAGTATACATCAAAAAGTCCTAAATCCTTAGCCAGACATTCCAGAATCTTGATGATGTCAGCTAATGTATCCAAACTTCTTTTTTTCCCCTCTACACCTTAAAAGATATTCTCTTAAATTATCAGCAATATTAACACTTAACATATACTAAATGTGTACTTTTGTCAGGCGCTGTGTGTTTAATTTTATTTTAATACTCCAAACACCCTTTGAAGTAGGAACTATTATTATTCCCATTTTACATATAAAGCAACAGAGGTCTAGATAGGTAAAGTGATTTGCCCAAGATCACAGAAATGCCCTTACCCACTTCAGTGAAAAATCTATGACTGTAAAATTTTTGTTGGGTTTGTTCAATGATGGGTCCCAAATATATATGACAGTACTGAAACACATATGGAATACAATCATAATTTCAGAATGTGCTGGATATTCTTCATTTGTTCCTCCAGATGCAGTTGCCACCATTTTTCACTTTTCCCTATTCCCTGGGTAGGGCTAAGGGGGACTTTATGAACTGCATTAACTGATCTCCATGGCTTTCTAGTTCCTGTTAGGCTCTGCTCATACAATCTCTACAAGAAATCTAGGCCACCATGAAGCTATTCTGCCAATTGATTCGTGTGGCACAACAGAATCATTGGTATTTCAAGTACCTATTACTGATAGCAATGCTGCATAGAGCCATTGGCAAAAGTCTGAGGGCAAATTCTTCTCCCTTCCAAACCCCCAGTGGGCTGGTTGAAGACAGTAGTTCCATATGACCTCAGATGATACATCCAATAAATCAACATTTCCTTGTATTTTCTCTTTCCCTATCTTACTCCTCTTTTATTTCTGTTTCCCTAGAATGGCAGTCTGCATCACAGTGTTATTTCCTAAGATATGGTCTCAGTCTTTGTTTTCAAGAAAATCCAATTTAAGGCAGCCAAAAGCTCATAAACATTAAATGCACACAAAATTCCCTATTTGTGCCAATTTCTTAATCAAAAATATTAATGTCTGTGCCACATGTGTACTATTTTTTTCTTCTGTTGGCCTTGGCTACTATATTATTTAATTGAATTTGCATGTCTTTAGACCTTTAGAGATTTAAAATCTTCTCTTCTAGCTCAAAAACTTTTTACCCTTGATGGAAAATCTTTTCTTGGTATTTTCTCACCTGTTAAAGCCATAAAATCTATGACACTTTGAGATTCTCCCTTGGATTTTCCTGATTACATGGTTGTAGAATTCTAATAAAATCCTTCTTAAACTTGAGCATGAAATATGTTTAAAATTTAGAGTCATCAGGAGTCACCAGGAAATATGTTTAAAATATAAATTGCTGGGCCTCATCCCAAGAGTTTCTCATTCAGTAGGTAGAGAAAGGCTTGAAAATTTCAATTTCTTACAAGTTCCAAGGCGGTGCTGATGCTGCTGAACTGGAAACCTCACTTTGGGAACCACTGTTCTAAGGTGGCACCAATGACATGTATGAGATAGGAAGTCTTACTCTAGAGCTGTAAATTAAACATGTATTATATTGATGGGATAACAAAGCAAACAGTACAGAAAAGCCTGTGGGAAAAAATGTAACAGAATATTTGTGTTTCTAAAATAACACACAATAATCATAAAGATTGATAAATTTGACCATTTTATTAGAAAGAGTTTATGAAAATTTCCATAAGTAAATTGAATTGATATCTTTTTCATGTAAGGACTTAATATTTACAACACATATAACTAACAGAAGAATAATTTTTAAAATATATAAGCAACCCATACAAGTCATAAAGAAAATATCAATAATCCAACAGATAAATGGATAATGGAAATAAAAATGAAATTTATAGAAGTTGATATCACAAGTTTCCATTAGCCTAAATAGATTATCACATTAATTATAAGGAGAATGCAAACTAAAGAAGAAAGATACTGCCCTACATTCATTAGATTAGTAAAATTTAACATATTACTTTACATTAACTGTTGGCAAGAATGTGGAGAAGCTCTTTAACATTGCCAGTAGGGTTATTATTTGATAACCACATTGGAATGTAGTCAGTCTTTTTCTATTTTAGCCATGGTGGTGGGTTGTAGTGATATCTCACTGTGGTTTTATTGTTGTGTTTTGATGCCTATGTACTGAGTTTTAAATATGTTTTAACTTATATCAGTGTATTGAATTTACAAAACAAGCATACAAATTTAGCCTTAATGTCTGGCTCCGTGGTAAAGTTTGAAATTCAAGCATTAAATCAATCAATAAAACATGGTAGGTACTTGTAAGGAGCTTTATTCATTATTACTCATACTTTTTGGAATAATTTTTTGTGTGTGTTGCAAATGTAAGTTTGTAGGGAGGCTTAAATGATAATTCTTGTTCAAGAAGGTATTGCATATTCTTAGATAAACTAGTAGTGCTAGAATATCTTTGAGATATATGGTTTTACTCATGTAGATGTTGAGCAAAAAGGACAAAGCTGGAGGCACACATTTCTTGATTTCAAAATATATTACAAAGCTACAATAATCCAAACAGTGTGGTACTGGCATTAAAGCAAACATGTAGACCACTGGAACAGAATAGAGACAAAAAGATAAACTCACCCTTATACGTTCAACTGATCTTTAACAAGTGTGGCAAGAACACACGAGAGAAAGATAGTCCTTTTAATAAATAGTGGTGGAAAACTGGATATCCACATTCAAAGAATGAAATTGAACCCTTTTTGCACGTGATATACAAAAAGCAACTTAAATGGAATCATAAAACTCCTGTAAGCCCTGGAATAATAAAACAACTAGAAGAAAACATAGCCAAATTTCTTGACATTGGTGTAGGCAATGAGTTTTTGGATATGATACCAAAATCACAGGCAACAAAATCAAAAATAGACAAGGAGGATTGTTGCATCAAATTAAAAAACTTCTGCACAGCAAAGAACACAATTATCAAAGTGAAAGGTAACCTACAGTATGGGAGAAAATATTTGCAAACCATAAATCTGATGAGGGACTAATTTCCAAAATATATAAGGAACTAAAACTCAATAGCAAAAAAACCAAATAATTCAACTAAAAAAGGGGAAAGGACCTAAATAGACATTTTTCCAAAGAAGACATACAGATGGCCAACAGGTATAAGAAACAGTGCTCAATATCAGTAATTATGAGAGAAATGCAAATCAAAACCACAATGAGATGTCATCTCACACCTGTTCAAATAATTATTATTTTTTAAAAAAGATAATGAAAAGTGGCAGAATGTGCCATCACAAAATATGTCACTTTGACATAGGATTATTTCGAGCTAAATGCACTTGAAAAACTGCAAATTTCAAAAAAACCACTCTGACCTACCTTCTCTTACTTAAAAGCAAGAGATGACATTCCCATGTGAAAGATGTCCTCCCTGTGACAGAAGGAAAGTAATATTTTTATCATGAAAGACAAGAAGTTGAGTGGGAGAGAATTCTATAAAAACAGACCTTGTTAAAATAATTTGTGTCTTCTTTTAGCCTCCCCACATAGTTTAGTTACTTTTCCACAATTTTCTCTCTTTTTTCAACCTACTATAAAAAGATGACGTTTCCATCATTTCTTTGGGTCTTCGTTTCCTTATAAGGGCTGCTGTGTCACATAAAACTTCTATAAATTTGTACAATCTTTTATTTTTAGTTTGTCATGTGTCAGTTTAATTCTTAGGCACAGCCAAAAAAGAAACCCCTAAAAATGTAAAGATAAAAATTTGCCTAGCTTACAATCACAAGTGTTGAAAAGGATGTAGAGAAAAGGGAACACTTGTTTACTCTTGGTGGGAATGTAAGTTGGTATAGCCATTAAGAAAAACAGTGGCTCATAGTGTTTGGATTTTTTTTTCATAATAATAGCTAGTTTTTAATCAGAAATCACTATGTTCCAGTCACTGCAGTTAACACTTTACACAAATTTGCTCATTTGATACTATAAAAATGAGTTATACTAAATACTTAAAAATATTCTCATTTTATGGATAAGGCCACTGGGTCTTAGAGTAAGTTAAGCATTTACACAGGTTAAAGAGATAGTGATTTTGAGAATCAGATGCAACAACAGATGCAATTATGCTGTACAGTCCAAAGGTTTCACCAAATTCATTTGAAATCCTACAACTTCAGTTTAAGATTAAAAAAAAAAAAAAACACCACCACATCAATAAAACAAACATTTAAAAAATTTCTCTTTTCAACCTTGTAGTAGCAATTCTTTTTTGTTGAATCAGTCATAAACAATTTGTTATAATCTAAGCTCCATGAGCTCAAGAGACCTTATTCATCCCAGTGATTTCCTCATTTATTTAACAATCATTTACCGAGTGCTGTCAATTCACTCTTTCATTTATTTCTCAACATACATTTCCTGAGTGCCTAGAATATCCCAAAGACTCTCCAACACACTGGATCAAGGGTGAACAAATGAGAAAATTACCCCGGTCCCTTAGCAATTAGGTTCCAGTGAGTCATTTCAGGGGAGAAAGCTGGTAAGTAAATAAAACCCAAATAAGCAAGGAAATTTCAGTAAAAAAGTTGTTACTACAAAGTCAATCAAACAAGACCATGAAGTGAAAGTTATGAAGGCAATTTATAAGGAAAGACCTTTTCAAGATGCCATTTGAACTAAAACAGGGAAGTTGGGGAGGAGCCAGCCATGTAAATTCATTCCAATTCTCTTTATTCCCATTTCCCTCTTTTTCACTCTGGACTTAATTATTCTTATGGGGTTCCCTAACTGATCTTTTTCCCTTTATGCTCTCTGATTTCAAGTTTAGCATTTATCCATCTGACAGGCTTATCTTTTTGAAGCACGGATTTTACCATTTAACATCCTTGTTCAAACATTCTCAATAATTTCTCTCAGCCTATGGTATCACATCCAAACTCTGTAGACTACATTGTCATTACAATCTTTCTTTGTTCTCATGACAATCAGAATTTTCAGCTATATTTTTCAGCATATGCTTTTGTACACATTTATCTTGGCCAAAATAATTTATTCATTGTTCCTTATATCACTTCATATCTGAGATTGTGCTCTCGTTCTCTTAATCTAAATTCTCTTCTACCTCACATTTATGCGTGTCCAAAATATTCCAATACTTTAATGGCTAATTAAAGTTCCGACCCTACTCTGAGATTCTTCAAAACTGGTAAATTATTTGAAATCACTATCCCATGGTTTATGTAAACAGAAAAACAAAATGAACTTGAGAAGTGATTTTAAAAAAAAGTAACAGATATTTCAGCAGATACATATGTTATTGTGAAAATTTATTGTTTCCTCTCTTTCTAATCACTGGATGGCTTATCTCTTTATAAAAAACACATCTCCTAGTCTAGAGCCTGAAAACTCACTCTTGATGATCCTTTAAAGTTGGAGCAAAGGCATATCACCTTTAGCTTTATCAATCCACTGAGGGAGCATTTGATTTTAAATGAATGGGGTATAGTTTCCGGGAAAATCTCTTATTTTCTTATTGTCAATTTGATATGCTTCAACAACTGTAACCGTCATTTCAAGCTTAGGGAAATGCATATTTCCATATTGCTTCATGAATTCTCCTAATGATGTCACACAGTGAAACTTAAAAAGAAAAAAGACATCTGTATTCTCACCTTTTGTACAAACTGTCATAATGTACATGTGCTATCGTCAGGAACTATGGGGAAATATATGACATTTTTATATTGTACTACTTTGTTTAATTAGAATTGACTCTGAATGAAGTATAATTCTGCCCTCTGTTCAACTGCCTTGAACTTTCTCCACTTATATGGATTCTTCAGCTTCGTTGCCAAGCAACCAAGCTCAGATTGCTACTTTGCCTTTGCACTGAGAACAGTCAACTCTACCATATCTTCTTTGCTTTGCATTTTTTAAGCATAAATAATTTTCTCCTTTCTTTAAAGCAGTTGCACCTTTTAGTTCTGCGTTCTTGGCAGATCTGCTCCATAAGCTATTTACGTTCTATGTCTTTTTTTTTTTTAAACATCTTTATTGGAGTATAATTGCTTTACAGTAGTGTGTTTGTTTCTGCTTTATAACAAAGTGAATCAGTTATACATATACATATGTTCCCATATCTCTTCCCTGTTGCGTCTCCCTCCCTCCCACCCTCCCTACCCCACCCCTCTAGGTGGCCACAAAGCACCGAGCTGATCTCCCTGTGCTATGCGGCTGCTTCCCACTAGCTATCTATTTTACGTTTGGTAGAGTATATATGTCCATGCCACTCTCTTACTTTGTTACAGCTTAGCCTTCCACCTCCCCATATACTCAAGTTCATGTCTTTGTGTCTTTATTCCCATCTTACCCCTAGGTTCTTCATGACCTTTTTGTTTTTTTCTTAGATTCCATATATACCTGTTAGCATTACAAGTTTCTTATTTTGTCAGTTTAGGAACTTGGCATTTATCTCCTTTTTGGCTTCTCAGTTTATCAGAGTTGCAGTTATGTCTTCATTTAATAAATAAAATACCAGCAATATTTACAATAGAGGTGAGCAAGAATAAAAAAGATGAAATAATTAATTCAACAAATATTTACCATATTCCAGTTACCCTTTTTGAGACTGGGGAAATAGCAGTGACCAAAGCAGACAAAAATACCTGCCATCATGAAGCTTACATTCTACTCAAGGAAAATAGGCAGTATTTACATGAACAAATAAGAAAGTAATATATATAGTTGGTGTTGATAAGTTATAAGAAGGAGACGATCTACTTTTGTTGTGTCTTTGCATATATACATGCATAAATATGTATATATGTGTACTTGTACATATATATGTATTTATATTTGTATTTTATGTACAGTTTGATGGTACTTTTAAAGAAATAATAAAAAGTTATAAATACAAAATTAGTTAAAAGAGCTAAGAAGGGGCTATGCCAATGAGTGACTTGAAATGTTAACTACCATCAATTTCATAGTACACCCACCATTTATGCTCTGGCTGAAAGGAAAACTGACAAGAAAGATGGGGAGCTCAAAGCAAAAAGGCAGTTGCAATGTTGTTACTGGGTAGCCAAAGAAAGCCTCACTGAGAACATGGCATTTGAATAATGATTTAAAATAATTCAGGGAAGTAATGGCATGGTTGATAAATGGTTATAGGTGGGTGGAAATAGGAGATAGGAAGTTAATCTGGAAAGACAAGATAGAAATTGTTGCTGCAGAGCAGAATGCCTGAAATTGTGACTACAGATGTTAAAGATGTTGTAATAAAGGATAGGATTATCTGAGAGAATTAACCACTGAAGTAGATGAAGAATATGATGATTGGAGGGATGGAGGTAAAAAACTGAGTAGCAAAGTTATTAGATGATTTTTTTACATGGATTATTAAATAATCAAAACTTTAGGCAATATTAATGTTAGACTGCATGACAGCCAGGTGCTAAAAGCTATAAATGATGGATAATGAGCTGGATAATGGTGGTGATAAGTCTGACAGTATTGTGGGGAAGGGAGGAGGGACAGGGGTCTTGCCAGGAATAACCAGAGTTAGAGTTATGTATTCCTGTGTATATGACAGCAAAAAAAAAAAAAAAAGATAGTGAATGATATAATCTGGTATCATGAAACATATGACTGGGGTAATTTAGTGAGTAGAGATGAGAATATTCTGAAAACAGCAATGAGGCACATAAGTGTTACCAACTCTACCTCCAGGACCTGTAATATGTAGGATATGTAAAGGAGAACAGCTGTCACTTGAGGACAGCAAAGGAAGCAGTGTCCTGAGGGAAATCCTAGTTTCATTTCCACCAAGAAGGCAAGGGAAATGTTCAAAGAAGAGACTTAGAATATGACATGTTTGCATATGAACAACCGTGATTCCCTGAAAGCATAATGAACAAAATTCAAAAGCTGGAGAGCAGCTTACATCAGCTGACAGGAGCAAATGACAGAAAAAAACAAGGGACACACAGATCTTAAGGGAAAATGGCATTTCCATGATGAGGGGTGATAGAGGATTCCTGGTCTACTGGTTAGGTTTGGCGTCTGGTGGAGTCAAGGAGATTAGTCTTAATGGTCTCAAAGAAGATTCAGAGTTATATCCACCTATGCATTTATTATATTTGTATATATATCACATATTCATATATTTATATATACTTACAAGCATATGTACACACAGTCACAGAAAATAGGCATTAGAACTTTCAGACTACAGGTTAAAGATGAGATATTAATATTAATTATCATGTGTATGGCTTGCACTCTGGAGTTCCATAAACACCTTTCCAATGAGTCAACTCCAGTAAGAGGAGTCTATTATTATACCATATTTCAGTGGGCCAAAGCAAGGACAAAATTGCCTCATAATTTTGGTAAATCACAATGGACAGTATTATCCTGTTACACTGCTGAATTTGTAGGCCCAAAATTAAAATGCGTATATCTTTTGTGTAACCTTTTTATTAAGATTTACTTTGAAATACATTGATTTATTTATTAACAGAAGTAATATCAATTACAGGAAAAATAGAAAACTCAACACACCTTCACATTTCCAGAGCCTTTTAATGAGTTCTACTCATCCACTAATCTCATTTTATTGAGCAAACATTCAATCTATGGTTTTGAATTCTTATATTTAAAAGGAAGAGGATCATTTCATAAAAGAATCTTGTGCTTCTTAATTAAATTATAAATTTCAGTTGTAGTTCATTGTGTGACATAGTGGTCTTTACCTCTCTGATTCTCTAATTTAAATTGAACTCACATAAACATTCCTAAAACCCAAAGTGATCATTTGTTTGTAAAAATACACTTTGGAAAAAGATGTTGTAAATGTCTTTAGCTCATTTGAAACAAAGCAGTTCAAGTGTTTCAAAAAATTCAGAATAATTGACAGTTTCAATAAGTATTTTTCATTCGTGTACATGAGTTGACTTATTTTTATTTCAAGAAAGTAAGCACTTTATAGAATTAGCACTTTATGAAAGCTTTTAAAAGCTATCAAATTGTCTGTTCTAAGATTCTGAATAGAGGGAGATAGTCCAGAGTAATCACTGTGAAATGTGGATTAGAAAACTGTAGGGCACTATGACACAGAAGTTCAACCGTGATCTTAATTTTTGGTTGCTTTTGCCAGAAATTCTTTAATCAGTCTATGGGAGTGATTTATCTAGAAGGAAATTTATGATTTTAAGGAGAAATGCTTTCATATCCTCAGGGAGTCTAGATAATATTTTGTGTATCTGAAGACTGTGACTGTCTTTGGAAGGGCCAATCTAGGCCTTTCTGCTGGATAACTTAAACCTCAACTTGCAGAAAAAGAATTTAAATAATTTTGTTTCTGGAGGCCTAGAGCAAAAGGAGGATGCTCAGAAGAAATGGGTGGAGGAAGAGGGAGTTAGAGTCTCACGATTCAGAAGTAAGGGTCTTCTTTCTGAGAGGACCCTCATTCATTTCCTCAGTTTGAGACTTAGAAAGCACCAAGTCCAGTAGGTGAAAAAAGGCTCCCATGTGAGAAGCACAATCTGAGACATCAGGATCCACGGTAAATAAAAAATGCCAACTCAAACTTTAGCCAGGAATGATTTTTTTTTAATTTTAATTTTATTGGAATAGTTGATTTATAACCTGAAAGGATACACATAGCTATGAGAGGAGTATTTCCTTATCATCATTCTGGGTGACCTCTTCTGGAAATAAATGAACTATCCACAAACTAGGATGCCAAAAGTATTTTTGAGACTTGGAGTGGTCATGTATCAAATTCATTGGTTACCAAATGGGACGTCCTATGCCTTCATTCAGAAGCTGGTACATTTCATGGTAAAATGTGGAGGGAGAGCAACTTCCTAACTAGAATCCCATGGCTGGAATAAGAAAATTCTATGTAACTGAGATGGGGACTTAGGGAAGATAATTCTACTTTTACACTATTGTTAGCTTATGCTCTTTTTCTTTCCATATCAACTAGAAATAGCAAAAAAAAAATTGATGTTGCACATGAATAATGTTGATGTAAATCTCAAATCACTAATATATATGAAATAAAAGGCCAAATTTATTTAACAATTTTTTTTCTTGACTAAGGGAGAAGGGCTTGTACATATAGGAATTCTGCTTGCAACTGAACTAGATGAGAAGTAATTTAGATTGGGGGGAAATGTGGAATTTGAATTAGATTTCAACAAAGCAGGGTTTTAATTAGAGTTTATCACCGAACGAGTGCATTCTACAATCCAGAATGGATCTGTTCCTCGGGTTTACTGATTGAGAGGGATTCAATGCAAAACAGACTTTTACAGCTTCCTGCATATGTATAAGTCACATCCTTCAAGAAGAGCAGGATTTACAGGTTCCTCTGTGTGTGTGTGTGTGTGTGTGTGTGCAAAAGAAGTCTTCAGACAAGTATAGAATTCCTTAGTTTTCAGTCCCTCCATTTATCACTCTTTGACCAGATCACAGAGGAGAGCATTAAATGTTGTCTAGATCTATACACTGTCAGTCACAGTTCCACTTAGGAAAATGCCATATAACATATAGAAAAGGGTTAAACAAAACAGAAAACAGGTAGAACAAGTGATTCTGGAACTTTCACTTTTCTTAGTGAAAGAAGGTGACAATGTGGACAGACAGTACTTCAAGTAAGAGCATTTTTTATCACAACTTTCAATTTATAATTGTGAAAGTCTCAAGGATCAAACAATGCACACGAAAGTATAAAAAAAAAAAAAAATTCACAAACAAAACTCCCCAAACTGTAGACTTAAAGCCCACAAAATTTTAGGGTAATAAGATAAATTTAGCCGGATTCAGTTGATATGACTCTACAAACTTTTTCTGAGATCTTGAATTACCATGTAGACACCCACCACCTGGGATGGAGACAAGGGATGGTTGGATTGTGATTACTAAAGGTTCAGGAAATGTATGTTTGTTTGTTTGTTTGTTATGTTTGTTATGTTACATTAAAAAAATGTTATGCTTGCAGGTCTCTCTTTTCCAATGAATGAATCAAGGAAATGTTAGTGGAAAACCTCACAATCCACTGAAATCTGCAAAAAAACCCTCTATTTTTTCATAAACAATGTAGTTTCTCACTAAACAAAAATAAATATAATATTAATACAAAGAAAAGGCAATACAGGATTTGGGGGAGGGAAGGGAAGGTTTAGGCTATATTTAAATAAAGCAAGATTTGACTTTGAGCCAAGGTCGATTCTTTAAATAAAATTAAAAACAGATCTCTTCATGACCGGGTAGTATGTGACTCTACACAAAACCAATCTTAACCTTCTTATGTGTCAGTCATATCCTTAGGGTCCTCAACAATATTTTTTAGCATTTGATTAAATTTTATAGATTCTTTTAGTTATGTTGTACACATATCTGCAAGAACTAATCTTTGGTAAAGGAAGCTAAAACCATTGTCTAATTTTTTGTTGCATTGATTTGTTTGTAAACTAATCATACCTTTCAAGAATCACTGGTGATTTGGTGATAGGCATGTTTTCCTCTGTTACAGGGAAACCTTTGTTTAAATGGCCTTTATTCAGATGTTAACTATTTTTGTGCTTATAATAATACATTGTAATCATGTGTAGATCAAACTTATTATATTTCTTGATTACCTTTCAATGTTGTTTAAAAATAAGGCTGAATGATAAGCACAGAGGATGGTAATTTAACACTAAGTAGCCAATGAAGTCATATTTTTATGAATGATTCATTATTATTTCAGTGTGCTGTAAAATTATATGCAATATATGAACTGCTAGGTCTGCATTCTACGCCTCTGCTGAATCCCCACAATTCCTAAGACAAGACTTCACCTGTAATAGCAACTTGGTTAATGTTGATTGTTAGACTGACCAACTAGCTGAATGAATCCATTGTCTTTTTTTTTTTTTTTTTTTTTTTTTTGCAGTACTCGGGCCTCTCACTGCTGTGGCCTCTCCCGTTGCAGAGCAGAGGCTCCGGACGCACAGGCTCAGCGGCCATGGCTCACGGGCCCAACCCCTCCGCAGCATGTGGGATCTTCCCGGACCAGGGCACGAACCCGTGTCCCCTGCATCGGCAGGCGGACTCTCAACCACTGCGCCACCAGGGAAGCCCCACTCTCTTTTTTTTAAATGATCAAATTGCAAGCAAGGTTTGGTTAGGAAAACAAAAACAATAAAGAATTAGGGCACAGATAACCACTGGAAGAGCTGGGAGAACAAAGGTCAAGGGTTTGACATGTACACACTGCTATATTTAAAATGGATAACCAACAAGGACCTACTGTACAGCACAGGGAATTCTGCTCAATATTATATAACAACCTAAATGGGAAAAGCATTTGAAAAAGAATAGATCCATGTATACGTATAACTGAATCACTTTGCTGTACACCTGAAACGAACACAACATTGTTAATCAACTATACTTCAATATAAGATAGAAAGTTAAGAAAAAAAAAAGAGTTTGGCAACAGTGATGTCACTCTGAAGCTGAAGAACTCAAACACCAGGTATTCATGGTCTCTGCTGGAAGCTGCTGGCTGTGAAGCTCATATCTGGTTGCACGTGTAGCTGCAAGTGTTTCTGGAATTTGATGGTCTAGTCTCTTGGCCTTCCAAACTCATACACGATCCTCATTGTAAACATTATTTTAATGGTAAAAAATATTTCATTGTATCTTTTTCAGATTGCCATATTAACAATGGGTGGATATTGGATTATCTTAAATCCATGGCAAAAATTAATTATATTGTTTGCAATATGGAAAGTGACTTGAAAATATAATTTTATAAGACATTGGTGCATAGCATCCTTATGGCTTATACCTTGAATAAACAAGAAAGCCCACATTAATTAAAAATCTAAGTATTTTCTAATAAATATCAAGTTCTGTCCTTTTCCTGCTCCAGCATTCTTCCTCCCCGCCCCCCACCCCCACGCCAAGTAGTTCTCTAAGGGCCTTGAACTTCTAAGCTAGTTAAACTTCATAACAATTCTCTTAGGACAAGTTATCACTCATCTTATAGATTAAGAAAATAAGCCATAGAGAGATTGAAGAATTTGTCTAAGCTCATACAGTTCTAATTGTCCAAGTAATAAGTGAAGGTCAAGAAAAGTTAAATATCAGAAAAAAACTAAATATCAGCTATGACGGGGTTCCACTGTTTAAATGCCTGAAGATCATACATGGTGAAAAACTATATATCTTGTATTAATGTCCAACATATTTAAACAGTTTGCTATGTTTTTCTTCCACTCAACTACCTTAATAATGATATTAATAAAAATAACTTGGGTTTGTATGGCATTTAATTTTTTTACAAATTATTTTACACTTTTTTTTTTTTTTTTTTTGCCACATGGCTTGTGGGATCTTAGCTCCCCAACCAGGGACTGAACCTATGCCCTCAGCAGGGAAAGCATGGAGTCCTAACCACTGGACCATCAGGGAATTCCCAGTTATTTTATGCTTTTAATGTGTGAACACACACAGAACTTAAAAGCCTACTGTTATCAGTTTTAGTAACTTGGGAAATTAAGCTTTAAAATCAGGATTAATAACATGGTATTTATTCCCTTTCCTTTAGGAATTTATATGTAGAACTTATATATTGACTATATATCAAATTATTATAATCTTATAGTAATATTAATTAATTACACATAAAACAGGTGGGTTCCATGGGCTTCAAAGTTATATAATCACTCATATTTTTCTATGCTTATATAGAGTGAATGAATTGATTATATTTTTAGATTAGTGACCCTTATGGACATTTAAAAATCAGAATGTAGACAGTTTTTAGCTTGTTTTTGTTTTTTTTGTCATTGGTACTAGACAAACCAGAAATGTCAACTATTTTTATGGAGTTTTGAAGTGCATTGGTAGAAAAATGCTCTAAAGATATACACAGTGAGGGAAAATGTACTTTTGCTTTTGTTTTACCAAATAAATAATACAAAGGGAAAAGGCATGACATATAGTATTTCTCAAACTTATGTAATATATAGTCATATTTTTATGGAAAAAATATATATACCTATATGTAAACCTAGGAACATTCCACTTGACTTAAATCATTTATTTTCATGTAACTTAAGAAGTTCAAAGCATAGACCTGGATATAAAATCCATATGTTTATACAGTTATATAACCAAAACTAATTTAAAAATTAATTATGAACACTATAAAATTAATAATACTCAAATTAATAACATTGATTTAATGTCACAAATAATATTTTGCTGAAACAATTGCAATAACCAGCTGTTCTGGGCACAGGTTATTTTTTAATTCAGCTTGCCTAAAGCTTTTGCTCTGTGATAGCTAAATTTTCTTACCAGTATTTCTATTCAAACCTTGGTGGAAACTTCACCAACCTAAATCACTAGGCAGAAATGCAGAATTTACATTTATTGTCATTGTCATTGTCATTGTCTCATCTTTATCATTGTCTGTCACTGTCTCATCATTAGCAGAATGTGGCAACCTTTCTTTTTCTCATGAAAATAATACTGTGTGGATTCAAAATATCTTTAAAACCAAAATTCAAACTGAGAGGCAAGTTATCAGTTCCTATTTTAAAAAATAGATCATAATAAAACAAAAAATATACTATTATATAATATATTTATTCATTTATATATTAAAAATGTTGGTTAAGTGCCTACTTTGTAGCAGAAGCTGGGTACAGAAGAAAATTTATACAAAGTCCACATTCTCATAGAGCTAACATTCTATTGTAGGAAAAAAGAAATTAAAATAAAATCTATGTCTATATCTCTCTATATATTTATATCTGTATATTCTAGAACTTTTTAAAATACCAGAGTAAAGAGTCTTTATCTTTTCCTTGCACTATTAGATATAAAAATGTATACAAGTCATGTATAATGATATACAAGTGATATCTACAAAGGTGTATATTATGTCCATATATAAATTATAATACCATTCAGTGTAGTATTATTTTTAACAGCAAAAAATGATAAACATCCTAAATGCCAACCAGTAGCAACTAGTTGATTAAATATCAATGAAATGGAATATAACACAGTCATAATAAAATAATGAATGTGCTCCTGCCGTAACAAAATGGAAAACTATATAAATTTTATTAGTAAATGAAAAGGCAAGGAGATTATTTTATATCATTTGTTAAAAAAACAGTTCATATCTGTCAATCCATCTATCTAGATATTTAGAAGAACCCACAGGAAAATAGTAACAGTTGCTATCTGCTTGTAAGATAGAGAAAGAAATATAGGTAGAGACATTCCACTGCATATACATTTTTCTACTTTTCTCTTTGTAAGTAACAATAATTTTTCATCTATTCAAAAACTGAATCAAAGTGTAGTTTTATAAAGATCTTGCAATTGACTTGACATTGTGGGGTTCAGAAAGACCAGATGGGGTAACATTGTAGTGCTTGCATTGAAATATGAGGGAGATAGCAGTGGACATATTCAGAAGAGGTTTTCATATTCTGGATACCTTTGGAAGGTTGTCAAAGGAGCTGGCAACCTACAGACCTTGTTTGAAATCATGGTCAATGTCTGTTTTGTAAATAAAATTGTATTGGAGCACAGCTACACCCATTCTTTTACATGTTGTCTATGTATGCCTGCTTTCACACTGTAACAGCAGAGTTAAGTACTTGTGACAATTATCACATTGCATACAAAGACTGAACATTTACAGTCTTGGCTTTTATGGAAAGAGCTTGCTGACCCCTGGTATAGATCATAGAATTTTACAGTGGACAATCTGTGTGGTATTAAGTAAGAGGGAGTAAAGAATGACTCCACAATTTTTAGCCTAAGCACCTGGCAAATAAAGTTGCCATTTATTGCCATGTATTAAAATAGGATAGGGATCACTTGAAGTGGAACAAATTCGGGGTGAGGAAGACTAAAACATTCAATAAGATATCAGTGAATTCCTTGAGTGCGTCTGCATGACCACATAGGTCCACAAACCCCTGTTTGAGAAGCAGTTATGTATTAGGATAGAAAGTGGATAATTATAGGTTCTAAAACTAATAACCCTTTGTGCAATCATTTAAACTTTCTGATTCTCAATTTTCTCGTGAGTGTAACAGTAGGTGCATCTTAATAACCACTAAAGTCCTTTCCCAAACCAAAATTTGTGAAATAAGTACTGAAATTTTACTGTATAAGTCCACTGGGTGTTGCTTTGAAGGACTTTTAAGTTAGTGAAAGATGCAAGGTGTCTAGTTAGGACAATAGGTAACCTGTCCACTGAAGGTCACAGGGTAGATATGACTTTTTATATTTTGTAGATTTTGATTCAAATAAATACATAATCAAAAATTTTTAATTTGTTTATTAAATTGTATGGTATTACACTTTAAAAACACTTACATTTAAACCTTAATAAGGGGAAAAAATAACCAATCTAGATGTCACATAGACTGCCATCAAACTAGCATCACAACTCCACTTTGCATTTTAGTTTGATAACTTTTCATAAACATAGAGGATTTTGATGGAAAGCAATTTCAGAGAGTTAATTTGTGAAGAACATAAGGCATTCCTTTGCAAGTTTAAAACCTTACTGAGATGTTTGTCTTAAAAAATAAATATAGCAAGAGTGTAATAAAAACCAGAGAATTTCTCAGCATTTCCTCTCTTCTCTCTTTTCATTAGAAACTTCAATTTCTTTTTAAAAAAAAATTCACACTTAAAAGAGATTTGAACAGATATGAAGGCCAAGAATCATTTCAGCATTTCCAATTGCCAGTCAGTTTCTGTCACAATGAAACTTTCAGGTCCTTTTTAGGTCTTTCCAAACTAATTGAATACATTTAAATCTTACCTGACCTATTTTGTAAAACTGCTAAGCATTATTTTTTAAAATGATGCTCTCTTTATGATTATTTTTTACCTACACACATTCTCTTTCTTGTTCCACGCACCACTGTGAAGAAATGCTGCTAAATATAGAATTTCATTATATCCAATATCCATGAGAGTAGAAGTGAGCATTATTAAGGCTCCATAATAACTAAATTTTCATCGCTCAAAATATAAAGTGTCAATGTCATCACTATTGCACACCTTCAGTGAAATTCCATTTCCGTTATATGTAAGTTTTTCCCCTTTTCTTTTCTCTACTTGATCAAATTATATTCTCAGATCAGTCAGCGACTGGAACTACATAGAGCTTGTGTGATCAATCATGAAATTTGAAATTGCACCAATGTGTTATCTGAAAAGTTATCATGCACATCTTAATAAGTTATATTAAACACGTTTATGAACATACATGCAAGTATGCATAATAGTTATTTGCTTTTCTTGTCCAAGTTCCCTACCTTATCCTCTGACACTTTCTTACCATAAAAATTTCCTTTATTTTTATCTACTTCCAAAGGTATTACTTATAAATGAATAGAGAGATTCCTCCTTGGGCAAGGGTAAATCACTTATACTTAAAATTATACAAAGATATCAGAATATTTAATAAAAATTTTGGGAAGCAATCTATGGGGATTGGCATAGTGGGTGACACTCCAGGAAGGTGAGTTTATAAGCGAGTTATTAACAGACTGCGTGTTCTCTCCTGCCTGCGGCCACAGAGAACAGAAATATACCTGTTATGATTTCATAAACAGGCTCAGTTTCCTCACAAATAAATATCTCAAAGAATGATTATCTCACGCTTTATTTCAAAAATAAGTGATTTTCTATTAATAAGCAAAAATATCAACATCATTTTTTCTTTCTTATGTTTTTATTACAATATTAAACAGGAAAATGTGGGGGGGGGTTTTAAGCCAACACAAATACATAAAGTTTTCTCAATTTCCCTTTCCCTGTTTTCTCCTGTCTCCTCCCACCCAGTCTCGGCAACCTACTCACCCTCCCTCAGGTAACCAGTGTACCCTTCCAGAAATTTTGCTATGAATTTACATATATATTTTTCATATACTTATCTAGTTATTTTCAATACATCCTGTTCTACATCTTGCTTTATTTTTTTCACTTAGTGGTAAATACATGGAAAGTATGTTTCCGTGTGGGTGCATATAGGTCTACCTCATTCAAATAGCTGCCATTTTCCATATTAAGTATGTACCATAAGTCATTTGACCTTTACTATTTTAGGACATTTTAAACATGGCAAACAATGCTACATATTTTTTTTCTCTGTAGTGCAGTGTATTGGTTAAGAGTATAGGCTCTAGATTCAGAACTATGTTATCCGGTTTGTTTCTGTAAAAATGAGGATAATGAAAGTGTATATCTCATAGACTTGATATATAATGACATAATACAAATAAAGTATTTAAGCAGTGCCAGGAATACAAATATTCAATAAAAGTGGCTACAACGATTAGCATATTCATGATAATAAAACTGTTCATGAATACAGAGTTATTGGCTGTTAACCTATTGGAGTGTTTCCAGTATGTTTTGTAATACTCATCTCTCGGAGTCCTGAAAGAGTGGTGTTCTACTTCCTCAGCGGCTTCCATCTCAGGGGGCCCCAGATCAATATGGCCTGCAGAGGTCCTCATTTTCTGCTATTCTGCAAATCTTCCCACAGCCTACGACGCTCCTGTGTGAACCCCAGGTAACAGACAGCCTTCACCCTGGAGGCTGATAGGAGAGATGACAAACTAGAAGGTGCAAATGTCCTGCCTGTCCTGATGCACTTTTAAGTCCTCCATCAGTCACCTGTGGGTACTGAGACCCCCCGCAGTGTGCTAACTTAAATAATAAATGCTTTTTACTATTTCTATACCTTATTATTTATAGTATTATAAATAGTAATTAACACACATACAATTATAAAATATTGCTATTACTATATACGCTTCGCATAGACAAACTATGTGGGGGATTAATTATATATATCTTTTTAATGATAGTTTGCTGAATATAGAATTCCAAGTAGGCAGGTGTTTTAAGGATTTTCTTATAACAGTTTTAAAGTAGCATTCCATTTTTCTTTCAGCTTCCGCTCCTCACTTCTTTTATTTTTTCTGAGTTTGAAATCTTAATCTTGTCCCATTGAAGTAATCTGTCTCCTTTAATTGCTTCCTTTGAATTTTTTTCTCTAGCCATTTTACTAATTTTCACCACTTTTACTATGCACCTATTTGTTGTTTTCTTTCAATTTATATTTCAGTGCTATGGTCTGAATGTTTGTGTCCCCCCAAACTTCATATGTTGGAATCCTAACTCCTAAATTGATGGTATTAGGAGGTGGGACATTTGGAATGTGCTTAAGTCATGAGAGTGGAGCCCTTGTGAATGGGAATCATGAT
This sequence comes from Mesoplodon mirus, assembly GCF_964341445.2. Taxonomy (NCBI): domain Eukaryota; kingdom Metazoa; phylum Chordata; class Mammalia; order Artiodactyla; family Ziphiidae; genus Mesoplodon; species Mesoplodon mirus. The sequence goes on from NC_138978.1 coordinate 188,183,493, forward strand.
CTTATAAAAGAGGCCTGAGAAAGTCATCTGAGATACAATGAGAAGTCAGCAGCCTAAACCTGAAAAAGGGTCTCCACCAAACCCCACCCATTCTGACTGACACTCTGATCTGGACTTCAGCCTCCAGAACTGGGAGCAGTAAATTTCTGCTGTTTATAAGCTGCCTGGTCTGTGGTGATTTGATATAGTACCCTGAACAGACTAAGACATGTGCCTATTTGTTTTCTTTTCATTTATATTTCTCATTTTTAAAATCTGTGAATGGAAGTTTTTTCAGAAATTTTGGATAATGCTTTGACTTAATCGCTTCAGATCTTGATTCTACTGTTGTTTCTCTATCTCCCCATTCTGGGCTCTGTTTTAAGTAGAATTCTAAGAGGGCCCCCATGATCTCCATTTCCTTTTGATCCTACCATGATTATATTGTGTTATAAGGAAAAAAGGATTTTGCAGTTATATTTAAGCTTTTTAAACAGTTAACCTTAAGATAGGAAGATTATACAATTAGGCCCGACCTATTCATATGAGCCCCTTAAAAGCAAAGTTTTCTCTAGCTGGTTGCAGACAGGAAGTCAGATATTGGAAGCCTGAGGGAAATTTGCCATGAGGCCTCCTACTGCAGCTGTAATGTGACAGATCATGCAAGAAAGCCCAAAGCAGGAAACTGCAATCAGCGTGTAAGAGCTGAGAGTATTTCCCAGCTCACAGCCAGCAAGAGAAAGAAGTCCTCAGTCCCACAACCACAAGCAACTGAATTAAAAAAACTAACTGAATGAGCTAGTTGATAAATTATTTTCCAGAATCTCCAATTAAGAGTTTAGTCCTGTTGAGGCCACCCAGATCCCTAATCTATACAACTGTGAGATACTAAACAGATGTTGTTTTAAAGTTCTAGATTTGTGGTAATCAGAAAATAAAATTAAAGAGCTTTTTTACAGAATGTCATATAGTTGGAATCATATAGTAAAGAGCTTTTTTGGACCACCTACTCTCTCTGCCCCACCGCCCACAGACAGGGAGTGTTCCCCTGTGCTCTCTGCATACACATATTAATTAAAAATTAATGTTATTAGATAGATTCTATTTTCTGTGTCTTTCTCACGCTTGTTAAAACAATTGTAAAAACCTTTATTGGTTATCATCTGTGTTTGTACTTTCTTTTCAGCTGACGTTTCCTAAGTGGCTATTAGTCATTTATTTTTATCTCTGGGAAGACTTCCAAATCCAGTGCAATTTACCCTGATCATTTTCCCCGGTGCTGAATTATTCTGAACTTCTGAAGCCTTTTTATGTGAGTTTAGAGAGATAAAATGCATCAAACTGAAACTTTTAATAAAACTTCAGTGAGGTGATAAATAAGATGACTATTGCAAACAATGTAGAAGCACATTTGTACCACTAATAATGTAAGAAGCATATCTAGTATAAATGGGTTGTTTGAAAATCAAAGAAACATCAATCTATTAAATTTTTCTTTAAAATGATTCTTTTAAATCTATTTTTTAAAGCAAAACCACTTGTTTCAGTTGAGTTGTGATTTTTTGCAAGCATTTATCAACAATCAAGTTTTGAAATATACTAACTCAAAAATTTCAAAGTACAACCAGGTTACTTTATTGTTTTATTTTAAAATCTAATCTGTACCAATGAAGCACTCCAATGCCTTTTTTATTGGGAACTGATATTAGTACTTTCTTAAAAACATATAATCAACATTGTTGGGATCACTAATGTGACCAAATTTGCATAAAATAATTGATGGAATTATGTTACTACATGCTTACCTTCAGCAAAGGCTGTAACTTTTGAGATTCAGTATGTTTTTGGTGTTTCCAAGATTGTTGTGAAGATGTTGCTGTTATTATTTTTTCATGGTATATCATCTCTAGTCTCCCCAAAGACCTATTGTAAAAGGATTGAGGAAGAAATTTATTACTAAAAAGAATCTTCTTTTTCTAACATGACTGACAATAAATAAATAAGTTAGCCCTTTCTTTTTTATCTCTTATATATTAAAAAGAAATGAGAATGCATAAACTTAGGTTTTCTTGACCCCTCTCCTGGCTCTGTGTAAAGATTGCTAGCATATATAACAAAATCCAATAGGTTCAATATTTAAGTTGTTTACACTCACTATTAGAGTTCACATTGTATAGTTACCTAAGGAAGCTTTGCACTGTGTAGCAACATTCCTGGACTTGATTAGTGTGGTTTATGATTGTCTGTTATGAGAATCTGGGATTCTTGCTGGGATCCCTATATACCTCAATTCTTACACTGTCAAGACAGAGAAATGGGTTTCCATACCTGGAAGTGGAAACACCTCCCTCCTTTGTGTATTACCACAAACACATGTTAAGCCAAAAGAAAACTTTCTTGGAGTAAATGCACACTCTAGAGCTGAAAAGGTAATCATTCATTTTTTGAGAATTGTTCCAGCAAAAGGGAAAGGCAGTAATGGATGGAAAGACTAGAATTAGAGCACAACACAGCATTTATATCTCAAGAAATTCACTGCTCGCAGCTGATTACCTGACTGGGTTGGTTTCCCTTCAGTCCTCCATGAAGTACCATCTCTAGATGAAGTGGGAATCCACAGTATGGCAAGTCTCCAGGGCTACTGAATAGAGAGATCTGACCTAGAAATGAAATACCCTCTGCTTTATTCCCTATGGGAATTTCCACTGAAAAGCAGGAGAAAAAAAAGCACTTCATCTGTTGTAGCAGAATTTGTTTATTCATGCTTTTAGATTTCTGTTGCCGTTTAAAAGCACACCTTCTTCAAATAAATATAATTCTCAAATTTAGAGAGTCCTATCAAGTATATCAAGTATTCTTTTTGTTGTCCTTGCCATACATAATAGTATTGCTGGCTTGCCTTATGATCTCAAGTTTTTGTGGTGAGTCATTCAATAAAGCAATGTTCTAGTGAATAACTATTTTATTAAAAGTCTACGGATATTCTCAGGCATTATTTCTCTGACAGTAATTTGCAGATAAACGTTCAGAAATAGAGGTAAAAATCACTACTCTAAACAAATTATATTTTAGCTCTTTAAATTTAAATAAGTATGGCATAGATAAAATCTGTACAAATTATTAATTTTCAATTATTTTACTCTATTTGAGAAGCTATTAAGTAGCAGTATAAGTCTAAACTTGTATCTGATATTTCAGCAGCCACTTGTATAGGGAAAGAGTGGATTTGAACAATATTACTTCACTGTAAATATATGGAAAGATTATTACAATGGCTAAGGACCTAAGCCAAGAGATAACTTTTCTGGAACATTCAACCACCTCTGGGATTGATTCATATTCATGTTTTAATTTTATCATTCCACTACTTTAATATTAACCTACAGAAAATATGTTTATTAAAAGTCTCAACTTTATATTTGTAATGAGGTGAATGGACCTAGAGTCTGTCATACAGAGTGAAGTAAGTCAGAATGAGAAAAACAAATGCTGGATGCTAACACACAAGTATGGAATCTAAAAAAAAGGTACTGATGAACCTAGTGACAGGGCAGGAATAAAGACACAGACATAGAGAATGGACTTGAGGACACGGTGGTGGGGGGAAGGGGAAGCTGGGATGAAGTGAGAGAGTTGCATTGACATATATACACTACCAAATGTAAAATGGATGGTTAGTGGGAAGCTGCTGCATAGCACAGGGAGATCAACTCGATGCTTTGTGACGACTTAGAGAGGTGGGATAGGGAGGGTGGGAGGGAGGCTCAAGAGGGAGGGAATATGAGGATATATGTATACATATAGCTGATTCACTTTGTTGTACAGCAGAAACTAACACAACATTGTAAAGCAATTATACTCCAATAAAGATGTTAAAAAAAATCTCAACTTTATAACTACTGGGTATTTGCTCTTATTGTCACTTTCACTACTCTTATCCAGCAAAATAATGGAAGTTCTGTTCAAAGTTTGTCTGCTGACCTTACATTCCAAACCGTAGCCTTTCATAAATGTGTGCAGTTATGAAAATCTAGATAGTTTGCGTTTGTTTTAGCTAAAGGATGACCAGAAACGTGAGCTTTTTATACACACATAGAAGGATGGAAAATTGTGACATGAGAATATTCCCAAATATTTGACAAGTTATTTCAAAATGGTAGACAGCCATGACCATGACAACTAGTCCCTATACCTGTCATTTTGTCAATATTGTTAAAGAAAAAAGCTATGCAAAATCAGCAACTACATGCCAACGAAATTTGGTAGATCAAACTTTTCAATGAAATTTTTAATGTCTCTGTAGGCCAATCAAAAGAATATATAATCAAATTGGTCACAAATCACAAACCAGAAAGGAAGTGAGCTATATATTTTAAATAGAAACCTATTTAAAAACCCCTTTAGTTCCATAAGCATTACTTCCTGGAGTCCTTTATAGGATATAGGATATAGGATAGGATATCCTATAGGATATAGGATATAGGATATTCTACAGCACATTCTACAGATAGATGCACTTTGATCACAGGTAAGATTTCTAATCTTATACTTCACTTGATATCTCTACAGTGCTGTAGACAGTATTTCCTGTGCTCCTGTTCATTATTTTTTTTTTCAAACTGTGTCCTAAGAAAGTATACATAAGAGTAATTTTCTAAGTTGTTTTAGGATTAAAAATATTTTTATGTCCATGATTGATTAATACATTGGCTGTATATGTAATTCTGGCTGGAAATCATGTTTCCTCAGAAATTTGAAGATGTTGCTATATTTTATTCTAGCATTTAATACTGTTTTGAGAAATCTTATGGCTCCTGCTTCACATGCTTTTATAGAATTATTATCCCTGAACCTGTCTGTCTCAGAAGCTTTTAGCATCCTCTAACCTCACTGTTCTAAAAAGTGACAGTGATATATTTTAGTTACAAATTAATTTGTGATGTATGCCACTATACTGTAAACAAAACAAACCAAAACATAAGCAAAATAAACAAAAGCCATAGAAAGCTAGTTGCAACTCAACATACCATAGAAAATGTGAGAGCAGAAATCACAATAACAGATGAATGGCTTATCTTCTTCAGCATGCAGAGGCTTTTCTCATGTTGTGAGAAAATCCTCTTTTGGTAAAAAGCTGAATATGGATTTTCCATGAGTTTTGTCCATTTTAAGAGTTTTAGAAAAATGTATAGATCTAGGTTATGACTTGAACATATTTACCAAGTCTAATTTTTTAAAAGAAAAGTTGACTTCAATTTCACGGTCAATAAAAAAAGAAATATGTTTAGCTTCTTCCAATTTAAACTTCACAGTTGGACTTTTTATCAATTTGACTGATGTAGACATATTTGTCTTCCCTGCTTCCTTTTTCAAGGTAGGAATGACTACTGAAGATAAAGATTTCCTTCTTCAAGGCACACTTGAACATATAAACTAGCAGATCTGCTAAATTCATTTTTTCCTATAGCTATTTAAATTTTTTGCTTTATTTTAATTTTAAGTTAAGTAACTTTCTTCTGTCAGCAATAATTTCTACATGACAGGCATGTTTTCTAAAATATTTATTACACTGTGTCTTGATTTAATTTGACCTAATTCTTCAAATATATATTTCAATTGCAGACTAATTAATAACTTCTTTGTTTAATTATGGTCTTTAATTATGTTCTTTGTTTAATTATATTCTTAAAATAATTTTTACATGTCTTTTTTTGCTCATCTTAACATATGTAAATGAGAATTATCTAAACTACCTGAAGATCTATGTCAAATTTTCCACATAATTTGGCCATTACTGCATTTCTAAGACTATAGATACTATTTTCTTTTAAACTTTATGTTGCTTAGTAGTGTTATTACTAAATTAATTCATTAAAAGACATCAAAATTTAAGATACTGAATGTTTTTTCATTGTAAAAATGAAAATGATTAAATTACTTAAATTAAAAATGCCGTATGTTTGTATTCTTTACACTAAAAAAGTGTCTAGTAACATAAGTGGCCAATTTTGTTGAAAATATAGCTTAGTCGAATCTACTAAACCTCCTGAAGCCATAAAGATACAATTTTATTATTTTCTCATATTTTTAATATAGGATGGTTTAACATCTATGTAAAGTATGCAACATAATACTTACTTAATATTTTTTAAAATCCAACTATATGTATTGGAATTATTTAATAAAAAAGTGGAAAAGTTTGCTGTCTTAAATAGTAATCAGGTCCACTGGTGGTAGAACTTATAAGTTGATATGTATGTTATTTGGTTTGACAAGGTGACATTTACGATGGATAAATTTTCCCTGTGCAGTATCTTGCTTCACCATCGTGAAGTCAGATATTTGGTTTTTGAAAAGAATGAGGGCTTCTTTCTCTAACAGGTGGAACTTATGTTAACAAAACTCATTGATATTGATATAAAATCTATATTCTGAAATTATTACTATAAAACATTAGGAAAATAAAACCTCACTACATTTTTCTGTGCTCCTTCAAAAAGCACTAGCATCTGAGCCAAGGAAACATATATACTATATAGCTTATATAGTATGTTTATATAGAAAAAAATTCTTCTTTCCAAGAAACAGCCTCACATACTATGAAACTTATATCTGTAGCCATTTGTTTGGCTAAATTCTCTGATCAAAGTGGTTAATAAAACTTCTCTGTCCCTTTCTGTTATAGCCAGGAGAAGGTGCCTAAGTTAAAACCAGGGGCCAGGAAGACTGGAACAATATCTGTCCAGTATTTACATGTCATAAAGCCAGAGACTCCAGAGTCTGTCTGGGTCTCGGAGAGATTTTACATGTATACCAAATAGTTGGAGTTAGAATCCAGGGTATTCATGTTTCCTAGGAGACCCTTTAGGAAGGGAGGAGAACAACTGCCTTCTTCCCCTTTGTAAGCATTGAGAAATCCTATCTCTCGTTCTTAGCCTATGGGGTATCTGGCTACTCCTGTAGGACAGTTGAGCTTAGTCCCATGACACCACACTAAGGCAAAACCACTAGGGCAAGAGGAGCCAGTACACTTATAATTTACTGTGTGGTATTTTGTAAGAAACTGTCTCTGATCCAAAATTTCTCATATATGCATTCAAGATGAAATTCATGAAGATGAATATTAAAAACCTGGCAGTAGTCAGAGTATTTGTGTTGATCAAAAAAAAAAAAAAAGCACTTAGTTGAAGATTCAAGCAAGGGGAATTAATTTTAAATGCTAATGACATCAAGGCTCTTTGCCAGAGACTTCATCACCATGATGGGGATACATCTGATCTAGAGATGTCAATGTCTGCACCCATGGGACAGACATCTCCTACATATTAATTGTGTTTATTTTGTCCAGATTGTTTTCTTGACCAGTCTTAGGTAAATATATATTGTTTAATTCTTAGAAAGTACCTTATTTTTCTTTTCTTCTTTTTTTTTTTTCCTTTGGATGATTTTTTTATTTTGCATTTCATATATTATCCAGTTTCCCATTCTCAGAGGATCAGCAATTACAACAGCTTCCTCGTCTCCCAAGTCTGAAAACGGCAAGACAGCCACAGCTGCGGCCAAAGGCAATGCACTGATGCGCTCACGAAATGAAAAATTGCACAATTTTTCCTTCATTTTTCTTAAACGAACGGCTGACGCTAAGGCTCACTGCTGGAGAACGGAAACCCTTTTCTTCTTCGTGCCGCAATCTAAAATGTTAAACTTACCTGACAGGGCGGACGAGGTCTCTTCAATAATTAATTGCACACACACACGAAAATTCATTTATGTAGCAAAACTACTTACACAGGGTACAAAAATACTTTCACTTTTTGGTTGGTTTTGAAGTTTGGAAAGAATAAGGACCCATGGCAGGGCTGGGGTGCGCCCTGGAGACAGAAGAGAAACTGGGCAGAGAAGGGGTTTTCTGAATGGCTGTTGGCCCATCTGAGGGGGAGGAAGCAGAGGCCCCAGTTTGAAAGGACCGAGAAAACGCTCTGTGTGGCTCGGTGGTCCTTCCTGTTGAGCCTGGAAGTGTGTGGGAGGGTGGAGGCCGCCAGCCGCCGGGCGGAAGTGGCTCAGGGCTTGGTCCTCACTGAAGCAGGGTGGGTGCAGGGGAGGGGATGAGGAACCATTAGTGGGCAGGACTTGTTGCTGTGGTGACACAACGCGAGAACAAACTGTACGCTCACGTATATACCAGTTTAAGGGCCTTAATTCATGTCCGGAAAGCGTGCAAAATGAAACGCCTCATTTCTTTGAGGCGGGGCTACGGAAGCAAATTGGGACGCGAGGTCGGGCCTTGCTCAGTCCCAGTGAGACCTCCGAGCTGGGTCTGGGTGTCCCGGGGAGAAGCCCCCTGAATCCTGCCGTGAGGCCGTGGAGAGGGGCTTTGGGGCAGGACAGGGCTGAGGAAAAGGAGAGAAAGGAAACAGTCCACTGAGTCAGGCTGAAGACTCACAGTCTTGGAGGGAAGCAGCAGCTCTGCACGGGCCACCTGGGGGCAGTGGAAGCTCAGGGTGGCTTCGTCCCCACTGCGGCGGGGGCTTCGAGCTGTGGTGACAAGACTGAAGAACTAACAGAACTGACGATAGTTCCATCCTTGCTGGGTGGTATCCGAGGAAGGGTACCAGCGCACCTGAGCATGTAGGGCGGCAGCGGCAGCAGCCATGGCGGCTGGGTAGGTAAACGCAGCACGTGAGACGGCTGGGGTCAGCTCTGTGGTAGAAAGTACCTTTTCTTGCTTCAGAGTTTTTGTTTTACAGTGAGATAAAATAAGGGGTTAAAAAATTCTATCTGCTCTCATGTTTCCCCTTCAAATGTCTTTCCAAAATTTTCTCATTAACAAACAGATCTGAGTGACATTAGTGTCATGGCGGCCTCCTTTTTGTTCCGCTTTTAACAACTGGCATCCATCCATGAACAAGAGTACCTCAATGGACGCTGCTGGATTGGTACCATACACCAAGGGTCCCAGGAGGAGTCTTGCCCACCTGTGCACCAGGTAACAAGCAGACAGACCTTGGTAAGAAACTTGGATAAAGGTCATAGTATTGTGATAATAATGGCAATGACTATATCGATCTAATTATGTTTTTTCATTTCAATGTGTTTGTATTTTCTCATTTAATTATTGCTAAAACTGGTGCAATATACAAAACAACTGTAATCATTATGTGATTAAGAGATTAAGGCTCATTTTGATTCACATATCTTTCTTCAAATAACTTGTTTAGAATGAGGCAAAGTCAAGACTAAAAGTTTCAATTACCTTAGTTCAGTAAATAGCCCTGAGATAGCGAAATTACACCATATTAGAATTCTAGAGACCTAGGTTTTATCAACAACCATTTGTGTTATCTAAAACTTCACTTAACGCCTATAATTTATCTTCCTTTGTAAAATGTTCTGTGTTTATCACTCTCTAAATCATTTCCTTTGGCACTCTCACTGACTCATGTATACCTTCATATTCTTTATTTTGAAGACTTAGTTTATACTAGAAACTAATATCAATGCAATTAAAACTATGCCTTTCTACTATCATTTTTTTTCTGCAATTTTCCCATGTGTTTTATATTTAAACAGTTTTACTCCTGCGTCACCTGGTGATCTAACATACCTCTGTTAACTTATTATTTTAGAGTTATTTGAACCTCATTTAAGTTTTTATTTGTACTCTGAAAGAAGAAAAGAGTGGAAAACTCAACCCAAATTAGAATAATATTTCCAGTCTCCATCTGAATGTCACTCATTATGTAAACACAGAAATTGTCAGATGAAGCAACAAAACACAGAACCTGGATAAAATACTATTCCCTGCTGGGCAGATTCTTAGAAACACTGAAAGTCTTGAAAGAAAAATAAAGGAAGTTGACTTTGAAGTAAGTATGATGTTTCATGCTGAGACAAATCACATTCACCGGCTGTATGAACATTGAAAATAGAATGACAAACCAGAAATGGGAAACAATGTAATGCTAGCTAGAGATTCTATCTCCAAAAAAATAAAAAGCAAAATTTTAGCACTTAGAGAAATTTAAGACGTGAAGTTAAAGCAAATAGCACAAAAACAACAACTCTTAAGGGTTATAAATGATTCCTTTAAAAAGAAGGAAATGACATTCTGCGTTGAGATGTGTACTACTATAAAATGTCGGTGCCACAAGTGTAACAGTTGCAAACGTCATTAAATGAACCAGATGTGAATATGGTAAAAATCATTTCAGCAAAAACTAGTTTGGACATGCTGGCTTCGAAATTTTCTAACCTCCTCTTGTTGAAGTGAGTGTCAATATAAGCATTTTTAATATAAATTTTTCTATCTCATACCCCTTTAGAACATTTCTTGTTTATATTTTGCCCAAAGCATTGGTATTCATTTAGGTGACAGCAGTTTCATAAAATGTTGTCTGCCCAGAATTCCATGTACAATAACTTGTTTTAATATTACACCCACACACTCCTACAAATGAAAGATGATAAAGAAATAAATCATAATAGCTTGAAAATCAGTCACTACATAGTGGATTCCAAACAACATTGATCAAATTAAAAGAGAAATATGTTTAAGGATACGTGTATTTTCATCATAAGTTTTCTTAAAATATAGAGGGGATAATATTCCCATTCTATTTTTATTTTTCTAATTTTTTTCACAAATATCTCAGACTTCAGTGTAATAGATGGACTAAGAGGTTGAAGAAATAAAATCTAAACATAAGGGTTTAATATGTTATGTGAGATATTAAAGCTGTGGGAAATTAATTCTTGTCCTGTGCTTTATCTGAGAAATGATGCAAAGACTGCACATTAGGGTCAGTTATTAGAAATGTCTAACTTGTAAAAAAACTAAAATAAAAACAAAAATAGCAAAAAAAATAATATAATTATGGTTTATATTTAAGATATAAACTATACAAGTAGAGCACCTTATTTTCCGCTTTTATTGTACTATGCCACTCTTTTAGGATCACAGAAATAAAGCAATAAAAATTAAGATGCATTAGAAAATATTTCAGCTACTAACAGAATATAAGAAATGTCTGTGTATAATTTAGATGCCTTTAAGGTATCCCTAAGAGAGTGTCTTTCATATAATAGAGTTCAATCAGTGAATGAAAATAATATGTAAGATTACATAGCAAACACTTTATTGCTATGTGGTTACTTAAGAATTGATATCTATTCAGTTATCCAATCTACAGAACCTATAATGCAAAATTTCTTTTAGGAACTATGGGAGATATAATACAGCCTTGTCCTCAATATACTTATGATAAAGTTGGAAAGGCAGAGTTTAAAACTTTGTAATTTTTAAATAATGCTATATGGCTTGCTATGAATAAATGTTCTCTTTATATCATACAATGTTTAGAAAACCTTAAAGAAACAATAGGCTTTAAGGTGTATGGGTAAGAATAGTTAATATTTACAAAGAGAATGCAGTTGATGCAATAAAGCGTTAACAAAGGCATTGAGGGCAAGATTGATGGCCTAGGAGTTGAGTGATCTGGATGCCACTGAAGATCATATTAGACCAAAGTATTCTATGCCTGAGAAGGTAGTGTGAAAGCTGCATATGGTGGTATACAATGCATAATGGTCAGTTGCATGGAAGCTGGAAACATCTTTTCTGGTTTCAAATCTGGCTATCCTGGGACTTCCCTGGCAGTCCAGTAGGTAAGACTGTATGATCCCAGTGCAGGGGGCCTGGGTTCGATCCCTGGTTGGGGAACTAGATCCTGCCTGCATGCTGCAACTAAGTAGTCCGCATGCAGCACCTAAGAAGCCCGCATGCCACAACTGAGAGTCTGCATCCTGCAACAAAGATCCTGCGTGCCACAGCTAAGACCCGGTGTAGCCAAAAAAAAAATATATATATATATATATATATATATATATATATGGCTCTCCCACTTATTAGCTGTCTGACATTGGACAATTTGCTCAAGCTCTCTGTGGCTCAATTTTCTTGTACATAAAATAGGGAAAAATGATGCTTTCTAGCTCATAGGACTGTTGTGAGGATTAAACAAATTTATATATGTGAAGTGCTTATAACAGTATCTGGTATTAAGAAAGATAAGTATAAGTTATTGTAATTATTTGGCACTCTAAAAAATTACTAAATATGTGTGCTTTGGGAGAGGCAGAACTTCCTTTAATGGTAATGTGAGAACTTCTATAAATTCTCCCCTCCATAAAATTAATAATAAAAAAATCTTGAAGGTGATCAAAATGAACTTTTTCAGAACTCTGAAAATTAACCAAAACCTTACAACAATTAGAACAGTATTTCAGAGAAAATCATAATTCAAAAAGACACATGCACCCCAGTGTCCACTGAAGCACTGTTTACAATAGCCAGGTCATGGAAGCACCCTAAATGTCCATCAACAGAGGAATAGATAAAGAAGATGTGGGACATATATACAATGGAATATTACTCAGGCATAAAAAGGAATGAAATTTGTAGAGACATGAATGGACCTAGAGACTGTCGTACAGAGTGAAGTAAGTCAGAAAGAGAAAAACAGTTATCATACGTTAATGCATATATGTGGAACCTGAAAAAATTGGTATAGACAATCTTACAAAGCAGAAATAGAGACACAAACGTAGAGAACAAATGTACGGATACCAAGGGGGAAAGGAGGAGGTGGGATGAATTAGGAGATTGGGGTTGACATATATACACTACTGAGACTATGTATAAAATAGATAACTAATGAGAACCTACTGTACAGCACAGGCAACTCTACTCATTGCTCTGTGGTGACCTAAATGAGAAGGAAATCCAAAAAAGAGGGGGTATATGTGTACGTAGAGCTGATGCACTTTGCTGTACAGTAGAAACTAACACAATATTGTAAAGCAACTATACTCCAATTTAAAAAATAATAAGAAATAAAAACAAACAAACAACAAAAAAGAACAGTATTTATTCATTTGAATAAAAGTCCAACAGACATTTCATCAAAGACGATATATGCAAATGGCTAAAAAGCATAAAAAGTTGCTCAATATAATTAGTCATTAGGGAAATGAAAACTAAACCTACCGTTTAATAACAATTTAACCTCTACTAAAATATCTATAATAAATAAGGCAGACAATGGCAAACGTTGGTGAGAAAATGGCAAAACAGAAACTCTCATATTATTGTTTGGTGGGAATGTAAAGTGGTAAAGTCACTAGAAAATAAGTTTGGCAGTTTCTAGAAAAGTTAAACATGAAACTACCCCTTGACCTAGTATTTTGACTAGTAGGTGTCTAACCAACAGAAATGAAAGTTTTTGTTCACACAAAGACTTGTATGTGAATGTTAATAGAAACATTACCATAATAGGCAAAAACTAGTAACAGTCTAGAGGGAATGAAGAGATACAATGTGGTTTATCTATATACTGGAATACTATTCATTGATAAAAAAAAATACTGTCATATTCCATGAACTTCAAAAATGTTATGTTAAATGACCATACACAAGAGACCACATATTATATGATTTTATCTGTATGATATGTTCTGAAAAAAGCAAATTTATAGTGACAGAAAGTAGATTAGTGGTTGCATGAGGCTGGGGGTGAGATGAGGACCAGCTGTACATGGGTGTGAGGGATCTTTTTGGAGGGATAAAAATGCTCTAATGTCTGGTGATGGGGAAAATACTAAGTAAAGGTAATAAAAGTTACTGAGTTGTACACTCAAAATAGATGAATTTTATGTTATGTAAAAAAGACCTCAGTATATCTGCTTAAAAATATAATGTTTTAATAATGCTTGTGGAAGGACACAAATTACTATTATAACAACCAATATTTACTGAATATCTACTATGTAATGAAGAAATATAATTGCTCTTCTTTAATCCATAAATTCATTAGACAGATATTTATTTGATTTCTCCTATGTACCAGAAATTATTCCAGGGTTTGGGAATGCATGAGTAAACAAAATAGAAAAAATAATGTCTTTGCATTTATGAAGATTATTCCTGGTAGGGAAGGCAGCCAAGGGAAAAACTAAGCATAATTTGAAGTCTAGATTACTTTAATGCTGCTGTTTTCATGATATTAGCAGGTATAACTAGAACATTTTTCACACTGTTGAGTCACTAATGATATTGGGCTGACAGTGATTATTAGATACATTAGGACTTCCATAATGTTAAAATGTAAAAAGAAAAGAACACACAAAACTGTGTACCATAGACATATTGAACTAGTAAATAGGCATATAGAATCAGAATTTAATAAACGCTGTAGAAAATAAAATTGGACACTATAACAGGCATTGAGAACGTTGGGGGACTTGGAATTTTATTTTATTCTATTTTGTTTTTAATTAATTAATTTCTTTTGGCCATGCTACGTGGCTTGCAGGATCTTAGTTCCCCAACCAGGGATTGAATCCCCACCCTTAAAGTGTAGAGCCCTAACCACTGGAATGCCAGGGAATTCGGGCTTGGAATTTTAGATGGAACACTCAGTAGCAGTATTATTTGATAGAAGGTTTTCAGGAGGAGAGAAAGTGAGACATGAAGTTGTTTGGAAGAAAATGGGAAAAGTAAGAAGAAGAAAGCTTGCTTCCAGAAAGCAGGAAGAGCCAGTGCAAAAACCTTTCATGTCAGAGCAAGCGTAGAATGTTCAGAAATGATGAGGGGGTGAAAGTGTCTGGAGTGGAGTGACCTAGGTTGAGAATAATAGGAAGGAAAGTAAAAAAAAAGGCAAGAAGAGAGGTGTGTGAAGTCACGTAAGGCCTCAGAGGCCATTGGAAAGAACCGTGGGATGATTACATCCCAGAGAAGAGATATGATCAGTTTCCACTGATCATAGGGCCACAGGGCCACTCTGATATTTGTGTTGCGGATGAACAGTGATAATACAGAGGTCAAAGCAGGGAGATGGGTTAGGATGTTAATGTAAAAATCCAGGCAAGAATGATGGACATGTAGGCCAAGCTTGTAGAGGAGGAGATATATTTTGAAAATAACACCAAGAAGATGTCTTAGACGAACAATGCAGAGTGTGAGAGAAATACAGGACTCAAGTTGATTGCAAAGGTTTAGCAACAGGAAGTGCGGAGAAGTTTGAAGATGAAAGTGCAAATTACTAAGCTGAGTTGTAGGACACAGTAATTCCAATATAAACTTGCTGGAGATTTTACAAATAAATTATTGAAATAAGATGATTAAATATATACCATTTTGGCAGAATTAAAATTGTTTTCCCATGCTATTTAAATTTGTAATTCTCTGATAACTAGAGTGACCTTTTTATCACTTAATCATCATTTACATGCTTTGAATTAGGAACTACATGCTCAATAGCTTCTAAGTTTTTCTGTTGATAGTTTTTTTTTTCTTAATTTATAGAAATGCTTCATGTACTGGATAGGTAACCCATTCTTTCATCCAAAAAAAAGTATGTAGCTTACTATATTTTTTAATTAATTAATACTTATTTATAAATATTTCATGTATATAAAATTATATAATGATCTGATGCACACATTTATAAAAATCATTGCATTAATTTTCCATGGTGGCTATAACAAATTTTATGGCTTAAACAACACAAATGCATTCTCTTATGGTTCTGGAGGCCAGAGTCTGTATGTGTTTCAGTGGGATGACATCAGTGTCAACAGCACTACGGTCCCTCTGGAGATTCTAGGAGACAATACATTTTCTTGCCTTTTTCAGCCTCTGGAAGCTGCTCTTCATTGCTTGACTCATGTCACTACATCACACCACATTTTTCTCCTGCTTCCATGGTCACATGGTCTTTTTCCTCTTCTGTCTTCAAGTCTCCCTCTGCCTCCCTCTCCTAAGCACAACTGTGATCATTTGTATGGCTCACTTTGATGATCCAGGATGATGCTCCCACATCAAGATCCTTAATCACACCTACGAAGTCCTGGCTACCATCTAAGGTCACACTCACAGATTCCAGGAGTTAGGACCTGGGATCTTTGGGGACTAATATTCAGCCGATCACAATCATCTTCTTGAGGAGGGAGATGGGGTAAAACCAAACTAGGGAACACAAAATTACCAAAAGACTTGAAGAACTCTCTACCAATCACTTCTAACTTTTAATTCAACTTTACCTTAATTTAGTGGATCATGTAAGGTAAACATATAAATTAATTATTTTCCGATATCATTAACCAATTTTCCAACAATCTTAATAATTGCTCATCACTGACACAAACAAGTATACTTGCACAGTAGTCTTTCTATTTTTGTTGCTTAGTTTTGGCTTGAAATTTAAAGTCAAGGATCTGACTGTGAATACCTTTTCCAGGCTTGATTTCCTTCAAATTTTCTTGTTATTGTAAAGAACAGGGTCTTTCATCTTTACTTGCCTTTGCTCATAAAGTTTCATCTGCATGATGAAATTTACCTTTTCCCTGTTCCAGCTTGAAGAAATATTACCCCTCCTTTAAAGCTGCAACTGACATGCCTATTCTCCAGATGTATCACCGTTCTCTTTTGTGTTATTAGATGCTTAAAGCACATACCTTACCTTGCTTTTTATTAGTCTAAGGTTAAAAAAATGCATGCTCTAAGACAGGTTTGGGTTCAGACTCCACCACTTATTAGGTGTGAGATCCTGGGAAAATTATTTTTCCTTGGTATGTCCTGTTTTCCCTAACCATAAAAGGATGCAATTAATGACCACCCCCCATGTACTTCATATATAAATAATAAATAAAATGATCTACTTAAATCTACTTACTTTCACCAACTACCTATAAATAGCAAGCTTCCAACACACATTCTATTCCTTTACTACTTTCTATATTCATTTTCATTATTTTTTAGATGAGATTCATGTCATCAGGGCCCACAGGAATGACTTGTGAAATCCTCAGATACCAATTACTTAATGAACTTATATTCAATTCATCTAATACCCATATCCCTTTAACATGTCCATTTTATTTATTTTTTTCTGTTTGTTTTTTGCAAATGTTCATAGCAGCTTTATTCATATTTTCCCAAAATTGGAAACAAAATGTTCATTAACAAGAGAATAGCTAAACAAATTGTGGTACATTCATACAATGGAATACTACTCAGCAATAAAAAGAAATACATGGTTCAACCTCTCAAAACTTTATACTAATGAAAGCATTAAGTGATTCAATTTAGTTTCAGAGCTGGGGTGGGGGAGGGAAACCCTAGTCATTGGTGAAAAAATATGGATATTAGTTAAACTACCAACTAAAGTAGGGGTAGTGCTTTGTTGCTTAGGTAGGGGTATAACGGAACCTGCCTTTGTCCTGATATGGCTGTGGGCTAAAAGTATCCATTTTCAAAATTGTAGTTAAGATTTGTGTATTTCAATTTTATAAATCTTACTTAATAATAGGTGTGTATAGCGGACAGATGAATGTACCAAAGCAGAATTGAGGACTATCGAAGCTAGGGTGTGAAGGTTCGAGGTACTATTTTTTTTAATGTACATCCAATTAAGATGTTTAAATACAAATCTTGACCTATTTTTATGGGCTCCCAGCTCACGTACCCAACAGCATATTGGACATCTCTTGACATTGCCAGTGGTTTTCTTCCAATCTTAGTCACATAACAGATCTCTATGACCCTACCTCAATTTCATCTTAGGTTTCTGGTTTTGAACAACTCAGGAAAATGCTGGATTGCAAGAAGTAGTCTGAAGAGGGTTCAGTTTGGGGGTAAAAATTGACACTTGTCATCTTGTAAAGGACTAACAAAGTGGACCCTAAGGGGCAAACGTAAGTGGGAAGAAACTAGAAAAGTAAAACAAACTGATGGTGAGCAACTGTGGACATGCTTGCAGTGAACTCAGTTACAAAGTCTCTGAAGGTAGGAATGGGTGGATAGAATCCAAAGAACCAATACTTCTTCCATTATGACAAAAAGGGTAGATGAGAATGTAACGTTTGAAGGTGGGTAGCCAGGAAATGGTGAGTTATCTGGCTAGGACAATAAAAGCCTTTTATCTTTCATAGTGTGATATCACATTTACCATATTTTTCAGATTATGTCCCTGAATCTGATTAATACCAAGTGTCTGCCAAACTCAGTTACCTGTTCATGTAAAAGAATCTGGTGCTGTAGGTATTGCACACATATGTAACAACCTGCTTTTCTACAATCAACCCTTTTTAACTCAGATTTTGGACAATATTCTGATAAGCTTATTCTGAGAAAGATCCAAATACACATTTTTATAAGATTCCAGTTTTTAGCTTATTGTAGATGAGACTGAAGAACTGAAATTCTGCCTGATGATGAGATATGTACCTGCATGGCACAATGATCCAAAGCTTATAACTCTGTTCTAGTTAATAGAAATAACCATGAATTAAACTCTGCCCACCCCACCATCAAGAGCCTATTTCATAATAAATGTTAAACTATTCCACCTCCAAACTTTTCACTTTTATAGCTCCAAACTCTAGCATTCTTATTCTTACTACTTATACCCTTTCTATTCTGTGATATCCTGGTATATAGACTGGATGTTTTCCTTTGAGCTTCAGGTATGAAGCCACTAACAAAAAAATGTTTAAATCTGTTCTCTCAGGAGCTTAAAGATCTTATCTTTATGACAGCTCCCATAAATCTTAAAAAATTATCATTAAATACTGATTTACTCAATTATAAAAACTTTAAATGTTTAGTATTTGGTCATGTATACAATTTTTAAAAATACATCAACAGAAAACTTTCTGAATGTCACTAGACAATGAATTAAGCAAACCTTTACTGAAGCTTAAATTATGGTACAGAAATACATTTCAACTGATTTAAGTCCAACACCATGAAGAGAAAAATTATGGCATCAAAATTTTCCCTCCTCTATCATACACACTAGGATTAATTTAGATTACTATTCAATCTATCATTTTCATCTTTCTAGGCTTTGTTCCATACAAATTTGTGCAGTTTATCAACATTAAATAGAAATCTTAAATCTATTAAGGGGGGTGGGAATCAGACCTCAAGCCAATAAATGTTCATCAAATCTACTGGAACCCTGTTCAAGAACAAAATCCACTTTGAGCATTGGTCCTCATAATAGTGCCAAAACATTAGGTACTGTGCACTAATTACAGAATTGGACTGATCCATTGATTGAATGCTTCTTCAGTGAAGCTTTGAATCAACAACATGTTTAAAAGTCAAGTGTTCCAACCACTTGATTTCAAACCAAGTAGAATTTATGTTTAGAAACACTAAAAAAAAAGAAGTGTTTCATTTATAAATACAAAACGTCACTGCATCAATCCAGAAAGAATCAAAATTTGTTTGAGGACAAGAAGAAATACAAAATGGAGTTAACATTCCTCTTTTCTCAACTGCTTCAATGTCTGTATTAGCAAATGCAGCTAAAAGATGCAAACTCTTTTAAGCCTGTATTTCTAGTCATTTCCCGTTGGCCATTTTGGAATTTTGTATGTTAGGTTTTATGGATAGCATTCTGCTTCACTGTGTAGTATGTCTGAATAACCTGAACAGTCCTCATTCATCACTTGATGTTACTCCATATGGGGAAAGAAATACCAGGAAGAGGAACCGTCAGACCAGTTTCACATGCATCACAAAGTCACAGAGGTTTTTAAGTCACAAGAAGGCAAAGACATCGATTCTGCTTTAAACCAAAGTTTATGGCACATCCTTAATAGAAATTAGTGGAAATGGCTACGAAAATAAAAGTTAAGGTGAATCATCTGAGCTGACTTGACTTGTTGAATCCAATACAACCTTTATCTTAAACCTCCTTGCTAACAAATTTAGTGATAATTCTTTTATACTACCACTTAACAAGTTAATAAAGGCATGGTACTCATGAGAAGCTAACCTCATTTAATGGGGGGCACAGAATGGCATACAGTTTCCATACAGTTCTATTCTATTCTATACAGCCAATATTCCCTAGTATCAATCCACACCTTCTTTGCTAATCAACACCAGCTTATTCCAAAAGCGCTCATGGTAACGAAAAATGCCAAACTCCCTTGACCTTAAAAGAAAATTAAGCCCAGGGTCCATCCCCCCATTCACCCTCTGGGGTATAAGGTTAGTGTAAACCCACAGTGTAACAGTGTATTGCTTTATGGAGGGGGTGTGGTTGGGGGGGAGACACTATGGTGAGGAATGAGTCAATTAAAGTCACACAAGTATAGGAAGCAGTGAGATAGTAATACACAAAATGGATAACTGCAGTCATTTTCTTAGAGGACTTGACTCGTGGAAGAAGAACTTTGGTGCTGGAAAAACATCTGTATGAAGTAGAAATTTGTTTCAATAACATTAGTAGAGAATATGTTCTAGAAAGTGGAGGTAACTAGATGCAAAATCCTGGTAGCAATTTAATAGAACAGTCTCAGATGGCTAGGCTGAGGCCAACACCTAATGAGGACAAAAGCCTTGTCTGTGGGGAATTTTGGATGATACCTGGAGAAATATTACACCCTGTGTAAACCAAATTAAATTGTTTTCACAAGTGTTGTAAAGTTTCATATAGTAAAAGGTTTTTTCTACATGCACTTCAATTTCACAGCAAGAATGGCATGGGATACCTAAACACAGAAGAGAACATTCATGCAAGATATCTAACTCCTTGATATAATATGCATACAATTCAAAATGATTACACTATCATCACATCTAGGGCTTTCTGCAACTACAAGGTGGTGGTTATGGAAAGCATGGCCCTTGCTATCAATATCTAAAAAGCAGCCACCACCTTCTTCTATGTGTGTTCTCTTTTTGTGTTTTTTGTGGGAGCCTAACGTGTCCATTTTATAAAGTAATCATAAACTTTAGAAAGCACAACCTTTCTCTATTCTTAGTTTATCTTTATAACCTAAAGTCATATACCTTCTATATTTCTAAGTGCTTCACTGCTAATACACCTTAATAAATTATATAACCCATCATCAATTGTATTCATCAAGGAAAAAATATGTAACTATGTAGGTTAGAATTTAGCTTATCACATAAATCTTTTGTTTACCCAAACACACTTCACAAACACACTTCAGTCAAGTCTCACTTGACTACCCTATTTATGTGCTAAAATAAGTGCATTCAGAAAATGAGTTATAAGACTGTATTCTAAAGACAAACATTTACAAACAAGTTTTCTTGCTGGATGAACATAATAGGTTGACGGTTGAATTTTTACTCTCAAATAATTGTGAGAGTTGATTTTTTCCTAAAGTCATACTGAATTAATGGCATATTTTAGTGTTGTAGTCAAATATACCATCAACCACACTCCTTCACCTAAAGTTCCCCTAACTTGTTATATTTTTTTCACAGATACAGCACTTTGTATATTTCATTTTGATTTATTTTCTGCAAAACATATTTTTTTGCAAAATTCCCTGTCATATATATTTTTCTTTTGCTTTTCTAGTGTATATTAAAAGAAAAAAAAAAAACCCAGACTAAAAAGCCAGCTTCAGGTATCATATAACTTCTATGACTAAAAAGTACAGATAATTTGCTTGTTTTCCCAGGGAAGTGGGCAGGCAGCCAAACCTCACAACCAAAATTAGTTCCCAATTTAGTGTTCGATGTCATTTCACAAGGACTAGAATGAAAGATGAGACATTGGACATGTTAACTCTGAGGAAAATTATCACTTCACCTTGTATAGGGCGTCTTTACTGGATGAAATCAGAGGAGATAAATCATCTGTCCCTGTGACAGATCCGCCTGTCATCGAGGGGAAAGATGTCCCCTAGTGAGAGGGCAGGCACTGTCTGAGTTTCCCTCAGGTTATAACCAGATATATTTTGTGCCTCAAAATAATTATAGAAATTTGAAAATGGAGATGATGTATGCAGGACACACTTCCCAAGTCGATTTTTCCAAATGACATTTTAAGTGCATGTATATAAATACAAATAGGAATGCCTTCACATTTGTGAACTGCATATACCCTTGAAATTGTTACTGGATAAAGAAAACATTTACTGAATGCTTACTATGATCAGGCATCATAGTGGCTGGTGGTCATTAACCTAAGTAAACACATAGGCCCAAGTAAGATTCATGGGGTGTTTGGTCCCTCAAATTTTCCTTCAGAAAGCAGGAAATCAGCTTATATTTAAGTACCTACAAAGGCGGGCAAATTATGGTCAAATGTCTCATATAATTTATTTTGAAATCTAAAGTGCTTTTGGGAAAAGTTGCATTAACTAGAAATGATATCACTTCTCATCACGTTTTGGATACATAGAGAGGTGACCTCGTGGGAATGCAAATGATGGAGGCAAAGATATTTTATTCAGACTTCGTGTTTATTCCTGTGCTATGGCATTGCAATTGAGAGTTTTGGTTGCGGTTTTAATAGAGGATTTTAAAAAGTAGTAGAGAACATGTTAATGGAGAAGTTGAATACATGCCTTCAGAAATAATAATTAGCCCAAATGTTCAATAAATGAGTCTTTGTGACTTGAGATAAAATGCTTAATGGCAGCATAATGATCATTTAAAAAGGGCTCTAGCTCTCATTTTTGAAGGAAGCCAAAGTCTAAACTGGTAGATAACTCAACACTAGCTCTAGATTTAATAAAGTTAAAGCTATATGAGCTGCTAGAAACCAAAAAAAAAAAAAAAAAGTGGCTCTAGTATTATAAAGTTAAAGCTATGCTATGAGGTTTCTAAATAAAATATTTATATTCTTCTAAAATCCTATTCTAGTTCGGCCCCCAAAAATCCTTTTGAAATTATCTTATAAAATAGGGACTCAATCACCTTATACTTCTGGTTACTGACATTTATAAAAATGCATTATAAAAATGAAACTTTCAAAATAAATTAATGCCCCCATGCAAGACTTTATGTAATTCTTTAAAAATTACACTATCTCAGGACTTCCCTTGTGGTCCAGTTGTTAAGACTCTCTGCTTGCATTGCAGGGGATAGGGCTTTGATCCCTAGTTGGGGAACTAAGATTCCCACATGGCACATGGCAAAAAAAATAAAAAACAAAAATTACACTATCTCTAACATGGAATAATACATTTTTAATTAAGAAATTAAAATAAGTCAAAATAGTCATTTGTGTTTACTTTTCCAAAGAAAGTCAAACGTGATAAGCCTATCTGTGATTTTCTATAAGATTTTATTAAATCTCTTTTTTTAGCTCATAGTAATGATAGATCAGGGCTCATTGATCACTTGTTTATTCATCATGCATGTATTTAGCACATCCTCTTGCCTGGGTCTTGCACTGGACACAAGATGTAAAAGGGTAAACAAAGCAGACTTGTCATTTCAGAGCTTGAATTGTAGTGATCACAGACTTAGTTCATATTGTTGATTAAGATTAGTTCATATTGTTGATTAAGACTGTTGTAACTAGGACATGTTAGAGTCATATGAGCCAGACAGAGGAAAGTACAAACTTGGACCAGTTAGATTAGCAGGAAAAAGGAATGATGAGATGCTCAAAAGCCAAGACCAGGCAGGTCATCAACACAGAAAGGACTGCACCAGTTTCAAACAAAATAATCTGAATTTATGGATTATGATTTAGAGCGTGTATTAATTTCAATACAACTGATAGAAGGCTGAAGTTAGGAAATGGCTCAAAAATGATCTAGGAGAAAATACGTTTGCTGGCTCTCTGTCTTCTAAGGGTAAAGCAGAAACTCCATCTGATCTCATTCACATATTCATTTCTTCATTCTCTTGTCCATTTATTCATCAAAAATGTATTGAACACCCTGTGTATACCAGGAATTCTTCTTTTTAATGGGCATAGAATGTTAAAGCAAAGAGTCCCTGCCCTCATGGTATTTACAGTCTACTAGAGAAATAAAGATAACAAATATGCCATACATTTATAATATAGTAATTATTTGTAAATCTATAAAGATAGAGATTATGTACAGTATGACTTTTATACATAGATATAGATGGTTTGTTGTCTATATCCATATCTCTATATATTTCTCTTTATCTGTAGAAACATACAGAAATAATAAGAAAGAAAGCTGGGATATAAGATGATAAGAGATGAAGTGGAGAGTTAGAAGGTTTATGAGTCTTTTCCTACTCATTTTTGAAGTAAGCGTTTTTTTTCCTAGAAATCTTTGACATGATACTACACATGTTCCCAGTTTCTCAAACACCCTATTCTCCCCCTGCCTCCTCCATGCCTTTAAATATCTTGCTCCTTCAACTTGGATGCTGTTCCCAAAGTTCGTTGAGACTGAAAACAAAACACCTGACTTTTAATTCAAAGCCATGGTTAACATGACACCCTCTTTAATGTGTCCTTTCACCCAGGCAGGTTTAGCTCCTCCTTCCTCAATGGTGCCTGAGAGCCCTAAAACATGCTCTTCAGTCCCAGTACTTGACTGCCAAGAGAATTCCCCAACTCACCCTTCAAAATTGAAACAAAATAACTTTTTGAATGTTGCTAAATATTTATTGATTGCCTAATATCATCAAGTTCTCTATCAGATGTGTTTTCTTTCCATTATGTGAATTCTTATGCCAACATACACATGAAAGAATGCTCATCTCATCAATCATTAGAGAAATGCAAATCAAAACTACAATGAGATATCATCTCACACTGGTCAGAATGGCCATCATCAAAAAATCTAGAAACAATATATGCTGGAGAGGGTGTGGAGAAAAGGGAACACTCTTGCACTGCTGGTGGGAATGTAAATTGATACAGCCACTATGGAGAACAGTACGGAGGTTCCTTAAAAAACTACACATAGAACTACCGTATGACCCAGCAATCCCACTACTGGGCATATACCCTGAGAAGACCATAATTCAAAAAGAGTCATGTACCAAAATGTTCATTGCAGCTCTATTTACAATAGCCAGGACATGGAAGCAACCTAAGTGTCCATCATCGGATGAATGGATAAAGAAGATGGGGCACATATATACAATGGAATATTACTCAGCCATAAAAAGAAATGAAATTGAGTTATTTGTAGTGAGGTGGATGGACCTGGAGTCTGTCATACAGAGTGAAGTAAGTTAGAGAAAAAGAAATACCGTATGCTAACACATATATATGGAATCTAAGAAAACAAAAACAAACAAAAAAAATGGTCATGAAGAACCTAGGGGTGAGACGGGAATAAAGACACAGACCTACTAGAGAATGGACTTGAGGATATGGGGAGGGGGAAGGGTAAGCTGTGATGAAGCGAGAGAGTGGCATGGACATATATACACTACCAAACGTAAAATAGATAGCTAGTGGGAAGCAGCCGCATAGCACAGGGACAGCTTGGTGCTTTGTGACCACCTAGAGGGGTGGGATAGGGAGGGTGGGAGGGACGGAGTCGCAAGAGCGAAGAGATATGGGAACATATGTATATGTATAACTGATATGTATATGTATAACTTTGTTATAAAACAGAAAGTAACACACCATTGTAAAGCAATTATACTCCAATAAAGATGTTAAAAAAAACACACACACTAAAATTTCATTATCAAAAATTCTTGTCAAATAAACCACCCATCCTTAATATTTAAATTGTATATGCTGGATAAAAGTAACCTGTAGAGAATTTTCCCTTTATATCTGGGAAGAGGTCTCTCCAGGTATTTCAGAAAATACGTGATCCTACTGGTGGTTTCCTCTCATAGCTCTTATACATTGCTTGCATGACAAACTTCAACTTCTTTTCTTTCCCCTTAGTATTACAGATTTTTAAGTAAAATGCACACCTGAACATTGCCTTACAGTTACATCTAGCCACTACTCATTTTTAATTCCACAATTTTATAATTAAATATTTTAGGTAGGGCATTTTTGATTTTAAGTTTCAGAAATTAACTTCAGCTGGCTTAAGAAAAACAGGCCATCGTTTAAAGTATGAAAGGATGTGTCATATCAGGACAGAAAAGCAGCTGGGGCTTAGGAAGGATTGTAAACAAAACAAGGATTGTAAACAAAAAAGAAAAACAGAACATGGCAGTTTGCTTTTTAATTTCTCATTCTTTTGAGTTGGCTTCATTCAGCTTTTCTAGCACAGCAGTGTTCTGTTATTTAATCCACATGACAAGAAAAAAGGAATCATCCAATTCTAGGCAGGTAGAAGTATTATATTTTTTTCTTTTTCTCCTTGGTTCCAATCCTAAATTTCCAAGGCAGGGGCTTTGAGTGGCCAGCTTGGGTCAGGGACTCCTCCAATGCACCAGCTCCAAGGGGGCCACATTTCACAGCAACATAACATGCTTCATTCTAGATGTAAACTTCTGGCCTTTCCTCTTGACCAGAACTAAGCATGGAAAATAGAGACCAATTTTCTGAGCTGAAATTTATTCTCAGAGAATGAAAAAAAATTGAAAATAGAACAGTTATCAAAGGAAAAAAAAAAACAGAGAAAATGGGACCATAGAAAATAGGGCAATGTATAAACAACAGACTTTACTATCAGTTAAACCTATATTCACATCCTGGTTATGCTATTTTATAGTTGCAGGTTACATGACATTTAATTTATTTGAGCATCATTTCCTCAATTGTACAAAAATAATACTACCTCCTAAAATTGTTTTGGGGATTAAATACCATGATGCATATAAGTTTTATAGCTGATACAGTACATCAATTCAGTGTGTCAATATGGCTGGTCCTGCTAATGGTTCAGGTCTCTAAGTCTATGAAATCTCTTTAGACAATCATTCCCAGATTATCTGACTCCTTACTTTGCCTTTTCTCTTTAAATTATGTCATGTCTCTGTATCTTTACTTATTAGCTATCTCTTCCATCAGATAAAGTTCACGAAGCAGGATCTCTGTCCAAATCGTACACTGATGTAGTCCCACTTTCTGAAATAATGTCTAAAAAATACAATTTTTTTAATGAAGGAAATGTGTACTAAGTACATAATGGTCATTATATTTCAGTGAAATTGTAGAGCATGTAGTTCAACTTCCAGATCTTTGAATACAAAGAAGTATTCTTGAATAAAATTCTGATAATTTTCATGGGACTTCTTAAGGTTTTAAATGTAAAGAGACTGTTTGCTAATAAAAAAGAAAAAGAAAAAAATAATTTGATTAGAAAATGGAGTGAGTATGATCTCCATTATTCCAAAGATATAAGATGTACAATAAAATATCTAAAAATATCTAAAAACGGTTATCCTGAAATGTTCCTATCTTGTTCTGAGGAGTGAGGCTTTAGGATAAAATTCGTTGGATTTCCATCTGCAGTATTCAAAAGCAGATGTGGAAGAGGAAGATGTGATGGAATCAGCCTTCAGAATGTATGACCTAAATGGAGTAGAATAAATATACACTACTTGAAAAACATACATTGTACAAATAGACATGAAATATAGGCACAATTTCTGAAGCTACATGTAATCATATACCAAGGTTATTTCATGATAAAGTTCAATTTATGCTAAATGTATAAAGGAAAGAGGAACAATTGCATTAAAATTACTTTATAATGGGAAATGTCTTGGCTTTATTAAAAAGATATAATAAAGTTATTTAAAATTATATCCTATCCATGCAATGTATAATATATAATGTATATAAAGCAACAAATTGTTCTCATGGTCTTAGAATTTTTTTTTTTTTTTTGCAGTATGCGGGCCTCTCACTGTTGTGGCCTCTCCCGTTGCGGAGCACAGGCTCCGGACGCGCAGGCTCAGCGGCCATGGCTCACGGACCCAGCCGCTCCGCGGAACGTGGGATCTTCCCGGACCGGGGCACGAACCCATGTCCCCTGCATCGGCAGGTGGACTCTCAACCACTGTGCCACCGGGGAAGCCCAGAATATTTTTTAATTAAAAAACACAGTCTCTCCTAAAAAGGGAACACATAATGTTATTGAGACTTTTTTTTTCAAAGTTATTCTCCACTCTACCTGTACAGAATGACAATGTATGCTAAGGCATGAAGATTAAAAGAGGTCACGTCTACAAACATTCCCTGGAAAATGCTCTAAAAAGAAAAGAATGTGATTTATATTAAGAAGTGTTGGAGGAGACCATCAAAAAGCTATGATCACCAGTTGACCCAAGAGCTGGACCTTGTGAACTGAAGGCTCCACGACCCCCTCTCCTGTCCTTGGAAGTTGCATTCTGCTGGCCTTCCCCGCTCCCAGAAGTTGCTCCAGGATAAAGCCTTGAAACAGAAATGTGTTCAGACCATCTGGACTGGGTACCTGACTGAGCCCAGTTAAGGCCTCTGTATCAACTTTGAAGATGTGCTGTGCAGGTTGGGAAATGTACTCTTCTTGTGGCCGCCTAAGAGGACCCTGGTAAATAAATTCCCCTGTTTATTAAAAACTGCTGCCTGTCAATCTGGAGCAGTCTTTGTTTGCTCTCTCCCTGCCTTCCAGGGCACCCCTACCCTCTCCCCCAACCACTGCCAATAAAAGTGTTGGTTTCAGATTACACTGAAGAAGATCCCTAGGAGGCTGCAAACCAGTAAGCAGTTAAGGTAATGCAGTGAGCTAGACATGAAACAGCTAAATGTTGGTAATAAGAACAAAGTTACACTATGTTTGAAAAATGGGAATGTCCCTTTGGAATATCTAAGTCAACATTCATTTTAAGCAGACAGAAACATGTGTCGGGATTATCTCTGTTCTGCCAGTATTATTTTTCCAGAAATAATAATTAGCAAACCCCAAACTATATTTACACTAACCAATCTTTCATTTAGGTGTTTTACAAAGACAGTATTAGAATAAAAGAAGCTTCAGGCACTTCTATTATAATAACCGATGTCTCCCAAGATGTGCTGATGTGCAGGTTACAACATTCTGATCGTAATTTCTAATGCATTACAGGAGAGCATGGACTCTTGAAAATCAGATGAAATCCTCTTTCTAGATTACATTTTCTCACTGTCCCAAATGTGCCTGATATGAACTGACACAGCCATAAATATGTTTATATGAATGGCAAGCTGTCATAGTTAGATAGAGAAATATATAGCCCTGTGGGAAAAATAATTTCAGATACTTTTCAAGTGCTTTTTTTGTTGTAACAGTAATTCTTGCAAATCACATAGTAGGGTATATAAAATAACAATTCTGCCTACAGGGTTAGTGAACTGTGTATTCTTCAGGAAGATTGAAAATTTGTGTTCAGATCGTACCTAAAGGTAATATGTAGGATAATTTAACTCTCTGGAAGTTTATAGATCTCCAAATTCCCTACACTACCTCTTCAGAAAAAAACCAAGTGCTCTTGCCCTTCTAATAAATTATGAATGTACCAGTGATGACTGAATGTATACCCAATTAACTAGAGAAATAGGCTCACAATATTCTAAATTTATACACAGAAGACATATATAACTGTGCTGTGGATAGAGAAAATACGAATTTCAGTAGCCTTCATTGTGTTGTTATCAACACTAATGAAGTTAAAATGTATCAAGTGCTTAGAACAGTGCCTGGCACTTAGTAAGTGCAACACAAGTTGTTGACAATTTGAAAGTGTTAATACATGAAAGTTACAAATACCTTCAAAATTATTACATTACCTGCACAAATAATTGCCTAAAATTTATTTCATATTTTGGATATGACTTTCCCTTTGTTCTTTTACTTCATCTAAATAACCTGTAGTGTTAAGTATGATTGAGCCCTGTGATTGATTTGATTCACTAAATGTCTTATTCAGGTTTCTCAAACAACAGTATGGTATTTGGAGGACTTTGCCATGTTGTATGACTATTCAAATTGCTTAAATATTTTAGTATCATAAATGCAAGTTGTAGCACTGGAGATGTATTTTATATCCCTCCACTTTCCAAGGTAATTTTATGTCATACTCCTGACCACTGCTCTTGCTCTGTTTCTCAACAATTTTAAACTTGCCATTATGTTATGCTTGATTAAAACATCAACTCCATCATAAACTGTTCTCCAAATTCTATACTAATTTTCCTCTTCCTTAAACTCATTGCTAAATATAAAGGTGGTCTGAATATTTTTGAAAAACTTGTATATTTCCTTATCGAATCTCTTATTTCATTTCCACCTTTGCTCAAAAAATCCAAGAAAGACTGTAGGAAAATTTGCAAATGGACTCTAGAATTTATATGAAATTTCAAAATCCAAAAATGTCAAAGGAAATCTTGATGAAAGAAGAATAAATTTGTACATAATTTATTGAATTTCAAGATATACTATGTGTACAGTGAAGGATAAGCCTTGCCCAGAGTAAGGTTTGGCGATTTGTCCTCATGTCTTAGTGGGTATGCATTAACCCTGCCTGATAAAGTGTCTTTGTTTACCTGGAGGTCTTGGGCCATGCCACTGAATCTATGTTAAAAATATGATTTATAGTGGGAGTCTTGGGCCACTTGGTGTCAGCTCCACCTCTGGAGGAGTTGGAGACTGAAATCACCTATGTGGGTGGTCAACCATGTCTATAGGACCAAGCCCCAATAAAAACTATGGACACCAGAGCCTGTATGATCTCTCCTCATTGGCAATACTCCAGGAGAATTGCCAGATATCATTACTAGAAGAAATACAGGATGTTTGCATCACTCCTCTGAGACATGGCAAGAAGCCTTATGTCTGTTTTGTCCTGCACCCTACTCAATATGCCTTTTCCTATTGTTTATAATAATCTGTATCCTTTCCCTGTAATGAACTGGAACCATGAGTATAACAATTCTTCTGAGTTCTGTGAGCGTTTCTATTATTTATGAGCCTGAGGGTTGTCTTGGAGACCTCCTTAACTGTATGGTAATTGTGGATTTGGTGTGAAATAGAGAAAAATAGATGAATGAAACAGAATTCATTGTGTAGTCCAATATGGTAGCCTCCAGACACATGCAGCTGTTAAAAATTTAAATTTAATGAATTAAAATGAAATAAAACTAAATATTCAGTTCTTCAGATGCATTATATGCATATCAAATACTCAACAGGATATGGCTAGTGGCAATTGTATTGGACTACACAGATATAACACATTTCCATCATCATAGAAAATTTTATTAAATAACACTCAAGTAGAGAGTCCAATAAAAGACACAATTAGGTAGACAGATATTTGTTTTGGTAAATTTTACATTAAAATTTGAGAAGTAAAACTATAAAACTTCTAGAAAATCACATGTGAAACTATCTTCATGTCCTCAAGTAGGGAAAAACTTCTTGAAAGAGGACAAAAATACTAATTATTAGTGGAAGCTATAAGTAATTGGGTTGCATTAAATAAAAATTCAGTTCATCGAATGACACCATTAATAATGTAAAAGGAAAGTTACAGAGTGGGTGAACACATTTTTAATACATATAATTAACAAAGAGAAAATATCTAGAGTATAAAAAAGAAATTCTAAAAAATGAAAAGACAAACAATCCGGTAGAAAAATAGCTGGGACTATTTGGCATTTCATAAAAGAGGCACTCCACATAGCCAATATACATACAAAGTGTACTAAACCTCAATAGTAATCAGGGAAATGCTGTATAAAAACTACAATGAGATACTACCATACACCCTAGAATGGCTATATAAGAAAAACTAAGTGCATCGGGTATTGGTGAGAAAGTGGAATTACTGGAAATTTCATATAGTGCTGGAGAGATTGTAAATGACTAAAATGATATTTAGAAACTCTTTGAGATCATTTTCAATGTAAAACAAATGCATACATGATGACCCAACAATTCCTTACCTGGGAATATATAAGTGACAATTATACTTCCATGTGCATCAAAGAGATATACAAGAATATTCATTGCAACATTATCCTTAATAGCTCAAAACCTGGAAACAATCCTATTACCCATCAGTAGTGGACTAGATAAACTGTGGTACATAGATACCATATGATAATAAATATAAATGATTACTGTTGCATGCAACATGTGGATGAATTTTAATATTATTTGCTATAGTGCAAACAATATTTTGCTATAGAGGTTAGATCCAAAAGAATATGTTATATATTTTTGCATATAAAGTTCATTAAAGAAGAAACTAATTTGCACTGTTAAAAGCCAGGATGATGGTTTTTTCTGAGCAAAAGAAGAGTATGGATTTTGGGAGGCTGCACACAAGGGCATTATATATTGCTGGTCCTGCACTATTTCCTGATCTGGGGGGTAGTTACAAAATACATTAACATTGTGATAATTCATCAATCCACACACATGATTAAATGTCCTTTTATGATGCAGAATACACTAATAAAAATGATTTTAAAATCTTATAGTCTAAGTAAAAAGGATTGTAACATCTGTTTGATGATAATTGTATACATTCTGGAGAAATACTAGTCCAGTTTTAACATGCTAAAATAAGGTGAAACAAAATGATTCTGGATAACCTTAGCAAATAAAACTAAAAATTAATTATTAATAACCACTACTTAAATATTTAAGGTACCTTAATAAATTGTCCAATCAGTTTAAACTCAATTTAAACTAAGCAGCTTACCTAATTCATTCATTCATTCATTCATTCATTCAGTGAGTTATTTATTGAGCTCCTACTAAATGCTAATTACTGAATTATATATAGAACACAATAATAAATTAGACTGACACTGCACATTTTAGTGAATTTAACAATATAGAGGAAATAGAAGAAAATTTAACTCCTTTAGGTCCTTAATGAAGATTATTATAAATCCACCACATTTATCAACCAATATATTATTGATATATTTATTACTGTTTTAAATAAGAAAGTCATAAACGATTATTTGCTCTGGTAAAAATATTTAAAAGTTCATTATTTCAGGCATGCCAATTTCAACTTGAGCAGTACCATTTTTGCTGCACAATCAAGACAGCTCATGACCTAAGATATATGATAGGTATGGGCTTACTGTGTCAGCCACTGAATTGATAGCCAAGGACAAAGGAATGAACAAAACATTCCATGATCCTCACGGAGTTTACAACCTCGTAGTTTATATACACATTTGACAAAAAATAATAAACATAAATATAAAGCTACAATATTGATAAATGTTATGAAACAGAAGTTTGCTGTGAAAGCACATAAGAATGTGCTGATACTCGTGCTAATACTAATGGTGAAAAAAGAAAAATCCCTTGAATTTCTCAGTGTTCTTGTAAAAAGTGCTAGCTTCCTAAAACATTTTTGCATACCATGAGATGTGTGGACATTTGTCTAGTTAATTGCTCTGATACAAAAGTGTAGTAAAATGTCTTTTTTTTTTTTCCTGGAGAGGCCCAAACTGTTATAACCGTGAACTAGGTCCTTACGTTAAATACATGAGGTGCCTAGGGAGACAGGCACTTTATCTTCTTAGGATTTATATATAAATGCAGAATGAGGCCCAGACACTTGGAAATAACTCTAGGTCTTAAAAGCTGAGACGCACAGAGCTATCAGACACAGAGATTCTACTCACATCTCTAAGGGCTCAAGGAAGGAGGAGAGCTTTTCCGGTGGAGAGGAAAATTTATAAGCAGAGGGAGATAATTTACTCATGGTTTGCTATAGGATTTCCAGTCATTCATGCAGGAAAATTCCCATTACTGGCTCACATGACATCCCCTTAGGGGTAAGGACTAGTGGAGGAGGGGAGAACACACATACATTTGCTGTGAAGTAATAATAAATCTGTCTTTGATCCGGTACAGCTTGTGTGTGCATTCTGGATAAAATTAATAAAGGTGAATATTAAAAGTCCAGTACTAATACTAAAACTAAAACTTTTTGAAAGGTTTTATGTGCCAGGCACTCATGTTAAGTTCTTTACATGTATTAAATCACTAAATATTTGCAGCAACAATTTTAGTTACCATTTGTATCGCCCAATTTACATATGAGGAAATAGAGGCAGAGAGAAGGAAAATGTCTTGCCTAATGTGACCATCTCATAAGTGGTCTTTAAAAAAAAAAGATTCTGGGCTTCCCTGGTGGCACAGTGGTTAAGAATCCTCCTGCCAATGCAGGGGACACGGGTTTGAGCCCTGGTCTGGGAAGATCCCACATGCCTCGGAGGAGCAACTAAGCCCGTGTACCACAACTAGTGAGCCTGCGCTCTAGAGCCTGTGAGCCACAACTGCTTAGCCCACATGCCTAGAGCCTGTGCTCTGCAACAAGAGAAGCCACCGCAATGAGAAGCCCACGCACAACAATGAAGAGAAGTCCTCGCACAGCAATGAAGACACAACACAGCCAAAAATGAATAAATAAATTAATTAATTTTTTAAAAAGATTCTGATTTCAAACTCCACATGGTTAAAATCAATGGTGTAGATTGAAACGAGCTCCTTGAGAATGTTTCATTGAAGATGGTACTTGAAGAAATAAAACAGATGTAAGTGGTAGAGATGTTGATCCCAGCAGACAACAGCACCTGCAAAGACATTGAGGCTGCAAGAGTTTGACATATTTTAAAAAAGAAAGAAAATGTTGAAGACTGAGGAAGAAAACTACGAATTATTGTAGAGCTTCTGACAAGTTAGCATTGCGTTTCTTATTTTTCAGCCCCCTACTAAGAATCATGTACAAGCATTTTTGCTGTAACACTATATGGGTATTCCTGAATAATCTCACATTTCGCTAAATTGCACACTAATATAGGAAATTCGCCTTTGAAAAAAAAAGATTAGAAATAGACAACTTAAAATTCATGCATCTCTACAACTATAGAGCCCTATAAAAACAATGAGAATCCAAATAAAAACAGCAGCACAGGTAGCTCCCTGCTGGCATTCACACACAGCATCCATCTTTAGTAGACTTAAAACGTGAATTCTGCTTCCTCCATCAAATGTGGGTCTTCGAGGGGATTCACATCCAAAAGGGACCAGTGTTGTCAACATTTTAAACTATCAGATCCCAGATATGTACTACTCTTTCATCATTTTTTTTTAACATGGAGGAAATGTTTTCACATTGTCCTCACCTGTGCTCTCAGCTTCCCAAAATAACTTAACATAGTAGAATCAAAGAAGATCTTGAAGCAAAAAAAAACAGTTCATATTTCTATGAAACAAAGGCACTTCTGTAGGATATTTAGCTTATTCCTAAGGTTTTCATATTATGTACTTTCCTTGTAAGTAAGCTTGTCAACCCGAGCTTTAAAACATCAATGTTCCTAAAAAAAACTTCATATACAACAACTTGAGTTCTGAATTATACTAATATTATTCCCTATTTACCAATCATGTGTGAGCTAATTTGCCTTAGAGTAATATACTTTCTGGCAGAATAGATTGGACTCAGAATAAGTCTTACATGTTATTAGTCATTTATAAAATAATTTATGTATTAGGACATTAAAGCCTTTTAAATTTTTATGACTGATGGTTTATTTTCCAGATAAAATGTATGTTATTACTCACTAAGGGATCTTTCCTCAGCCAGATGGGCACTGTTGTAATAATTTCACGTCTTTGTCCTTACTCTTTATTCTGAGTTTAGTTCTCTTTGTTTACAGAGGTAAATTCAGTGAACTTCTCAGATCCTCTATTTGTTCATTTGTAAATTGAGGAGGTTCAAATTAATAGGTATCTTCTACATTTTGACCACTTCTGGCCCAAGCTTAGAAGAGGACAAATACATTTAGTTTTTGAACTCACATTCTTTAGGAAAAATTGTCCAAATTATATATGTTTAATATAGGTCTTTTAAATTATATATGTTTAGTTTTATATGTATATATATATATATATATATATATATATATATACACACATACATATTTGATCTGAACAATAAAAGTGGTGGACCTTCCTTCTAATCAATTTGAAATTGCATAAATGTATCTCGGGAGCTCCAAGGAGCTCCAGTTCTTAATGTCTCAGTGCAGAAAGAATTCAGTGAGAGGCAAAGTGATAGATAAGAAGTGATTTATTAGAACAGGATGCTTGTGAGGCTTACAGGCAGGTGGACGAGAGAGTTCCATGCTGATAACTTAGTGGGCTACAGTTTTATAATCAAAGGAAAAGTGGAAAGGGGGAGGACCACTTTCTCATTCTCAAGTAGACGTCAAGCTTCTATCATCAGCTCCTCCTCCTCATCTGGCGGGGGAATTTTCTTGTCCCTACATAGTCAAGCGGGGACTGTCATGGCGCTATTTAAATTAGCAGAAGGGTGGTGACATGCTAAAAATGGTAAACCATCTCAGGTTTTAGTATAATGTCACTTTTTCCTTATATTTTTGTTTTTAGTGCATGCAGAGGATCATGTCTTAGGAATCATTAACTTACTGAGCTCACTGGGCAGGATGTAGATCTCATACCACCATTGTTGTATTGTTTTGGGTCATGTCTCATGCTTCTGTTACATGGTTTTGTTGCTAAGCAAGCCTGTTTGGTTTTGTGGTTAAGCAAACCTGTTTTCTTAAGGGACCACTAACTTACAGGGGTCTCCCATATTTTTTTCTTTACTTACAATCCCCTAGTGGGATTAACTATTTAATTAACTACTTTGTCCTTTTACTCTGTCCCTATCAAATTTGCTTAGAACAAGGTCTAAGAAGGTCTACCATTTCAGTTAGCTTATAATCCACACTCTTCACCATGGTCTTTTTATTTTGTAGATAGTGAAAATTATTTTAAGGAATTAGCACTTATTAGATGAACCACAAGAAACCAAGGAAGTGTAAAAAAATTCCTGAACTTTCTGGGATATTTGCTGTTTTAAAGACATCTCAGATATCACGTGTATGTTTCCTCCTAAATTAAAATGTAAAATATTCAAGAATATTCTGACTTTTTCTTGATTAAAATGTTGGTATATTCCTTAATCTAGAGCTTTCCTCACAATGCTGGGATATCTCAAAGCACCAGTAATGAATTGTAAATCCCAGAGGGGGAAAAAAAATGAAATGGTGTTGCAAACACAACACCTGGAAAATGCCTACATTATCTGATTGCTGCTAGCACCTTAATCCTCTGTGCCTTTCAAAGAGTACTCTCTCAACATATACACACTACTATATATAAAATAGATAACCAACAAGGACCTACTGTATAGCACAGGGAACTATGTCTAATATTTTGTAATAACATATAAGGGAAAAGAATCTGAAAATATATATATACATATGTACATATATACATATACACACACACACACACACACACACACATATATATATATGAATCACTTTGCTGTACACCTGAAACTAACACAACATTGTAAATCATCTATACTTTGTCAACTGAAAAAAAAAGCACAATGTGAGAGCTGTAAGTAAAGTTTTATTTGGGACAAAATCAGGACTTAACCTGGGAGACAGCATTTCAGATAGATCTGAGAAACTGCTCCAAAGAGGTAGGGGAGGGGAGGTCAGTATTTCTGTGGTTTTTGTGAAGGGGGAGTACATGCAATCGAGCACATATTGTTTTGCAGAAGGTTGCTGCTAGTCTTGTGAAGGTTACTGCTAGTCACGAGGAGCAGACGTCACCATGAAGGATTTTAGTGCTTTTCTAGATATGAAGAGATGCAAGAATTGAGCTCATAAAATCTTCTCCTGAAAATATCTAACTATCTGAAGACTTGTTCTGCAAGTTTTTCCCAGAGCACAGAGTGTCTCATTTCTGTTCTCCACCCTGAGCTCCTTTCAGAGAGCTGTTGAAGCTCAGCAGCTGCAGCTCCTCATAATTTGATCCTTGTAGAGGTAGATGGCAAGTGCCAATCTGTAGGAGATAACTTCAATTAAAAAAAAAAGCTGATTTAAAGTCAAAAACAAAACAAACAAGAAAAACAAAGAGTACTCCCCCCCTTAGAATAGCATATATATAGACATGTATGGAGATAGTTTATTGCAGTGAAAAAGAGTATTAGAGTGGGTGTCTCATGATCATACCTGCAGATTTCAAATACAGGCTCCAATACAATTGTTCAGTGTGATTCTTGTCATGTTACTTAACATTTTATGATTGAATTTTCTCATTTCCAAATTAGACATAATAATAGTACTGACCTCAGTTTGGTTTTGCAAAGATTAAATCAGATACTAATCATGTAAATACTTGTACTTCCTGACACATGATAAGTACTTAGAAAATGTTTCAGTATTCCATTATTCATATTAATATTATTTATGACCTTTGTCTTTGTTCTAAACTTCCTATTTTTGTCTTATGACTAAGAGAGTTTACAGTTTTGCACATTGTTCATATGTCAGTGACTCACCAATTAAGATCTCACTCTTGGTCTCTACACCATTTATCCAAATGCCTCTTTGACATTGCCCTTCAATATAGATTACTCAGGTCTACGGATTGTTCCCCTCTGCTCTCCAAGTAAACCCATGCCTAATTCTAGCTTCTCCAACCTGAAAGGACTCCATAATCTACATAGAAATTCAAATAAATACCAAGGCTTATCTTATCCTCATCTACCATATTCAATTAATTTTAAAACCTTGGAGGTTTTTCTTCAAAATATAACTCACTTCCATTTATTTATATAGAGACTACATCTCATGTTGAAGCATCTGTAAAACTTTAAAATATTTCATCAAGTATTGCATCAAACTGTGAATAAGTTAACTCTAAAAAGCAGAAATTATTCAAGTCATTCTCTGCTCCCAAGACAACTAGATTAAATCATAAAAGTTGCAAGAATATATTTAGTAATTTTAGTATTTCCAAATAAGTTAGATTTATTCATAACAAAAAATTTCCTGATAAAAATCCATCAATGTCACATCAAATTGCTAAGAAAAATCAAATGAAAATTTGAATAGGAGGTTCAAAGATATTTTAAATATTTTTGCTTCATTTCTGATTTTAACCATTTTCTAAAAAATGAATAAAAGTTTACCTTTTTACTTTAACTTAATCTGTTACAATAAAATATATTCAGAGAAACTTCTTAAAAATTAACATTCTACATTATCTCCTCTATTATTTAACATTATAATGGATACTGTGAGATTATTGATATGATAACAAAAACAACTAGGGTGTAGTATATTTAATGCTGGAAAGGACAGAGCAGGGTTATCTATGTTTACTGAAAAAGAGACAAAACTGATAAGCTGCTAAAATTGTTAGCTTCTCCTTCAATACAAACAATATGAGTTCAAGGAATTATTTACCCCTCTCCTCTCAATTTCTACTGAATTAACCAAGGACATACAAATGAGTGAACCTGCACTAAAAAATTAGAACTACACACAAAGAAAATTACAATTTCAATAAAAACATCAAAAACAAAAAGACTAATGGTGCCAAATCTAGGCAATGAACAGAGCCATATGGAAAGTTTCATAAAAATACAGTAGAACTAGGGTGCATTTTATTTTATTTTATTTTTGTACTTCTTACATATTCCAATGAACAAACAACTTTGGAAATGTTTAGTGTAAGAGAAACCTGATTGAGGAAAAAGCCAGTTCTATTACAATTAGCAGTCTAAAAAAAGATGTCTGGTTAATAAAGTGAAAGTAAACCCAGGAGAAATTCTCTAGGCCCCATAGCATGGAGTGATTTGAGATGTTAGAATAAAAGTGTCATAGGGCAACTGTTGGTGGGAAGGCAAAACTTATTCTATGGGCTTTTTCATCAATCTAACCTAGTACTAATGTCAACACGGCAGTTATCCCTTATGGTACATGCTTTTACCTCCTCCTTATATTTGACATGGTTAGCAAATATTGCTTGTTCTGGCTGAGTCATAAGGAAATAGTCACATCTGATACTGGCAGTGCATCACTAAGAGAACATTACTAAGATTACAACATGTACAGAAATTAAATGTTTACAAAGGGTAAATTTGCTCTTTCCTCCTTCCCCATTCCTCCTCTGAGCAAGCATATGGATCTTTAATCTTTAATTATTAAACTGCATAACTTTACATTTCTCTGTTTTCTTCAATTCTCCTAAATGATTTTGAACACAAACTCACAAAGCTGTGGGAAAAACTTAACTGAATCAATACCAGACAGAAACAAACTCTCCAGTCACTCCAACCTGCTCTCCTCAAAATTCTAAGTTTAGGGCTTCCCTGGTGGCGCAGTGGTTGAGGGTCCGCCTGCCGATGCAGGGGATGCGGGTTCGTGCCCCGGTCCAGGAGGATCCCGCGTGCCGCGGAGCAGCTGGGCCCATGAGCATGGCCGCTGAGCCTGCACGTCCGGAGCCTGTGCTCCGCAACGGGAGAGACCACAAGAGTGAGAGGCCCGCGTACCGCAAAAAAAAAAAAAAAAAAATTCTAAGTTTATATAAAGTGATTGGGTAGTTTAAAAGAAAACCACCAATTTAAAGAATCAAATTAAGATCCTCCAGATTAATAGTTAATGAAAGAAAGAAAAGTTAGCATCTAGAATTCCTTTTCCTATTAAGATGTGAGATGCATGAAATCCAGGAAGCTGAAATCAGTAGGTTAGTTTGAAATTGAACTCATAATTGTCACAGCTGAAACATGTCAGAGGCATTAAATAGCAAGTTGAATGATACAGAAAACTAAATCAGAGAATATGACAAAATGTGAGTTCTTATGTGAGAGAACTCTGTGAGTTCTTAGAGCACTCTGAAGAGATATAAATGATAGAGAAGAAAAAATGAGATAACTGAAGGAGGACCCTCCATCACCAATTCACCATATACAAAAATAAATTCCCAAGAGTAAAAAGTGTAAAAGACATCCAGAATGAAATGTCACTAGCACTTCTACTTTGGAGTGAGGTGTGCTGGGAATGGTGAAGGGCATAGGAAAATCATTAGCAGGAGGACATCTTTCCCAGTGAAATTTCAGAAGACTGAAAGGACAGACCTGGAAGTTTTAGTATATATTAGAATTAGCTCCATACTCATTTAAGAATAGCACATAGAGGATAAACAGTCGTTCAAATTTATAACTATGTGTGGAGGTGAATGGTAATTAGACTTACTGTGGTGATCATTTCACAATATGTACAAATATTGAATCATGATGTGCTACACCTAAAACTAAAATAATGTTATATGCCAATTTTATCTCCATTTTAAAAATCAAAAGTAAAAAAAAAATTTAAGCAAGTTTTCTGAGCAAAAATATTATGATATTTTTTCCTTAAAATATTACATCATCATTAAATTTTATAGCAGATAATTATTTAATGCTTACTACACACCTGGAAATGTATTAGTCTCTTAGTCTATAGCAATGAACAAGACACGCCCTTGCTTTGGTGTCAGAGGGAGTTTACAATCCTGTGAAGGATACAAACAAACAGGTTAAATAAGTCGCCATGCCAATTAACAGCTGTGTAACCTTGAGCAAGTTGCTTAACTTCTCTATGTTATTTCCTCATTTGCAAAATGAGTTAATTTAACTTCTACTTGTGATGTGTTGTCTACTGTCAACTTGGCATCATTACCACATCTTGCTAAGTTCTCCTCTGCATTTCCCAAAACTCCTTTCCCCATATGTTTCCTTGTTAAGAGTTTGCCAACGACAGACATTTGTGTGAGATTTGGAAGACAGAAGAGCCAGAAAAGCTATTATTTCTGGAGGCTGTCACAGCCAGATAAATGAGCAGATGAGAGATTTCACTGAATCATTTCAAAGAGCACTGGGGAACTACCTGCTTGGCTGTTGCACACTTAAACAATTAGTGAGGGTTTCACATAGACTCTTAGCACTTCCGCTGTTTCCAAGACAGTTCTTGGGCACTTCTGGCTGAGATCTCTGGTAGCTTTACTGAAATTTGTTGCTGGGTTCCCTACCTTTCAGAGTCAGCTATCTTGATCTTTTTTTCTTGCAGTCCTTAGACTTTTCTGTAAGTTTTTAATTCCTATATTAACTCTTTCATACCCGGAAAATGTAATGTGGCTACTATTTGCTTTTGGGTCTTAGATTCTTATAGTTTTGGTAACAGGAATGAGGTTGATTTCCTACTTCTGGCATACGTGTGTGGTGTTATCAAACATCTGGGATATTCAAAACTTTCTACTTATGAGTCTAATCATATGATTATAGACCATCATGCCAAGAGCTACACAACAGATATTAGAGGCTACAGAGATTTATTCTAGTAAAGAGACCAGATTTTGAACAGTCATATGATTGGAAACAACATGGGATAGTTTACGATAACCCATTCATATTCTCCAAGATCTTTTCCTCCCTGAATGTCTGAACAGGCTAACTCAACAGAGGCGCAACTGGAATCTTCACCTCTCCATCTTTCACAAATTTTATTGTGGCGCTAAGCTTGCAATTTCTCCAGAAATCTGATATGGCTTTGGTTTAATATTTTGAAAAGAGAGACAAGTCTAAGGGCCTCACTTGACCCTTCTTACCATATTAATTCCTACTCCATTCATCAGGGGACCAACATGAGTGTTCTGCCAATTCTTGTTTTATCTACATCTTCAAAAACAGGGGAAAACGCAGGTCAGGTTTATGACCAATGGGCCCACTCTGGGACAGACTTAAGCCAAAACAGCATCATCAAGCTTAAAACAGGTAATTGGGGCCTCCCTGGTGGCGCAGTGGTTGAGAGTCCGCCTGCCGATGCAGGGGATACGGGTTCGTGCCCCGGTCTGGGAGGATCCCATATGCCGCGGAGCGGCTGGGCCCGTGAGCCATGGCCGCTGGGCCTGCGCATCCGGAGCCTGTGCTCCGCAACGGGAGAGGCCACAACAGTGAGAGGCCCGCATACCGCAAAAAGAAAAAAAAAAAAAAAAAAAAAAAAACAGGTAATTGTATATGATAAGAAAATTAAACAAATTAAACCTTTGAAAAATATGAATCACAATGTATTTTAGGTCTCCTGGAGATATTATCAGCTCACAGCCAGTGTACAGTAATCCCTTAAAATGCTGGTAAATGGCTAAGATAGGTACCTTTGGAAATGTAAAGATTTTATATATATATATGTATACAAATATGTTAACATTGTGAAGTAATTTGATTAAAATATCAAAAAAAATATAGAGAGTTTTTCTCTATAACTAACATATGTTCAATGTATTTTAAACTTGACAATCAAAAAACTAAAATGAAACATTCACATATAAATGTAAGTATACGTATGAAATAGATGAGAAATTAAGGGATTCATTTTTAAATATTAAGGGAATCTAATGTAATCTGCCTATCCAAAAGCCCATTACATATTATAATTGATTTTAAAAATAATACATCTAATCAAAATAATTAAATGTAAAAATTAATAAATTAAACATATAGATATTATTTAACTTGTTTTCTGAAAGAGGCAATAAACCCAGCTAGGCTGATCAAGAAAAAAAGTACAAAAAGTGAGAAGACACAAATTGTCAATATCAGGAAGACGAGGAGCACATAATGATAGCCCATTGTGGTTTATCCATGAAATTCAAAGTTGGACTAACATTTGAAAATTAGTCTCTAATAAATTGAGACTAAAAGAAAAAGGTAACAATTTTTTCAATATTTTTTAAGCCACGATTTAAGAAAAAAGTTATCAGCCAATCAGGAATAGAAAAGAATTTCTTCAATTTGGTAGAAGAACATCTACAAAACCTGTAGCTAGCATAACACTTAATGATAAAATGGTTTCTTGCTCAGGAAGAAGGGAAGCATGCCTGTTTTCTTTTTCCATTTAACGTTGCATGAGGTAGTAAAGTAACAAAAATTAATAGACATAAGAACCATAACGACTGGGAAGGAAGAAGTAAACATTATTTATAGATAAAGCGTTGTTTTATAGACGATCTAATGGAGTCTACAAAAAGAATACTAGAACTAAATACTTTTAGCAAAGTCATAGAATAAAAGGCCAATATAAAATATCAATTGTATTTGTAAACTACAAAACATTGCTCAAATTAATATGAGTAATTGTATTAGTAAATATAGATATTTTATTACATGATAAAAATCTCTCTTTGAAATTCTCCTTTTATTGAAGTCTATCTGATATTCATGTAAACAAACTAGAGCTGAAAAATATGAAATATTTTGTGTTCACATATTATTAGTATTTAATATTATCATCGTTAAGATGTCAAGTCTCCCCAGCTGATCCATAGATTCAACAGAATCCCGATAATTCTAGAAGTCTCTTTATAGAAATAAGGAAGTCAAATGTGTAAATACAGGTGCACTCACAGAGGATTCGACATTGCTGAGTGCACAAAGGTATCTAGAGAGCTAGGATGGATATTTGAAGCCCAGAATTCACAGTGGCCTAATGTGAATGAGTTTGAAATGATATAACATCCA
This sequence comes from Mesoplodon mirus, assembly GCF_964341445.2. Classification (NCBI taxonomy): domain Eukaryota; kingdom Metazoa; phylum Chordata; class Mammalia; order Artiodactyla; family Ziphiidae; genus Mesoplodon; species Mesoplodon mirus. The sequence continues at coordinate 188,227,588 of NC_138978.1, forward strand.
TCGTGGAAGGAGCATAAAGTCTTAATGAAGTGGGAATGGTGTAATGAATATATTATGTTAAAACTTGAGAATCCTGTGATGCTGCTATAGATATAAAACATAAAGGAAGCTGAGAAGATATATTTTTTAAAAAATTATTACTAAGAAGGAGCATCCTTCATGTGATTGTTCTCTATAGTTCAGAGATTATGCTCTGATGTTGTAAAGGATTTAGGTTTCCTGATATCAGTAGAAATAGTGGCATCTTATGGCTGTAGATCATAGGTGGTAGTGGTGCCTAAGAGCCAAGGACAAAGTATAGTATAGTTACTATATCCAACTACAGAATGGAAGGGTAATCAGGAGTGTTTTGAGACCTGCAGAAATTTGTAGTAATGGTCAAACAGTTATTGGATTTGTAGTAGTGGAGTAGTTTGCCATATTATGGTGCAAAATTTTTATGCCTAGTGGGGAAAAAAAAAAGCTAACTTGTATCATCAAGTGGGCATTCAAACTCTCTTATCCGGTACCCATGCTTAGTCAAGTTTACTCAAGGATATCTCAAATTGGAGGGAGGCAGGAAAGGTTTGAGGAAGGATCTGGGATACTGCAATAGTTGCACACCATGGCTCATCCTCAAAGCTTTCCTCAGTGGAGCCTGATGCCATTTACTGAGGCTCTGTGCATGGGGAAAAAAGAATTTTCCCTCCCCTTCAAGAGTTATAAGATGCTGGCTTCTAAAAATGACATATATGTTTGAAGATCAAAAACCTCACTTTCTACCAGTCAGATTGGGGCTTAAAAAACACCTGGTGATGGTCCAGGTGTCCCAGTCTTGGGACAACTCCATCTCATTCTGGGTTTAGAAAAAGTGTGGTTATTTCTCTATGTTCAGATGAATGGTGGAAGTAGATAATCTTAGTAACTGACCAAATCCTTGTATTACTAACTTTACCAATGAACTCAAGAAACAGTTAAGGAGAGATTCCTGAATAACATCCCCTGCAACTCCTCAACTAACAAATTAATAAATCAACTAAAAACAATACTGTATCCCTGGGTGAGATGCAGTGATTAGATTCAACAAGAAATCCTTGAAAGATGCAATGACAATGATTATAACATAGCTGTTATATAAATCAGCCAAAGGTTACCTTTGTATATTGGCCCCTAAGTAATTGATTTCTTCATATAGGCTGAGATTTGTTCTCTTAAAATCTTGTCAGTGCCAAACTGAGATTTTGACATATCCAGTTGTTTCAAACATAGCCCACAAAACAGATTTTTAGCCTTGTAGAGACTGGTTGCTTTGTGTATCCCAGGAAACTGTTCCTCACATCTGCTAATCATAGATTAGATAAACCCTGCAGGCATGAAGATCCCAGCCATTGCTACCTTTTGGAGTTCTCTGATCCAGACACTCCTCACTGTGTTTCTAAGCGTCATCACCTAGGTAGGTAAGTCCCATCTCTGATCCCTCTCTTTCCCTTACGCTCCTCTCCTTCTGAATAGTAAGACCTAAACTGTAGCCTCTGGATTGTCTCATACCATGCGGGACTTCTCCTGCACATATGTATGCCACACATGGTCCTTACACATTCATGGGTTATACTTTCTATTCTCCAGCACACATATAATTTAGAAGGTATTTAGGTTACTTTATGTCAAAGCATTGCCCAAATAAAGCTGTTTGTCATACTGTTACCTTGTGATCATATCTTTCCTTGATCCCCCAAATTCCTTGAATGCCCTGCTATAACCACATTTAGCTTTTCTATTTGGCCAGTACAAAGCCATGTGTTCCTTGAAGAATGGTGATTATATCAACATTAATCAATTGATAACACCAATCACAACTGTCATTCTGGATATAGCATCTTTCCTGGAGCAAATCAATAAAGTCTCTGTGACTGACATCAGAAATTAATCGAGTGCATTATTTTAATAAAATTCTTATCACAAAGAAAATGGGAGCAATTTGCCTTCATGTAGAAGAATGGCCACTTTCATTGCCTTTCATCTTCATCTATCAAATGCCTTGCCTTTGCTATATTCAATGGTGACATTGATTACCTTGATATCAGACAGAACATCAATGTGGGCCTATTGAGCAAGACATAGAAAGCAGCCTATATACCTTCTTAATTCATATTCATTGTGGAGAAGGAGAAATAAAAATCCATGCATATATAAGAACTTCATACAACAATGGCCTTTCTAGGTTTCCATGATCTGAGGCTTGAAGAGATATTCCCTTTAAGAAAAAGTAAAGTAACATACCTCATGCTACCCCAAAGCAGAGAAAGAGTACAATGTATGATAGAAAGTTTTTAATTTAGGAGGCAAAGCAGATCATATTTGAATATGCTTCTCTGACCCATCTTCTAGGTAAACTCAAGAGAGTCTTTAGTGACAAGCCAGATTACCATACTTTTCGTCTAACCAACTGATGGCATTGAAAATATTTATGGTTCTATGTAGAGCCTTGGGCAATAGGAAACTCATAGGTCAGACCCTTAAAGATTTTATGTAGTACAACTGTTTTCCATTTGAAAAGCAGCTTCTGGTTTGCTGCTGTGCTTCAATAGAAACTATAAACATGTTCGAGGGACACCAATCATAAAGCAACCTAAATTTACCCTCATGAAATAAATTTTATCTAATCTACAGGATAACAAAATTGGTCATGCACAGCAGCAATCTATTGCAAAATTGAAATCGTACATGCAACACCAGGTCTCAAAGGCAAAAACTTCACAACTGCTGGCCTAGACTTCCACTGTATCTACTCCTGCTGCTTTGCCAACATTCCCTCCAACCCACATACCTAGCGAAATTCACTATGACCAGGTAATTGAGAAGAAAAGAAAAAAGATAAGCCTGGTTTATAGATGAATCTTCACTGTGTGCTGGTGCTAACTGGAATTGTCTGACTGGTACAATACACACACAGTGAGAAGTGAGGAGTGTCCCTAAAAGATAGTGGAGAAAGGAAGGCCTTTCAGGGGTCAGAATTTCACGCAGACCCTTTAGTTGTTTACAACATTTGGGATGATAGCTGGCTTTAAGTAGGAATCCACATTAATTCATTAGCAGTGGCTAAGTGTTTTTCAGCTGAATATGAACATGGAAGATGGGTGGCAGGGTGTCTTTGTGAGAAGTATGTGATTGAACCCTTCATGATGGGTCTCCAATGTGAAGCTAGGCAAATCTGTGCTGTCAGTTGCCAAGTTTGCATCACTAGCAACCACACCTAAGGACTTCATCGATTGCAAAGGAGAAGCCAGAAACTACTTTGCCAAGGACCCTTTTCCTCTTAAGATTCCATATTAGAGAGGAATGCACATAAGGTTTGGGAGGTGGAAGTGAGGAGAGGGCATTATTAAAAGATCCCAGTGGTCAGACAAATGAGCAAGCACAAGCTATAGAGAGGCTTCTCCAGTCAACATTTTCCAGCAACTTGAGAATTACAGAGTTTCCAAGTGACACTTGGCAAACGGCCCCTCTTCAGCTCATTATGTTGAGGTTATCAGTGACTCTTTCTAAACTATCAAGTTCCAAGCTTTTCTCATATTTATGCAAGCTCTAATTCCTTTGTTAAATTTCTTTATTCATTCAATACTTAAGAGTGTCTCTGTTTTCCCAATCACACACAAACTGATAGAAATTTCGTACTGGAAGTAGATCCAGGGAAACAGAACTTTGATGATGGGAACTTGCAGTGTGTTCTCTGTTGTGATAGATTTAAAAGCAGTAAGGATTCCATTGACAACAGTAAATGAGACAGTGGTGGCCCATGAAATGTCTCAGCAAATTGTGACTTACTACCTCTAGTGAGTAGTGCGTGGATTTGAAGACCTATGGAAAGCAAGGCTTTGGGAGACAGGTAGCTGTGACAATAGAATATTGTAGGGAGAATATTGATACAACTAATGTAAAATGACTTTTCTGCTCCTATCCGTGCTTAAAAACTTAGCAAAAGAAAATTATTAGTGTGCGGCTTTAAATTCCCAGCTCAAGGTCTAGGTGAGGAATCAGAAATCTTCTGTGGCTTTCCCAGAAAAATGCTTTTTTTTCTTAAACCTGCAGGATTGCGATTTCTAAAAACCACATTTGAAGTCTGATCCAATTGGAACTTGAATTACAATTACAATAAAAGATGAAATAAAAGGCTTATATATTCTCTTAGGATAATGCTAGGGCACTGAGCAAGAGAAAATGCAGACCTCAAATGGGCATAATTCGCCAGATGCTCATGGAGTTGCATGCCTTGAGCCCTCCCATTCAACCAAGCCCATCTTGCCACAGAAGCAGCAATGTCTTCTTGCTTGAAAACTCTGTGAGGACTACACCTCTGTTATTCCTAATGAGGTAAGGAACAGCTACTCCTCAAGGTGTGCCCTGCCAAACCCTTTTGCTTCTAGTCTAGAACAGGGGTCCCCAACCGCCCCCCGCCCCCGGCCGGGGACAAGTAGCCGTGGTCAGGGGTCTGTTAGGAAACAGGCGCACAGCAGGAGGTGAGCAGTGGGTGAGCGGGGGAAGCTTCATCTGCCTCTCCCCCCACCCCATTGCTCGATTTACTGCCCGAACCATCACCTCCCCATCAGTGGAAAAATTGTCTTCCACGAAACGAGACCCTGGTGCCAAAAAGGTTCAGGACTGCGGGTCTAGACACAAAATTTGTAGCGTGTCTCAAATCTTGACATTCCCTAGTTGAATGAATATTATCTGGTCTAAAAGGAGTTACCACACATACCAAAAGAATTTCTTCACAAGGTGGCGAACATGTTCCAAAAGCAGAAAGTGAGAAATCCTCAATTCGTTAACATCTCACTGGCCTAAGGGAATCATAGACTAGCCCAGTTTTAAGAAAAGGAAAGACTTCATTTGTGAGATCCATCTCCCAAAATCAAAGGAACACTCATATGTAGATGAGAAAAACACCTGGCCAAATTTTTTTTTTTTTAATTAATCACAACTCTCAAGCTTTAATTTACCTCAGGTCCCTACCTGCCAACATAAGCTTCCAACATAGAAATACTCACCGGAGGAAAAAGTGAGCCACCCCGTGGCAGGTTAACTGCATTGGACCAGTTCTATTAAGGAAGTAGGCAGCAATTATGCCTTCCCCAAAACATCACTTACTCTGTAAGTATATATGGATTTGCCTTCTTGCCCACATGCTTTTGTTCAAACCACATCATTGAACTTGCAAAATGACTTATTTTTATGACCAAGAAACTTATTTTACAGAAAATTAAGGTCAGCAATAGGCTCATGTCCGTGGAATGTGCTGGTCTTACCGTGTATCCCATTACCTTTAAAGTAGCTGAAACCCGGATTGCATTGCAACTTCAATGGCTTCTTGTCAGCCGCCACTTGCTGTTGCATTCCAGGCAGTTGGTGGATGTTTCATAAGCCTCTTGCAAATTGCAGAATACTTTTTGTGAGTTTTTGAGAATTATCCATTATAGTGCTTTAGGCTTTTATTCAGGCTGGATCAAAAATGATATAGTGTCCCAGTTAAATGAATATGGCTGGTTATAAAGTAGACAAGGCTCTCAGTAAGCAGATGGAAAATGTGACTGCTCACTCTTTCCCCAGTCATATGGGTGTTTGTTCAGTTGACATGGAGACAGTGGCCATGATAAGGATGGAGGCCATGCATGGACTCAACTACATGATATTTTTGCACCAAGACTGATCTGGCTACTGTCATTGCTGAGTGTCCAATCTGTGAATGACAGGGGCCAATGATGAAATCTACATGGCATAGCATCTCCCGATGCTTTGGTTGGTTTGGACTCTTCTCATCATGGAGAGAGTAATGGTTTGGAGTATGTGTCCACAGAGATAGAGACTTTCCTTACTGCCCATGGTGTTTCTGCAAGTATCTCCATTCATAAACTTATGGAAAGCTGTATCCATTGCCACAGTATTTCACACAGCATCTCTACCTATCAAAGAACCTTTTTCATAGTGAAAGAATTAGAGCAACTGGCTCACAGCAACAAATGCACTGGTGCAACTACCTGTTTCATCAACCAGAAGCCAGTTGTTTGAGAAAATTGTGAGATAGGCTCCTGTAGTCTCAGTTATGGGACCATCTCGAAAAAATAAAGTCTTTAGGATTATGGTGCAGTCCTGAAGGTGTCATATATGTCTTAAGCTAGTACTCGGTATATGATGGTCTTTCCCACATAATTGGAATGTATAGATCCAGCAATCAAGGGATTGGGATGTGACTCTCTCACTCTAACACCAAATAATCTGCTGAAGTAGTCCCCCCACCCCATTCCTATAATATTGGGCCCAGTGAGTTCTATTCCCAGGGGGAAAAGGCTTCCACCAGGACACAAATCATGGTTCCATTAAATTGAATGCCCGACTGCCACTGGCCATTTTTGTCTCCTTATGCTGCTAAATCAGCAGGAAGTAAAGGGGATTACAGTAAAAGTTAGGATGATTGATCAATCACTTTCAGAGAGTTCATCGATTCAATCTAGTAGCTGGCCAAATTGCCTTTCAGCTGTGTTGATTCTACTACTCAGCTCATTTATTGAGTTTTCTTTTCCAACAGACAGACAGCCATCTTGGGCCAATGCTGGTCATAAATATTTTATTGCTTTGAACAGATGCTGGTAAGTTTATTCTTTCTTTTTTTAACACCTTTTTTATGCAACAAAAAATTGGGACTAAGACCTAAACACTTATTAGACAACAGTTCTTTCAAGTTTAAAAAGTATAGAGAAAAAAATCAATTAATAATACACTATGATAAAAATTTAAACAGTTCTTAGGAATTAAAATGCAAATGTAGAAAGAATCCTAAGGATGTTTTTCATGTTTGAACTTACATAATAGGACGGCAAATAAAATATTAGCATAATTCTTAGAGAAAGCAAGTTGCTTTAGATAGCTTAGTATAGTTGAAAAAGGTTGGAGGGATCTTTCCAAATGCACTGATTAGTAAAATTAAAATTGAAATGTTCTACACTACATAGATAATAAGCTTAAGGGTAAAGTAGTTCCTAATTGAAAAACTTACCCTTAAGAGAAATGTAACACCAAATTAAGGAGAACAAAAACAATACAAAATCCTAAAGATTTTCAGAAACCTATGAAGAAAACTTAATATGCTTTAAAATGAAGCCAGAGGAAAAAATCTTAACCATAGGTACAACTGGGCTCATATTCCTCTATTTTCAAAATATGATAAAAACAGCATATATGTTTAGAATGAGTGACCTCAAAACTAATGTATTTCAAAATACTTTTTTAGCTGGTTTCCTTGTTTATGTTGTTGCTCCCAAAGGATCTTTAAGCATACAAGCCATCTCATTTTGCTACGTCATTTATTTCTAATGATTTGAATAAAATAAGTCAAAAGGAAAGGCTGTTAAATTCTGAGAAAATATTTCATACATTTGTGTATTTAACAAATTATTCTTACTTGGAACATACTACAGAGTTAATTGGCTTTTTTGTGAAAGAAGAAATAAGCATTAAAAGGAAAATGCCTTTATGCACTATAAATAACTCATACAAATATGAATTTTCACCTGTCCTCTTTATTAAAAATATTGTTTGGGGTAAAATATGCAGTATTTAAAATATGAACAACTAAAAACAAATTATAAAATTGTAAGTTTTATTTTTTTATTTTATTTTTTTTTCTTTTTGCGGTATGCGGGCCTCTCACTGTTGTGGCCTCTCCCGTTGCGGAGCACAGGCTCCGGATGCGCAGGCCCAGCGGCCATAGCTCCCGGGCCCAGCCGCTCCGCGGCATATGGGATCCTCCCAGACCGGGGCACGAACCCGTATCCCCTGCATCGGCAGGCGGACTCTCAACCACTGCGCCACCAGGGAGGCCCTGTAAGTTTTATTTTAATTCACAGAGTAAAATGTCTTTTGGAATGTTCTAATGTTAAATAAATCCATGTCACCATGGCCAGAATACACTAGAGTGAAAGTTGTAGCACATAAAAAGCTACACAGAGATAGATTTAAAGTGTGATATCATATAAATCCAATATATTTAAATATAAAAATGAATGTTTTAACTTGTATTTATTAAAGTCTGAAAGTAATTTTTTTTAATATTGTTCTTAATAGAATAACTTATAACCTGCTCACAAAGAGTTAAGGTTCAATGAAGTTATGGTACAAATTCTGGAATTCAGACACTGGCAGAAAAGTTGTGTTTCCCAGTTTTTAAAAAATCTATGACTTAACGTGCATATTTACAATTTCACACAAATGGTATGACATTATCTCTCCTTCCCATTGGTACAATTATATGTGTGCCACCATTCCCAAGATACAAGTCAATACACATCATAAATAGTGGACAGTCAGATGGATAGATAGATCCAGATTGATTTATTAGAATGAATTTGGGTATAGTAAGTTAAAGTTAACAATGTTTAAGCTAAACAAGGATTGTTATTAGAGAACAAATGGTTATAGTTAACTTTTATCATTAAGACACTGTATTTTTTAAACTTATTTTTCTGTAGAAATATTCATGTTTTACTTTTGTAATTTATATTTTTACTTTTATTCTCATGAGCCTTTCCAGTATCCTCTATCAGAATCTTAGCTTTAAGAACTGCCTAGTTGGGTAAAAAACCCTGAAATTACAGATTTGTTAAAACAATGTTTTTCATGATATGTTATCAGGCATTGAACATACAGAATATAATTGCAACTTTTAGCAGTATAGGTTCTGGCATTTTGGCAGTTGCTGAAGATAATTTTGAAAACATTCCAACTTCATGGACAGTGATTGCACAGACATTTGATCGCCAGCCTTGATTTGGGACTCCCACCTCTGGCAAGGTCACTAATACCCCTGACATGGACAGAAGGAACCTGGTTAGAAATTCTAGCAAAATATAAAGTCAGAGCATGCCGCCTCAAAGTTAAGTCTATGACACCTTCAAGTAACTAACAGAAATAGATGGGGGAGTTTTTAAAGAAGATCTTTCTCTTTCCAACTGTGCAATTAGACTTTCTGCACTTGAATGGTGACCTCAGTATTTACTAGCTGCTGTTTAGATGTAATTTAGTTCACAGATGACTTGTACATAGGTCATGTAGCAGCTCTCACTTACTGCTGTTATGCTATACTCGAGTTTGCTTGTTTTCTACTTCTCCAACTAGAATATACAAGTCCTTGATGCTACGATTTTTACATCCTGTTCACTGCTGTAGCCTCAATTAATAAAATATTGCCTGGCACATATTAGGTTCTTGTATATGTCAGTCAGATAAACAAGTACATACATGAATGATGCATGTAATGCTTAACACAAGCATTTTTTGCTTAGTTTTGTTTTGCATTCTCCATCAGGTCACAGGATTTATTAACATTTTGAGAAGGAAAGTGGTACAAAGTGATGGTCTGGGATAGGCGTATGTCCTTAAAGAAAGTAGTGACCTTTGCCAAACTGAACACTCTGGCAGGGCTGTAAACACAAATGAGATTTCCTTTTTTTAGCTCACAGAATAGTGCTGTGTAGGCTGAGGCATCCTTGGGTACAGTAGTCTAAGTAAGAGGAAAATAACTCTGAATTATGAGGTGGGTTATGTAATAGAATGGATATGAGATATATCATGGTGTTTACTCAACAATACTAAGTAAAATATTTGAGGTAAGAGGATAGTGGTGAGAGAATTATGAGACAGACTCTAAAAGCTTCTAATGTAAATACAAAGGTGGGAGTATAAGAAATTGGCAGGGAGTGAAGCAATAAGTTGGCTAAAGGTTTTGAGTTCCATCTGACTAGCAAATGCTTATTTTGAAGGGAGGGTGAAGAAAATAAAGATTTATGGTGGGGATTAATGTTCATTAGAAAAAAGTAAGGCAATTTTATATGATTATTATAACATAATGGATCATCCAACATATTTTAATTTAATAAAATAAATTTTTCTTTGGAATTAATGTGTATCATGTAGTATATCATGTAGAAATGAAGAAAATGTTGATCTTTTCTACTGAATAAAATGTAAATCATTAAATCTTATTTAGATTTCTTCCCACTAAAAAGTAACCTCATTTTTTTCCTATTAATCTTTAGAATTCTTGGCATTATAATATTAATGTCTTACAGTTCATCAAAGTAAAACTAATATTCTCATCACAGAATACAGTATTTTACTAAAGAATGGATTAAATTACTTTTGTCATTCCTCTTAAATTCTGTACTTCAACAACATTCTCTGTAAAGATATTTAATATCTTTCAACATATTACATATTTAAACTCTTCAAATATAAGTACCTTCATTATATTAATCATTATTTACTTATATAAATTTTTAAATAATTAAATCCCTTAATAAACTAGGAATTTGGGATTACCAGATGCAAATTACTATATATAAAATAGATAAACAACAAGGTCCTACTGTATAGCACAAGAAATTATATTCAATATCCCATAATAAACCATAATGAAGAAAAATCTGAAAAAGAATATATATATATGTATAACTGAATCACTTTGCTATACACCAGAAACTAGCCCAACGTTGCAAATCAACAAACTTCAGTGAAAAATTTAAAAAATTAAATCCTTTAAAGCTCCTAAATCATCTGTCCTTTACTCTTGCTCCTCTAATTAAAGCATGAACAAGAAAAAATGATGAGAGTGTGAGAGAGAGTTTCAACTTGATTCTCCAAGATGACTTAAATACTGTTTTCTCAAGTTTTATTGAGAATTACACAGAAATGTGTCTGGCTCCAATTATAGAACATGTAATGATTGATTTTGCTAAAAATCAGTTATAATTGTGCACTAATTCCACAGTATCCATGCATATGGAAAAAGACAAATTTTTTTTTCAGAAAACCAACACATGGTTATTTTTAAAAGACCAAATCATCAATTTATAGACCAAATTGTCTCCATTATACATTATTATTATTTTATTAAAAGATGGTTCATCATATTTATTATAATCAGAAGCTTTTTAATGTATTCTATAAGCAGTATAACTGTCAAAAATGACAAGAAGAAATCAGCTAGACACTCAAATCTCATAAATAGATTTTGCAGGAAAAAGTCTGCACTCTCCAATTTATGTATATATATTTTTTCATTGTTCCATGGAAAATTATAAAAAATTAATTATGTCCTAAGGCAAAAAAATCTTTGGTAAAAGAGAAAATCTGAAGATCTTAATAAACATATTGAAATGAAGCAAGATACAGAGAGCAAAATGATAACAATAACCACACAGAAAACAAAAATTCATCCATGTGAAAATTTTAATAAATATTTTTCTAAAGAACTCAGGCCAACGAGTAATCACATCTAAAATAATAAATTCATATTTGTAATGAATGAGATTATCCCTAACCCCAAATTTGAAGATGTAGATTAATATTATATATATAGCCATATATACACATATGAGAATATATATTATATATATATTTATAGATATATATGTATTGCTGATGAAACATTAAATGATATAACCAGTTTGGAAAACAGGCAGTTTCCTAAAAATTATGTATATCATATCACTCAGCCATTCTATTCTGAGGTATTTATTCTACAGAAGTGAAAGTGAATAGCTATACAAATACTTATACATAAAAGGTCCCAAGCAGCTTTATTTGTAATAGTCAAAAACTGGAAACAACCCACTGACCATCAGTAGGTGAGTGGATAATCAAATCATGGTATATGTATAGCATTAATTACTATTGAACAATAAAACCATTGAACTATTGATGCATACAATGACATGAATGAATCTCAAAATGTACTTAGAAAAAGAAGTCAGACAAAAGGTAGTGCTTTCTATACATGCAACATACATACCTTACATACATACATACAGTACATACAAAATTCTACAAAAAATACAAACTAATTTATAGTGAAAATGCAGTTTAACATACCTGAGACTATAGTGGCTAAGTGGGAGAGCAAAAGGCACTAGAAAATTTTTGGAGATGATAGATAAGTTCTTTATCTTGACTTGGTGATTTTTCAGGGGTTTACACATATTTCACAACTTATCAAATGATACATTCTAAATATGTACAGATTTTATATGCCAAATATATAGCAATAAAGCAGTTTTTTAAAGTGGTATATATTTGTAAGAAGATAAAATATAGACTCAGCGTAATTTTATACATAAATGACATTTTTGGACACCAATATTGAATAGTCCATTCTAGTTTGTAATAATTAGTGGTGTTATATGTACATAATTAAGTATAGAACATGATGCTGAAGTAGATATCTTTGTTGTGACTTTTGGTTCATTTTTTGCTGCACACTACATCTCTCACATTTAAATGAAAGAGAGTTAGGCAGCAATTAAAAAATTCAACTCCAATATATTTAGGTACTTATTTTAATAGTGTGGCAGTTTTAAAATAGATCACCATTTTTTTTACACTCTTTCCTTCAAGAGGTGGAGTCTACATACCCTACTCTTGGGTCTGAGTGGGCTTGTATATATATTTAACCATTAGTTTATGATGAAGTGATGTTGAGTGACTTCTGAGTTTGGGTCATGAAAGGTGAGTCCGCCTCTGCATAATTCACAGAAATGCTTGGACTTGAAGCCCTGAGCCACCATGTATGAAATTCATCCACCCTGATTCTGCCATGCTGTGAGGAAGTCAAAGTGCATAGAAAACAGTCACTCTTGCTATATCCTGTCTGATTTCCTGATCCACAAAACCAGTGGGCATAATGAAAGGTTGTTTCAAGCCTGAGTTGTCAGGTAGTTTGTATTCAGCAACAGTAACTGGGTTCTAACATAATTGCCATTTTAATACCAGTATTTTTAACGGATTCTATTTTCAAGACCTACAGTCTTAAAAAAATTAGTCAAGATTTAGATTTAAATATAGGCAGAAACCTTCGGATTCCCAGATGTTTGCAACTCTCTACGCCTGAATTAGAAATAGTAGGAATTATTTTCATTAAGTCTGGCAGCAGTTATGCTATGTGAGAACAGCTGCTGGCTTTAAAAGTAAGAGTTGCACATATTTAATAGTAAAGCTAATATTGGCATATTAAAAACGCATTCTTGCATTGTTTATTCTGTCAAATGACAGGTGCAAACATATATCTTTATTTAAAATTCAGAAATTAAAAAGGATATTGAATATGCTGTTTTGAACTGTTTTAGACAAATGTGCTGCTCCTTCATGCACAACAGATAAAATAAAAATAGAGACTTCACAGATGTATATAGGGCAAAATTCAATTTCCAAAAAATATTTTTATTTTTATCTTCCTGTAGTCAAGAATGTCCTTAGTGACATTTATTTCCAGAAAAAACTGAAACAACGAACAGCCTTGATAGGCTATGCTGCTGATTCTCTCCATCAGTTATGGTGGCATGCTGATGGCTTAGTTATAATTGATTATATTACAAAACTGAATACATTTGAGTAGCATCTGCCATACACTTTTATCAATAATTGTACAGGACATGGGTAAGTCAGACAGTTCTTGAAACTAACAAAAACATAGCTCATAATGAACACCTTTAATTTGTAGAGACCAAAATATGGAATTGCCGGGCTTCCCTGGTGGTGCAGTGGTTGAGAGTCCACCTGCCTATGCAGGGGACACGGGTTCATGCCCCAGTCTGAGAAGATCCCACATGCCGCAGAGCGGCTGGGCCCGTGAGCCATGGCCGCTGAGCCTGCGCGTCCGGAGCCTGTGCTCCGCAACGAGAGAGGCCACAACAGTGAGAGGCCCTCGTACCACACACACACACAAAAAAATGGAATTGCCTTCAGCTTCTGTTTACACAGCCACCAGAGAGCATCTTCCTCTTTCTGTGCTATCATGTTTCATTTCTACTGAGGCTTGATTACTTATTTTATTCACCAGAATGGCCCCAAATATTTTTGCCTCTTTATCAGAATTTAAATTCAATTTCAACAGATAAGGCTTTGAAAACATTGGAAATGACTGAAAATAATTTGAAAACCATTTCTTTTTAAATTTCAAACTTATCTTAAACATTAATAGTAACATTTACATGGATCTTCTCAAAGAAACAATTTTGAAGAGGAAGAATTAGTGCCCTTTTAAACAAAAGTTAAAATAAGTTATCTTATTGTACATAGAAACATTGCCCATGGGCAGTGTTCCAGTTTACATTTCTATGTGGTAAACCTTGAAAACATTAATATAGTTATCAAATGACTGTGATCTTCAAAATTTTCTTTGCTTTACTTTGATCTCAACAAAAATGTCTAACAAAGATCAACAAGCTAAATCACATCAAACATGGCACATGTCTCAGCCTTTTAGGAAGAGAATAAGGATTAGTATAGTAGTATTAATGTTGACAGTGGACATGGCCTCAGCACCAATGCTGTATCTGTAACAATCTCATCAATATCATTGGGTCAACATGGAAGTTATCTTACCCAGAACTTTCTACCCTATTAAGTGATATATAATCTGCAATGCTGTTATATGTCTAGGGAAGCTCACAAAGTCATTCTTAAGATTTATGAAATAATGATATTAGGTTTTGGGGGGGAAGGGCTACCTCTTGAATCAAATACAGAAGAATATAGAAAAAGATGAATTTTGTGTTATTATGACTATATTGGTGATCTGATGTTTTATTTTTCTTTTCAGTCAAAATCACAAAAAGAATTTCTAAAAGGATTTTTTTCTTACTACCACTTTGCAGAGAGAAATACAGACAGAGAAGCCAAACAACACCCTTCAAACTGAGGTTTACTTGATATTTCAAACCCGGGAACACCTTTAGAATTATACCTATAACAGTGGCTTGGTATTTAATATTATGTTACTTTTCCTTTCTTTCTTATCTGTTTTTACAGACTAGCATTCAAAGCCAATTGAACAGGAAGATGAAAATTTATAGAGGTATAGAGAGAAGGAGAGGAAGGCTTTGTTGATAGCAGTTGTAGAGGGAATAGATTGAAACTAGTCAAACAAGACTAAAGGAGAGAGAGACAATCAACCAATAGTTGAAGGAAAAGACAGTAATCTTGAGAAAATACTAGTACCACTATAACAGTTCAAATTTTTACTAGAAAGTGTTTAAAATGAATTTAATATTGGCATGTTAAGAAGTTTTAAGACAGGAAAAAGAGTTTTTTTAAAAAAAATGTTTTTGATATTATAGTATAATCTCAAATCTTCAGAGGGAGAGGGCTCTCCTCCTTTCTCCTCCTGCTGTTTGCCTTCAGGCTATTTTGCTGCTCATTAGAACCTTCACCAGAGAGTGGGCAGGAGGAAAAAAAGGGCTGAAACATGAGTCAGTCAATTACAGTTCTCATTAGGGGCTCTGGCAAAAAATGTATAGGTGGGCGGAGTCTGAAACTAACAGCCAAAGAGAGATATGTGTATTATCCAGGGTGTTCTCTTGTCCAAATCATTCTGCTCCCTGAATATCAGAGATAATTGCATGTTGACTATATTATAATACGTTTCCATAGCAATTACTGACATGTTTGCAGAAGGAGAACAAAGCCAAAGGGTGAAGTAATTATCTAGGTCAGTGGTTCTCAAATTTGAGCTTGCATTGGAATCACCTACAGAGCTTTATATAAAAAGGCAGATTGTCAGACTCCACCTATAGAGTTTCTGATGGAATAGGAGGGGGTTGGTACCCAAGAATATGATATTCTAGCAAGTTCTCAAGTGCTGCTGCTCCTGCTACTGCTGCTGGTCCATTCAGATCGTATTCCAAAGATCGTTGTTCTAGATAATTCAGAAAACATTACACAGTTGCTGACAAGGAACGTAGTTGACTGATTTAAAATTTTCTTTCTTGTAGGGCTTATGAATACTTATATGATTTCTTACAAGAATTCTGGCACCCTTTTGGACTTATCCTAGTTTGATATGCAAAAAAGAGAACATTGAGTTGCTATCCAACATCTACAATAATGTTTAAAATATAACAGTAAAAACAGATGTGACATTTAGATATTTGCTTTTAGGTTTATTTTTATTTCATTAAGATATATTGTTTGTCAATTCAAACTGTTAATTTACCAATTAAGTCTCTTGAAGTTACATTTTTCTTTTTCTTTGTTTTAAGTTATCAAAGTAGCATATAATCTTTGAAAAATAAATGTATAGAAGTCTAAAGGAAAAAAATGTAAAAATCTTCACTTTCTGCTTCCACTTAACCCATAATCTAACTCTGGAGACATGCTGATATATACAACTACCCAAATAGAAACACACACACTTGCAAATATAATAGCAAATATCAATATTATTTTATGTGACTATTATGTATATTAGATATGACCATTATATATTCTTCTGGTTGCTGCTTTGTTTTTTGACTGACAATCTATTGTGGATACAGCAGAAACTGTTCATTTCTCCCTTTATTCATTCTTTCTTCAATACAGCTGTAAGATTTTAGATTTTCTTATGGCCACCTAGATTACAATTTATTTTTCCTATCCTGTTTTCCAAATTGTTGTGGCCATGTGACAAACTGAATAATTGTAATGTGTTACAATTAAACTGGGCAGGACTGGGTACAAATCCTTTCCATGCCCCCATTTCTTGTTTGCAGGAAATAGGCTTCATTCAGCCTCCTAGACCTTCCCTGAGCTCCAAAGGGCAGATTCAAATACTTAGTAGTCAGTGAAGGGAGAGAATGCAGAAACAAAGGAGGAGCAGTCAAGAAACAATGGTGCAGTGATAAAACAGGGTCCTGGTTCCTCCTCAAGAAACATACATAACAATATCTTTGAGTTCTTCTGCAGAAACTAAGGCCCCCACCCAGATAGAGGATGGTACTTCAGCCTGAGCACAAGATTCCTGGATCACTGCCCTGTTACCTCTCCATCAACCAATCAGAAGGAAGTCACAAGTCCTGCAACACACACCCAAAAGGTTGCCTTTAAAAACTTCTTACCCAAACCATCAGAGAGGCTGAGGTTTTTGAGCATGAGCCACCTGTTTTCCTTGTTTGGCTCTGCAATAAACCTTTCTCTTTTCCAAACTCTGGCGTTTCAGTTTGTTTTGCCTCACTGTCAGTTGGGCACACAAACTTGCACTGGGTAAAAATTTTGGTGAGCCAGCTAGGAGTCCATGTGCATGGCAGGTCAACCCTGGCAGGGGGCAGCCCCTTCCCTGGGTCCCAGCAGCTGCCTGAGCTCATTTCACTCCAGGGAACTCAGAGGGACTCTCCCTGATAGGTACTGGCCACCCTGGCATGAAGCTGTTTGGAGCTGAGAAACATCCTGAGCTACAGTCCACACTCAGCATTGCTTAGGGGTGAGTCACTCCAGCTTGCACAGGATGGGAAAATTCTACCCACTGCATCTGGGCTCACTTCCCTTCAAGGAGCAAGCCACTCTGCGCCCATTCTCTTTCAAGAACTGGGCCAATCTGTTTGGAGGCCTCTGTATGGGAGTGGAAGTGGAATTTTGCAGCTACACCTCATCTGATCTTTTGTTTGTGGGACCACATTTGTTGTTTGAATGTATGTGTGTATTAGAACTTGCATTGGCTGGTTGAGATGCCTCTGGTCTCTGAACTCTGACAACACCAGGGTATTCTTTTCTATTGTATTGGCATCACCTATGGTGGAGCATTGGTTGGGAATTTCCCTTTCAGAGTCTGGGAAACTGCTACCCTGAGAGACCACACAGCATTGCATTGGTTTGCTGTTTTGCTGTGAATAACTAAGTATGGGTGATCAGAGCTCTGTTCCAACTTATAGTCCCCTAAGGAGTATATTTTGCAAAACTGGGAGATCTTCAACTATGCTCCCATACATGAAAGAAAATGGTATTTTTATTGTAACACTGTTTGGCCTCAAGACTCCTTGAAATCTGGAGAACAATGGCCCCTGATGACTCTGCTATTGAAGCAAAGTGAGCCTTTTGGAATTGGTTTGGCTTTTATCTCGGTTGTGTATATGAATGTCTTAGTACATGAGTCCAAATCCCATTCTCTCTTTCTGTTTTTTTTTTTAATTATTATTATTTTTTATTTATTTTTGCCTGAGTTGGGTCTTTGTTGTGGTGCACAGGCTTCTCATTGCAGTAGTTTCTCTTGTTGTGGAGCACGGGCTCTAAGCACGCAAGCTTCAGTAGTTGTGGCTTATGGGCTCTAGAGTGCAGGCTCAGTGGTTGTGGCACAAGGGCTCAGCTGCTCTGGGGCATGCGGGATCTTCCCAGACCAGGGCTCGAACCTGCGTCCCCTGCACTGGCAGGTGGACTCCCAACCACTGCGCCACCAGGGAAGCCCCTCTCTTTCTGGTTTTGACTTTTGTTAAGGGGTCCTGGTAACTTCAGTGCTTATTCAAGTTCATCTGGAAATGAGGACTCTGAGTGAGTGATATGTATTTTGTCTATTACTACTACTGATTATAACTAAATTGGCAATTTAGCACCTGAAAAAATTCCATTTAAATGGCCAAGATGGGACTCTTTTGACATTTTAAAACTGTTTTTTCCATATGCAGTTAGAGGAATTTAACTTCCTTGAGAGAATTGGTATTTCTCTTCCTGTGGCTTTGAGATGTAAATTACCTACCTGGGAATTTAGTCTAATCATCTGTGATCCCTGAGAGTGAAAAAAAAATTTTTAGGCCTTTGTTATTATTCGGTATGTTAAATTACATGGGAGGCATTGTCAAATGAGTGATAAGCTTTTTCAGGTTATACAGTATGGGTAAATGTTATTAATACAGATATTCTAGAAATTATATGGAATTCCTAAAAATCTGGTATAATCCTGATAAAATGTTAACAGTCCTAACATATGATAAATGGCCAATGAATATATATTAAGTTATTATATCTGCAATTTTTATAAACCAACTGTTACCTAGGAAATGTTGATTTCTTTTCTGTAAACACTATACTTCCTAGGATATCTTAGAACTTCTTAAAATTTTTATATATGAGTAGTATTGCAGTATTAATATATTCAATATTTGCTAACAGGAATTATAATTTTGCTGTCTTAAATTCTATGGCTTTATTACCCTATTGAATAATTTTTATGCCTACTTTGTGCATTTTTAGATCCCACAATTTTTTAAACTTTATTTAGATTGCCTTTTTTAAATGAATTCTAGCTTTATGCCAGTGTTCTTGAGATAATTTCTTCTTAAAAGGAATTAAAATTATTTTTTAGTAGTTTTAAATGAAAGTATAATAAATGGTAACTGAACAATCAGAATAATAACCTCCTACAAGACGAGTGGATAATTGCAAAACAGCATGTGGTAATTTTAAAATATTAGGTTGAACCATATAAAATCAACTGTTTTTGACCTACAGAAATGGAAATTTTATATACCTAATCATTTTATTTTTCATAGAACTTTAGGTCTAAATATTGTTTCTATTAGTTTATTTCTTTCATTAATATTTCATATATTTCTTGACTTTATTACTGTGGTAACTATTTTTAATTTGTTGGGAGAGTTATTTTATATATACTTCTCTGAAAAAATATATAATAAAATAATTATCTTAAAAGTTTTTCCTGAGTAGTATATTAATAGATATATAGCTTGAATGATGCTAACAATAGATTGGCCTATTTTATAATCTATTTTTAGAAATTTTAGTAAAAAGTTAAATACATATAAACAAATATTTTCAAAACCTGATCATAACATTTTCCTCAATTCATATTTTCTTTACACTATTCACATATTTTGGGTTGGCCAAAAAGTGACTTTGGTTTGTAAATAAAAATAAAGGACACATTTTTCATTTTCACCAAGAACTTTATTGAACAACGTATTCACCCTTTTGTTCCGCTACCTTCTGCCATTTTTCAGGCAACTTCATAATTCCATCTTCCCAAAACTTTTTATCTTTTTGAGCAAAGAACTCTTCCAGGTGCCTTTTACAGTCCTCCAGGGAATTGAAATTTTTTCCATTAAGAGAATTATGTAAAGACCAAAATATATGGAAATCTGAAAGTGCACTGTCTGGTGAATACAGTGGATGAATCAGAACTTCCCAGCCAAGGTGTAATAGTTTTTGCCTGGTTGTCAAAGAAACATGCGGTCTTGCATTGTCCTGATGGAAGATTACACATTTTCTGTTGACTAATTCTGGACACTTTTTGTTGAGTGCTGCTTTCAGTTGGTCTAATTGGGAGCAGTACTTGTTGGAATTAATCCTTTGGTTTTCCAGAAGGAGCTCATAATAGAGGACTCCCTTCCAATCCCACCATGTACACAACATCACCTTCTTTGGATGAAGACCAGCCTTTGGTGTGTTGGTGGTGGTTCATTTTACTTGGCCCATGATCTCTTCCATTCCACATTATTGTACAGTATTCACTTTTCATCACTTTTCATTCACTTTTCATACAGAGTTTCTTTCAATGTTTATTTGCTTTTTTAAAACTAAATGGTATTAAGCTCAATCTAATGTTCTGCAACTTTTTTCATTTAATATATAGTTGAGTCTAGAACAATGTAGGGGTTAGTGGTGCCAAACCCCCAACCCAAAATCCCCAAATAACTTTATAGTAGGCATTCCTTATGCACTGTTCTCTGGCATCCTAGGAGTCAACCAACTATGGGTTATGTAGCACTCTAATATTTATTGAAAAAAATCTGCATATAAGTGGATCCATGCAGTTCAAAGATATATCCATGTCTAGTAATATGAAGCTACCTCTATTTTCTAACTGAAGCATAGACTGAAGCATAGTTTATGCTATATGACTTCAATTTATGGACGTTTAGGTTGATTTCAGATTGGTCATTAGAAAATATACTGCAATGAGCATCTTTATTAAAATATCAAGCAAGTATGCAAGGTTTCTTTAGTGTAGATCTCACTAACAGAATTTCTAAGCCAAAATATATGTATTCTTCTTAATTTTATAACCATCACAAAACTGGCCTCCAAAATATCTATAACAATATATAAAACCATTATCTAATTGTAAGGTTTTCTCTTTTCCCACATACATACTAATAGTAAATATTTAACTTCTAATTTTGAGAATTTGATGGGTAAAAGTAATGCCCTTTCACAGTTGTTTTAATTTGATTTCCCTAATAATTATTAGAATCAATTATCTTTTTTTATTCTTAATGTTCATTTATATTTATGCTTCTATGAAATACCTGATTTAAATCTTTGCTTATTTTTCTTTTGAGAATAATCATATTGTCATTATATTCTGGATATCACTTGGCTATTATAATATTGCAAATATTTTCTCCTTGAGGGTCAATAGTCTTTAAAATTTGTTTGTGGTCATTTTTTCCAATGAGGAGGTATACAATTTTTATTTATTCAGTTTTATTATATTTCCCTTTATGGCTTTAGTTTTTCACGTGTTCTTGAAAGATTCCTATCTTGGCCAAGGGCATATATTTTGTCTTCCATATTTTCCTTTTTTTTTTTTTTTGTGGTACATGGGCCTCTCACTGTTGTGGCCTCTCCGGTTGTGGAGCACAGGCTCCGTACGCGCAGGCTCAACAGCCATGGCTCATGGGCCCAGCCGCTCCGTGGCATGTGGGATCTTCCCGGACCGGGGCATGAACCCGTGTCCCCTGCATTGGCAGGCAGACTCTCAACTACTGCACCACCAGGGAAGCCCAATATTTTCCCTTTTTTTAAATAAAATATTTATGATCTTTAATACATCAGGAATTATGTTTGGAAATGTGAGGTAGAGACTTAATGGATATGCTTTCCTAAACATTTCCCAGAATCATTTATTGAACATCTTTTCTGATTTGAAATGTGACCTTTATATCATAATAAGTTCTCATATCTGCATGGGCCTATAAGGAAGTTTTTCTTTTTATCCTCAGGTCCTTGCTTTTTTTAGAGGCCAGGTATAAATTTTAAGGTTCATGAAATTCCATATAAGTTTACATAAAGCTTTGTTAGTTCAAATGTGCATTTCTCTCCAGTGAGTAACCTTAACTTTAATTAGATCCTTAAATAATTATACACACACACACAATACAACATGTTAAAAGACATTGCATTTAATGAAGGAGAAAGTAGGTGAAACTTTCCACTAAAATCGTTGAGGTAGAATCATGTTGACTCTACTAAGTAGGCAGAAATCAAAATGCATTAGAAATGATGTTGAAAGTTATTGTTTGCTGGGTACGTAGTAAAGTGTTGTTTCATCATATGTAAAGAAAGGCTTTTTAATGAGTACACTTAAACTTTCCTTGAAAGTTTTATAGTTTGCCCTATAGCAATCTGGACTCAGTGTTTTATTTCTTTTGAATCACTGATCACTGCTTCTAGTTCTAGTACCACAGGGGCAAGTAGATTTTCTGCTTGAGCTCTCGAGACCTGAGGAAAATCTGAATTAATCAAAAATTGGCATGTACTCTCTGCTAAATTTTCAAGGGAGTTTCTTCTATATAGAGTGTTTGATAATATTGAAAACAGCATCTGTTACAGTTTTTGCTTTGTTTGCTGTTTTGTTGAGATTGGATTGTTGGTTCATTGTCACTATGTTGAGCCATTGTTTTCTTAATTGAAAGGCCAACAGCTGGCTCTTTTTGTTACACTCTTTTCCCTCCATACTGTTAAAACACTCCTTGGTTTAAAATGCAGAAGTGCAATTATAAATACCTAAAAATTCTCTCTCACATATATGTAACAGAAGGTTCTGATGCAAAACAGGAAAAATAGATATTAAAATTTGAAGAACACCTATGTTTTAAGCACAGATGCTATTTGTTTAAAATTTCTCAATAAATGAGCATTCTTTCAAATTAAAATATTATATATCATATAAAATACTTTAACTTGCAATACTCATTAACTTTGTACCTTTTGTGATATACACGTGTTTATCCCTGAAGGAACTGTACTATGTCATTGCAAGTTGTCAGAAATTCAGAAATTGTCTATGAGGAGGAGGGTCAGAAAGAAAACTACACTTTGGGCTTAATTGTTGGGTTTGCACGATACTTAAATTATCAAATTAAACAAAATAGTCTCATGAAAAAGGTTCAATGTGGAAAGAGGAAACAATGGGGCTTTTGGCAGCCATGTGGATACAAAGTACAATACGGAAAATTTGAGAGGCCTCAAATATACAGCTGTTTTTTTCTATAAGGTATTTGCTGAGTTTCAAGGCTTAACAAGAACTTATAGAGCGAGGTCAATAGCTTCTAGGTCACAGAGTGAAAACTCCCCCTGTATTGTGGTGGTTAGAAAAGAAAATAACTGTTAGAGGGAGTGGGCCTGCCCCAAACACTCTGCTGTTTTGCTGTTCAAGGCATTTGCCAAATTTTGAGGCTGAAGAGGGAGGTGGTTGGAGAACCAATATGGGAACCTGTAAAGGTCAAAGCTGGA
The DNA here is from genome assembly GCF_964341445.2 of Mesoplodon mirus. Lineage (NCBI taxonomy): Eukaryota > Metazoa > Chordata > Mammalia > Artiodactyla > Ziphiidae > Mesoplodon > Mesoplodon mirus. The sequence continues at coordinate 188,250,892 of NC_138978.1, forward strand.
CCTCCCTCTGTCTTTCAGTGCTATTGACATGGAGATGTGCCCAGCACTCACTCAGAAATTGAAGGCCACACCCAGATGCAACCCAACATTCACCAAAATGTAAATGAGCCCCAGGCCAACCCAATGCCTGACTACACTGAGGTGAATGGACCACATCCTGTCTGTCTAACAGAGGAAAGAGGGGACACCAAGAAAACATAACCTTCTCAGAGCCTCTGTGGTTCCTTCATCAGGATGTCCAGTATATCATAAAAGTGTGCAAAGCAGGTAAAAATTCAACAATATACAGCCAGCAATGAAGAGAAAAAGAAAACAGAAATAGACACATTACACAAAATTCAGTTTATATTATTAAACTGCATGATATATTTGTACTTTTCCTCTTTTGATTTTTCAGTCTTTGGATATATCATACATGAATAGGGCACATAGGAATTATAATCTCATCTATAGGGCATTTACTATGTACTTATTACCTAAATCCTGAATAGCTTCATATTTATTACTTTCAATTCATAATGACAAACTCAAGCGTTGTTAACATTAACAATTTGGAATTATTAATAATAATATGGAATATAAGACAAATAATAATTTGGAATATAAGACAGAAAAAATGAAATAGACAAATTTACAGCTATACAATTCTTTTAATTGGCTAAATGTGTAGTTGCTTTCCTTTTTCAAATACAAAATTTGTGCAGGACTTTCAGTGGATACAAAAACATCCCTTTTTAAAACTGAGAGTTTCTTTTAGGGAGAAGAAATTTAATCTATGATTATCATGAATTAAGGGTGGTTTAATGCAGTTGATAGGCTGCTACTGTTGACCTCCCAAAATGAAATATGATTGAGTGGAATCAGAAAGATAATAATTAACTGAACTCAGAGAGGTCCTTTTAAATATTATATGTTAATATTAATTGGAGCATTCCACAAGCCTCTTAAGCAGCTCATTTTTCATAGAGAGAAATTATATTCAGGGCAGCTGTTATGAAAAAAGGCGATTTTTGTAATTCTCTGCTCTTTGTTAGCAAGGTGTTAAATTTGGAATATAACATGGATTTAATTTTTCAAATTAAAATTTAAGAGAATTTTAACTTATTATTTGCTTAAGTAATTTTATATATATATATAAATATATAAATATATATATTTATATATAAATGCCAATTAATATATATTGAGCATCTAAAGTATTCATAAGATGAATTTCAGCACTGAGCAAAAGAGTTAACAAAGTATAACTCCAGTGTATTTTGGGTGGTAAAACCTTTATTTCCAGAGATATCGTATGGGTGTAAATTTCTTTTTATAACAAGAAAAATATTAAGTTCTTCCATCAGTGGTCATCAGCTTTTTGTGTCTCAGCTTATTCCCTCTAATAACTTAAATGCAACACTCTTTTGACCCAAATGTAACAATTGAGCACATATTCCACCACAATGCTTATAAAATCCAATTCTCTGTTTATAATACAATTGTACAGTATTGTTGAATGTAGTTGAAGTAAAACTTAAAACCATGTTGACTGTTTTCATATTAATTTATTACTGTGACACTCAAATGTATTTTAATGCTTCCTGGAAATCATATCATACTTTCCTCTTCTGTTTAAACGTTCACTATTATAGACAACTATTTTACATTTTCTCTTCTTTCATCAAAGAGCCAACAATTTCTCTGCCATCCTCACTTTTAACTTAATATTTCTCCTCATTGATAGACTGTTTTCAGCTCCTCCATTGAATCTGCTCTTTACAACACTATCAATAACTTTAATATGAGTGAAATAAATGGCCAATTCACAGCTTTCATCTTATCTGATGAAAAATATCAGAGCTATTTATGTTATGCAGTGGCAAAAATGTAGTAAACCACTTGCCTATAATAAGTATATAGCTCTAGATCAGAGGTTGGCAAACTTTTCTGTAAAGGACTAGATGTGTGTCAAGCTTTGTGGGCCATATGGTCTCTGTTACAACTACTCAGCTCTGCCATCATAGCAAGAAACTGGCCATAAATGATATGTAAACAAATAGGTGTGTCTGTATTCTAATAAAATGTTATTTACCAATACAGGTGACCTGCTGAATGCAGAGGCTGACAAAGAAAATTTAAGAGCATAAGCTTGTAACTATTGGCTACATTAAACAAGGTACTGCAAAGAAATAAATTAGCTCTGAAAAGAGTCGGCCAGTATGAAAGCAGAATTCAGAGACTTACAGGCTGGAAAAGACAACTTCTTAAACTTAAATAGTCAAAAATCCAATTAAGAAATGCTTTTAGTCACAAAGAGGTATCAAATCTCAGCCTCCTATTTAGGATAAAATAAATGGTGTAGCTGCCACACCCATGTTTAAAAACTGTGACTGGATTAAGATGGTACACAGAAAATCTTTCCAGTAAAACAATTGTCTAAGGGAAAAGAAAAGAAGGGAGACCCAATATGTTCAAGTTACACACAATTTAGTTATTTAATTATGTCTCCAAAGAACAGGGAGTGTGGTTTTCAGCACATAAAACTGACGGAAATCAAAAATAATGAATACACCTAGCAAGTTTCTGAGACAGTTGCACTGATGAATAAAGAACCACAATCTTGGATTAAGAGAAACTATAACTAGTCAGTACTTAAAACTCTTCCTTAAACCTCCTATCTTCTTTCAAAAGCAGGTTGAGGAAGAGGCTCAGCCCAAAAACATAGAACTGAGAAGATAATTAAAAAGGAAAAAAAAAAAAAAAAAAAAAGCTCTGCATGATGACAAGCTGAGGTAAAGGATGAATTAGGAAGATATTCACTGGAAGTAGAGTCTGAGTCTAATCTAAGAATATTTTCCATTTCTAGGATATGAAAATAAGTTCTCTGCCCAATATTTGTCAGCTGGAATTTCACTATTGTTATGAAGAGGGACTGCTGTATGGCTCCAAAGATTTCTTCTAAAAAGGTGTGTGTTTACTGTGGTTATCCTGTCCCAAATCTACCACATTTTACTGAGTTTGTGGAGAGTATATTGTTGATACTTGTCTTCTTAGTTCATAAGTTTCCAGACTTAGACTAGATATGAGATTTTCCCAATAGCTTAAACATGGAGTATGATAAATTACTGTGATGGAGTTTTGTGTTGTCTTCCTTGATAGGGGTCAGTATATTATGTATGAGTGAAGGATAGAATATTCTATCCACTAGGATTAGTTACAAGTGTGTAGTGCTGTCACTTCAGAAACATGGGACATCTCTTTTCATTTCTTATTTTGTTTATTTGGGCCCTGATCTGTCTCCTAAGTCAAAAGAAAGAAAAGCAACAATAAACAAATGGGACCTAATTAAACTTAAAAGCTTTTGCACAGCAAAGGAAATCATCAACAAAACAAAAAGACGACCTACTGAATGGGAGAAAATATTTGCAAATGATATGATCAACAGGGGGTTAATATCTAAAATGTATAACATGCTCATACAACTCAATATCAAAAAAAAAACAACCCAATCAAAAAATGGGCAGAAGACCTAAATAAACATCTCTCCAAAGAAGACATACAGATGGCCAAAAGGCACATGAGAAGTGCTCAACTTTGTTAATCATCAGAGAAATATAAATTAGAATCACAGTGAAATATCACCTCACACCTGTCAAAATGGCTATCATCAAAAAGTCTACAAATAACAAATGTTGGTGAGGATGTGAAGAAAAGGGAACCCTCCTACACTGTAGGTGGGAATGTAAATCTGTGCAGCCACTATGGAAAACAGTATGGAGGTTCCTTAAAAAAACTACAAATAGAACTACCATATGATCCAGCAATTCCATTACTGGGTATATATCCAGGAAAAATGAAAACACTAATTCGAAAAAATACATTCACCCCAAGATTCATGGCAGCACTATTTACAGTAACTAAGATATGGAAGCAACCCAACTGCCCATTAACAAATGAATGGATGAAGAAGATCTGGTATATATACACAATGGAATATTACTCTACCATAAAAAAGAATGAATTCTGCCATTTGCAGCAACATGAATGGACCTAGAGAATATTATGCTTAGTGAAATAAATCAGACAGGGAAAGACAAATACTATATGATATCACTGATTTGTGAAACCTAAAAAATAATAATAATACAAATGAGTGTATATATAAAGCAGAAACAGAGTCACAGACATAGAAAACAAACTAGTAGTTACCAAAGGGGAGAGGGAAGGGGGAAGGGACAAATTAAGGGTATAGAATTAAGAGATACAAACCACTATGTATAAAATAGATAAGCAACAAGGAGACATTGTATAGCACAGGGAGTTATAGCCGTTATCTTGTAATAACGTTTAATGGAGGATAATCTGTAAAAATATTGAATCATTATGCTGTACACCTGAAAGTAATATAACATTATAAATTAACTATATTTCAATAAAAAAAAGAAACATGGAAAATCTCTACCCACTTTCCATGTGATTTTATTTTGCCAATAACACACAAACTGAAATGATATGTATCACATCTAGACAAAAACCTTAAGTGTCATCATGGGGCCAGCCATTTTTTATTCCTCTCTCCTTCCAAAATCGTATTAGCATTTATTAAAAAGGAGCTTCTCTCAGTTGATATATATGAGTAACCACTAAGGCCCAAACCCTCTGACAGCCATCAGTGGCCATATAGCATCAGTGAAAGATACATTTTCTTGGTTTAAGCTTATAATATAAAATTAATAACAACTTGCTAAAATTGTACACTTTCCAAATTATACTGGCAGGTATACTTAACAATGCTTCTCCTTCAATCCCCTTCAATTAGCACTTTGTCAGACTTTAAAAAAATCCATTTAGGGCTTCCCTGGTGGCGCAGTGATTGGGGGTCCACCTGCCGATGCAGGGGACACGGATTCGTGCCCCGGTCCGGGAAGATCCCACATGCCGCGGAGCGGCTGGGCCCGGGAGCCATGGCCGCTGAGCCTGTGTGTCCGGAGCCTGTGCTCCGCAATGGGAGAGGCCACAACAGTGAGAGGCCCGCGTACCGCTAAAAAAAAAAAAAAAAAAAAAAAAAAATCCATTTAGCTTTCTAAAATTAAGGACTGTCTTCAAACAAATAAAAGTTATTTGGGTGGGAAACATCCTAGACCATGAAGCAGGACAACTAGGAGATAACGCAGCCAAGAAAGAACCTGGGGTACTTTGCCTGGGTTGGTAACCCAGGTCTGAGTAATAAAGATGCAGAGAGCCGTGTGGAGCTTTGCGGGACTCACAAGAAGTCAGGAAGGACAAGGTTGCCCCAGGAAGAATTCCTAATAACTGGGTTGAGGCCACTAAACCTCGGAACAGCAACAAGGTAGGAAGACTGAGCCTGAGACATAACTAATTGAGTCAGCAGTAAAAACAAATCTTCTCTGTCAGAAAGCTTCAATACAGGATCCAGAACCCATACAGAATTAGTCAAAGAAGTACACTCGCAGTCAAAGATCACCAAGCACTAAAGAATCCCAGCAACTATGAGTGAAGTTCTAAAAGAAACAATAAACAAATGGTTTTAACTCCAGGGATTATTTGTGTCTAGAAGCTCATTCACAAAATATAAAATATCTATGCATAAAATGTTTAAAGAAACAAATTAGGCAGTTTCTTAAATCAACAGTCAACAGAGAAAATGTGAGAAATAGATCTGGAAATAGACTGAACAAAAAACTTGTAGAAATGAAAAAAAAAACGTATACTCAAAAATTAACAGGTGGTTAAGAAAATTACTTAATTATAGGAAAAGGACCTGTGATCATCTCACTAAAAAAAAGTTTAAAAAGTAAAAAATAAAGGTAAAATTTGACAACTAATCTTTTTTTTAAAAAATGCTTAGATAGAAATTTTTAGAATATTTGGGATATAGAGAAAATTATTTAACCTGATAAACATAAGGTGAAAAATGTTTTCAATAAATATAACTCTAAATGAGTATAGTGAGAGGCATTTCTTTTATAAACAGGGACAGGTTCTTTATCATTACTTATATTCAACAATGTAAGAGGTGATAGAGCAAAGGGTAAGAGAAACATAAAAGCATGAGAATTAGAAAGAGGGCAATTAATTATCATTTGCAGTTGATGTGATTGCTCACATGAGGAGAAGATACAGACATATTATCAGTACTAAAGAAAATAGGATAAAATAGTAAGTAAACATGCAAAAGAATCAGTTTTAGGGAACTGTATTACTCTGTAATAACCTAAATGGGAAAATAATTTGAAAAAGAATCGATACATGTATATGTATAACTGAATCACTTTTCTGTATACCTGAAACTAACACAGCATTGTTAATCAACTATACTCCAATATAAAATTAAAATTTTTAAATTAAAAAAAAATTAAAATAAAAAAAATCAGTCTACCAACAACATTTAGAAGTTTAAACATCAAGAAAAATTAAATACCTAGAAGTTAGTGTAACAAAAGTTCTGCAAGACCTGTGTGCAGAAAATTGTAAATCTGAAAAATCATAGAAACTCTAAAGCAATGAGATATACCCCATATTGAGAGATGGAATGAATGAATATCATTAAAATGTCATGTCTTCTCTACAGATTCAAATTGATCTACACTCTCAATGATTCTGAAATTTATATAGAATAGCAAAGAACTGTAAATAGTTTAAATCTTTCTGAAGAAGAAAAATGTGGAAGAAGAAAAGCCTTTACTAAATCCAGAGACTTAAGTTATAGTAATTCAGACAGTGTAAAAAGTATACAAGGAGAGGCAAATTGACATATAGAACAAAATAGTGAATCCAGAAATAGATCCACCAAATACACCACTCTGATTTAGGGCTGAGGTGGCAAAATGAGCAGCAAATATTTGGTATCCATATGAAAAGAAAAGTGAAATTGAATTCCTCCATCACAACATATCCATAATTCACCCCAGATGGCTTAAAATTTGAAATTCCATAGACAAAGCTTTATAGTGTTTGGAGGAAAATATAGATGAGTATATTTTTGATACTGGAAGATAAAAGTTTTCTTAAACAGGACATGAAAGTTTTCATTATTAAAGAAAAGAAACATTTAAAATGTGGCAAAATTAATTTCAAAAACTTCTGTTTATCCAAAAATATCTTAAAGTGAAAAATCAAGCTACAAACTTGGGAAAATATTGGCAACACATGTAACTTATAAAATATTAGTATATATATATAAATAACATATGCTAATATATAATATATGTAATATATAATGATATATATATAAAGAATATATAATAGGAAGCTAATGTTTTAATAATCTTCTCCTGTATAACAAACCACTCTAGAATGCTGCGGATCAAAACAGGAACCACAGCCATCTGCACTTGGTTGGCTCAGTGGTTGACTGGCTGGGACTGTCTCACTTTAATCTCACACCTAGATCCTCTCTCCATGTGGCTTCTCCATCCACCTTGTTAGTCAGGCTTCTTTACATGATGGCTTAGGGCTCCAAGAGAGTGGAAAGGGAAGTTCTAAGGGCTTTTTAAGCCTAGGCACAAAAGAAATACACCGTCTCTTCTGTCTCATTCTATGTGTCAAATTAGGTCACAGATTGGAGGGGAGGAAACACAGATAACTAACTTTTGTTGGGAGAGGTGGCTTTAAAAAGCCATTAGGAGGGCTTCCCTTGTGGTGCAGTGGTTAAGAATCCGCCTGCCAATGCAGGGGACACAGGTTCAAGCCCTAGCCGGGGAAGATCCTAGATGCAGCAGAGCAACTAAGCCCGTGTGCCACAACTACTGAGCCTGCGCTCTAGAGCCAGTGAGCCACAACTACTGAAGCCCACGTGCCTAGAGCCGGTGCTGCACAACAAGAGAAGCCACCACAATGAGAAGCTCGCGCACCGCAACAAAGAGTAGCCCACGCGCAGCGGCAAAGACCCAACGCAACCAAAAATAAATTAATTAATCAATTCATTTTAAAAAAGCCATTAGGATAAGAGAAACTGTGAGGGTCATTTTTAAAACAATCTACCATGTAAACCCATTTAAAAAAAAAAAGAGCAAATGTCATAAGCAGGCATTCCCCAGCAGAAAAAAATAACCAGATAAAGAATCATTCAGCCTCATCAGCCTCATGTTTAATCAGGGCAAAATAAAACCAAAATGAGCTTCCATTTCACAATATTTAACCAGAAAAAGAAATAAAATAAAATAAAATCTGACAGTATCAAATATTAGAGAGCTTCACGTTACTGAGATTCCTTATTCTTAAGTAATGAGCGTGTTAAATGATACCACTTTTTGGTAAACAATTCAGCATTATCTTGTAAAGTTGAACATCCTCATATGCTGTGACCCAAAAATTGCACTTATATGCATGACACAATCTTGCTGCAATGGACCAGAAGACGTGTGTAAGAATGCTCCTGATGACATTACTTGTAACAACAAAACCTAGAAACAAACTCAACGTCCATGAATGAAAAAGTGGATAAATAAAATTTTGATATCTTCACCATATGAAATATTATTCCACAGGGAAAATGAATATTATGATATAATGACATGGATGAATCATGGAAATATAATGTTGAGTGAAAAGAACAAATCCAAATAGACTACATAGAATACAATACATTTTTTAAATAATTCCAAAGCAAACAAAAATAAACAATATAGTGATAAGAATTTATACATGCTTGCATACATGCTCATCACTATAGTGATAAAATTATGCAAAAGTATAAAACACAATATGCAGCTATAGACAAGACATATGGGCAGATTTTTTTCTATATCTTTAATTTTGTACCTATATGAGATGATGGATGTTCACTAAACTTATCAAAAAATTGATAATCAAAAAAAAATTTTAAGATATGTAGAGAAATTTTGGGAGGATTGCACAGGTGTCATTCACAAATGTTTCAGGACTTGGGTAATAGATTTATGAGTATTTATTATTTTTTTATAAATTCTACTATTTTCTCCTCTAAATCATGCTACATTATTTAGAAAAATTGGAATGTAGATGTGCATTCACACGCAACAAGAATTTATGTGACTAGGCATTTCCCTTCTTTTTACCATTATTCCTTTTCTTCCTCACCTGATTGAAATTACTTTTCTATTTGTATTATTTATTGCTGCATAACAAATTAATCCAAAACGTAGCAGCTCGAAACAATAAGCATTTATTTTATCACGCTGTTTCAGACGGTGAGGAATCTGGTGGGAGCTTAGATATATAGTTCTGATTCAGGGTCTCATGAAGTCACTCAAAATGTAGGCTAAGGCTACAATCATCTGAAGACTTGACTTGGCTCTGTAATCTACTTCCACATTCACTCACATGGCTGTTGGCAGGAGACCTCAATCCCTTGCTGGCTGTTGCTCAGGAGCCTCAGTTCACCATGTCGGCTTTTCCATAAGACTGCTCATGATATCACAGCTGGCTTCCCCTAGAGCAAGTGATCCAAAAGAGACAGCAATCAAGACGATAAAGCAATCTCAGGAGTGACACACTACCATTCTTACCATCTTCTACTTGTCACATAGGCCAACCCTGATGTAATAGGGGAAGGGACTCCAGGTTGTGAAACCAGGAGGAAGGGATCATGGGGCACCATCTTGGATACTGGGTATCACACTCAGAGGCTAATGGTAAAAATACATTGACAGTACATCTCCATGAAGAAAAATGTGAATAATATATTTCTCAATTTAATTTAGCATAGTGAAACACTGGCATCATCAAATATATAAACTCATATAATCCTCATAAATCTCTTCAAAATCTCTAAGGTAGTTTCTCTACAACTTTTAATTTCTTCCTGATTAAGTCCACTTTTCACTCACCAGCTTTTAATAAAAACACATTCACTATTTTAATTTATATTTACTGTTTTATAAATAAATTACAACCATATTTGTAATTGATTGGTATTATTTTCAGAGAAAAGGTGCAATCTTTCATATATCTTTTAAGTTAGCTTATATAAACCTAGTGTAATAGTATATAAACCCCAATCACTTTTTTTATGTCCTTTCTATAGTTACATCAATTTATACCTTCACATGTGAGTATTTAAAGAACAATGTTGGAGATTGTATTGATATTTACTGACTAAATTTACTGACTAGAATAAAATTTCAAGTCATCTTCCAATTTCTTACTGCTGTGAAAATATGTGCTGTGTTCCCTCCATAAATTTACAAGTTTTGGTTTTTTTTTCATGTTCCCCCCTCTAACCTGTTGTTGGAATACCGGGAGTTTAAGGTGCCCAATGCATTGTCATTAAATGTTTTTGCAGCAGTAGGAGGTGTTCCTTTGGTGCAGAGTCTGTGCTCCTTGCCATTAGTCATCTGAAACAATTTCCTCCTTGGTACTTGATCAAGGTGCTTATTCATATATTTAGTGTTTTATGGACAATGAATGATCACAGTTATGATTATACAGTTAAATAATACTAAAACATTTCATACTTACGCACAGTAATTGTAATGTGTGAATCAGGATAAATGATAGATGAAGCTACTTCTAATATGTTTTAATTCCTAAGTTTTCAAAATATTTCGTGTATTATAGGAGTGGTTTTCCATTTTAACTGTGTCATGTTGTTTGTGTGTGTGTGTGTATGTGTGTGTGTGTTATAGATCTTTCTCCATTTAAAAAGATTGTATTATTTTTTAAAAGAATAATTGATTCAGATGTTGATTCATTTCATATCATAGTGCTATTTTTGATGCATTTGTGTTTTACAAACACTCTAAATTAACATTAGGAATTCTATTTTGTGATACTAAATGCTTTATTAGGGAAAATATTACTTGTCTAGTACCTTCTGATCCTGTAAAGACATGCTGTGTCTATATAAGCTAAGAAAGCTAGTTTTGATAGTTTCTATTCTGAATATAAAGATCTATATTGCAGTCAGCATTTTTGAAAGCACCATAGAGTAATCCTATATTACTTAGGGAATCTATGCAGACATGCCACAGAAATAGTCCTGGCTGATAATCTTGATGTGATATTTTGTTTCTGAGAATATTTTGGCCAGTTTTAGGAGTATTTTCCCCAAAAGTTGTATGTGCCTGGCAGGCTTTTCTAACCATAAATATATGAAAACCTTCTTGACAGTTACTCGTTAATTTTATGTGGTTTCATAGGTTTTTTAAAGCTGAAAGTTTGGATCTTTTTTCAGTTCTTCATATTTAATTTTATTATTCCATCTTTACTTTTAGCAAATTTACAGCAAAATGTAGTACATTGAGTAAAATGCTGAAAGCATTTGGATGGTTAGACATTTTAATTATGAAGATTCTCATTTCATGTCTCTTTTGTCAGAAAAGCAGATAATTATTGAGGCAGTTATAGCTATCTGAACATAAAGACCCTGGATTATTTCAAATGCTCATGCCAACATCATGCATATATCTGAAATTTAGATGGGGTATTCCATCTGCAATTATGTTTGATTGGTTTTATTTGTCATTTCCAGGCAGTCCCAAATGAATCACTAAAAAATAGTCCATCAGTTCCTCAATATAAAATGATTCATTATTGTGGAATATGATAGTCTCAGAACATAGTTTCAAAAAATGATTACCCTGCAAAAAGTAAAAGTGTCCCATCTCCTCTGAGAGCACAATAATTCAAGGCTGGAAATGTAGTTTTATTCCATGGCTGATTGAGCACATTTTAGCATACTGTCTAAACACATGAATAAAAGGACAGGAAAAAAATGCAAATAAAATTTATGAAGTACAGTATGTTCTTCTCTTGTTAACCTAACTTTCCAGTTGTAAAGGAATGTGACTATCTTAAAAGAGTTATTTCTCCCTATAAGCTCTACCATTTAATCGACTGTATAACTGATACTGCTAAAGAGAATATAGTAGTCAGTAATCTTTTTAATAATGGAATGAAACAAAGATGTAATCTAAGGGCATAAAAGTAATGGACAAATTGACACAGATTTTAATGAGAATTCCTTGTAAAAACCTTTAGTGATTATCCTTTTGGAAGTGAAGGGACTTTTTCTTTTTTTCTTAACAAGGCTCATTGTTAAAGCAGAAAGATGATGCAAGAAAAGATACAGACTAGAATACTGGAGTGTATAGAAAATCCTAAGAGTTGAGATTATGGAGTCAGTAACATTTTATTGACTCAAACTTATGCTTTATTATTTCTGAAAGCTCTTTGAAAGAGTATTTTATACAGAAAGATATGTTTGATGTGCATTTAAACTCTCTTTCAATTAAGATCATGTATAAATAACTCTTTTATCCCAGAGCTGCCACTTACTACCTGTGTAATTTTAGACTAATTACATAACAATTCTGGGCCTCTGTTTCCTTATCTATAAACTGGAATAATAAAAATGACAAACTATAGTACTATTATAAGAATTACATAAAGCTAGATATGTGAAGTGGTTTAGAAAAATATAGAATAATAATGTACACTTAATCAATATTAGCCAATATTAGAATCATAGTATTATACATTCTCAAAAAGTCTTTATATACTGATGTAAGAGACTTTTATTTTTTTTAGATCGTGTTCATCATAGAGAGTTCTTGCTTAGGAAGTGTAAAGAGTCATATTAATTTCACATCAATCTTCTTTTTCCAAAGGCATGATACCGTCATCACATTCAAGGAGAACTAAAAGACCATGAGAATGGTCAGGGTTAGAGTCAGGTTTAAGCATAAGTGGCTTTCGTCCCCTTCCTACTACTCCATCTCTCTGAGGCCTCCAGGAAGAACAGGACTGGCCCAGGGTCACACAACTCATACAGTTGGACTGGACCATTGTTTTTCTGCCCCCTGATTCTGGGCATAGTTTTGTATGCTATCTGTGTACCTTCTTTGACAGATGTCCATTTAGATCTTTCCCTCTTTTTAATGGTTTGTCTGTGTTAGAGTTCTTTGTATGTTTTAAGATAAATCTTTTATTAGATATGTGTTGGCTTTCTTACCAGTTCATGATTTGTCTTTGATTTTCTGAATAAGATCTTTCACAGAGTAGAAATCTTGAATTTTCCAAAGTCCACAGTATTCCTTGTCTTTCTTTCTAGATTGCCTTTTTGTGTTGTGTGTTAAAACTCAAAGCTTATGATCTACATGACCAAACCCAAGGCTCATGTCGATTTTCTTCAATGTTTCCTTCTCTAATTTTTAATAGTTTTGCATTTAAAATTTGTCTACAAATAATTGTGAGTGAATTTGGTGTAAGTTTTATTTTGCATCTACATTCATTTCATGCCAAATAGTTTTCAATTATATGTTCCTTAAGTATTTGTAGAAAAGTGATGGGCTCGAGTCCCCATTTCAGTGTCAATGTCCAGAGTTGGATGTATTTGGCAGTTCTGCCAGCAGGGGGCGCTGTGTCCAGTGCACTGTGAGGTAGGCGCGCCTGCACTTCCCACACCGCCTACAAGGGGGCCCAGCCCGCCTCGCTGACCCACAGCGCATGCGCATTCCACCTGTGGCCTTGGCTACTGAGGCAGCTGAAAGGAGTTCTGTCTCCTCAGGCAATGCCAAAGCTTGGGCGTCGGAGCCGCGGCTCAGTCTCTTTAGGACTTGCTGGGGTTTCGGCTTCAGGACCACACAGGACTGCATCCAGGCTGACAGGAGCTACGTTTCCTGAGGACCCAGGCGACCCCAGGAGGAAAAGATGACGAAACAGTGAGGAGAAGAGAGGAAAAGCTTCCTGTAAGTGATTGATGGCTGGGGGAGGCGCGGCGTCCGTTTTCAGGTGACCCAGGATGAGTTTGATGTGGAAAACTGGGGTTTTCGTCAGTTTTGTGGGCGGTGTAGATGGCATGTGGTATGTGGTGTCCAGGTTTCCCAGCACAGGTTCTCGTGGGTACTGTCCTTTCCCCTTGGTGTGTGCTTGACCCGTTGTCATGAATTCACCGGCCACCTCCGTGTGGGGTGAATTCTGGGCACTGCTCGGTTCCGTGGCTGTGTTTGTGCTGATTCCGCCCTGTCGTGGTGACCTGAGCTTCGCGATGTAATCTGAAGTGAGGGCAAGAAACGCCTGCAGCCTGTTCTCCTTTATGAGGGTCGCTGTGCTCTTTGGGGTCCCTTGTGGTAGAGGATTTGCTCTGTTTCTGTGAAAAATACCATTGGGATTTAGGCTGGGATTGCATTCTATTACAGAATTATCAAGAAACACATGTGCTACAATGTAGGTCTTGTGGAGACCCACTCAGAACCTGAGTTGGTATAAAGATTATTTTAAGCTGAAAACATACGAGATTTAAGAGATGCAGGAAAAACAGACTTCTTGGAGTTTTCCCTATTCACCTAAAAGCAGGGCTTAAATTCTGCTTGTGAAGGTAACCCCTCTCCCTTACCAGGAATAAGAGAAGAATCCTTATTACCAGAGATGGGGAAGGCACTAAAGTGAGTCTGGATAAACAAGGCTTGCTAAAGGAACCCTTATCTACCATTAGTTTAACCCATATATTTACTGCCCCCAGTGTTCCATCCCCAGAAGCCCAAACCCCTTTTTCTTTGTGTAGTCACTTCTTTTTCTGCACTTTTAAAAAATGGTATACAGTAAGTCCCCTACACACGAACAAGTTCAGTTCTGAGAGTACATTTGTAAGTCCAATTTGTTCGTTCAGTCCAACGAAGTTAGCCTAGGTACCCAATTAACACAATAGGCTATATAATACTGTACTGTATTAGGTTTATAATACTTTTCATACAAATAATACATTTAAAAAACACAAAAAATAAAACATTTTAAATCTTACAGTACAGTACCTTGAAAAGTACAGTAGTACCGTAAACAGCTGGCATCCAGGGGCTGGCATCTAGTGAACAGGCAAGAAGAGTTCCTGACTGGAGGAGGGAGAGGAGGTGGGAGATGGGAGAGCTGAAGGATCCTCAGCAATAGGAGATGGAGGGCAAGCTGCAATTTTACTCATGCCTGATGCTGATGGCACAGGTTCTGGTTCCTTGCTGGATTCAATTCTGTTTACCCTCTTGAAAAAGCGATCCAGTGATGTCTGGGTAGTAGCTCTTTTCTTCTTGTCATAGATGACACGGTAACACTGGATTGCATTCTGAACAGTGGCTGCGACCTTTGTGTACTGTTCTATGTTCAGGTCCTGTGCCTCAAAAACTAACAGCGCCTCCTCAAATAAAGAAAATCCCCTTGCCTTTTCCTGCGTCGTCAATCTCTTCGGTTCTTCAGTTACTTCTTCCTCTTGTCTCTCTTCATTCTTGTCTCTGGGCCTCCGATTGCATCAGGTCTTCATTAGTAAGCTTCATGTTCACATCTTTGAAAGTTTGCAACTTGAAGGTTCGTATGTACAGGACTTACTGTATAATCCCCTGAGTCTAATTGCTCCTTTCGGTTCTCACTTCTTTTCTGGGAAGCCCCAGAATATAAAAACATAAAAATATTAAATTAATAAAACTTATATGCCTTTTCTCTTGTTAATCTGTCATTTATTAGTTTAATTTGCAGGCCCCACCTACATATATTAAGAAGGTAGAGGAAAAGTTTTTCCTCCCCTACAGTGTACACAGGATGCTCTAGGGAAGTTGTTAAGTGTGAAGAGTGGCTTTGGGAATGGTTTCATATTTCATAGGAAATTGTACTTGGAATATTAGGGCTGCATGACGTTAGAAAAGAAATGGTTAAAAGGGAAAACCTGAGCTGCTCAGGTGGGGTAGCAGGTGACACAGATAGAGGTATTTTAATAGTTTCAGCCTCTGCATATCTATGTTTCTGACTAATGAGGGAGGCTCTTCCCAAAAAACTAGACAGAATATAACTCTCCCTAACCACACCATTACAGGCAGAAGACAGAAAGTTACAAATCAGAGAAAGAACAAAAGGTAAATCCAGGTCAGTCATTTCCAGGTTAAAAAGCAAAAACAAAGAGCTTATTGGAAGAAAGAACTCTCATTAACAACAAAGTGGTGACACTATATTTAAAGTTAACTTTAAACAACTGCATACAGATTATGAATACCTTGCAAATAGCACTAAAAACTGACATAAATCAAACCAACCTAAATGTCTATCGACAGATGAATGGATAAAGAAAATGTGGCACATATATACAATGGAATATTACTCAGCCATAAAAAGAAACGAAATTGAGTTATTTGTAGTGAGGTGGATGGACCTAGAGTCTGTCATATAGAGTGAAGTAAGTCAGAAAGAGAAAAATAATACCATATGCTAATGCATATATATGGAATCTAAAAAAAAAAAAAAGGTTATGAAGAACCTAGGGGCAGGACAGGAATAAAGATGTAGACATAGAGAATGGACTTGAGGACACGGGGTGGGAGGGGGAAGCTGGGGCGATGTGAGAGTAACATCAATATATATACACTACTAAATGTAAAATAGCTAGTGGGAAGCAGCCGCATAGCACAGGGAGATCAGCTTGGTGCTTTGTGACCACCTAGAGGGGTGGGATAGGGAGGATGGGAGGGAGGCTCAAGACGGAGGGGATATGGGGGCAGGTGTACACATATGACTGATTAGCTTTGTTGTGCAACAGAAACTAACGGTATTGTGAAGCAATTATACTCCAATAAAAATCTATTAAAAAAATACAAAACAGGGTGATGCAAATTTTCCCTTAAATCTCTCTCCCACTAGATTATAACTTCCAGAACAGAAATTGTATTATTATTTATTTTATTATTCCTTTGGAACACTTAAGGATTTAGTTATTATTTGTTTAATAATTTACTGATTGAAAGACAGTAAAGGAGGGAGAAAAGATGATATAAAATATTTCATTAAAACATGGAAGTGAAGGATTTCAGACCATACCAGAAAAGAAACTATTCTCACAGTTAAAATTAGCTAATGAGTTTCTCTAGTTCTTTGTGAAGAGAAACTAGAGATTTATATTTAAACCCAACTGTAAATCCTTCAGAAATATATATACAGTTAAATGGGTGGTAAGATGTAACCAGTTTTTCTTATTATTCTCTTTCTTATCTCCAAGTCCTGAGCTAAAGAACTCCCAACAATTTTCTCTGGGTAGCTCTCTCAACTATGTATTATACATAACTATTATTATCAAATACTGACACCAAATAGTAGATTAAACGAGGAAAAAAACACCATCTTCTGAATGAGGCTTTTGTAAGACTTATTTCTCTTTGTCTGTGCTACATGTCACCAGTGCAACACAGTTTAAAAAAGTAATAAAAATAATCACAAAATATTTAAAATGTTTAGTCTGTTGATTCAGTTCAATACTATTTCAGATACTTGATCAAAGCAGTTCTAGTTGCTCATGTCCATTTTAGACTCAGTTTGAACACTTGTATTCATTTCTACTGTTCTTGGTGATATGGGGATGAAATAATGCCTTTGATTCTTTTAATTAGTAACTAATTTTACTTATCAAACTTTGACCAGCTAAGTTTATCATCTATTGATTCTTTTTTGACTCTATAATTCTTTCTGTATTTTTATTCTAATTCTATAAGGAAAAGCTTTCTTTTTTCTTTCTTTATTCATTCATACATTCATTCATTTGTTCGTGTCGGTAGGAATTTAGACTATTATCTACTAGCCAGTGGTTGCCCCTTCAGACTGGCTTCTTTGTCCTTTACATATGTCCCAGTCACCTTTTGAACTCTTTCTTACTTCGGTATAGCAAAATAATCCAGGATCAATGTGTACTTTCCTTGCCCCAGACCTGAAATAAACTTTTTCACTAAGAAACCTAGATCCATTTAGTAAGAAAATACATTCTCTTGTTTCAATTTTAATTTTTTTAATTTATTTGCTGTCAATCTCTATGTCTCAAAAAAATTGGAAGTAAAAGGAAATATTGACAACAAATCTTTTTCCTATTTTTAAATTTACAATTACATATAGAGTAAGATCATGAACAATTACAATAACCAAATGTAAGTTTTCTTTCTGTTGGATATATGTAAAATATTATTTTAATTATCACAAAATTCTGCTGAAAGTAATGTTTTGAAAATATGTTAATTCCTTCAATATAAAGAGCTCAACTATAATAATTGTGCACTTTCTTTGTATTAAGCATGTACTATTTTAGACAAGACAATTAGGCTTTCCAGGCACAACTCAGATTTGGTTCTGCAGGTAAGCAAACCTAGAGGAAGCATCTTCAGTTTCCTTTACACGTTTTTCAATTAACACTTACCCTTTGGTTCAGCTTGCTTCTCCCCAAGGTAATGCCACAGGCAGCTAAATTATGAACTTGTTTTCCCCAACTCCCTCAAAAGCACTGAACTATTTTAATTGTTGATCCACGTGGAGAGATGATTGATGTGTGAAAAAGAAACTAGGGTTGCTCACTATCACACTTTATAAAATTCCCTTCTGTTTATCATTCACTATATAAAAGCCCTTAAGATTAGTTTTGTTTAAGGATTATTTGCATTTAAATTGTGAGGATATTGTAGAGTATTTGTATTTATGACTGAGGTTAAAAGCTAAAGTCATCAGTGGTTTAATCTTTTTTAAAACAATATTCCCTAAAGCAACCCAAAGCATTGAACATGCTACAATATCTTGTGGAAATTTCTTCAGCTGAGGGATACTGTGGAGCCAACAATGTAAAAGAGAAAAAAAAGTGTCTTTATTTTCTACTAGGTTGGAGCCAAAAATATATCCCAGTCGAATAATAGTCTTTGATGTGAGCTACTCTATACAAACAAAAATGAAGCTTTTTGTTTTCTGGAATTGTATAAGCCAATTTTTTCTCAAGTATCATGCAGAGTTAATTGATTTCCAGTAACCTAAATTATGTTGTTACCTTACAGTTCAATTGAAAGTTTCCATTTATTCAAATTATTTATGAGTTTTTCTTTGTTATGACAAATACAGGTATATCTGCATTGATATTTCTGATTACATGTTCTATACATGCTCCACAATAATCTATACAAATCTGGAAAAATTATTTACTTAAAACCTAGTTTTGGACATATCACCCTCAGTTGCAAATACCATCAATACCTCATCACCTTGTATTTGTATGGATTACACAATTTTGTTATTTAATACATCATATGGCTACATTTTTGTTTAGTTTAGCCACTTACTAACTTTTAGGTAAATTTCATATTCTCAATCATATTTTTGGTGAGAAAATTTTCTCAGTTCAGTGTCTTTAATTGGATTCTATTCACCCCTGAAATCTTTTCACCATTACATATTACCTTTGAAATTTTACTTGTTGAAACTGGTTTGGGACAGGACATTAAATAAATTTAAATCCTCACTTTCCTCCATGAATCAAAATAAATTTTAGATTTAATAATTCTTTTTAAAGTTAAAATATGGGGAAAATATTCCCAGATATAAAACTGAAATATAGACAGGTAAATTTGAATACATATAATATTAGTTACATCTAAAATAATAAACAAAATGAAAGGACAAAATCAAACTTGTAAAAATTTGCTTCAAATATAGCAACAGAGAGTTGATATTTTTATTTTTTTTATTTTTTATTTTTTTATTTTTGCGGTATGCGGGCCTCTCACTGTTGTGGCCTCCCCCGTTGCGGAGCACAGGCTCCGGATGCGCAGGCCCAGCGGCCATGGCTCACGGGCCCAGCCGCTCCGCGGCATATGGGATCCTCCCAGACCGGGGCACGAACCCGTATCCCCTGCATCGGCAGGCGGACTCTCAACCACTGCGCCACCAGGGAGGCCCAAGAGTTGATATTTTAAAAAACATTTGCCAATAATAAAATAGAAATAACCTACTTAAAATTGGGAAGAAAATATGGATAGATAATTTTAAAGCATTTCTTTTAGAGATAATACATTTATTTAAAAATCTTTACCATAACTAAAAGTCTATTGAATTCTTTATTTGGAATTGTCTTTAGATTCATCCAAACATTATTTTAAATATCATATTAATACTTACCCTTTGGTAGTGGATTTGATTTTCTGAAACCACCCAAGAAGCCTGACCCTGGAAATAAGACAAGAATGTCATATATTTTCAATAGGATAGGCTGTCAGTGAGATAGTCACATGCAACAGCATGTTAGGTTAGTAGAGAGGAAAAATATCTATCAAGGACATTTAGCTCATTCTGTGGAGGGGTGAGGGAGAAGTAATTATCAGGAGGAAGTAAAGTTTGAGCTGAATCTTCAAAAATTAGTTTGAAGTAATTGACTAGACAAAAAGTTGAAACAGAGTTCTTGGCAGAAGGAATAGCATGGGAAAACATAGGAAGGCTTCAAAGGTGATACAATTTTGAAAGAGTCATATGTAGTTTATTCTGTCTCTAAAAGGTATGTGGCAGAAGCATAAAGAGGCAAGGAAGTCTCATTATAAAGGGCTTAGGCATGCAACTTTACCCTATAACCAATGAGGAGCAGATGACAGATTTTAAGTAGGGGCCTATCTGCATTTTAAGGCAATTTTGAGGATGTATTGGAAAAGTGTATGAAAGTAAGCTTGGTTGCCATTAATCAAGTTTCTTATAGTTGGTCACTATCTCCCCAATATGTTTGTACACAATTTGATGTCAAACACTCTTCCTAGATTCTTTGTTGTAACTATATCGTCTTAATAAGAACTCCTTTATAAAACCTATGCATATTGGATTATGGTTAGATCACATAGAAAAATCTCCAGGAATTTAAATATTTAAAACAAAAGTTTTATTTAGAAAATGGAGATATAGTATGCTTTCCAAATATATGTGAATATTAAGAAAATTTCCTTTTTAAGTTCATATCAGCCTAGTCATTGACTAATATTTGGAATGAGAAATTTTAAAGACCATTTGAATTTTTTTCCAATGGTTATAGTATAAATATATGTCTATTTCCTTAAGGATATTGCATAATTATTTATTCATTATTATAACAGAAAACTATTACACATAGAAGTAAAAAGTGTATATAAGTCCCTAAAAGTGTTACCATTATTTTTAAAATATTAGACATTAAATATTTTTCTGCGTTTTCTCAAAAATATCTAAGAATGAAAAAAGTGATGCTTTGCTAATGTTTCAGTCTCTGAATACAGTGACAGAAAAACTGAGTGGCTCTTTTTTTCTTACTTTTAAAATGTTTCAGATGCATTAGAGTTTATCCAAATAGTATATTCTACTTATATCGCTCCAAATATCGGTAAATGTTACACCATTAAGAACCTTTTAGTGAAATTAAAACTCTCTGATTTCTTCAAGAGACTCTAAAAAAATCACTTCAACAATTATAGTAAACATATGATTGTTGCAAAATCTTTGGGAACATATTTCAACTTTTAACAAAAACTTAAGTCACCATATATATATTCAATTTCCTCCTCTTATAATAATAATTCTTAGATCTTAAGAATTGCAAAGAAGATAGATTTGGAATATTAGAGATTTAGTTATTTGGTCATTTATTTAATTCTTTCTTCATTCATATTAAATTTTTTCAGGTATTTCTACACATTACAAATACTCTCTCAAGTAATGATATTGCAAAGTAATAACAAAAATCTTCCTCCAAAAATCATTTCCACCAACTATTTTTCACCAATATTTCCCCTGCAAAGCCTTTCTCTATATATGTAAAACATAAAGTGTGAAAGTAGTAAAGTGTGTAGTAGTGTGTAGTAGTCATTTTCCCTGAGCACATGCCCCAATTATCTTAAATAATATGATGCTGGAAGTTCGTAGCTTAGCACTTGGCAATAAAGAAAGAGAATAATGAGCATAACAGAATAAACAAACTGAAGAAGAAAAACTAGATACATGTTACCACTCATTTAACTGTATATATTTTTGGAACGATTTACAGTTTGGTTCAAATATAAATCTCTAGTTTCTCATCACAAAGAACTACAGAAACTCAGCTAATTTTAACTGTGAGAATAGTTTATTTTCTGGTATGGTCTGAAATCCTTTACTTCCATGTTTTAATGAAATCTTTATATCATTGTTTTATGTCATCGCTGTCTTTCAATCAGTAAATTATTTAACAAATACTAACTAGATCCTTAAGTGTTCTACATGATGACACTGTGATTGTTAAGACTATATATATAATGTGTGTGTGTGTGTGTGTGTATGTGTAAGAGAATGAGAGAGACAGAGAGAGAGACAGAGAAAAGAAAAAGAGGAAGAGAAGGAGAAGAAGCAGAAGGAAGAGGGGAGGAGGAAAGAGGAAGAGAAAGAGAAGGAAGAAGAAACAAGTCAATCAGACACCCAGATAAAAGATACAAATCATCAGCCAATCCCAGATGATGTGGATGCTCATCATCTTGTTTGTATGTTCCTTCATCTATGATCCAACGCCTCAGATTCCATCCTTAACCTCACACCACAGGCAGTTGGAACAGATCCTGGGGAAAAGGAGTTGTGGCAGATTGATTGCATGAATGGCCATTTTTCCACACCATCCTGTATCTATGCCCTTGGGTAATGCCCTCCCACACTGACTCTACACTTGACTTTGTGTCAGTGCAACAGTAGCAAACTTGACTGAAACAAAGGCTTGAAAAGGTGCTTTTGCACTTTTACTTTTCCTCTTGGAACACTGAAGACTAGCCTGCTGGAAGGATGTGAGAGGTATGTGGGGGGAGCAGAGTCATCTACTGAGACCTGAAACCAGGCAGCACTCAGCCAACCCACCAACTGAGACGCACAAGCAAGCTTAGCCCAGATGAGCAGAACTGCTCATCCAACACATACACTAGTGAGAAATAAATGGTGGTTTAAGCCATTATATTTTGCAGTGCTTCATTACCAATAATAGCTAACTCAAGTAGGAATGATCGTTGAAGTGTCAAATAAAGTGCTAATTTCCATGGACTCAGCCACTGGATCTCCAGACTCAGAGGTGGTACCCAAGCA
Organism: Mesoplodon mirus; assembly: GCF_964341445.2. NCBI lineage: Eukaryota > Metazoa > Chordata > Mammalia > Artiodactyla > Ziphiidae > Mesoplodon > Mesoplodon mirus. The sequence continues at coordinate 188,273,698 of NC_138978.1, forward strand.
CTTCCAGTCATTCTGGGTGAAGGATATTAATGGCACTGCTCTGCTGGTGTGGAAGTTGTTGACCTTCCAAAGACTCTCTGTAGCAGCAAGCAGCATTTGACTTGTCAAAAAAAAAAAAATATATATATATATATATATATATATATGTAGACAAAGGATGAGACAACAAGGTAGAAGTGACCAGAAAAAACAATTCGATTCTTTAAATACAGATTATTTTGTAGATTTCATTTTGAAATGTAAAATATTTACACAATTATAAATCTAAATTAAATTTTAAAGGCTCAATTCATAAAAATCAGAGGCAACCTGAAATAAGTGAAACTTCATTAGTTCCCTATTTCAATGAATTTTAAAAACAGAATTTGACTGCACATACTTACGGATGAAAAAATAAACATAAAAATCTTAAAATATGTTCAGCTGTTTGTCCTTATATAGTAATAGTGTTGAGGTATGCTTTATTATTTTTTTATTCTAAAATTGTTATGTGTGTAGTTTCTTATAAATCAAATGGGTTATATATTTGTGTCATTTAGAAATGGGATTTTGAGGTTTAAGAAAGGATATGCATGTAAGATTCATATACAGTCATCCCTGGTATCAGTAGGGGGATTAATTAAAGTAAGCCCTGAATATACCAAAATCTGCAGACCCTCAAGTCCCATAGTCAGCCCATATCACGGGTTCCGTGTCCTGCATACAACCAACCAGGGGTGGAGAGTTCCATCAGTGGCTGGTTGAATCTGAGTATGAAAAACCCAAGAATATGGAGGATGACTGTATATTTATTGAAAACAACCCATCTATAACTGGACCTCCACAGTTCAAACCTGTGTTGTTCAAGGGTCCATCACAGTTAAGGAAAAAACTCATATAACTTAAAAGCAGAATTAAATGTGTTAGTATACATTCATGATGCATTTTTTTAATGTTTCTTTGTCTCTATCCTCTGAAAATGTCTAAAAACGATGACAAACTCAGAATCCCTAGATACCCATACCATCAAAACTGCGATTTTTAAATACCGTTTCTCATTAAGAGGACCTAGAACTCTAAGGAAAATGGCTAGTTCCAGGTCTGAAACAAAATGTACGAGACTGACAAATCTTGCCAATGCACAAAACAAGGAAGCTATCAAAGTTTACTGACATGTGAATGAACTCAGAAGCTAAATTGAAGAAGTTCCCAAACAAACAAAAAAAAAAGAATTTGAGCATTAATAAGATTAATAACTGTGATGAATTAAAACATCATACATGATTAAATCCATGAGATTATAACGACACTTAAAACAACAAACTCTTGGTCAACTGTGGTATGGTAGGAAACTAGACTAGTTTTTATTGTTGCATAATGAATTACTACAAACTTAGTGACTTAGAAACAACACTTACTATCTCATAGTTTCTGTGAATAGGGAGTCTAAGCCCAGCTTACATGAGTCCTCTGCTCAGGGAATGATTGTATAAATCTATAATCAAACTGTCTGCCAGGATTTGTTCCCATTTGGCACTTCGGTAGGGAAGAATTTGTTAACGAACTCATTTAGGTTGTTTGCAGAATCCAGTGTGTCTCTAGAACTTCATTTCCTGTGGCTAGGGGACTGAGGGTCCTTCTTTTTGGTGGCTATGAGTTGGAGTCTCCTCTCGGATCTTAGAAGCTGCCAGAAGTCCTTGCCCGTGGGCATCTCCAACATGGCTGCCTACTTCATCTCGCCTGCAAAGAGCATCTCTGACTGCAGTCTGCTCAGGTGACATCTTAAGTAACATAACTTAATCTTGGTAGTGACATCCTTTGTCATATCCTTTTTGTTGGAAGCAAATCACAGGTCCCATTCCCACTCAAGGTGCAATGATTACACAAGGGAGTGAAAACCAAGAATGGAGGAATCACTGGGTGGGGACATTTTAGCGTCTGTTTGCCATAGAAAGTACTCAATATTTTACAAATTGATAAAAGGAAAGAAACAATCATTTACCTCACCTTTCTCACATGAATGATATTCCAGAGTAGAAAAATAGTTGATGAATGAAAAATTGATCTTTATAAAGAACATAATAAAGAAGGATTGCTGGATTTAGAATAGTACCATTTTTCAATTGCTAATAAAATGATAATCCAGGCAATGAACACGAATGCCTGCCAATATGATATTATTTGCCTTTTGTTGGAAGTACCCAACACCACATAGGAAGTTTTATTTTCCTAAAATGGTGTGTAAATGTGGTGAAATTTTTATGTTTAACTACAAATTTATTGAAAATACAAAAGATTGTTTCAGGCAGTCAAATTCTCCAAAGCAAAGCAATGTTTTTAACAAATGAAAAAAAAGAAAACAAAAAGGAAGTAAGTGTAAAAAGAGACAACATATATGTGAACCATTTTTAATGTATGGATTTTATTTGATTCCTCATTCAAACATAATAACTAAAAAAGCAGGGGGGAACCATGGAAATTTTATTACTTGTTAAATATGTAATAATACAGAGAATTACTAATTATTTTTAGTTGTAAAATATTACTGCTTTTAATTTTTGAAGAGTTTCTATCTTTCAATTTACATAATAAATATTCATTAATTAAATGGCATATGCTGAAATGCATCAAAATAATTGGGGAAAATTGGAAACGGGTATAGATAAATAATAATGGGTCATGGGTTAATAAGTAGTAAATAATTAAGGGGAATATGATGATTTATTTTACTACTTTGTATGTGTTAAAATTTTTCCATAATATAATGTTTTTAAATGAATCAAAAGATTAAATATCATACTGGTGTGAAACCCCCAGTTATCCATTTGCAAAACAAACAAGATAAAAATGGACTTGCAAAAATATTTAAGATCCAGACATTGAATTTACTCATTTTCTTTATTTATAAAAAGTTAACTAAATATGTTTTACTCAGATATATTAAATGACTGTTAAATTATACCACTTATAATTTAATTTAACCACATTTAAAATGATGTATTTAAACAGAATAAAATCTTTCCATTTACCACAGCCTGGATGAATCCTGAGGACATTATGCTATGTGAAATGAATCAGACAGAGAAAGGCAAATACCATGTGATCGCACCTGTATGTGGAATCTAAAATACAAAAACGAAACTAAACAAAAATAAGCTAATAAATACAGAGAACAGATTCGTGATGGAAGTTCTGAGTGATAAACATGAAACCCCTCATCTTTTCCCTATGTGTTTTAAAATATAATACTTTGCATTTTTTTTCATGTATTACTTAAATATGCACATATTTACCTCCATTGAAGAGTTAAATGACATATTTAACTTTTTAGAAGTTTGAAGTAACCTGATTTTTTGGATAATACTTACAGGGCTAATTATTTCTGAATGGTTAAGGAGATAATATGTGACAGTGACTTGATAAGATTTTAATCAATAATATCTCATTGAATCCTTAAAATAAATGTATAAAATATTAAGCATAATCATCGCACTTCTAAAATTGAGAAAAATAAACTTTTGAAACATTTTGAAACACTTAGTACTTTGTACAAGTATCTTAAGTTTAAGTTAAAAAATCAAAAAATATTTTTTGAGTGAAAATGTATTTCTTAGCCTCTATACAATAATTTCTAATTAAAACACACTATGTAATGCAACATTAAAAAAAAAAACCTAGAAGAGCTTCTGCCTTTCTTGATAATACTCCTGACTATTTTATAGAGGGCATTGTTTATTTTAGTGATGAGAAGTTTCCAAACTAGTGGTTTAGAAGACATATACCAACATGGAAAGATCCACAACCTATATGTTTCTCTATAAAAGAATGCTCTTTGAGGTTTCCTCAAGGTGTAAGTCTCCTGCCCTTTTGACGACTATGTACATCCAAGGCTCAGGAAATAAAATTTACCAAGCTTCTTTAAATCAGATTGGTCTACCTTTTTTAATATCACCCCTGAAATCCAGAGATTAAACTAGCAAGTAGTTAATAATTGGAAGCCCTAATACAAACTAACTTATTGTGGTTAAAATTTAAACATTAAGAATAGAAAAAAGTATTTGTAAACCTATGGGAAGAGGGCAGTTTTACAGATATTTTCTTAAAAATATATTCTCAATGTCCCTAAACTGAGTAAGCCTTAAATCGAGAATTTCATTAAAAATGAAAAATTACCTAGAGGGCAATATCTAGAGAGTACTATGCTTAGTGAAATAAGTCAGATAGAGAAAGACAAACACTGTATGTTATCACTTGTATGTGGAATCTAAAAATAAAGCAAACAAGTGTATATACAAAACAGAAACAGACTCACGGATACAGAGAACAAACTAGTGGTTGCCAGTGGGGAGAGGGAAGGGGGTGGGGCAAAATAGGGGTATGGGATTAAGAGGGACGAACTATCATGTATAAAATAAATAAGCTACAAGGATATATTGTACAGCACAGGGAATATAGGCATTATTTTGTAATAACTTTAAATAGAGCATAATCTATAAAAATATTGAATCACTATGTTGTACACCTGAAACTAATATAGTATTGAAAATCAGCTATAGTTTGACAAAAAAATTTTTTTAATGAAAAATACCTAAAATGCTTATCTTTACACTAAGCACAATAGGATATTATTAAAGTGTTCTCAAGAATGACATGGTCAGATTTCTGATCATATTGAATATTTCCTTTATGTCCAGACTGCTAGAAAACTTCTCCAGATTAAAAATGGACAATGTTAAAGAACTGATCTAGCAAAATAACAAATAATTATTATATACATTGTAAATTTATTATAAATAATAATAATAATGTAATTTTATTCATAGGGGGAGCAACACTAGGTATAAGGAGACCAGTTAGAATGCTCTTGCAATAATCCAGGAGAGTAATTACAATAAGTTTTACTACCATGCAAAGAGAAATATGTATGACAGATAACTTAGTGGTAGAATCTGTAAGACATAAATGCGTAAGATGTGAGTTGAAATAAAAAGAATATCGTAGAAAAGTCTCAAGAGTTCTGAGGACTAGGTGAATGGCAGTGGTAGCAGACCCTGTCAGTTCTGACCTAGGCACTTTTTCAGTGCCCTGGAGGACTACCATATGCCACTGTCTGATTCGCTCTGTTCAATGGCTTCTCCCTGCACACCCCAAAACTGTGGAAAGTAAAACACCTATGTGCCCCAGACAGAAAGCACCAAAGGATTAACATCTTCACCCCATAAGAGCAGCTGCCAACCAAAGACTCTTGTGAACTGATGAGAAAATATCTCAGCTCCCTCAGCCCCTCACCCTTGGAGCTAGATGAAGCATATAATTTGTACCATTTCCCAGAATTTCCCTATAGAGTAAGCTCCAGGAGCCAACAGAGGCCCCTTTCCTTCCTTCTATCATTTCCCCACTCTCATCCTGTGGTTCCCAGCACTTCCCAAAGAAATGACTACTTCGTCTCAAATTCTGGTCTCAGGGAAATCCTTGGAGCCTCTCAGACAACAGTGACCTTTACTAGACTAGAGATAACATTAAAGCCTATCTATAGAAATGGTTACACTAATTTGAGAAGTGAATTGTTATATGCTTAACATGAATAAAACAATGCACCAGAAATAACGTTTGAATTTACAGTCAGTTGATTCAGAAAAGAAAAAATTATCAAACTGGCTTTGAAAATATAGAAAATCTGTGGTTATAGTGAATAAATAATTACAAAAATACATATTTCCATAAAATATTGTTTTACATATATTTAATTATTAGATTAATAAATTCACCTGTAAGTAAACATACCTGGTTCTAAATAACAGCAGTGGTATATTGTTATTTCATATCATAGAGAAATAATGTTACTGATAATTTACCCAATCTGCCAATCTGTTATAGCTCAAAAAATATAAATCGTTTCACCAGTTCAGACATCTATATGGTTAAATCAAAAGGTCCATTCCAAAATACATGGGATTATTTTATAGTCAATTGTAAATGAAGAAATTCACTTAAAGTGAAATCCTTTCAAAGAGATACTTGTTGTTTTATAGATAATAAGCATATAGAGAAAAATCTCTTGTAAAATTTTCTAAACCAACCCATAGCTTTGGAAATTTTTTTCAGAAATACAACAAATATGTTGTTAAATTGCTCCATTAAAAGAATGATAAAGTAAACTGACAGATGTAACATTTTTCCCACCTCAAAATTTCATAATTTCATGTTGCATACATACTATTTTGTATTTTTCTTTTTTATTTAACTCTGTCCTGCATTTGATGGGAACTTTCTGAAATAGTAAAGTATAAAAGGGAAAATACAAATTGCCCCAATTTTGCATTTTTATTCTCCCAGAGAGCTCCAAGCAAGGTTATCTTGGAGTCATTCCTGGACATTTTGCTTTGGAGATTTCAGCTATGTCTGACTCTAGTCTTTTTTTTTTTTTTTTCCTAAATGTCATTCTTAATTTGAGTCACAACTTGATTGATACCTAACACACTGGGTCAGACACTGAACTATCTACGATGCGTATTTTTTTAATGTGCTTTTCATAACTGGACTTTCAGAAGAAAACTGGAAGGAGGTACTCTTCACCATTTGTGTTTGCTTGGATTCTATCCAGATGCAAAACTCTGAAATAGCCAGCCGAGGTTGGTGGGACAATGACAATACAGTCCTGTCCTAGGCCTTTCTATGGTGGCAGCACCTCAATCAGTAGAACCATATACAAGTCATGTACAATATTTTCAGAAACGGTCTTACCCTGCCTCGACTTGTATATTCATGTATCTAAATTTCTTTTCAATTTGCTAAAAAACTATATTTTATTTCTACATTTGTAAGCTTGAGGGTTATTCATTTTAGTATAATAAGTAGAAGGAAATAGAATTGAGGGTTTTTCCCTCCCCTCAATTTTTTTTTCTAATAGTATAAAAATACTCCTGTGTATTAGATCTGTTGCCTTCAAGACTTTAATCATGAAATTTTGATATAACAAAATGGTGTGTAAATTATAAAACAATGTTTTAAAAATGAACCATTGTCCATAAGACTACCCAAATTGTGAAATGTTTTGTAACTCCTATGCCCCACCATCACTCCCTCTACCCCCAGATACCAAAATCCACTGAACATGCAGAGGGTTAACTGTATCTCTGTTTTTTCTCCATTCATCTGCCCCTGAATGGTCTCTGGTGGCCTCGGCCTGCAGAGGCTTGATGTAGAGTTTCAGTTCCTGGCCAGAGATTGAGGTCGGGATTTGGTACGGTGAGAGTACCAAATCCTAGCCAATAGACCATTGGTCAGTGACAAGGCCCTGGCCCTATGGCTTTGCAGAAAAATAATTCCCACAAAGACGGAAGGTAGTGAAACAAGTAAAGTATTTATGAGGAAAAAAAAGAAGTACATTACGTGTGGATAGACACATGGGTGGACTCAGAGAGAGTCGTGCCCTGGTGGCAGTTTAAATCACTTATATGGGGGCATTTCTTCTGGGTTTCCTTTGGCCAATCATTTTCATTTGCCTGGTTCAAAGTCCATATCTGGTATATCTTAGGATCCTCCCATGGTTGTGCGCACATCTCTTAGCCAAGATGGATTTTACAGAAGAGGCCTATGGGTAGTGAGCAACAGTTGCCCTCACTCCCCTTTTGACCTCCAAGGAGCCCTTCTGTGCATGTGTAGTCAGGGAGGTCTCCTGACTTCAAGAGTGAGGAATGTGTGGTCTCTTCTATCTGGGCAGGGCCCAGCCTCCTCTCTCAATTGTCCTGTTATTCTTGTCCAGGAGAACTCCAGCCATTTGCCCCAGGGGCCCAGCTATCTCCTGCTTCATGAATATTAGGGAATTTTTATTTTTTTCTATCACAAATTTTATTACTATAAACATTCTTGAAAATATCTGCTGGAGTACATGTCTATATAGTAGAATACCATTTTTACAAATTTCAAACCAAACATTAAATATCTTTATAATGCCAAACTAATTTCCAAAATATTTTTGCCAACATAGATTCTGACTTGGTAGTTTCTAATTTATTATTTTTTTATCTGATGTGTGCAAAGCATATCGCCTATTGGTTTAGTTTACATTTCTCTGATTATCTGCTTCTGCGAGTAATAGATATTTTAAAACCCAGCTTATTATTCTTCACTAATCACTTAACTAAACTGTGATGATCACATTCATCATCGTTGAACTTTTTTACCTAGCTAAAGCAAACTGCAACTAACTTACCTGGGTGATTCATAGCTTGGTTGTTTGTTCCCTGCCTTATACTTGCTCCTGGCTTTTCTTTCTGTTTGTGGGTCAGGGAGGCTTAAAGCATCATTTCCCTTTATCTTCCCTGCTTTACCACATGCTTTCCCCCAGTGTCTGTAATGCAAAAAACATCCGTCCTACCTAAATTACCATTCAAGCATCAGACCTTTTTTATTTAACCCTGAGTGCATGATTGCTCCCTTTAATCCTACTCTATTTACCCTGAACAGGGAAATATCTAAAGGAGAATTTATGGCCCCAAGCTTCAAATGCTATTTCTCTGTGTACTTGGAAATGGTTTCAAAATTGATGTTCACTGAAGTTTTAGATCAAAAACTCAGCATAGATAAAGCCAAGGTCATGACTAGTCAGCTTACAATTACTTCTGTAAAAGCTTACCTAGGGAGAGTAACCCTGCTGTGCTTTGTATCTCAAATGATGAATTATCATGAGACGCCAAATTCAAGTATTACAGAATATGGGCCCATGATCTGGCCAAAAAAGAATTCAGTTATGACCTCACTAATTAAGCCAGTGAAGTGATATGACAGATGGGTCAGACTGGTTTAAAGGGTGTCTAGAACTCAAATAGTAACCGGATTCAGGTGAGCATGCACAGAGCAACACGACAGATCAGAGCAATCGTTTATGCATTTTAAAATAAAAAGCCAAAACTGCTGGCATGGGCTCTCTAGAAAGTTCTCAGCAATTATGCTGCTTGACACTAGAATATTTTCCTCTTTTTTAGAACTTGATAAGCACTCATTTGCCTCCCAGTCCATGGTTTCCAATGCTTGCAAAGCAGATGCAGTAATGTATGAATTTATATTATCTGTGGTTAGAGAGAAAATATTTTTCTCTGACACCTTCTCTAATATGCAAAGGACCAACAAATAATCACCAGAAATTGCTAGTGATTTTCTGTATATAGTGTATTTTACCTTTTCTGTATTATAGTGTATTTCTTGAGTTTTAATTTACTTATATGAATATCTACATAAACATATATGCAAATTCATCCCAAATTGATGCCCAAGTTTTAATGAGATGACAAAGGATCATATGTCCCAAGATTTTGAATAAATACAATTTGTGGAAATAGGAAGGGAAATTAGGATACTAGCATACAATTACTTTTTAGTTATTGCATTATTTTGTATTTCAGCATCCCCATGCAGAGAAAAAAAAAACATTTATTTTTTTTAAAAGACCACATTGTATCAGTTTTCATTATTCTTTACCACATTTTTTCCTCAGAGCATATCTTACAGCTACCTAAGCTGTGTGTTCTTTGACTCATTGTGAAAACTTATCCAGCACATATTTATCTGACCCATGAACTGTGAAAAATCATTTCTGACTTTTTTAACCCAGGTTTGAGATATGGATCAAGCAGGGACAAGATATAGGCAAGCCCATAAATAGAGCAGTGCAAAACTTAAGGAGCAGAACAAAGATGAAAAAATGATCAAATCAAAGTTGTCTAACTCTCATTTTGTTCTCCTATATCAAATGTCTTCATATTGAAGTAAGAGAAAACATGAGTGTAAAATATGAACAAGACAGGTATAAGAGTGATGTTACTGAAGCAAGTTAATTTATTTAACAGAATGGCCTAACCATGTTCTGGATGTTGAGAAAATAATATAATTTTTGTGATTTTCTTTATAAACCCACCCTTTCCCTACTCGGTAGGAGTAAATGAGACATAAGAAAGGCTGGATTCTAGCCCTCACATTACGTGAGTCCAGAAATGAGGTGATAAGGATAGAGCCACTTTGAAAAGTATAAAATGACCACCAAATATTTACCAGTTTTAGGTTGTTTCTTCAGTTTCAGAATAAATATATTAGCCAACATAACAATGCTTTGATGAGTTAACCACCATTTTTCCTAAAATGTGAATGTAATCAAGGCCTTTACCACGTCAGCATGCCTGCCCTCAGAGACCCCATTGCTTCTAGGACGCCTTCCGGACTCACCAGCACGTTGAACAACATCCTTGATGAGGTGACTCCCGTGCCTTTCTCCAGCCTCAGGGCTCGCCATTCTGAAACTGATTTAGAATTTATCTCCTGGCCTTTTGGGTTATTTAATAATGCTAAGAGATGCTAGAATATCTCAGTGCATTTGCCAAATGATTCTAGTCCTATCATGAGTGCGTGTGCCCTTTTCATGCTCACCTCATATACTACCTTCTTGATGGAACTTTCCTGACTATGCAGATAGCATTTCCTTTTTCATCACATGGGTCTTTATTTCTCTTGTTCGTATTGTTGCATGAAAAATATGAGATTTTAGCCTTGATTTGTTACTGTGTCTGCTTCTTTTCATTAGGGTAAGCCCTTAAGGACAGAGTGTGTTTCAGAAGATTTTCTATTCCTAATCCCCAGGGCAACCCCTGGCATAAAAATGTTTATGAAATGGACTGAGTATATATCATCATAAGTAGTACTCTCTTTTCTTTCATAAGATGACATTATAGCTACTCTTCAACATAATAAATAGAAGAGAAAGTGACTATGTAAATAAAACTTACCTGCAAAATAAATAAAAATGCTCTGTTGGAATGAAATGAAACTTTAGAGTGCCTGACACCTTCAAGAAAGTTTTACTAAGGAATATGAGTGATGTTCACATACACCCCGACTTCAAGGTGCTTAAAATCTAACAAATTAGGTAGCTATGCAATTCTCTGTAAACCAAAAACAAGACAAAACAAAAATCCGTCATGTATGAACCTCTTTGGAAGTTAATAATAATAAGAATATTATCAGTTTAGAGACTTCAAATTAAAAGTATTTTTCTCTGTGACATTCAAGAAGAGATTTAAGGACCAAATTGACTTTTGGTGCACACAATGTATTTCATGGGTACTGGGATACTTGGGGAATGTAGGGTAGGCTGTCTCCTACATTTCAAATGCTACAGTAATATTTTGTACTTAATTTATTAAATATGTCAAGCTAGTGAAATTTTAGGACTACAAGAATTAGATGAATAGGAATACACACTTTAGAACAATTAAAACAGGCTGCTACAAACAGAGGATTGTGACAACATGAGAACAGTAAGGACAAACACATGACAACCATACTGAACTATGACTGGAAACAAAGTAGTGACTGCCTCAGTAGATGAGAAAGATAGGGGTGTTAACATGGACAGATGTAGAATTGAATGATCTGTCAGCCAAGTCATTCATAAAGAGCAAGGGAGGAATTAAAGATGAATCTGACCCTGGATAACTGGAAGAATTATGGACAAATAACAGACAAGAAATTAATGAGAAAGAGGTCTTGAAATAAAATGATGTGAATATAGTAAGTAACCAAAGAATTGTTATGTAAAGTATACTATAGTAAAAATACAATAGTAGTAGCTTCTCTTTATATTAGTACTGGAAAAAAAAAGTGTTACTCATTTGAGACTCAAAGATCTATGTAATACATTAAAAATTACATTGTTATTACATGGCAGTCAAAATTCAAATTCATGAAACTGTAAACTTGCTACAAGCTTTTTTGTTTTTCAACTCACACATGTCCTGTCACTTGGTTTACTCACTTAACTGGTGGCATACTTACAAAAGTATTGGGCAGCTGCCTTCAGAATAGACCAATAATTAAAATATTAATTCTCCTAAAACTGAAAACTTGCTTTTATGTTAGATAATAAACAAGCCCATTTTTACAGCACTTGAGTCAGAGGACTAATTGAAACAAACAAGCAAAAAGGATAATGTTTTTCTCGGTTCTCTTTTAAACTCTTTAAGTAGGGGAAAGATTTTACTTGATTTGATGGGTAGTATAGAGCCACTTTCAAGAGAAATAAAAGCATTAAAACTAGAAAATTTTGCCATCCCACTCACTATTTTATTTTGTCTATAGAACATCAACCAACCTAGTAGACTTTAGTAGACTAAATTGACTGAGCAGATTATTATTCTATAACTGAAAAGATCGTTCAAGTGATTACTTTTGCTAAAGTTTTATCCCCGCCTTGACGTCAGACAGGAAAACAGTAAGTAAAAACAAAAAATTGGTCTGCATATGTTTCTTATTTTTTATTTAAGAATAAAAAAATTGATGATAGTTTAGAGAAGAAACATCTTTTTTTGTGGAAAAAAAAATCACTGTGCCTAAGTAAGAGAGTTCCTAAAAGTAATTTTATTTAATGAGAAGAACATTTTTCTTGGTGATTCTTTTAATAACCTAAATAATGATTCTTTCAATCAAGACATTGCTCCTGTAGATGTAAATTGTATTTCATCTCTGTGTTTAGGTGACTTGGTAAAAAATTCACAGTGTGAGAAAAATTTAATTGAATAAGAATAAAGATTTAATTTTTCTTTTTACTTTGCTAGTACATTTTTTAAAATTTTGGAATACACATTTTCAAAATTTTCTACTGCAACAGACTAAAGGTAGTAGGATTTGAAGTTAAACAGAATTCTCAAGTCCATGCCCTCCAATTCACAATGCTATAATTAGTAGACTACCAGCAGATTTCTGGAAAAACCTGTTTCATGAATGTGATATAAAATTTGCAACACATTTTAATGGACACATTTTTAATTTATTATTTTTATAGAAATCAAATTCATCTAGGAATAAAGCACTTACAGCAATTTCAAGTAAGGAGAAAGTTTTTGCAATCAACTATGCAGAAAAAAAATCTTCAAATATTTATAAATACCTAAATGTTTACAAGTGAAAAATTAATATTTGTCCTAGTAGAAGAAAATACTGGGGGGAGAGGTTAAAATCAACTGGATACTTTTTATTACATTTTTCTTGTATTAACAGAAAAAAAATTGAAGGATTTTTATTTTTATTTCTATCTACAGCTTAAAAGTAAACTTACATGTTTGCCTTGCTTATTTTTCACATTTTATGAACATCAGCAGCTTCAGGATATAAAGATGTGATACATATAATGTGTTTCAAATTGTAAGCATCAACATTTCAGCCCAGAAAATACAAATTAGCTTAACAGAAAGATCATAGGTGATCTGAGTATAGGCTTTTAAAAAAACACAATCTTGACTCAAATTTTGGAACTAGCTGTCTCTGGCTGATCCTTGTTTATCCCACATGAAAGACTACATTAACTTTGAAAGCATAAGATGTTTCATTGTCTTCAAATAATATTCTAAATTTTAGACAGTTTATAAACTATGTTCTCCTCTTCATACTATTAATTTTAAGATACATTAGACTCCCAATTCTACAAAGTTGGATTATAAAAGTTAAAGTAGATGTTTTTCTCTTTAACTCACGTTTTGGTTTATCTTACCTTTTTACTTTTTCCTGAACCAAAGAACATTTATTGGGAGTTTGACAGGAAAAATATAGGATTCCAATGTTTAAATTTTATCTTCAAAATACAAAACGTAATGATAAAATAAACAATTCAGTGAATCATCTGCATGCCTTGAAGATACCTAGTTATTTACATTTCCTTGGCCTTAGTTTAGTCAACCACTAGCAACTTTCAGAAAAGAAGCAAGAAAGGAGAAAGAACAGTTTCTTTCTTCTCTCTGTTCTCTCTCTCTCTTCCCCTCACCATCATTTCCCTTTGGTAAAAATATTATTAATACTTTCCACAAATGTAAGAAGGTAATAATATATTTTTGATTATTTTAACTGATCACAAGGATTTTTTTTAAATTTTTATTGAAGTGCAGTTGATTTACAATGTTGTGTTAGTTTCAGGTGTACAGCAAAGTATTGGGTTGGCCAAAAAGTTCCTTTGGGTTTTTCCATAACATCTTACAGAAAATCCTGAACGAATTTTTGCCCAATGCAATAATTCAGTTTTATATATCCCTTAACAATTCTTTTCCCTTATAAGTTACTATAAAATATTGAGTATAGGGCCTCCCTGGTGGCGCAGTGGTTGAGAGTCCGCCTGCCGATGCAGGGGATACGGGTTCGTGCCCCGGTCTGGGAGGATCCCATATGCCGCGGAGCGGCTGGGCCCGTGAGCCATGGCCGCTGGGCCTGCGCATCCGGAGCCTGTGCTCCGCAACGGGAGAGGCCACAACAGTGAGAGGCCCGCATACCGCAAAAAGAAAAAAAAAAAAAAATATTGAGTATAGTTCCCTGTGCTATATAGTAGATCCTTGCTGGTTATCTATTTTGTATATAATCCCAAACTCCTAATTTATCTCTCCCCTCACCCCCTTTTCCCTTTGGTTGCCACAAGTTTGTTTTCTATGTCTGTGGGTCTATTTCTGTTTTGTGTATAAGTTCATTTGTATCATTTTTTTTTTTTTTTAGATTTCACGTGTAAGTAATATCATATGATATTTGTCTTTCTCTGGCTTACTTCACTTAGTATGATAATCTCTAAGTTTATCTATGTTGCTGCAAAAGGCGTTATTTCATGCTTTTTTATGACTAATATTCCATTGTATAAATATATCACTTCTTCTTTATCCATTCATTTGTTGATGGGCATTTAGGTTGCTTCCATGTCTTAGCTGTGTAAATAGTGCTGCTATGAACATTGGGGTGCATGTAACTTTTTGAATTATCATTTTCTCTGGATATATGCTCCAGAGTGAGATTGCTGGATCATATGGTAGCTCTATTTTTAGTTTTTTAGGAACCTCCATAATGTTCTCCACAGTGGCTGTACCAATTTACATTCCCACCAACAATGTAGGCCACACCCTCTCCAGCATTTATTATTTGTAGACTTTTTGATGATGGCCATTTTGACTGGAGTGAGATGATACCTCACTGTAGTTTTGATTTGCATTTCTCTAGTAATTTGCGATATTGAGCATCTTTTAATGTGCCTTTTGGCTATCTGTATGTCTTCTTTAGATAAATGTCTCTTTAGATCTTCTACACATTTTTTGATTGAGTTGTTTGGTTTTTTGATATTGAGTTGTATGAGCTGTTTGTATATTTTGGAAATTAATCCCTTGTCAGTCACATGATTTGCAAATATCTTCTCCCATTCTGTAGGTTGTCTTCTCATTTTGTTTATGGTTTCCTTTTCTGTGCAAAAGCTTTTAAGTTTACTTAGGTCCCATTTGTTTATTTTTGTTTTTATTTACATTACTTTAGGAGGCAGAGCCAAAAAGATATTACTACGATTTATGTCAAAGAGTGTTCTGCCTATGTTTACCTCTAGGAGGTTTATTATAGTATCCTGTCTTACATTTAAGCATTTAATCCACTTTGAGTTTATTTTTGTGTGTGGTGTTAGAGAATGTTCTAATTTCATTCTTTCATGTGTAGCTGTCCAGTTTTCACAGAACCATTTATTGAAGAGACTGTCTTTTCTCCATTGCATACTCTTGTCTCCTTTGTAGACTAACTGACAATAGTGTGTGGTTTATTTCTGGGCTTTCTATCCTGTTCCATTAACCTATATTTCTGTCTTTGTGCCAGTACCTACTGTTTTGATTACTGTAGCTTTGTAGTATAGTCTGAAGTCAAGGAGCCTGACTCCTCCAGCTCTGTTTTTCTTTCCCAAGATTGCTTTGGCTCTTCAGGAGTTTTTGTGTTTACATACAAATTTAAAACTTTTTCTTCTAGTTCTGTGAAAAAATGCCATTGGTAATTTGATAGGGATTGCATTGAATCTGTAGATTGCCTTGGGTTGTATAGCCATTTTGACAATATTGATTCTTCCAGTTCAAGAACATGGTATGTCATTCCATCTGTTTGTGTCATCTTCAATTTCTCTCATTAGCATCTTATAGTTTTTGGAGTACAGGTCTTTTGCTTCCTTAGGTAGGTTTATTCCTATGCATTTTATTCTTTTTGTTGCAATGGCAGATTTTAACAGAGAAAAATAAAGGAGCTGTTGGATAAAGTTCCACTTCATTTGTATATTTTTAAAGTTTTACTATAAATTGTTTTAAATATTATAGTATATTTTCAAAACCTACAATTCTTCCATATCCAAATGCAAGATAAAGAATCCAAAGGCAGAAGTATCTTGGATATGGACTGTTTTCTAAATTGTCTATTTATGGTCATCCTATTAGGCTTTAATAAACTGAAACAAATTTTCCATCAGTCTCAAATGCACATTAGAAATGGTTAATCAGGTCTTTTTTAGTTTGAATTTATAAAAACTACATTTAAGGCAAAAATAACTCATTATCTACGCACTCAAGCACAGTTTTTTTTTTTAAAGGCTATTTATTCTTTTTTTTTTAAGACCATACTTCATTCAGATTTCTTTTGCTTTTTTTAAAAATTTTATTTATTTATTTATGGCTGTGTTGGGTCCTCGTTTCTGTGCGAGGGCTTTCTCTAGTTGCGGCAAGTGGGGGCCACTCCTCATCGCGGTGCGCGGGCCTCTCATTATCGCGGCCTCTCCCGTTGCGGAGCACAGGCTCCAGACGTGCAGGCTCAGCAATTGTGGCTCGCGGGGCTAGCCGCTCCGTGGCATGTGGGATCTTCCCAGACCAGGGCTCGAACCCATGTCCCCTGCATTGGCAGGCAGATTCTCAACCACTGCACCACCAGGGAAGCCCCAAGCACAGTTTTTAAATGCTTAAGAGAATTTCCTTGTAAACCTGCTGCACCCCACACCATCCACAGATCTCAGCTGATCTGTACTGTGATGACTTAATTAATTCTCAGTCAGATGCCACATGGATGAAATATTCTGATCAGCTACCTGTGGTTCAAAAAAGCTCTGTCCTCCTGGTGGATGTCACTAGGTTCTCCCCTCATGCCTACCTACCCACACATTGAGAATTACTTATAAGATATCCATTTTACCTTTTTTGTATTATCCATGAATCCTATTATAATGTGCTTTGGGAGTTTCCTCCATTAATATAAGCTAAGACTTATTAAAACACAAAAAGTGTGTCAGCTGACTTTTTATATAAAAAGGTGACTTATTTTGTATATTGTATCCACATCTGTGACAACTTTGTCATTAAAAATAAATATTCTAAAAAAGTCAATTACCTCTGGAACCTGGCTCCAACTCCACATTTTCAACTCCTAAAAATGAAATGACACACCCCCGTCTATGACTTTTCCCTCGCTAACTATCTAGAATTACTCTCTTCATCTGTACTCTGATAGCACTTAATTTATAGCTCCCTAAAGGCTCTAATCATTTTCTACTATCTTTGAGTTATTTGTGTTCATGTTTTACTTCTCCCAATGGACCCATATTTGAGAGCCAGAATCATTTCTTATTTATGACTGAATCACCCACAGAGCACAGTGCAACATCTTACACAGAGCAGGAACTCCACAATCTTTATTTTGAAGGTGAAATTGAAATTAATAAATTATGCTAAATATATACAGTCCAAACTAAGAGAATTAGATACTCAAGATATTTTGGGAAGCTATAGACATAGTTACAAAAGCAAGTGCATGTGTTTCTATATCTAATCTCTTACACAAGCAAAAACGTCTAATTAATAGTTCCTTCAATTCCAGAATTTTGAAGTAATTTTGAGCTTTGCAAAACAATCATAGTAAAAAGTTAATGGAATAATTTAATAAGTATGTATAAGTGTTTAGAGAAAATGCCTTTTTATATTTTAATTTCCATTTACCACTATCTGTCCTTATAAAATCAGAACAGAAAATCAGTAAAATATGCATATTTTTATCTTTTTTGCATGGATTTAATGAAATCATTTTCTCATTCCCCAAATATACTTTTACTGAACAACAATTATGTACTAGGCAGTATAAATTAATTTTTTCTCTCTAAATATAATTGAATATAGAGAAGATATTCTCAGTTTCAGTCAAGTTAAGAGGTGTAGGAGACTAAATTTAATGCTGTTTTTCAAAATTGTGTTTTTAAAAAATTGATTGGAAATTGGTAATAAGAATATGGATTAAAGTCCACCCTTACAACATTACCAAATATGCTTCTTGGTATAACACCAGTATCTTGCTAGGAGAGCCACTTTATGTTCTCCTTCAAGTACTTCACATTACAGTACTTAATTAATAATGATGGAGTAATAAAAATTATTTTCATTTCTAAGGTTTCAAGATAAAGTGAAGAAGGTCTGGGACAACACATTTCAAATTTTTTTTTTTTTTACCTAAATTCAAACAGATTTTTGACCTGAATTTTGCAGCTTACATATCTAGTTTAAATGATAAGGACCAATATAAAACACAACAAAACAAACCTTCTGGTATTTTTTCTTCTTCTTCTATTTAATGGATATATTTAAGAACAAAATTTTTCTGACATTGTTTTAGCTGCTGACGTGTAACAAATCACTCCCAAGCCTAAGCATCTTAAAAAATAATAATAATCATTTATATCTTTCACAATTTTTGTGCGTCAAGAATTCTAGAGCAACTTGGCTGTGCAAAACAGATCTCTGCACTTTTCTGCTATCAATATCATTCTAAATAAAGAAAATTAAGGGAAATGCAAGACGTCTTAAGAAAATTCTTGGAACTGTATAAAATATTTCTGAAAATATATCTATTATAGGTATCTATCCAAACTGCTCATTCCCAATGGGTTATTGTTACTATGAATTTTCTCTGTAGGAAGATGTTGATGTGTGTGTGTGTGTAGCTCTATGATGAATAAATCTCCTGTAAAGTACAACGGAAGCTGTCTGCACTGGATGTAGGCAATAAGAGGAGTAAGACTTTCTCTGTAGAAAAATTTTAAATAGTTGTAAACCTGGCTAAAACTCAGCCTACTTCTTTCATCATCACTATGCACTGGAAATTCTAAATAATATAATGTCAATGACACAATATTTCTCTGTGAAAATTTTCTTCTTTGGCTTAAAATCAAAATTACTGCAGTTATCATTGAGTTTTAATAATGTGATAAAAATTCAAATTGCAAATCAGCACATTTTTATTACTCCCTTTAATAATCTTTGCATTCTGCATGAAAGTTAATTTGAGAACTCTCAGTATACAGTCAAAATCTACCCAAACAGATCAGTTATGCAAATTTGTTCCAAGAGTTAAGTGTATAGTGATTCAGAATCAATCAAACTACTTTTGGGGGTCAGTCTTGTCTACAACCACCATGTAATTACAATTTCCTATGTTTAACAGTAGAATTAAAATAAACCATGGAAGCACAGTGATTGTAAACAGCAGAAGCAAAATTTGAGTTGCATTTACTGTCACTCTGCAAATTATTTGCTAATCTTGGCAGAAGAATTTCTAATGGGAACCTTTCCTCTGGCGTATTTTTCCTTTCTTCAAAAAATGTATTAATGCAAAAGATAAAGGACTGTTATCCAAATGTACAAAAAACTCTTGAAACTCAACAATAAGAAAACAAACTACCCAATTAAAAAATGAGTCAAAGACCTTAACAGACACCTCACCAAAGAAGATATACAGATGGCAGATAAGATATTAAAAGATGCTCCACATCATATGTCATCAGAGAAACACAAATTAAAACGACAATAAGATACCACTAGACACCTATTAGAATGACCAAAATCCATAACACTAATAACACCAAGTGGTGGTGGGAATGTAGAACAAGAGGAAATCTTACTCATTGCTGGTGGGAATGCAAAATGGTTCAGCCACTTTGAAAGATTAAACCTACACTGACCGTAAGAGCCAGCAATCATGCTCCTTGGTATTTACCTAAAAGAGTTTGGACTTTGGGTGATGATGACGTGTCAATGTAGACTCATCAGTTGGAACAAATGTATCACTCTGCTGTGGGATATTGATAGTGGGGGAGGCTATGGGTG
The DNA here is from genome assembly GCF_964341445.2 of Mesoplodon mirus. Classification (NCBI taxonomy): domain Eukaryota; kingdom Metazoa; phylum Chordata; class Mammalia; order Artiodactyla; family Ziphiidae; genus Mesoplodon; species Mesoplodon mirus. The sequence goes on from NC_138978.1 coordinate 188,293,629, forward strand.
TTTGAAGCGTGACAGGGGGCATATAAGAACTCTCTGGAATTTCTGCTCAATTTTGCTGTGAACTTTAAAATGCTCTAAAAGATAAAGTCTACTTAAAAGCGAAAAATTTTAATGTAATTTAATATATTAACCTATCACTTTTGTCCTTTGGTATTGTAGTATATTTTAATGGCTTTATAGTATAAATTTTAATAAAAGAAAATTCTAGTGTTTGAATATTTTTTGCAGCCATTATCAACATTTTTACTTCAAAAATAAGACATTTCAAAATAATCTTGCAGTATAGAGAAGAATATATTAAAAAATGATCTGTTCCAGGTGTTAAATTTTACTTCAGAATATATAACTATTGGTACTTTGCCTCAGGCGTTCACTTTTAAAGTTGTCATTCCCCTCAAAAGCTAACTCATTGCTTTAGCCAATGAATGTACCTGAAATTTATGTCCATTTAAGATCACTTTTTTTTTTTTTTTTTTTTGCCGATCCTACCAGTCTACCAGAAATGACTACTTTGAAGAAATTTTAGAAGTTGCATCTTGGATTTCTTTTAAGAAATGTTTTAGGAGCAGCAATTTACTGAATTTGCATATAAGTGTATTTTTCTCTTAAATTTTCAGTTTTTCAGGACTAGTTGATGGTGTATTGTATGGTGATTGTATTTATACAGGTGCTCCCTAAAGCTATTCCTTGGCATCTTGCTGAAAAAAGAAATGTATGAAAATACTTTAGTTCATTGCACAGGATAATAACACAGTAAGAGCATTTATTTTTCATAAGGAGCTTTTGATCCCAATTATTTGGGTAATCTGATTTTATGGTGTCAAGAAAACTTATTTTCTTCTAAATGCATAATACAAGACTTCAGCCATCTGTCCACTGAGCTGTGTAGAGGCAGAAAACCCAAAGGTGCATAGGCCATTTATTAATAAATTTGAAAAGGGAATAAGAGAAGGAAGAAATTTAAATAATTCTACATGATTTCATACTCTCTATGTTTTATACTTACACTTTCTAAATTCTCATTTTTGTTGGATAATTTGCTGGTGATTTCATGTTTACATATTTCTGCTGGTGAACATCTATGAGAATAAAATGTTTCACTTATTTCCAGAAAGGAATCAGTATCCACATCAAGTGTATGTTGCAGTGCCTACTACAGGGACTAGCTGAGGGTAAAACAGTCTTGGTCCAAGGAACATTCAATCTCTTCTTTCTTAGCCACAATTTATGGATATAATTTGAACTACTATTTATTATAGACATTTAGCCTTCTCCCTAATTACCATTTTGATTGATGAATAAAACTCTTAAAAATATTTTGATTCTAAGAATAATTGTGTTTAAATATCAATGAAGAGATAGGTATCCAAAAATACTGAATATATCTGCAAATGTACTTCTCTAAATATATCATTAGATCCCAGGAAGAAGATAGAAATATGGATTATATTTGCTAATAAAGTTAATATTATTTTTGTTTTTGTTACTGTTAAATTTGGTTAGTTTTTTCTCCTTAAGGTTTATAATGGTCTTCTCACCACTGAGACCGTGAATTTATAGGCTGTTCTGCAGGAGATATTAATTATGATGTTTACTAAGCTGAAAAGAGTAGAATTCTTTCTTACTCTTACTCTTTTTGCAGCTCAATTCAGAATTTAACAACTGTTTTGTGAGTACAGAATTTTCTCTCAGTCTGATTAAAAATACCTGATTGTCATCCACCCAAAATAAAAGTGTAATTTTCTTTGATTTTATTTGTCATTGTGTCTTTTTATGTCCTGCATTACTTATAAATTCATCATTACATAATAGTTGAAATGACAGGACTTTTAAAAAATTAAAATGGAAATGAAAATTTTACTAAATTAAGTTATTAAAGAAAGGATTGGGATATTCCAGATATGTACATATTAATTTATCTTTGAAACACTGAATTGATATTTAATTATCTTTTGGAAGGTAAGGCAGTTATAACATTACACATTAACACACGTATCAGTTAGTTAGAATTAGTACAGATTCTGAATTTCATTCAGAGCTGTACTAATTGCTGATTAGCACTGAAAGAGGGAAATAGTACAATAGTATACATACAAACACACGTTTCAAATTGTTCCCACCGAGACAAATTGGACACATTGTGTGTGTGTGTGTGTGTGTGTGTGTGTTTTAACTAGCATTTACAATACCTACATTCTATAAGCAAAACAATTTGGAGCAGATGAACATTCTGAAAATGAATCATACTAATCAGTGAACTCATTTGCTATGGTATGATTTAAAAATATGGTATGAGTCTCATTTATTGGATATGATTCTACAACTGAAATTTAACTGAAAAAAAATGAGATCTTTGAAAAATGTTAAACACTTTCTATTTTCAAAAATATGTGATGAATTTTACTAAATAAATCTTTAATTTTTATTACCTACAATATAATCCCAAGACATAAAGCATAAGACATAGAATACACCAAACCAACACACTGAAATTTGTTCAAAAGGAGAGGAATTTGTTAGGTGTCTTTTTGAATTGGCAAACTTACTCCTAAAACTTTTAAACTCTAAAAGTTTAGACACTAATTCTTAATACTCAACCGGTCAATTAGCAGATTTTCTGTTATGTTACCCTGAGATTGTATGAAATTGGAAATAGATTCTAAATATTCTGTGCTTATGGTGATGTAAGTAAATTATTGTGAAAACCATGTTGGATAAATACCCAACATTAACTAAATTCATCTCATTATAGATAAGGTTGTATTTTGTATAAATGAAGAAATAGAAAAGAAATTGTAATCATATTTTCAAGACATAATCAAAATTCTCTATCCATTCCTCAGGTAATTGGTTTCTTCCATTTAAAGAGAAAATCTAAAATTTTTTTTTATCTTTGTATTATTCTTGGAATAATTGGCTCTTTGTCATAGTTATTTTGTTTACAATACTTGGAAACGCATGCCTATGTATAATGTTCTCACAAAATAGGAGGAAATACGTTTTTTCCAAATTGCCAATTTTAATTTTTAAATTCTTTTATTAAGAGATGTTTTTAACAGTCAATATGGGGACCTATTTAAGGTTTATGAAATACATATGGTTTATGAAATATGTATTATTTTGTTTAGATATATTTTATTTTGAGGATAAAACAGAAGTTAACTCCTTTAGAAATAATAGTTCTAACATCTAGCATTTAATAATAGGAAAAAATTACTCTAAAATCACATTCATGTTTGGAATCCAATGTTAGCATATACGTAACTCACTAACAATTATAAAAAAATTCTTTCTTTCAAGAGTCAATATTTCATAATTTGATAAGCACCACCACTGCAGTTTATTCACTCTGTCAGTGTTAACCATGTTTTTGACTAACTTTCTGAAAGTTAATTATTCATTTCTGCTTTCAAATGTTTGGAAACGTACCTGGAATTTTTCACACATTTGGATAATATTTTATGAAGATTTGAGAGTACTGAGAACACATTGGAGTTCTTCCATCTCCTCACTAAATAGCATTAGGAAAAAATCCAAGTATGTGGCTGATAGCATTGTGAAAATTGTGTCCCTACTTCTTAAAATTGCTGAAACCCCACCAAGTTTTCAAGCTGGCCCACATCATAGTCAAATAAACTCTGATTCTCCACATCGAGTTTCTCAACATTTTCGAAACTCAAGAATATCTTCTTAAATTAAATGACTTCTAGTGTTTTGTGCAAGTTCTTGAAAAATGACATCAAGAAAAGTTCAGTCTATCATGTCAATAAATTTTACACGAATTTACACAATTTGTATAAATATTAAAATCAAAAGCAAACTATGGTCTCCCCTATTTTTTTTCCATAGGGGAGATCTAAATTCTAAATCCCTAAAATATTGTCATTATTTTTTTTTAATAATTGCTGACTGAATTAAGTATTCATTGATTCAATTGGAACATCGACTCTGCATGAAGGCAGCTACTAGGGGTATAGCAATAGAAAAAGAAGGAAAAAAAAAACAAGATCACTTCCTATCTACAGACAATAAAGTATAAGATTAATAAAATAAATTTATTGTAATGGTCTTCAAATTTTGAGCATATATGTTTGCATATTGATCTAAACACTTCATCACATTTGAATAAATAATTGTAAATGATATACTTTTGCTTAGTATAAGTATTATAAATGTATTTGTGAAGACTATAAACGGTCTAAGATTTTACCCTACTTACAAGCTGACAAGTTAGCATGGCACAGTTTTATAGATGCTGGCAAAAAACATGAGACTCCTGAGTCATTGACAAAGATCTTCATTATTCTTGGCTGAGCAGAAAGCCTAAGCTTCAAGTTTGTAAATCTTATGTGGGCCACGCAGTGGCAGGCCCTGGTGGATGCTGCATGCATAGCCGAGAAGCAGTGACTATAGAAAACCCCCAGTGTGGGCTAGAAAATCTCTCCAAACTTTGCTGTGGATAGAGATCTTTATTATACTGCTCAGGACAGCAGTGTGAACTTTGTCCCAGAGGGAGATACTATCTCTATCTTCCAAGGCTATTTTCTACACAAGGGTCTTGGAAAGACAGTCTGAGACAAAGCCTGTCACAAAAGTCATAGAATTGTTTTATTATAATGGGCCGAATCATTTTACTGTGATGGTAGAATAAAACTGTTGCAATACTTTTAAACATATCCAGTGGAATCTGAAAACTGTTATGATTGTATAGCTGTCATTATCACTCCTTTTTTCATTTGACTCAAATTTCTAATTATGCACCATCAGAATACTATTCATCTTCTATTATATTTCATGCAAAAGAGTATGTAAGTTGAAATTTATTTTTTCCATTGGACATAAGACCCCAATTTTTTCTGCATTCGTTATCTTGTAATTATTATGAATAGTAATTGATTAAAATAATACACTTATAAAAACATAAATACATTATGTAATAATTAATGTTATAAAATTTAGATAAATTTTGTTTAACAAAAAGTATAATTTTATTAAAATATATCTCTTCATTAGATGGATACCCCCGGTCCCCAATATACCCATTAAGGAATATTATATACTGATAGACTGAATCAAGTTTCAGCAGAAATTAACTTTCTGTTTAAACAAACATTAATTTTTAGTGTTAAAAATCTTGCTCATATAAATAAGTAGATGAAGATATATGTTTTGTTATAAAATTTTCACTAAGTTATTTGAATTTTTAAAAATTATATGCAAAAGTTATATAGGAATTAATACATTTATTTTTATAAGATATTAACTAACAAATAAGATTCTCTTTCAATTTGTTGAAAGCAAAGATTTGAAAATCAACTGACTTGCAAAAAACAAAATTGTTAGTGTGCCAACAGAATCAGTCATGCCCCAATTTCTGGGAAGTAAACCAAAAATGATTTACCAAGTATTATCAACTGACTATTAATTACATCTGTTATTTTTTCACCTAGAGACCTGTTTTGTTTTGTTTTTTTGCGGTACGCGGGCCTCTCACTGTCCTGGCCTCTCCCGTTGCGGAGCACAGGCTCCGGACGTGCAGGCTCAGCGGCCATGGCTCTCAGGCCCAGCCGCTCTGTGTCATGTGGGATCCTCCCGGGCCGGGGCACGAACCCGTGTCCCCTCCATCGGCAGGCGGACTCTCAACCACTGTGCCACCAGGGAAGCCCCTAGAGACCTGTATTTAATCTTACGTGTTCAAAAAGGGAGATGAAAACTGGAATACTTTCCATTCTAATTTACATCTGCCAATGCAATATTTGTTAATAATGATTTGATCCCTTCACATAACCCAATTAAGAAAGCCAGTCTTCACTGTTAAACTAATTAGGCAAATCATAGTTGGTTTCTGTCAGAATAAAGGCCTGCCTTCATTGTACAATTCAAATACCTATGTTAATACAAAGTTCAAGATATATTATGAAAACCACTGAGAAAACTAATTGGATATCAGCAAGAATGTCATTGTATTATTTGTTAATAAGAGATAGAGAATGTTAAGCATTTTATAAAACATTATTTCTCCTTTAGAACCAAGTAATGCTTCCTTTAGTGTTTAATATTAATATACTATATGTACTTGAAAAAAAGGTTTTCTGTGTGTAAGTGAAGTGCTTTTTTTAACCAATCCAGGCTGCCATGACAGAATACTATAGACTGGGTGACTTAACTAAAATTTACTTGTCACGGTCCTGGAGGCTAGGAAGTGTAAGATTAAGGCACTTACAGATTTGGTGATGTCTGGTGAAAGCCTTCTTCCTGGTTTCCAGAAGACCTTCTCTCTGTACCCTCAAGTGGAAGAAAGCAAGCAAGAGAGCTCTTTGGGGTGTTTTTTATAAGGATGATAATCCTCTTCAGGGAGTCTGAATGATCAGATTACCTCCCAAAGACCCAACCTCCTAACACCATCACATTGCGGTTAGAATTTCAGCATACAAATTTGGGGACAACACAAACATTGAGTGCGTGACAGTTCCCCTTCCACATTTAGTAACTGAGCGCATTGATTACAGTGCTCAGATCTTCAATGGCTCTATTTTATATTTTTAAAAATTTGTAGTCTACCTCATTTATAACTTTCTGTAATAATTATCACATTTTATTAAATTTTCTAACTAGAATTGATGATTTACCTGTTTCTCCCTTAAGTCCCTCAGTTACTATTTGAGGATCACTTGAGTTTGCATTGTTCGGTGGGTACGAGTTTAAGGTCAATGTATCTTTTTGTTATATTGTGTCATTTGCCAGTATATAATACCCTTCTTGGCCTCTTAATACTTTAACACATAATCATCCAAAGTTCATAGTTTACCTTTGATTCACTCTTGGTGTTGTACATTTTATGGTTAGCACAAACGTGTAATGACATATATTCACAATTATAATATCATAGGAGTATTTTTACTGTGAAGCCTAAAAATCCTCTGTGCTCCATGTATTTATCTTTCTCCTCCCCCAAGTCCTGGCAGCCACTGATCTTTTTACTGTTTTGCCTTTTTACAGAATGTCACATAGTTGAAATCATGCATTATGCAGGCTTTTCAGATTGGCTTCTTTCAGTTTCCAATATACATTTAAGTTTCCTCCATGTCTTTTTATGGCTTGTGAGCTTATGTCTTTTTAGCACTAAGTAATATTCCACTATCTGGTTGTACCACAATTGATTTATTCATTCATCTACTGAAGAACATTGTGGTTGCTTCCAACTTTGTGCAATTGTGAATAAAGCTGCTATAAACATCTGTATGCAGGTTTTTGTGTTGACTACATTTTTCAACTCCTTGGGTAAATACCAAGGAGCAGGATCACTGGATTATATGGTAAAAGTACGTTTAGTTTTTAAAGAAACTCCTAAACTGTCTTCCAAAGTGGGTTTACCCATTTTGCATTCCCAACAGCAATGAATAAGAGTTCCTGTTGCTTTATATCCTTGCCAGCATTTGCTGTTGACAGTGTTCCAGATTTTGGACATTCTAATAGATCTATAGTGGTATCTCACTGTTGTTTTAATTTACATTTCCTTGATGACATGTGATGTGGAGCATCTTTTAATATTCTTATTTGCCATCTGTATTTCTTCTTTGGTGAGGTCTGTTACGGTCTTGGCCCATTTTTAAAATTTGGTTGTTTGTTTTCTTATGTTCACTTTTAAGACTTCTTTATTATTTTGAATAACAGCCCTTTATCAGATGTGTCTTTTGCAAATATTTTCTCCCAAACTGTGGCTTGTCTTCTAATTCTCTTGATAGTATCTTTCATAGAACAGAAGTTTTAAACTTTAATGAAGCTTGGCTTATCAATTATTTCTTCCATGGACTGTGTATTTGGTGTCTTATCAAAAAGACACCACCATACACAAGGTTATCAAAATTTTCTTCTACATTAACTTCTAGGAGTTTTATAATTTTGTATATTATGTTTAGATCTGTGATCAATTTTTAATAACTTTTGTGAAAGGTATAAGTTTGGTGTTTAGATTAATCTTTTTGCATATGGACTTCCTATTGTTTCAGCACCATTTGTTGAAAATACTATCTATGCTCCATTGTATTGCTTTTGCTCTTTTGTCAAAGATCATGTGACTATATTTATGGGGTCTATTTCTGGGTTCTTCATTCTGTTCCACTGATATATTTAACTGTTCTTTAGCCAATACCACACTGTCTTGATTACTGTAGCTTTATAATATGTCTTGAAGTCAGATAGCATCATTCCTCCAACTTCTAAAATCTCCTTCAATATAGTTTTGGCTATTCTGGATCTTTTGCCACTCCATATTAACTTTATAATCAGTTTGTTAATAGCCATAAAATAACTTTCTGGAATTTTGATTGGGATTGCATTGAGTCAACAGATCAATTGGGGAAGAACTGAAATCTTGACAGTATTGAGTCTTCCTATCCATGAACATGGAATATCTCTCATTTGTTTAGTTCTTCTTTGATTTCATTCATTATAATTTTGTAGTTTTCTTCACATAGATCTTAAACATGTTTTGTTAAATTTATAGCTGAACATTTTATTTTTCTTTGTGCTAACATAAACAGTGTAATATTTTAAATTCCAAGTTCCACTTGTACATTGCTGGAGTATAAAAACTATTGTATATTAACTATTGTATATTAACCTTGCAGGCTTCAACTTTGCCCTAATCACTTATTAGTTTTGGAAGTTTGCTTTTTTTTTTGTCAATTCTTTGGGATTTTCTACATAGATGATTATGTCATTTATGAACAAAGACAGTTTTATGTCTTCCTTCCCCTGTGTATACATTTTAGTTCCTTTTCTTGCCTTACTGCATTAGCAAGAACTGCCAGTATGATGTTGAAAAGTAGCAGTGAGAGGGGACATCCTTGCCTTGTATCTGCTCTTAATGGAAAAGCTTCAAGTTTCTTATCATTAACTATGATGTTAACTGTAGGTTTTTATGTAAATATTCCTTATTACGTTGAGAAAGCTTCTCTCTATTCCTAGTTTACTGAGAATTTTTATAATGAATGGGCAAGGATTTTGTCAAATGCTTTTCTGAATCTATTGACATGATTGTATGATTTTTCTTTTTTAGTCTCTGATGTGGTGAATGACAGTCCATTAGTTGATTTTCAAGTGTTGAATCAGCCTTGTGTACCTGGGATAAATCCTATTTTGTCATGGTATATAATTATTTTAATTCATTGCTGAATTTTATTTGCTGATATTTTGTTGAGCATTTTCATGAGAGGTATAGGATTGTAGTGTCTTTACTTGTAATGTCGTTGTCTGTTTTGGTATTAGGGTAATGCTGGCCTCATATAATGAGTTAGGAAGCATAGCCTCTTCTTCTGGCTTCTGAAAGAGATTGTAGAGAATTGATATAATTTCTTCCTTAAATGTTTGCTAGTATTCACCAGTGAATCCATCTGAGCCTGGTGTTTTACATTTTAGAAGGTTATTAATTATTGATTTAATTTTTTATTTGATATGGATTAATTCAGATAAGATATTTCTGTAAGTTTTGGCAGATGGTGTCTTTTAAGAAATTGGTCCATTTTTCTAGGTTATCAATTTTTGGACATGGATTTGTATAAAGTATTCTTTATGATCCTTTATTTTCCATCATATATGTACTGATGTTCCAGCTTTAATTTTTTATGTTAGTAATTGGTGTTGTCTTTCTTTTTTTTTCTCAGTTGGCCTGGCTAGAGTCTAATCAATTTTACTGATCTTTTCAAAGAACCAACTTTTACTTTTATTGATTTTTTTCTGATTTCCTGTTTTCAATTTCATGGATTTCTGCTCTAAATCTTATGGTTTATTTTTCTTCTTGTTCCCTCAACACAGTTTCTGCTAGTGACTCTCAGCTCAATTAAGCTGACTCCCTGTATTTACTTATCTCTCCAATCTTGGGGCCAGTGGTCTCCCCTGCATCCTCCCCTCTCACAGAACCATGAAGAGTTGGTGATTTTTCAGCCTGTCCAGCTTTTTATTTGTTGTTAGAAACAGAGGGGCTACTCTAAGTTCCTTCCATGCTGAAACAGAAACTGGAACCCTTGTGTCTTTTTTCTTATTTTTGTCTTATGTTGCTAGTATTTTACGTTATACCTTTAAGAAATAATCTTACTTTTAATTATTTATCTTTCTCTTCAAATAGCTTCCTTTCAGTGGAATATGTAATTTATTGTATTTTATATTTTTAAAGGATTTGTGTTCTTTAGGTATTTAGTTTTGGTCTATGAGTTTGTGCTCTCTTGGTAGCATGTTACTTTGATAATAAGATTGGTCTGGCAACAGGCTCTTATCCATGAGTTGGAAGAGGAGTGGAAGGCCCCAGGCACCTTCAATCCAGTGTGATCCCTCCTACTTGTGTCCTCACCTTAGTACTCCTCCTTCCTCACCCCAACGTGTCAGGTGAATATCTTTAGTCTTGGTTTCACCTTTAAATTCTTAGGGAGTAGCAGCATTTGTAGAGCAATTTCCTGGGTATAATTTACCCTGAGAGGGGAGGTAAAAGTGAAAACTCAAGAGGCCAAAGCTGTGGCCTTTGAACAAAATTTAAAACCAACTCTTTACTCCACTAAAACCTTTGCATTGCCTTGATATCCTGTGGACACCAGTATCAGCTGGTTTTGCCCATTTCTGCAGCAAAAGGAGAGGTAGTCATTGTTCCAAAGCAATGTGAAGAGTAAAAGCAAGAGCCAATTTTTAAAAGAATATCTTCAACCTAATCTCATCACTTCATCTAGTTGCCCTCTGATCCAGGCCAGCAGCCATGCATCTCCCACACTTACTGGTCATCCTGCATTGTCAGTATGTATACTTTGTTGTTTTTATTAGTTTCTTAAATCCGTGTTCTCTTCTTGCGTCTATAAATTCTTCAGGTTTGATTTTGGGAAAGGAAGCCCATTATCTATTCTATATACCCTCCTGACAGTAACTAGTAATCTCACTTTCTGAAATATCTAGTATTTTTTAACTATAACCCCTACACAATATGTATATACAACTCCCCACTTTATATAGATATAGATTTTTTAATGAAAATTACTGATAAATAAATTCTAAGATGTGACAAAATAGCAAATGTATGGAATGCAGTAAGAAATGTGTGTATGAAAAGAGGCAGGGCTAGCCAGGTTTTGAAATGAGCAAAAGATGTTTGCAAGGCAAAATACCAGATTGTCAAACAAAACACTGGCAAAGTCAAGAAATCCCAAATGAAGGGTTAAGGCCAAAGAAATATCAACAAAAGTGCTGATAAATGTTTATTACATTGTATATATTACAAAAATAACATATAATGTAAATTCATATTTAACAAGCTGATTGAAATGTACAACTTTTACATGTAGCCGACAGAAAGATGAGTTAAGATCTACAAGTTAGAAAGTTGATCATCCTGTACTGTTACCAATATTTTTTAAGAGAATTTTAAATCCCCTTATCCTGAAAACTATTTTCAAAATACAATTTATCTTTTATCTTGACTGACAGAAAGTTCGGCTTTAAAAACATTGTGTCTATTTCCATTTTAATGTTCTATATGCAAGCTGATGCATGTATTTTTCAAAGTAGGTACACTTTAATGATAAATGAAACATACATGTGATGCACAGAGTTTGTTTGTTTTTACTGAGCAATGCATTCAAACAACGTTAAATGTCTTAACGTTCTATTTCTACAGTCAGTTGTTTTATTCATATGGGAGATTGCAGAGGCAAAATTATTTCGTTTCTTTTTTTTTTTTTTTCTTTTTTGACATGCAGGATCTTAGTTCCACATCCAGGGATCAAGCCTGTGCCCCCTGCAGTGGAAGCACAGAGTCCTAACCACTGCACCACCAGAGAATTCTATTTCTATTTTATGCTATGGTAAAACTTTGCCTATCTATAATCTGATTGGTGTATTATTTCAGAGAATGGAAAATATTTGTATGGTTTTCCCAATAAAAATTCCAAGAATTAAGTTTAAATAATAATGCTAGACTTAAAAATTACAACTTTGAAATAGTTGTAGAAATTGTGTTCTCTTAGCCATCAGTTCTCTTTACAATACCACAGTTGCACATCTTCCCCAGTCTGTATTTCATACTTCACACAGCACTTAGGGCATGCACTACATCTAAATTGTCACCTAATTAGAAATTTCACCTAAGTTTGCTTAGTATGGATCAATTGCTTCTTCCTTTGAAGATGCCACTGCCCCTGGAACTAAAAACGTAGACCCGATGGCATATCCTATGTTTTTGGCAATGATTCCAGAGAAGGCTATGTTGTCTTTGAGTTAGTTATTACAGTAGTAGTTCTTTCAGCTTCAAAAGGTGCATCAGGTTAAATTTATGGAAGAGACAGTTTGGAGCATAGAAATTTACACGCAGTGTAAAGAATCACACTCTTATTTGAAGAAATCAGTCATACAACAGTAGTCTCTGAGTCACAAATATAGACTTCTGTAATCTTTGTGTACCCAGTGACACCTGTATCTGATGTGGCTTTACAACTATGTTTTAAATTTTATATTACCATCTCTACAGTTACTTTTGAAAATTAGCTTTCAAAATATTGATTTTTAAAAAATTCTTAGGGAACATTTGGATTATCTTACTTAAAACTTGGAATTCACAGCTGCCTATAAGAAAACAAACACATACCATAAAACTCCAAAAGAATACCCCAAATATTGACTTCTTCAACTTTAACAACTTTAATTTGTCTCATAAAATATAGTGTTAACCAATAGTAAAATCTCTCTATGGAAACCCACCTCCTCAAACTATGGTGGTTAGTTGATTTGTCTATGAGTCTGTCTAGGTTAGTTCACTTTAACCTTACCTTTTTGACTTCTGTATGTGGCCAAATGGGAAGAATATGTATGGTTTCTTCCCTTACAAAAGAAGAATTCAGTAAAAGCATCAGGTATAGTGTTGAGCTGAATCCTGCTTACTTTCAAATAGTGGTGAAATTTGAGGGGCTTGTTGAGGCTGACACTTTGTTGAAGAAATTGACCTTGAAACAATGGGAAACTGTGAGAGACCCAATGAGTCTCAGGAACACTGAAAATAGACACATTTTATCAGTTAACATTTTAAAATATTTCCATCATTTTCTGGAAATTCTGAAAGTTACTCTGTTATATATAAGAATCCTTGAGCAATTTATGAATCCCACAGAACTTTGGTTTTCTTAGACAAGCGTTATAAACTTTGCCTGACCCGCTCTCCTGCAAGCATTCTTTCTGAGATCTGATAAGCATTTAAATATAATCACTCACTGTGGTTTCAAAGACAAGTTAACACTGGAGTATTTAACTAGATACTTGGAAATATTTTGTTCAGGGATTTATCAGTGATTGTTGTCTTAGTTACTCTGGGTTGTTATAATAAAATACCAAAATCTTGCTGCCTTATAAACAAAATCAGTGTGCCAGCACAATTGGGTTCTGGTGAGAGCCCTTTTCTACTTTTCAGATGGCTGTCTTCTCATTGTATCCTCACATGGTAAAGAACAGAGCAAGATAAACAAGCTCTATCATGAATCTTATAAAGGCAATAATCCCATCCTTGAGAGCTCCGCTCTTATGACTTCAACTAATTCTAATTACCCAGCAAAGACCCAACTTCCTAATACCATCACATTAGGGGGTAGAATTTCAGCAAGTTACTGGGAGAAAAACAAACATTCATTCCAGAACAATTATATATGTATTAAAATAATGATCAGTGTATAAAGACTGTGTGTTCTTTTTAATATTTATTAATATTTTCCTGAATGCAAACACATGGTTTCCGGAACAAAGCAGATCTTTATTTACTTACAGCCAATAACCACGTGTATTCTTCAAGGCCCAATTTTCCCTTTCAGGGCAACATAATGTGAGCAAGATAAGAGATCATCTCAGAGTGTGTACTGTAGGCAAGACCTTGAAAATACGAATCTAGGGGATTATATAGGAGTGGGTCAGCTGTCCCCTCCTCTCTCCCTTAAAGGTGGAGAGAAGACTTTTGCTCCTAATATAAACAATTCTCTTGGAAGTTCAAAAGGAAAGGAGCTCGGAATATAAATTATGTTTCTAGGGGGAATATCAAACTAGTATCTCTAAGCTTTAGAACCTCTGGGATATCTCAATGGTCTTGTGCCTTATCCCCCTTGAAATGCAAACAGATACAGCTCTGGAGGTAAATCTCTATCCAGAACTCTCTGTTTAGTCAGTCATAAGTTAATTTTCATGAGCTCTTTTAATTCAGGTCCCAAGTTTTAGTAAAATTGCACAGAAAACCCTACCTGTGCAGAAAAATAAAAATATTTTCTCCATAGTTCCTTATTATAACTTTAGCTAATAAAAATAGCACAATAGTATTGAAGAGACAATGCATGCTTTGTCATTTTGTTCACAAAATTGGCAACATTTGATATAACAAAATGAAAAACCCTTAATAAAATAAAAACATATCAGATAAAACACATCCCTCAATTATTCATAAAATCACTGTAAAATCTATTCCAGACAGTTGAACAAATAAAGAAAATGTGGTCATTTATTTACTTTTGCTTCATTCATAGACTAGGGAACTCTTCTTCTATAAAAGACAATTCATAAAATTATTTTCATAATTATTTTAAATATTTTATTGTTTGATGGATAATCTTAAACAGAAATACAATCTCATAATACTTAGGTATATAGTTTTGTTATTTTAATATATTCATTAATGGATAAAATATCTTGTGGTTCAAGAAGAGAATATCCCTCTTTGGAAAGTCTTAAGTAGGTAAAGGTCACAGCATATATATCTCTGCATTACAAAAGGTATCCATATGGGTATGATACTGACATTGCTCATCAAAAAAGAAGGGGTCTTTAAAAACAAAATTTTAAAAATTTAAGACTATCCTTTGGAAAACAAACTTCAAAGATGTAAAGAATACACTGAAGCAAAAAGAAAAAAAAAACCCACTTGGTTTGTATAACATCAATGCATTTTTGCGCTTGTATTCAACATTACCCTAATAACTCAAATGTATTGTTATCCTCAGGAATTTCATTAGATGATTTTTTTGTGTGTGTGATAGCCAACTGCCAGGGAATGGAACCATCACAATGGGAATAAAGAAGACAATAAATTGTCTCTTTATTCTTCCAAGAAGAGTATTAGATCAAATCATAAGGAGGGACAATCATTTTAAAATATTTATTTTATAAACCTAGTAAAAAAAAAACTTGTATACTAATGTACAAAAGGGGAAAAATGAATCTTATGCAGTATTTCTCAGGAAAAGTAACCAAACTTCCAATAGCATTAGGTAATTACATTTATATTATAGTGGTATTGATTGATAGTTGTATTTTGCTAAGATAAAGAATTATACCAATGGGAACAGATAAACATTATACAGATAAACATTATACCCTGTGAATAATGCAGATGAAATACACTAGAAATGATGATACACATGGCTAAGTAGAACTATCTTTCTTTAAACTATCATTTAAAAAAATTTAAAGCAATCCTAACTAAGTTCGTGCTATGAGTACCCCAGTCTATACACCTTGCTCTTCCTGAATGTATGCTTTTCATTATCCACATATTCCTTGTCAGAACTGTGCTTTAGCATACTGAGAAGTCAGTTCTCAATCTTCTGAAAAGAATATTGCTGTGTTAGTAAGCTAACTTGATTGCCTTTCTATGTTTCTAATAGGTTAGCTTGAATAGCTTCATAATGTCAATAGTCATTTAGAAAATGGTGTTATCTGGAGAGAATGTGATCTCCTTTTCCCTATTGGCATCGTCAGGACAGACTTCCACAGCCAAAGGGATGAGGAGCCATGAGGCAATTAAACAATAAATGTGAAGTCAGCCTCCTCACTTTTACTCAGAATTGGACGAATTCCATCAAACAGATTGGGACAAACACCCATGAAAGCCAAAACCAGAGGCAATGATTCCAAAGAAAAGAAGGTGTTGTAAAATTCCAGGCATGTCCTCTAGGCCACAGGCCAAAGGGAGAATTTTCTAATGGTTTATGTGAAGGTACAACCCTCTTTCATTCTTAATATTAAGAATGATTGCCTCAGTCATCCCCTCATTTCATCTGTTCACAGAAAAAATCGTATATACTTTTCTACTTTTCTCAAACTGACAGTCCAAATCCAAGTTAAATATGAAATGTTCCACATGATAAACCAGAACTATATAGACAAGTAATGTAAACACAAAATCATCATTACATTTCCTAACCTTTTTTTTTAACGATCTATCCTTTCTCTAATCCTTGATGTAGAAATACTAACATTGTGTCTTCAAAATTTGTAACCTCTGAGCAACTTCTGAGAACTCTCAGTTTTACTCTGACTTTAATCTGTCAGAGTTAACTACATCTTCTTGTATATTATTCCTCTTACATTTGTAAGGGAAAAATTATGATTCAATGGAAATCTATGCATTGTCTATAGCACACCCTCGCAGGTTACCTCATTCTGATTTTATGAGAACTATTTTATAACTTTGTAAGCTGTAGGTAACTGATAGCAATGCAAACATCATTCTTTTCCGTAGACATAGAAGTGATTTTTGTCCTGTGGAGGGACACCCTGTGGAGAAAACACTAAATAATAAAAACTTTAAAGTGTGTTCCACTTTACATTTGTTTGAGAGTCACGATTTCATCCTTTTAAAAAACTCTGTCTGTTCATATTGGCTCCATCATGGCTGGGTAAACTTTGCCCAGTGGTCCACATTTTATGCAGCTAAATTCACCAGGACTGCCACAAGTAGAATGAAAGGACATTTAGTATCCAGTACAATATTTCATTTCTTTACATGGTCTTCAAACTTCTTATGTAAGAATAGACATCATTATAAAGTTTCATTAATCGCCTGTTATAGCAGGTTATTGAGTTAGTCAAGAAAAAAAAAATAGGGCCTCCCTGGTGGCGCAGTGGTTGAGAGTCCGCCTGCCGATGCAGGGGATACGGGTTCGTGCCCCGGTCTGGGAGGATCCCATATGCCGCGGAGCGGCTGGGCCCGTGAGCCATGGCCGCTGGGCCTGCGCATCCGGAGCCTGTGCTCCGCAACGGGAGAGGCCACAACAGTGAGAGGCCCGCATACCGCAAAAAAAAAAAAAAAAGAAAAAAAAATAGGCGAATAGCCTATAACCCTCAATATAATGGAAATGACATGAACAAACTCAAGGAGGTCAGAATGCACAGTGTAACAATAAGTACATCAGATTAACTGGAATTCTGACTAAATAACTAGGAGAACTTACAATGCAAAATGTCAGAAAAATCTCAGGAAAATAAGGAGGAAGAGTGACCAGTTGTATGCAATACTTTGTCTTAAAAATTCCCTTTATTTTTGTATTTGAATAATAGAAATGGTAGGTGACTTTATACTTTTCTTTTATATGTAAAAATACTGTAATTAAATTAATTAACCAAGGAGCTGATGTACTGTGTGAGCTTTTGGCTTCTCAGATTTTCTATTGGCTACAGCATTACAATGAAACACATGCATATTTAATTAATATATGAAATACATTATCCAATGATTTTGACAATAGTTGGTTAGGAGAATCATGCACAAATAGCTAATTATTTCAATGTACATTGAATAATGCACATTTTCTACATTTTTCCTTATTAAATTTCTTTAGTACTAATTACTGTCCACACTATTGTCCTATAGTAGCATATATTTCTCAGTTTTCTTAACTCTGTAAGTCTGTAACATATAGTGACTCTACAGTGTGGAATAAGGATATTTGTAAAATGCTGTTTTCAAAAATGACAAATGAAAATACACATCGACAATGGTATAGACTTTAGTATACCATGGTGTGTGCTCTGTCTCTTTCTCTCTCGCTATTTAATGGACTCTGTCCCAGGGTACAGCTCAGAGAAGGAGCAGTCAAAATTGCTTCTTCCTTTGGCTCAAACATCTTAGAAAAATTGAGAACCCCACAGAGCTCAAAGCAAGAACACCCATAGGGTTGTGCAACTTTCTCATTTTTAGTTTTCTTTTCCTTTGTTATGGACCTTTAGAAACTAAGATTTGTTATAGTTTAAAGAGGAAGGATTTCAAAGAAAAGCAAAACATTTGTGAAATGATAAATATTATGTTTATACCTTGTTAGTGAGCTTCTTGAAAGTGCTTACAGCTTTGAGATAGAGTAAAGAATATTGGGTAAATAATATTCCTTGCAGAGTGAAAGTCATGCATAGAGAGAAATCAAGCAGAGAAACTTAGAAAGCCTACATCACACGAGATGGTTTTCCACAGGAAATTCTCCCTCTGCACTTACACATAGTTCAGAATGACATAAAATGCTTTTTTATTGATAATGACAGAAGTTTAAATAATTTTCAGGTGATGTCTATACAAAAATTATAAATTGAATCATAATTCAAAGTTTCAATTCAATCCAGTAATCCTACTTCCAGAACATAGAACACTTCTGATGTGATAATTCAAAGTGGAATACAGAATTGACACAGTTTTCTTGTGAAATATTGCATTTTTTTCTCAGAGAACTACTGCATATAAAAAGTTAAAAATCAAACTAAATTTGACAAAACTATTCAACAAATATGTGTTACTTACCTACTATGTGTAGGCATGATTCTAGGAGCTAGAAATACAATAAGAACAGATATAATATCTGCTTTCATTGAGTTACATTCTATTGGAGAAGGCAGGCTCTAAACATATAAACAAATGGTACATAATATAATTTTAAAGAGTGGCAAGTGTTGTGAAGAGGAGATAGAGTAGTTGTAGGGAAGGAATAACTAGAAAAATTGAAGAGTGGAAGCTACTTTGGCTAAAGTGTCCAGAAAACTGACAGAATAGGTGAAATCTGAACAGAGGTCTGGATGATGAGAAGGATTTAAGTATATGAAGATCTATGGCAGGAGCATTCAGACAGAGAGAGTAAGATACACAAAGATTTTGAGGCTATAATGAGTTTATATATTTTGGAGATGGAAAAAATTCCAGGGTGGCCTGAACAGCATGAATACTGAGGAAGGGAGAAGCAGAAATGAGGACAGAGTTGGCTTTCTCAGGGAAAGGTTGACAAGATCCAAACAAAATGAAGGACATGGGTCAAAAAGATGGAATTTGGCTAAACAAATCTCCTACCCCCTCCAAAAATCATACCTATTCAAAACTAGGAGACAGGCTTTCTTCAAAACCTGTGTTTACATACATGTGACAGTTAATTTTATGTGTCAGCTTGACTGGGGTAAAGAATACTTAGATAGCTTGTAAAATATTATTTCTGGAGGTGTTTATGAGAATGTTTTCAGACGAGATTAACATTTGAATCAGTAGACTGGCTAAAGAAGATCTGCCCTTACCAATGTGAGGTGAGGCATCATCCAAATGTTAATGGCCTGAATAGAACAGAAAGGCAGAAGAAGGGCCAATTATCTCTTTCTTTTTGAGCTGGGAAATCTATCTTCTCCTGCCCTCCAACATTGGAGTTTCTGGTCCTCAGGCCTTTGGTCTCTGGGACTTTATGGAGAAATGGTCTAAGAAACATTGAATCAGAGCTGAATACTAAGGAATCTAAAAGCTTAGTGTGGTAAGTGTGTTCACAGGCACAATAGTGTTTAGAAGATACTACTTTTGAGGAGGAGGAAAGAAACTTGGAAGAGAAAGGCACCACTTAGAGGCCTAATGGTGGGGGAAAAAAAAAAAACAACAAATCAGAGGATGAAAAGTAAGGGTCCCATCACAAAATCAGCAGATTCACCAAAATTTCTCAATCAAAAAAAGGTGCCATGTATTTAAGAAACTTTGTTTAACTACCAACAGGAAAGGGTACATAAAATGTTGACTTCTCTTTAAAAAGATTTGTAATTGTTAGTGCAGAAAAAAAATAGCACAAATTAAAATAAATGGGACAGGGCAGGCATCATCCATAAAAAGATACAATTAGAGTAAAACAGGAGACCTTCAAGATGGTGGAGGAATAAGATGTGGAGATCACCTACCTACCCAAAAATACATCAAAAATACATCTACATGTGGAACAGCTCCTACAGAACTACTAAATGCTGGCAGGGGACCTCAGACTTCCAAAAATTTGCGTTCTGCATTTGATTTGTTTCTGGTTGCATGTTTTCGTTAGTTTAGTTTTTAGTGTTTGTTTTCATTTTTGGGTTTGTTTATTGGTTTGGTTGCTCTCTTCTTTTGGTTCTCTCTTTTTTTTCTTTTCTTTTTGTGAGTGTGTCTGTGTATGTTTCTTTGTGTGTTTTTGTCTGTTTAGTTTTGCTTTTACCAGTTGCCTTGGGGATTTGTCTGTTCCTTTGTTTGGGTTTGTTTGTTTGTTTGTTTTCTTCCATACCCTGTGGCTTGCAGGGTCTTGGTGCTCTGGCTGGAGGTCAGGCCTGAATCTGTGAGGTGGGAGTGCCAAGTTCAGGACGTTGGACCATCAGAGAACTCCCAGCCCCACTGAATATTAATTAGCAAGGGCTCTCCCAGAAGGCTCAGTCTCAACATTAAGACCCAGCGCAACCCAATGGCCAGCAAGCTCCAGTGCTGCATGCCTCACACCAAACAACAAGCAAGACAGGAACACAATCCTACCCATTAACAGAGAGGCTACCAAAAGTCATACTAAGCTCACAGACACCCCAAAACACACCATTTGAAATGGCTCTGCCCATCAGAGGGACAAGATCCAGCTCCACCCACCAGAACACAGGCACCAGTCCCCCGCCCCCCCACCCCCAGGAAGCCTACACAAGCCACTGGACCAACCTCACCCACGGGGGACAGATAGCAGAAATAAGAGGAACTATTACCCTACAGCCTATGGAAAGGAGACCCCAAACAAAGTAAGTTAAACAAAATGAGAAGACAGAGAAATATGCAGCAGATGAAGGAGCAAGGTAAAAACCCACCAGACCAAACAAATGAAGAGGAGATAGGCAGTCTACCTGAAAATGAATTCACACTGATGAGAGTAAAGGTGATTCAAAATCTCGGAAATAAGATGGAGAAAATACAAGAAACATTCAACAAAGAACTAGAAGAACTAAAGAGCAAAAAACAACAGTGATGAACAACACAAAAACTGCAATTAAAAATACTCTAGAAGGAATCAATAGCAGAATAACTGAGGGAGAAGAATGGATAAGTGACCTAGAAGATAGTATGGTGGAAATAACTGCCATGGAGCAGAATAAAGAAAAAAGAATTGAGGACAGTCTCAGAGACCTCTGGGACAACATTAACCACAACAACATTTGAATTATAGGGGTCCCAGAAGAAGAAGAGAAAAAAGAAATGGTCTGAGAAAATATTTGAAGAGATTATAGTTGAAAACTTCCCTAATATGGGAAAAGAAATGGTCAATCAAGTCCAGGAAGCACAAAGGTTCCCATACAGGATAAACCCAAGGAGAAACATAAGGCACATATTAATCGAACTATCAAAAATTAAATACGAAGAAAAAATATTAAAAGCATCAAGGGAGGGCTTCCCTGGTGGCGCAGTGGTTGAGAGTCCGCCTGCCGATGCAGGGGACACGGGTTCGTGCCCCGGTCTGGGGGGATCCCACGTGCCACGGAGCGGCTTGGCCCGTGAGCCATGGCCATTGGGCCTGCGTGTCCGGAGCCTGTGCTCCGCAACGGGAGAGGCCGCAACAGTGAGAGGCCCACATACCGCAAAAAAAGAAAAAGAAAAAAAAAAAAAGCATCAAGGGAAAAGCAATAAATAACATACAAGGGAATCCCCATAAGGTTATCAGATGATTTTTCAGCAGAAACTCTGCAGGCCAGAAGAGAGTGGCAGAATATATTTAAAAGATGAAAGGGAAAAACCTACAATCTAGATTACTCTACCCAGTAAGGATCTCATTCAGATATGATGGAGAAATCAAAAGATTTACAGATAAGCAAAAGTTAAGAGAATTCAGTAACACAAAACCACACCTATAGCAAATGCTAATGATACTTCTCTAAGTGGGAAACACAAGAGAAGAAAAGGACCTACAAACACAAACCTACAACAATTAAGGAAATGGTAATAGGAACATACATAGCGATAACTACCTTACATGTAAATGGATTAAATGCTCCAACCAAAAGAAACAGACTGGCTAAATGGATGCAAATACAAGACCCTTATATATGCTGTTTACAAGAGACCCACTTCAGACCTAGGGACACATACAGACTGAAAGTGAGGGGATGGAAAAAGATATTCCATGCAAATGGAAATCAAAAGAAAGCTGGAGTAACAATACTGATTATCATACAAAATGGATGTTAAAATAAAGACTATTAGACAAAAAATGACACTACATAATGATCAAGGGATCAATCCAAGATGAAGATATAACAATTGTAAATATTTATGCACCCAACATAGGAGAACCTCAATACATAAGGAAAATGCTAACAGACATGAAAGGGGAAATAGACAGCAACATAATAATAGCAGGTGACTTTAACACCCCCCTTTACACCAATGGACATATCATCCAAACAGAAAATAAATATAGAAACACAAACTTTAAATGACAGAGTAGACCAGATAGATTTAATTGATATTTATAGAGCATTCCATCTGAAAACAGCAGATTACACATTCTTCTCAAGAGCACATGAAACATTTTCCAGGATACATCACATCTTGGGACACAAATCAAGCCTCAGTAAATTTAAGAAAATTGAAATCATATCACGCATCTTTTCCAACCACAACGTTATGAGACCAGTTATCAATTACAGGGAAAACAAACTGTAAAAATACAAACTCATGGAGGCTAAACAACACACTACTAAATAGCCAAGAGATCACTGAAGAAATCACAGAGGAAATCAAACAATACCTAGAAACAAATGACAATGAAACTATGATGACTCAAAAGCTATGGGATGCAGCAAAAAGCAGTTATAAAAGGGAAGTTTATAGGAATATAGTCCTACCTCAAGTAACAAGAAAAAAACTCAAATAAACAACCTAACCTTACACCTAAAGCAATTAGAAAAAGAAGAAGAAAAAAAACCCACTAAAGTTAGCAGAAGGAAAGAAATCATAAAGATCAGATCAGAAAAAAATGAAAAAGAAATGAAGGAAACAATAGCAAAAATCAATAAAACTAAAAGCTGGTTCTTTGAGGAGATAAACAAAATTGATAAACCTTGAGCCAGACTCATCAGAAAAAAAAGGAAGAAGACCCAAATCAACAGAATTAGAAATGAAAAAGGAGAAGTAACAACTGACAGCGCAGAAATACAGATGATCATGAGAGACTACTGCAAGACATTATATGACAATAAAATGGACAACCTAGAAGAAATTGACAAATTCTTAGAAAAGTAAAACCTTCCAACACTGAACCAGGAAAAAATAGAAAATATGAACAGACCAATCACAAGCACTGAAATTGAAACTGTGATGAAAAATCTTCCAACAAACAAATGCCAAGGACCAGATGGCTTCACAGGCAAATTCTATCAAACATTTAGAGAAGAGCTAACACCTGTTCTTCTCAAATTCTTCCAAAATATAGCAGAGGGAGGAACACTCCCAAACTCATTCTACAAGGCCACCATCACCCTTATACCAAAATGAGACAAAGATGTCACAAAAAAAGAAAACTACAGGCCAATATTACTGATGAACATAGATGCAAAAATCCTCAACAAAATATGAGCAAACAGAATCCAACAGCATATTAAAAGGATCATACACCACGATCAAGTGGGATTTATCCCAGGAATACAAGGATTCTTTGATATATGCAAATCAATCAGTGTGATACGCCATATTAACAAATTGAATGATAAAAACCATATGATAATCTCAATAGATGCAGAAAAAGATTTCAACAAAATTCAACACATTTATGATAAAAACTCTTCAGAAAGTGGGCATAGAGGGAACCTACCTCAACATTATAAAGGCCATATATGACAAACGCACTGCCAACATCATTCTCAATGGTGAAAAACTGAAAGCATTTCCTCTAAGATCAGGAACATGACAAGGTTGCCCACTCTCACCACTATTATTCAACACAGTTTTGGAAGTTTTAGCCACAGCAATCAGAGAAGAAAAGAAATAAAAGGAATCCAAATTGGTAAAGAAGAAGTAAAATTGTCACTGTTTGCAGATGATGTGACACTATACATAGAAAATCTTTAAAATGCCACCAGAAAACTACTAGAGCTAATCAACGAATTTGGTAAAGTAGTGGGATACAAAATTAATGCATGGAAATCTCTTGCATTCCTATATACTAACAATAAAATATCAGAAAGAGAAATTAAGGAAACACTCCCATTTACCATTGCAACCAAAAGAATAAAATACCCAGGAATAAACCTCTATAAGGAGGCCAAAGACCTGTATGCAGAAAACTATAAGACACTGATGAATAAAATCAAAGATGATACAAACAGATGAAGAGATACACCATGTTCTTAGACTGCAAGAATCAATATTGTGAAAATGACCCTACTACCCAAAGCAATCTATAGATTCAATTCCATCCCTAGCAAATTAACAATAACATTTTTCACAGAACTAGAACAGAAAATTTTACAGTTTATATGGAAACACAAAAGACCCCGAATAGCCAAAGAATCTTGAAAAAGAAAAATGGAGCTGGAGGAATCAGGCTCCCTGACCTAAAACTATACTACAAAGCTACAGTAATCAAGACAGTGTGGTACTGGCACAAAAGCAGAAATATAGATCAATGCAACAGGATAGAAAGCCCAGAATTAAACCCACACACAAATGGTCACCTTATCTTTGATAAAGGAGGCAAGAATATACAGTGGAGAAAGACAGCCTCTTCAATAAGTGGTGCTGGGAAAACTGGACAGCTACATGTAAAAGAATGAAATTAGAACACTCCCTAACACCATACACAAATATAAACTCAAAATGGATTAAAGACCTAAATGTAAGGCCAGACACTATCAAACTCTTAGAGGAAAACATAGGCAGAACAGTCTATGACATAAATCACAGCAAGATCCTTTTTGACCCACCTCCTAGGGTGATGGAAATAAAAACAAAAATAAACAAATGGGACCTAATGAAACTTAAAAGCTTTTGCTCTTCAAAGGAAACCATAAACAGGACAAAAAGACAACCTTCAGAATGGGAGAAAACATTCGTAAATGAAGCAACTCACAAGGGATTAATCTCCAAAATATACAAACAGTTCATGCATCTCAATATCCAAAAAACAAATAACCCAATTCAAAAATGGGTGGAAGGTCTAAATAGACATTTTTCCAAATAAGACATACAGATGGCCAAAAATCACATGAAAAGATGCTCAAAATCACTAATTAGTAGAGAAATGCAAATCAAAACTACAATGAGGTATCACCTCACACCAGTCAGAATGGCCATCATCAAAAAAATCTAGAAACAATGAAGGTTGGTGGGTGTTTAGAAAAGGGAACCCTCTTGCACTGTTGGTGGGAATGTAAATTAATACATCCAACATGGAGAACAGTATGGAGATTCCTTTAAAAACTAAAAATAGAGCTACCATATGACCCAGCATTCCCACTACTGGGCATATACCCAGAGAAAACCATAATTCAAAAAGAGTTGTGTAGCACAATGTTCATTGCAGCACTATTTACAATACCCAGGACATGGAAGCAACCTAAGTGTCCATCAACAGATGAATGGATAAAGAAGATGGGGCACATATATATAATGGAATATTACTCAGCCATAAAAAGAAACGAAATTGAGTTATTTGTAGTTAGGTGGATGGACCTAGGGTCTGTCATACAGAGTGAAGTAAGTCAGAAAGAGAAAATCAAATACCGTATGCTAACACATATATGGAATCTAAAAAAAAAAAAAAAAAAAAAAGTGTTCCTGAAGAACCTAGGGGCAGGACAGGAATAAAGACGAAGACGTAGAGAGTGGACTTGAGGACATGGGGAGGGGGAAGTGTAAGCTGGGATGAAGTGAGAGAGTGACATTGACATATATGCACTACCAAATGTAAAATAGAAAGCTAATGGGAAGCAGCCGCATAGCATAGGGAAGTCAGCTCTGTGCTTTGTGACCACCTAGAGGGGTGGGATAGGGAGGGCGGGAGGGAGACGCAGGAGGGAGGGGATATGGGGATATATGTAGAGGTATAGCTGATTCTTTTGTACTGTGGAGAGTAGCACAGCATTGTAAAGCAATTATAGTCCAATAAAGATGTGTTAAAAACAAAGGGTAAAACAGAAGGAGATAATACTAATTAGTTAATAAAAAAACTACCCCAAATCCAAGCACAAAGGTGAAAACATTTATGATATAATATTTCAAAATTATTTAATTATAATTAAATAAGCAATGAAAGATATACAGGATACTGCTAGTCAGAAATTCAAAAACTTAGGATAAAAATTTACAAAGTTGTGAAATCAGAGTAGATAGCACTCAGGAAAAAAAAATTAAATAAGAAAACAAAATTACCTCTAATAGGAAAACTAAATAAAAATATACCAAAGGGATCATCTTTAGTGAGGTATACTATGGAAACGTTTTATTGTGCTGTAAATCTCAATTATGGTGATGGTTACAGAACTATACACAATTGCCAAAACTTTTCAAATTGTATACTTGTGTGAATTTTATTATATATATATATATATATATATATATATATATATATATATATGTATATAAAATATATATAAGTAAAATAAATATATTAAGAATTTTAAGAACCTTTCAAAAAATATATATATATATATTAACAAGGAAAGGCAGATAAAGTATAAAAATTATTTCACCATAAATGAAATCTGTGGAGAAAAGAGTTCTTCCAGGTGATTTTTGGCCTTTTTCTCCTTAGGAAGTATTTGTTGATTATGCACATAAGCTGAGATTCCAGTTTGCCCCCAGCAAAGGCACCAAAACTGTGGGAGAGAGAATCAGCAGTGTTTCATTGGACTCCTGTGGTGAATTGAAAACCAAAGGAAATTTGAATGCAACTATGGGTTTTCTCATTTTCTGGCAGATTAATGGGGCAGACTGAACTCTAAGTCAACGTGAAATCTTAGTTTTACAGTGCTTGAGAGACAAATGCACTGTGAGGAGGTGGCTGCCTCAAACACATTACCAGGCAGCCCCTAAGGACATCTGCCAAATTTTTAAGCCATGGATAAAGGGTAAAAAATTAACTTAGAATTTGCTCAAGAGCAGACCTGTACTTCACAGTCTCTCAGGGCTCTGGAGATTAGAGATCCATCCTGTTCTCGAGCAAAAACCCAAGAGGGTCACATGCAAGGAAAGGGAGCAAATCAAAAGTAGAGTTAAGTCTTACCAAACTGGAAGCCTGGCCCTGACTTGGCTCTATTCCTGATGGATTTCAGCAATCAACTTTCCCCTAGTGGGAAAAGATAACATCTGAAGGAGTCCCTATAACATTATAATACAAAATGTCAAGAAAACATTTAAAAAAATTATTAGACATACAAAAAGTCCAGTAAATATGGCTAATAAAGACAAAAATAAAAGAAGCAAGTCCATAGGCGGTTCAGATTTTTGAGTCATCAAAGGCTTTACTGATTAATAGTATTTTTTTCTAAAAATATGAATAATTGATAACAAATGATAGAACCAGAAAGAGAAGCCCCGCCTCAGTTTTATCTTTCAGTGTCCTTCCAGTGCCCTCTATTGGCAAAGCCTAGCATCATGCCAGTTTAGAAAGAAGAAATAGTTACAAGGTCTTCTTCAAGCATTACAAAGCAGAGCAAGGAAAAGTGACTTTGGAGCCAAGGGACAATAAATTGATAAGGGGCGGAGTAGGTGATGCTGAACGCTGCATGCATTATTGATGTTTCTTATTGTGAGAATAATAATGAGTGTAGGTGTATAGATTTGGGGTTAAAGTTTTCTTTATTTTATTTTTATTTTGGGGACTAAATAGATAATTTTCTAAAAAGGCACAAAGATTTCTAAAATACCTGTCTTCAAGCAACAGAAACAAATTTAAATTAGCTTAAGCAAAATGAAAGAATTAACCAAGAAAAAATATTTTATGAACTTGCATAACTCAATTTCAGGAAGCACAAGAGTGGAATTTGTCAAATGGATACTCATTGTAGAAGTCACTATCTCTCATCTATTATGCTCTTCTCTTTATATATATTTTTTACTTTCTTAGCCAGACTTTGTCGAATGGTATGAGACCTGGATACTGGCAGGAACAGACACTTATTCGTCCTTAGATATAAGTCTCTCAAAGATTCAATTTAAAATATCCTAAAGAAGACTTTGGTTTGACATGTCAATTTACCTGCTAGAATCTACCAGTAGTGCCAAAAGAATAGAACATTATGATTAACTCAGGATAGGTCACATGAACACCCCTTTGACTCCTGGCCACAGGAAAAGATGGACATGTTCATTGAAGAAAAATTATGAGCCACTTAGCCACATACATTCTGGGTTTACTAGAAACATTATGAAAAATAAGTATATCAATTGGTAATTGAAGACAATATCATACTCATTATAGAATAAAATATAAAGTCCTTAAAAATAAACTTGGGGGGCTTCCCTGGTGGCGCAGTGGTTGAGTGTCCGCCTGCCAATGCAGGGGACGCGGGTTCGTGCCCCGGTCCGGGAGGGTCCCACATGCCGCGGAGCGGCTGGGCCCGTGAGCCATGGCCGCTGAGCCTGCGCATCCGGAGCCTGTGCTCCGTGGCGGGAGAGGCCACAGCAGTGAGAGGCCCACGTACCGCAGAAAAACACACACACACACACACACAAAAAAAAAAAAAAAAAAAAAACTTGGGAAAACAAGTTCAGGGCAGATAAGAAAAAAATTTTAATCTTACTAAAGAATATAGTAAAAAGATGAGTGTAGAATTCTCTTTGATAGTAGACACAATCTGTACATCCTTTGGAATGGCAAACACATACACACACACACACACTCAAAACAAGATACTGTATTTTAGAACTTGACCAAATGATATTTAGGTATTAAATTTCATTCAATGAAATGAAGTGTTCTGCTTCTGGGTTAGAGTGTTCTCCTTGAGCAGAAGAACTCCTCTGAGTATTGAATACTGCCGACGTTGACTAAATCATTAAAAAAATTATTTTTGAGAACCTGGTGGAGAGAAAATTTAGTGTCGGGCAATGATATGAAGACCAAATATCATGCAATTAATTAAGTCAGTGTTTACTTCAAGGTAATTTGACAATCTCTAAGGACGTGTAACCTGAGTTTAAAAAAGACTGTAAGTGGCATAAGAGGGACAGAGACTGAGAACTGATTATGAAAGTTTAGATTGAGAGACCCCACACAAATCTGAGACTATTAAAGAGTGATTCTGTCAATTGTAAGAGAAACTATAATGCACCAAAGGCACTTCACCTGGTATGGCATTCTGGATTGACAGCTATTTTCTCTCAAGATATTTCAGGTATTATATACTCATTCTCACTTTTATTGCTGCTCTTGAGACATCCATTATCAGTCTATTGGTCCTTTTTAATCTTTTCACTCTGTTCTGTGGCTATTTGCAAAACTGTCTTTATTGTTTTTAATTTGCTGCAACTTCTCTGTAGCAACTGTATATGTCTAAGTGTGAATTTCTATTCTATTTTTCCTGCATAGGATGTCTTGAACTCTTAAAAATTTTGCATTAATATCTTTTATCAGGTTTAGAAAACTTCAGCTCTTATTTTCTTCAAATAGTACCTCTGTTATATTCTGTATTTCCTTTCATTGGACTCCAACTAAATTGATGTTAGGTCTTTCCTGCATCTTCCAACTTTATTAAATTATCTTCCATATTTACAATTATTTTCTCTCCTTTGTTTCATTATGGATATTTTCTTGTAAACTATCCATCTACATAATATTTTTATTAAGCTACATATAATCTACTGTTGAAGTACTGAATTCTAATTTTACTCATTGAAATATTAAGATTAAAATTTCTACTAGGGATCTTTAAAAATCTACTGCCACTTTTCCACACTTTCCAGTCCTTGCTGAAGTTTTGAAGTTTAGCTTTTATCTCTATGAATATATCAACCATACTTATTTTAGACTTTGTACTCTATTAATATGCTACGGCAAAAGTCCATTTCATGTGCTGTTTATTATTCACCTTGTCTTTTCTCCTGCTGTGCCTAAATATCTTTGATTGTGTGATAGACATTAACTTTGGAATATAAAATAATTACAGAATTAATTTTATGGTAAAACTTATGTATTTTTTTTCCAGAGAGTATTTGAATACATTTCAAAATGACATTTGGGGGGAGCTTCAAGATGGTGGAGAAGTAAGATGTGGAGATCATCTTCCTCCCCACAAATACAACAGAAATACATCTACATGTGGAACAACTCCTACAGAACACCTACTGAATGCTGGCACAAGACCCCAGACCTCCCAAAAGGCAAGAAACTGCCCACGTACCTGGGTAGGGCAAAAGGAAAAAAGGAAAAAATGACAAAAGAATAGGGAGAGAACCTGCACCAGTGGGAGGGAGCTGTGAAGGAGGAAAGGTTTCCACACAGTAGAAGCCCCTTAGCGGGTGGAGACTGCAGGTGGCGGAGGGGGAAGCTTCGGAGCCACGAAGGAGAGCGCAGCCACAGGGGTGCGGAGGGCAAAGCGGAGAGATTCCCGCACAGAGGATGGGTGCCGACCAGCACTCACCAGCCTGAGAGGCTTGTCTGCTCACCTGCTGGGGTGGGCGTGGGCTGGGGGCTGATGCTCCGGCTTTGGTCAGATCCCAGGGAGAGGACTGGGGTTGGCTGCATGAACACAGCCTGAAGGGGCTAGTGCGCCACGGCTGGCTGGGAGGGAGTCTGGGAAGAAGTCTGGAACTGCCGAAGAGGCAATAGACTTTTTCTTGCCTCTTTGTTTCCTGGTGCGTGAAGAGAGGGGATTAAGAGCACCGCTTAAAGGAGCTCCTGAGACGGGCACGAGCCGCGTCTATCAGCGCGGACCACAGAGATGGGCATGAACTGCTAAGGCTGCTGCTGCTGCCACCAAGAAGCCTGTGTGCAAGCACGGGTCACTATGCACACCTCCCCTCCTGGTAGCCTGTGCAGCCTGAGGAATGTCTGAGGCATTCCTCAACATAATAAAGGCTATATATGACAAACCCACAGCCCACATCTTCCTCAATGGTGAAAAAGTGAAACAATTTCCACTAAGATCAGGAAGAAGACAAGGTTGCCCACTCTCACCACTATTATTCAACATAGTTTTGGGAGGTTTAGCCACAGCAGTCAGAGAAGAAAAAGAAATAAAAGGAATCCAAATTGGAAAACAATTAAAGCTGTCACTGTTTGCAGATGACATGATACTATACATAGAGAATGCTAAGGATGCTACCAGAAAACTACTAGAGCTAATCATTGAATTTGGTAAAGTAGCAGGATGCAAAATTAATGCACAGAAGTCTCTTGCATTCCTACACACTAATGATAAAAAATCTGAAAGTGAAATTAAGAAAACACTCCCATTTATGCTTGCAACAAAAAGAATAAAATATCTAGGAATAAACCTACTTAAGGAGACAAAAGACCTGTATGCAGAAAATTATAAGACACTGATGAAAGAAATTAAAGATGATACAAATAGGTGGAGAGATATACCATGTTCTTCGATTGGAAGAATCAACATTGTGAAAATGACTATAGTACCCAAAGCAATCTACAGATTCAATGCAATCCCTGTCAAATTACCATGGGTATTTTCCATGGAATGAGAAAAAATTTTTTCACAATTTGTATGGAAACACTAAAGGCCCCAAAGAGCCAAAGCAACCTTGAGAAAGAAAAATGGAGCTGGAGGAATCAGGCTCCCTGACTTCAAACTATACTACAAAGCTACAGTAATCCAGACAGTATGGTAGTGGCACAAAAACAGAAATATAGATCAATGGAACAGGACAGAAAGCCCAGAGATAAACCCATGCACATATGTTCACCTTATCTTTGATAAAGGAGGCAAGAATATACCTTGGAGAAAAGACAGTCTCTTCAATAAGTGGTGCTGGGAAAACTGGACAGCTACATGTAAAAGAATGAACTTACAATACTCCCTAACACCATACACAAAAATAAGCTCAAAATGGATTAAAGACCTAAATGTAAGGCCAGAGACTATAAAATTCTTAGAGGAAAACATAGGCACAACACTCTATGACATAAATCACAGCAAGATTCTTTTTGACCCCCCTCCTAGAGAAATGGAAATAAAAAACAAAAATAAACAAATGGAACCTAATGAAACTTAAAAACACAGCAAAGGAAACCAAAAACAAGATGAAAAAACAACACTCAGAATGGGAGAAAACAGTTCCAAATGAAGCAACTGACAATGGATTAATCTCCAAAATATACAAGCAGCTAATGCAACTCAATATCAAAAAACCAAACAACCCAATCCAAAAATGGGCAGAAGATCTAAACAGACATTTCTCCAAAGAAAATGTACAGATTGCCAAAAAACACATGAAAGAATGCACAACATCATTAATCATTAGAGAAATGCAAATCAAAACTACAATGAGATATCACCTCACACCAATCAGAATGGCCATCATCAAAAAATCTACAAACAACAAATGCTGGAGAGGGTGTGGAGAAAAGGGAACACTCTTGCACTGCTGGTGGGAATGTGAATTGTTACAGCCACTATGGAGAACAGTATGGAGGTTCCTTAAAAAATTAAAAATAGGACTACCATATGACCCAGCAATCCCACTACTGGGCATATACCCTGAGAAAACCATAATTCAGAAAGAGTCATGTACCAAAATGTTCTTTGCAGCTCTATTTACAATACCCAGGAAATGGAGGCAACCTAAGTGTCCATCAACAGATGAATGGATAAAGAAGATGTGGCACATATATACAATGGAATATTACTCAGCCATAAAAAGAAACGAAATTGAGTTATTTGTAGTGAGGTGGATGGACCTAAAGTCTGTCATACAGAGTGAAGTAAGTCAGAAAGAGGAAAACAAATACCATATGCTAACACATGTATATGGAATCTAAAAAAAAAAAAAAAAAAGGTCATGAAGAACCTAGGGGCAAGACGGGAATAAAGACACAGACCTACTAGAGAATGGACTTGAGGATACAGGGAGGGGGAAGGGTAAGCTGGGACAAAGTGAGAAAGTGGCATATACATATATATACACTACCAAATGTAAAATAGATAGCTAGTGGGAAGCAGCTGCATAGCACAGGCAGCTTGGTGCTTTGTGACCACCTAGAGGGGTGCGATAAGGAGGGTGGGAGGGAGGGAGTCGCAAGATGGAAGTGATATGGGGACATATGGATATGTATAACTGATTCACTTTGTTATAAAGCAGAAGCTAACACACCATTGTAAAGCAATTATACTCCAATAAATATGTTTAAAAAAAATAAAAAATGTTTAAAAAGAACCCCCCAAATAAATAAATAAAATGACATTTGGCAACACATTATCACCTTAATCCAGTTTCACATTTTGAGATTTTAAAGGACAATGACTTTAAGCAGGATGGAAATTCTTATCAGGGAAAATTTATAGGGAAAATTTATGCCTGATTTGGAAAGTCCCTCACATTCATTCCTGCCAAAAGCCCTCTTCTATCTCAGCCACCTCTGAAATTTCCAAATGCTTCCATTTACTGGGTTTATCTCTTGAAAATTCTGTCTTTTTCTCTATTGTGGCCAGTAATTTTTCACTATTTTGTTAGTTATTTGATACTTGAGAAGATATTTAGTTAAAAATAAATAGTTAAATTTTAGGTCAAGAAATATACAAATATTATCTTTATTAGACAATGGAAGTTTTATCATCTTTGAAAAGCACTTATTCAAGTTCAGGATTTCGTTCAATGGAGTTTTAGCTGGTTTAACTCTGCTCTGTTATAAATGAACTCTATTAAAGGAGACTATTAATTGCTGCTTTTGTGCCATTTCATTTACAAGGAATTACCAAAGCCAGTACAACACTGAAGAAAAGACTTTTTTTTTTTTTTCTCAAAGCAGCTGGTCATAGAGAAGGATTGTTCCCTCAAGAACCATAAAATTCTTCCATTTGACAGCTAAGCAGAAAGGTGAGAACAAAATAAACAGCACTGCTAACAGGAGCTGTCACCATGATGAATGCTGATGAGCAGTAATTAATGTGGATTCTTTTAAGCAAAGCCCAGAGGTCTAAGCTGATGCCCACTCAGAGATGGGGAGGCAGGAAAAAGGATTAAGAGTGAAGAAACCAGAGGAAATATTGCTTTTTTAAAAAAATGGAAAGCAAGAATATTAGAGCTGTATAAGTATCTGATCCTCCTGCATTTCTATGAGCTCTTGTATATTATTCAGTTCTAGAACCCGTGTTCAACAAATATTACCTATAATACATATGATTATGCTGCCTATATTTATTTACTTGTTCACTGTTTGTCATACTGATACATTTTCTGACAAATACCTATTAACCATTCAAACTTACATGAAATTATTTCAGTAAAATTCTGAAGGAAAAATGATCACATTAAAAAAATTGGCTAGTATTATTGTTATGTGTGTTAGTATAAATGATGTTTCATAAATGTTTTTATAATCACATTATTCAATGCCAGAGCTTCGAAATAAACTCTAGCATGCTTTTTGAGACATTATCAAGGCATTTAATTTCTTCAGCAGGCTAGGATTTAGGTCTTGGATTATTAACATGATCTCCATTTATCATTACTGTACAGGTATGTGTGATACATTTAACATGTCAGGGTTCACACACAAAGCAGGGTAGCATATTCCAGTATTACTTTTCTAGCCATTTTTCATCAGTTCCTTAAGAGCAGTGGGCTGTGTGCCTTTATTGTAATCTCTGAGACACCTGCAAGGAGTTTTCAGAAACCATCTCTTAGGGACTGGAAATGTTACAACAGAAACATACGTTTATGATGAAGAATTCTTTTCAGCTTTGGGGCAAACTCCAGAAACCACCACGAGGCAGTCCTTCTCTGGAAGCATATATCAATATGTTAATATCCTTTAATTTTTCTTCTATTGGTTATTTTTCCTGAATGTTATTCATTAAACAAACATTGCCAAAGGCCTATGATTTGCGAGGCAGTATTTTAGGAACAAAGAAGGAAGAGAACACACTTTCTGCTCTCATGGTATTTATATTTTTTAGGAATGCTACAATTATTTCTTTTCCAGTTTGACATTTAAGTATTGTCAACACTAGTTTTAGAGAGGAAAGTTTGAGTATTTATAGAGTCAAATATATAAAATATTTAAAATTGTTTTTAGATAAAACTTTTTGTCGTTTTTATCAAAATAAAAATTAATTTCTTCACCATGAATTATATTTATTTAAATATATATTTTTAGTTTTTTATATATTTGTGTTTTCTTTTAAAATATTTAATTAATTTAAAATGTACTGGTATAAGACAGACCTAAATTTTTAAAATTGTTAATCAACATATACTTTTTTCTACACTTTCATTTATTTCAATTTTTTTTTATTTTAGCAATTTTTAGTGATATAATGAATTCCTGTATACATTCTCTTTGTACACATTCAAGGTTCACAAATAAAGCCAAAATCTATGGTGACTACCATTCCTGGTTCCATTGCTTGTTGTTAGTTCACTTTGTAAATTTTCAGATATTTTCTTCATGTACTTTCTGTATATATGTATATAATCATACATAGTGTGGCTTTGTGTTCATCTATTTGTATATAATTGATATCAGCTGTGCAATTTGTATAACTTTCTCTGAAATAGCTTTCTTTACTCAATAATTTGTTCTATTGTTCCATATAAGCATAAATAGATTTGGATAATCATTTTAACTGTTTCCAAGTATTCCACAGTATAATGTACCTTTTTTTTTTAGTTTCATTAAGGTATAATTGACAAATAACATTACAATGTATTTAAAGTGTACAACATGATGTTTTGATATACATGTACATTGTGAAAGGTTTAATTAACACATTCATTACCTCACATATTTAAATTTACTTTCTAGTGAGAACACAAATTCTACTCTCAACAAACTTCAATTATACAATACTGTGTTATCAACTGTAGACACCATGTAATAATTAGATCTTCAGACCTTATTCATCTTATAATTGAAGGTTTGTACCCTTTTACCAAAGTCAAACTCTCCCTATTTCTACGAGTTTAAACTTTTCTTTTTTTTTAGATTCCCCTTGCTAGTGATTCCATGCAGTACTTGTCTTCTCTGGCTTATTTTACTTAGCATATTGCCCTCCAGGTTTATTCATGTTATAGCAAGTGATAGAATTTCCTTTTTTTTAAGGGTTGAATATTATTCAATTTTATATATATAAATATATATATTCATATATATATGAATGTCAAGAATATCAAGGAATGAAAGCATAGAGAAAGTATTTATATATATATAATTAAACAAATGACACTTAATCAAAGAAGGTATTCAAATGGCCAATAGGTACATGAAAAGGTACTCAGCATCACTAATCATCAGAGAAAGGCAAATCAAAACCATAATAAGATTTCACGCCATATCTGTTAGAATGGCTATCATCAAAAAGATAAGAGATAACAGATGCTGGTGAGGAGATGGGCAAAAGAGAACCCTGTACACTGTTGGTGGGAATTAAATTTGTATAGCTACTATGAAAAACAGTATGAAATTTCTTCAATAAATTAAAAATAGAACTACTGCATGATCCGACAATTCCACTTGTGGATATATATACAAAGAGATATCTGTACCCCCATGTTCACGGCCGCATTATTCACAAATAGTGACGACATAGAAACAACCTAAGTTTCCATCAGTGGATGAATGGATAAAGAAAATATGAGATTCACAAACACACACACACACACACACACACACACACACACACAATGGAATAGTATTCAGCTATAAAGACAAAAATATCCTGCCTTTTGTGACAACATGGATGGACTTTGAGGGCATTATGCAAAGTGAAATAAATCAGACAAAGAAAGACAAATATTGTAATATCTCACTTATATGTGGAATAAAAAGAAAAAAATTCATAGAAACAGGGATCAGATTTGTGATTACCAGAAGCAGGAGGTGTGTGTGCAGGTCAGGGGGGAGAATTGGGTAAAGATGGTCAAAAAATACAAACTTCCAGTTATAAGATAAATAATTTCTGAGGATGTAATGTACAGCAGGATGACTACAGTTAATGACACTACACTGTATATTTGAAAGTTGTTAAGAGACTAGATCTTAAAAGCTCTCACTACAAGGAAAAAAAATGTAACTATGTGTGCTTTGTAAAAAGCATTGGTGAAAGGGTACCAACTATGTAGGGTAACAGGTATTAACTAAATTTATTGTGGTGATCATTTGATAATATATAGATATATCAAATCATCATGCTATACACCATAAACTTATACACTTCCATATGTCAATTACATCTCAATGAACCTGAAAACATAAAGAAAGAGATATAACTAAAAAAATCTTTTAGGATAAAGCTAGAGTAAAATCATTTTAGAGTAAAAGTAAATTTTCATGATAAAGTCATCAATTTAAGTGATGATAAGCTTTCAAAATAAACATAACATAATTATTATAAAAATAAAATTTTGAAATTACAAGTATCTGGGGCTGAAACATCACAAAAGTGACAGGGAAGTGGCTTCCAAAACGAGAGAAATTAGTGCTTTTTTTTTAGATATTATTGTGATTTTTATTTAATTATTTAATTTGATATTCTAATTAGAATAAGAGAGTGTGAATTATGCTTTATAAACATTGTATTATTACTATGTCATTGTGATATAGCTTGACCTTGATTGTATACAGAGATAAAATAGCATTGGAATTAAGGCACTAACTACATATGCAAACCAAGTACAATACCCTGACCCAGTCCTGAGTAAAAATCTATTTTGGTTAGATGATGGTTGATATTGTTGCATGTAGGTCAGTCATTGCTTTGAGGACAAGCTTGGAATAGCTTCATTCATTCATTCATGAATCAATATAATAAATCATATCAGATACAGAAAAATCAACTTATAAGTGATAAATGGCTCTAAGCTTTGAAATATGTCTATAAAAAATTTTCAAATCCAGATAATTGTCATATAGCAGAGGTCTAGGTTTGAATATTATACATGTTAACCCTAGACTTCAGAAATGTCCAGAGAGTACAAGCCCACCATTGCTACATGCAGAACAGAGCAACCTTAGGGGAAAGAGACAGGACAGAAAGATTGACGGTGCACAATTAACTGTTAGAAGTGTGGCAAATTAAAAGCACAGAATAGTGTTCTCCAAATGGTGTTCCTTAACCTGTAGAGTTGGTGCTTCAGTCATAGGTGGAAAAACAGCAAGAAAAATATGTAATCACACACACACACACACACACAAGAAAGAGTTAAACGCATTGAATATAAAACTATGAAACATTAAATATAAAGTCATCAACTGCAGCTTTTAATATCCTTTGTAGTCAGGCATAACAAACCTGAAGTAGATATTGGCAGGAGCACGATCAATCACATACAGTGGTTTCATGGGCAAGGATATTGGGAATTGGTGGCTTCGATGTAACACATCATGACATTATATAATAGTCATCTCAACCCACAAATCAGAGAACATTACAAACAGTAATATCTTGGTGGGATACTCAGTAAAGCTATTATTTTTTGCATCGGGAGGAATAGAAACACACACATACATACACAAGAAGCAGAGCAAGAAAGGTACAAAATGATAGGCAGCATAATAGAGCCAAAAGAACCAATTTGAGGAGCACACAGGAACACCCCTAGACACTCAAATATGAAATTGAAGACATTCGAGGAGGATCAGTAAGTAGTGCTGAAGTAACAGTGTTTCACAGCTATGGGAGACTATTTTGTTTTGTTTTTGGTGATATATGTGAGACCTTTCTTTTCTTTCTTTTTTTTATTGAAGTATAGGTGATATACAACATTATATGTTACCAGTGTACAATATAGTGATTCACAGTTTTTAAAGGTTACACACCATTTATAGTTATTATAAAATATTGGATATATTCCCCATCTTATACAATATATACTTGTAGCTTATTTTATACATAATAGTTTGTACCTCTTAATCCCCTATACATATATTACCCCTCTCCCAGTCCCTCTCCCCACTGGTAACCACTAGTTTGTTCTGTATATCTGTAAGTCTGCTTTTTTTGTTATATTCACTAGTTTGTTGTATTTTTTATCTTCCACATATTAGTGGTATCACACAGCATTTGTTTTTGTCTGACTTATTTCACTTAACATAATACCCTCCAATTCCATCCATGTTGCTGCAGATGGCAAAATTTCAATCTTTTTTATGGCTGAGTAGTATTCCATTGTGTATATGTGTGTGTGTGTGTGTGTGTGTGTATGTGTATTTAACATTT
The DNA here is from genome assembly GCF_964341445.2 of Mesoplodon mirus. NCBI lineage: Eukaryota > Metazoa > Chordata > Mammalia > Artiodactyla > Ziphiidae > Mesoplodon > Mesoplodon mirus. The sequence continues at coordinate 188,333,028 of NC_138978.1, forward strand.
TCTTTTCAAATGTGTTTTGTGCCTTAAAAAATGAAACATATTGGCAGTCAGCATTTTATATTGACATGGTACTAGGCAAAATCCTGGCTCAAGGACTCAACTGGTTTTAGAAGCATATCTATGTGGTAGAGACATATTCACTGGGCTCTTACAGCTTATTATTATTAAAGCTTAAACTTATTTTTTCCAATGTTACACTGTACTTCTGAAATTCTACACTATAATAGTCAGTATCCCTGTTATTTTGAAATGTGTTTGAAAGTAGAGAAGTTGTGTATCTTTTTCTAAACGTATGCCCAGTGCATGTCATATAGTAGGAACCTCATAAATATATGATGAGAATTTTATAATGAATACAGTGCTTGCCAAATGACACAAATTCCTTGAAAATCTCATTTTTCCTTTTAAATTGGTCTTCTGGTTTATCCATAATTCAGTTTGGCTCTAAGTCAATTTTGCTGAGTCTGATCAGTCCAAAGCTCTAACAAGATCAATTGTGTGAACACATGAGGTTAACTACAGACTCCAGACAATTCTCAAAGAAAAGGGTCTTTTCTTCTAATTTCCAACTTCTCTTTCCATGGTAACACACTGCTTTCCCTAAAATTTTTCTTTCAAGGAGTTTCCAGCTTTTAAAATCCAATTTTAATAAGGGATAATTAGGTGTTTGACAAGTATTGAAAAGTTTTTTATAAGCTATTTCTACTAGCAGCTCCTGGATTGATCAGTCACCTTGATGAGTAAATCAATTTATTTGATCAGTCTATATAGTAAAAGATTTAATCTATCTTTACAGGAAAAAATAAGAAGATAGAAAATTAAAGTGATACTAGAACTTATCAATGAAGTTGGTCACATACACAAAATGGGTGAAAATTCTATCCTGATTTTGCTTCCCATAAAAGAGGTTCAGTGAGCAATTTACTTAACACACATTTAGTAACAGGTTAATAACTAGTAAATTCTACCAGAATAGTTAAACTTATTTGCATATATAGACATCATCAATAATTGAATGTCTTTAGATTTTTAAAATAAGTTGAACAGGACTCATCTGAATAAACAGAGTTGACATTATATGCATTCAACAGGATTTGTACACTTACTAATAGAAAACTCTCATTAGCAGTTCCATTAAGAAACAAAGAAACTAAAAACAATTTTGAAAAGTTTGGTTCAAAGACCTTAAGAGAGAAAAGGAAAACTTGATTGGGAGGAAAAATCATCTCATATCAGGTTCAGGAAATACTACTTCAAAGATTGTTTTCTGGACCAATTTAGAAAATGTGTTATACACATGAATTTATATGGCATAGTAAACAGAATTGGATATATGAGGTATTTGGTACCAATGATGAATATATGGCATGTTAAATTTTTGAAAAAGAGAGTGCCAAATAATATTACACTCTACCAAGTATCAATAATTTTTGATTGATATTATGAACTCCCTAGAAAACCTCTTTATTTTTAATATTTACCTGAATATCTCTGTATAACATTTTTAGATCCCATACATTCTATTTACAGTTCTCTATGTGTAGCTCCATCCTTTTTTTGCTTCATTTGAAATAATTTTCTGCTTGGAAAAATAGGCTGCAGAAAGTAGAAAGAAAAAAAAGCACTGTCTTCTGTGGTACAATGGCTATTTTATAAGAGCTATAACTCAAAAAGGAATAAAAACAATTTTAAAGGGTTGATGTTTCAGGACTTTTTCTCGGGAAATAATCAGGTAAATACCTGAAAGATGTAGATAAATCTGATTAAAATATATGTTAGGAGCCAAAGCCAAAGGAGCCAAAATACATATATGTTAATGTATTGATACATTAAATAAACGTATCAATAAGTACCTGTTAGATATTTGGTTTTAAATACCATTGAGAAAAATCTGATTCAACCTTTTCACTTATTACTGACAAAGTTGAGTGAAATAAGTATGATATATATTTATTTGTATATATATTAAACAAACGTTAAATAATTTAAAAGTTATTGTGTGCCAGTACTGCTCTAAACATTTTACAAATATTAGCTCACTTAACCTTCATAGATGACTTTATAATCTTCATGAGGTAGGTACAATTACTAACCTTATTTAATAGATAAGAATATTGTGGTAGAAAAATGTAAAATAACTTATTTTAGGTCCTACTGCTAGAAAGTGGCAAGGCTTTTTATGCAAACCCAGGCTACCTGTCTCAAAGTCTATATTGTACCAACTTGCCAGAGGCCCTGAGGAAAATATTAGAACCAAGAAGGATGAATTGAAATATAATAGATTATTTCATTCTATTCACCTAATTCCTTTACATTTCTGTATTTTACAGATATTTGACTTCATTAAGCCCCATGCATCCCTCTCCTTCATCCTGCCCTGGTGTATACTAACAGGCTTTTTTTTTTTTTTAATTTACCATATGATCCAGCTATCCCACTTCTCAGTATTTATTCAAAGAATAGGATAAACACTAATTCTAAAACATTTATGTACCCCTATGTTCACTGCAGCGTTATTTATAATTAGTTGGGTTTTATAGGGTAGTCAGGACCATTGCCTCCTTTCATTCCCCAGTAAGTAACTTCCTGGGAAATCAATTTCCAGCTGGCATTTATGTAAGAAGACAAGTTACTTCCTATGTGGATTGTCATAGTGAAGAGACTGGAACTGAATAAATTTTAGTAACAATATACTCTGGGATTTTTAGTTTTCATTTACTTTTTACAACCAAGAGACATAACCAGAACTGCAGACTGCTTCATATTATTCAGAAATGAAATCCAATCCTAAACATTTCTGGAGAGAAAAGAAATAGATCCTTCTTTAAGGGAGCTGATCCAGATATTAAATACACATCTGCAAAAATACCAGAGAGTTTGCTGTGTACATTTACCAGTCTACAATACATTGTCACTAAGGAGGAGTCTGAAAGCAGACTCATGTTTAAAAAGTGAAGATAAGGTCATCCATAGGCCTATTTTGGAAAACAGCAGGCCTGAATAGTTTTTTCATCATTCACAGATGTATAAACAGGAAAAATGAAAAAACAAAATCAGAATGAGCATTACGGTATGAACCTAAAACAAAGCAAAGTGTAACTTTCACTCTGTCGATGCACAATTGCTGTAGTTTGAAATAGATTTAATATTGAACACAGAATAAATATTAGAAAGCATCTGCTTTTCACATTAGGAAATTTGAGAGGATGGGCTATATGAAACAAGGGAGAAAAAAGGTAATAAGAACATAGCTGAATTTAATGGGGAGCTGAGACTCAAGGGAAAAAAAAAACAAAGTAAGGGCATATTATATAAAAGTGAAAAATACATTTAGAGTAAATATTAGTATTATTAGAAGTTTAGATCAGAAACAACACTATAGAAAAAAATTGTGATGTAAAAGACATAATTAACACCCAGAATTTAGAGAAAAAAATCCAAAAAAAAAAAGAACGAGTGAGGTGACAGAAACATGTAAAAAAGAACCAGTGAGATGACAGAAATGTGTCAGAAATAGAGATGCAGCAAATCATTATTTATATTATTGATTAAAAAGAAAGACCAAGGATTGGTTCAAGATGGCATAGTAGAAGGATGTGTTCTCACTCCCTCTTGCAAGAGCACCGGAATCACAACTAACTGCTGAACAATCATCAACAGGACGGCACTGGAACTCACCAAAAAAGATACCCCACATCCAAAGACAAAGGAGAAGCCACAATGAGACAGTAGGAGGGGTGCAATCACGATAAAATCAACTGCTGGGTGGGTGACTCACAAACTGGAGAAAACTTATACCACAGAAGTCCACCCACTGGAGTGAAGGTTCTGAGCCCCACGTCAGTCTTCCCAAAGTGGGGGTCTGGCAACAGGAGGAGGAATTCCTAGAGAATCAGACTTTGAAGCCTGGTGGGGTTTGATTACAGGACTGGGGGAAACAGAGACTCCACTCTTGGAGGGCACACACAAAGTAGTGGGCACACTGGTACCCAGGGGAAGGAGCAGTGACCCCACAGGAGACTGAACCAGACCTACCTGCTAGTGTTGGAGGGTTTCCTGCAGAGGCAGGAAATGGCTGTGGCTCACCATGGGGACAAGGACACTGGCAGGAGAAGTTCTGGGAAGTACTCCTTGGCATGAGCCCTCCAAGAGTCCACCATTAGCCCCACTAAAGAGCCTGGATAGGCTCCAGTGTTGGGTCGCCACCTCAAGCCAAACAACCAACAGGGAGGGAACCCAGTCCCACCCATCAGCAGACAAGCAGATTAAAGTTTTACTGAGCTCTGCCCACCAGAGCAAGAGCCAGCTCTACCCACCACCAGTCCCTCCCATCAGGAAACTTGCACAAGCCTGTTAGATAGCCTCATCCACCAGAGGGCAGGCAGCAGAAGAAAGAAGAACTAAAATTCTGCAGCCTGTGGAACAAAACCCACATTCATAGAGAGATAGAAAAGATGAAAAGGCAAAGGGCTATGTACCAGATGAAGGAAGAAGAAAAAAACCCAGAAAAACAACTAAGTGAAAAGGAGATAGGCAACCTTCCAGAAAAAGAATTCAGAATAATGATAGTGAAGATGTTCTAGGACCTCAGAAAAAGAATGGAGGCAAAGATCGAAAAGATGCAAGAAATGTTTAACAAAGACCTAGAAAAATTTAAAAACAGAGATGAACAATAAGATAACTGAAATGAAAAATACACTAGAAGGAATCAATAGCAGAATAACTGAGGCAGAAGAACGGATAAGTGAAGAAGACAAAAAGGTGGAATTCACTGCTGCGGAACAGAATAAAGAAAAAAAGAATGAAAAAAAATTAAAACAGCCTAAGAGACCTCTGGGACAACATTAAATGCAACAACATTCGCATTAAAGGAGTCCCAGAAGGAGAAGAGAGAGAGAAAGAACCCGAGAAAATATTTGAAGAGATTATAGTCAAAAACTTCCCTAACATGGGAAAGGAAATAGCCACCCAAATCCAGGAAGCGCAGAGAGTCCCATACAGGATACACTCAAGGAGAAACATGCCGAAACACACAGTAATCAAATTGGTAAAAATTAAAGACAAAGAAAAATTATTGAAAGCAGCAAGGGAAAAACAGCAAATAACATACAAGGGAACTCCCATAAGGTTAACAGCTGATTTCTCAGCAGAAACTCTACAAGCCAGAAGGGAGTGGCAGGACATATTTAAAGTGATGAAAGGGATGAACCTACAACCAAGATTACTCTACCCAGCAAGGATCTCATTCAGATTCGATGGAGAAATCAAAAGCTTTACAGACAAGCAAAAGCTAAGAGAATTCAGCACCACCAAACCAGCTCTACAACAAATGCTAAAGGAACTTCTCTAAATGGGAAACACAAGGGAAGAAAAAGACCTAACAAAACAAACCAAAAACAATTAAGAAAATCATAATAGTAACATACATATCGATAATTACCTTAAACGTGAATGGATTAAATGCTCCAACCAAAACACGGGGCTGCTGAATGGATACAAAAACAAGACCCATCTATGTGCTGTCTACAAGAGACCCACTTCAGACCTAGGGACACATACAGACTGAAACTGGGGGTATGGAAAAAGATATTCCATGCAAATGGAAATCAAAAGAAAGCTGGAGCAGCAATACTCATATCAGATAAAATAGACTTTAAAATAAAGAATGTTACAAGAAACAAGGAAGGACACTACATAATGATCAAGGGATCAAACCAATAAGATATAATAATTATAAATATATAAAGTCAAACACTTTTTCTGCATTTATTAAGATGCTCATATGATTTTTGTATTTCATTCTATCAATATGATGTATCACATTTATTGATTTATATATGTTGAACAAATTGGCTTTTTTACCTGGGTTTGGGCACAAAACAGATCCCTAGGCTGAAAAGGTTCATTCTTTGAGGACCAAATGAAGCAGAACTGTTCTCTAAGTTCCCTGGCCAAGCGGGGCCACTGGTTTAGTTCTGCATATGGGCAGAGCCACTGGCTGGGCTTTCTGCTGGAGTGCTGTGGGGTCACACAACTCCCCTGATGTCACAGCTCTAGCCACGTTTTCTGGTTACACAGGGCTGAGGGCTGACTTCAGCAGTGGGTGGGGATATAAATTAACTTCCTTTCCTGGGTGAAGAGCAGAAGAGTCTCCAAGGCCAGCAAGCCTTGTTGTTTGGGGCCCTGAAGAACTGTGCATCAAGTTCCCTGGCCAGATGGGGACACCATCTTGGCTCTGCAGATGTGCAAAGTCACTGGCTGGGATTTCTACTTGAGTGCTGCTGTAGGTAGAAACTCAGTCTGACGAGATCTGAACGCCAGTTGTTCAGATGTATGTCCCACCCTCTTTCTCCATCACAATTTGATCTCCAGTATTCAAGCCCCACAAAATTCTCCCCATGATCCCTGTGAGGCAAGACCTGAGTGGGCCCCCTGGGAAGTGCACCACAATGTTGGGGGAGCTGGATGTCTACCTGGAGCTCTTTTCTTCCCACTAGAGAAAGAATAGGCCTAGATGGACCCTCTTGGTGTGGCTCTGTGCCAACCTGGCAGTGAGGCAGTGTGGCTAGAGGGTGGCCACTCCTCTTACCCTGCTAATACAGTCTTTCTCAGTCTCTTTGGTCAAGGAGTTGCTTCAACCTCACCTCCATATTCTAGAATTTCCACATGGTGTCTCCTCTATAGACAGTTGCTAATTGGTCTTCTTGTGAGGGAGACTCAAGTCAGGATCGACCTATGTTGCCATCTTGATGATATCACCCTTTAAAAGATAATGTACTCTAAAAATTTATTTTTACTCTAAAGGTATTTTAGTCCAGGCAATAAATAACTGCCCACAGCGGAATAAGTGGAAATAATACTGGTTCTCAAATAATAAGATGAGGCTTCCAGTTCTTAGTCTACCATTTATGAACTGGGACACCTTGGGAAAGCCATTTAATTCTCCAGTTGTTTTCATGTGTAAGGGAGGGGTGATATTTGCTGGCCTTTCCACAGCCTACTATTGTTCTGCTGACGATGACAATAATGGACACCAAAGGAGTCCAAGAGAATAGAAAGACTATTCAGTTTTGTAATGATTATATTTACCAAAAAAAACATCTGCTCAACCTTGCTTTCACACGTTTCATATAATGCTAAAATAATATATTGAATAATTGGGGATAGTAGGACAGGAGAATAGAAGAATGTAATCTATTTTATTAACATGGAACAGATACATCTTTATGGCCATGTAAAGAATAAGAATAAATTTGGTCACTGGGGGTCTATCTTTTCATGTATAAATTTTACCTCTTTTCCCAAGAGTCTCTTTGCTCTAGCCTTTGCTGACTTCTGAATAAATATGCAAATGAAGAACAATGAATAGTTAACATTTATAAATAAGCATATATCCATTACTATATTCATGAATGAATAAGCATTTTTGTCTATGTAGAAAACATATAAGACGGTGCTCTGTTTACTCTAAAGCAGCATTCTAAACCTAGCAATTTTTTAAATCTATACTTTTTTCCATTTGTCCTTTAATATATTTATTCAATAATTTAAAAAGAAATATTGAGTGTCTATAAATTTTCAGGCTGTGAGATATGAAAGATACTGCCAACATTTTCTTCACTTTCTAACTGGGCAAATTTAGCATATGAGACTATCAGAACCAATCCCCATAGAAAACACTAATTACGGCTATGGACTTGTGACAGCGGAGGGCCCCAAACAACAGAGAAATGTAATTTTAAAAAAAAAACGTTAAGGAAAATTATGATAGCGTCTAAAAGTTCACATTGAACAAATAGACTTTTTTTTTAGACAGACGAATGCAATGTAATGTACTTGTATCGTTCAAAAATGGATTGACTAAAAAAGCAGAGCTGTTAAGGGATCTGGAATCAGGATCAGCCTGGACCCAATGCTTGCTTCTGTCACATCATGGCTGTGCCACTTTGGGGACAGAAGAGGAGAAGACAGACACATGAAGAGGAGGAGGTCCTGTGGCCATGGAGACGGAGATTGGGGTGATGCAGCCACAAGCCAAGAACATCTGGATCCACCAGAAGCTGCAAGTGGCACGGAGGGATCCTCCCCTAGAGCCGTCAGAGGGAGCACAGCCCTGCCAACACCTTGATCTCAGACTTCTGGGCTCCAAAACGTCCGTTGTGTTAAGCTGCCCAGTTTATGTTAATTTCCTGAGCCGCCCCAGGAAACCAATATGGTGTGAAAATGGTAGGAGTGATAGGATAGCAGTTACATTGCCTCAAAGTACCTTCTCACGGGGGGAACATAACTTGACGGTGGAGATGCCCAGCCGGTACCACTTTGACCGAGGGACCAAAGTTAACCTCGCCCGTAATGCCACCTTACCCAAGGGGGGTCCTCCTGCCCGGTGTTGCTGGAGCCAACAGAATGAGACCGAGTTCAGTTCAGAAGCCAAGAAAAGCTTTATTCTTTTACCAAAGGATGGAGAGGACTGAACCCACGCTCTAGAGCAAAGGTTTCCCCTTGATCCGACCCAGGCCGCGGGCGGGGCTGCTTCCTAGAGATCTCGGCGCGCGGAGGGGCGGGGGCGGGGCTTCTGCGCGGCACGCAGAGCGGAGCACCCAGGCGCCTGCGCAGCCCTCTTGCGCAAGGAACTCTGGTCCGAAGGGCCGGGCCCCTGGCCTCTGCGTGCCACGCCGTGTGAGCCAGCGACAGCGGAGCAAGCAGAAAGGAGGAAAAAAAGGTTAGACTTGACTCTTATTACCCAGAATCTAGTTTTATTTCCTGGGACTTGTTAATGGGCTTTGCTGGTGACAGTGACAGACTCATGTATGGCACTGCCTCCCGGTGGGCTGGGACAGGACGGGATAGGCGCCCGTCTGGGGCCGGAACCAGACTGCACCCAGAACTGCTTCCTCTGGGGAGTCGGTGGGAACCCGAGTCCTCATCCTTATCTTCGTCTTGTGCAGAGGCTCACGCCAAACTCAGACGTCTGGGGCCGAGGTCAGGCCCAGGCCAGACGCCCAAAGTTTACTGTCAGTAACAGAGGTGCAGAGAGGAGTGGCCTTGAAGCTTGTGGCGCAGGGGCTGCCTTGCGTGTGCTCCGACCGAGTGCTTCCTAACTACCTTGCCAGTGTGCCACAAGTGACGAAAACAGACCCAGAGCACGACCGCCAGTTTCCAGGCTCACACAGCCAGTAGGAGGCAGAGCTGCGTGTCTCACCAAGTCGGGATTTTGCCCTAAAACCTGTGCTCCTTGGCCTAAAACCTGCCCTGGGCCCTTTGGAAGGAGGAATTCTCAAAGAGCTTTTCCTTCTTGAAGCTGCATTAGGGCTGTTAGGATAAGAAGGTATTATGTGCAGCTGGGAGTGAATCCGCTAGAGATTTCAGAAACTGGAGATGGGGCTGCAGGGGAGAATCCGATGGTTAGATGATATAAGAAAAAATAATAGTAAATTTAATCACTAGAGCAATAATGAAAAGGGCTTTCTTTCCAATTGTAGGATGCTTACTTGATGCCGGGAACTCTGCCATGTAGTTTTGACACATTATCTTTGTGTTTTTAATACTTCAGTCACTTTCAGCATTTAAGCTACATCCAACTCCCACCAGAAGTAATGTTTCCCCTGCGAGTGAGAAGAACACTCCAGGTCATGTGCAGCTGCTCTGTTCATATTAATAATGTCCATGAGATGCCAGCTTAGGTGTGCTAGGAATATATATACACATACACATAAATAAGACAGACTTTATAGATATGTACATATAGTCATATATACAGTCATAAATATAGTCATATATATACAATCATATATATGACATATATATAGTTACATATATACAGTCACATAAACAGACATATATAGTCTTATATATACAGTCATAGATGTATGACAGACTTTTATATATATATAGTGTGTCTATATATACATGTATCTATTTATATATTCATATATATATATAGACTTCCTGCCTCTGAGCCATGGGCCATGTGGAGGAGGGGACGTTGCCATGGGAAGGGGAGGATGGTAGTGATCACATTGGCTTTGCTTTGGGCTCACTGTGCAAAAGGCATGGAGCTAAGCCTTTTGCACACATTTTCTTATTTAATGTCCCCCTGCCCTAAAACTTAGGAGACAGAACTCTCACTCCTGCACTAGGCTGGAAGCTCCTGGGCACAGAGGCATTTCCTGGACAATTCACTGCTGTGCCTAGAACAGAACCCGGCATGTCACGGGCGCCCAGCACATGTCTGGAGGAATGAATTACACTGAATTAAGTATTTGTCGAATCAAGACATGTTTCCACCCCCAAGTATGCACGGCCAGGAAGTGGAGGAAAGTGAGCTAGGCCTCTGGATCTGCTCAGGCTCCCTGTGGAGCCTGCTCCCCTCTTGCCCACGTGGGGCAGGTGGGAGGGCAGCCAGGCAGGGACGGGGATAGAGCCCCTCCCTCATGGCTGGGGTGGTGGTGCAGTGGGTGCGGACACATAGGGTTATGAGGGTTTACCTTTCAGCCACTGGCTTAGAATTCCCAGGACGTGCAGAGACCTGGGCCTGGAGGAAGCGTGCGTGTCAGGAGAGGACCTTTGGCTTGGGAGGGGTCATTCTTTTGCAGAGTCTAGTCCTCGTGGAGCTGCATGCACGGTGAGCCTCCCAGGCCCACAGATGAGTCAGAATACGTTTCTTCCTTTAAGGGGCTTATTCATTGTAGGCGGTGGACACCACACTGGACTATGTTTAGTTTAAAAATTTTCTAGATTATAAAAAGAAATTAGTGTAGTAAAAAGTTTCCAACAGAACAAAAGGGAAATGTTTGCTGAAAAGTAAGTTTTGTTGTTCTCCCGGACCACCTTCCCTCTCCTGGGGGTGCTGTTACCTGGTAATGCTTTCCTTCCAGAAAGTCTGTGCAAATGTGTGGTATAGACCCTTTATACCCTTTATATCTTTGTACTTTACACACTCTTGTGCACCTTATCTTTTTTCTTTCCTTAAAATAATAGCACGTATAGCCCTCTGGCATCATTTTTCATGGCGACATACTACTCCAGTGTGCGCGTATACCATGATATATTGAACATTTAACCTTGGTGCTGTTCTATTTCCTTTGCTAACACAAATTATGCTGCAAAGAGCCTACCTGAATACTCATCTTTCCGAACATGCAGAAGAACATACGTACTTACATTCTATCGTATATCCATATATAATAGAGAAGTGGAGGGTCTTCCCTCGTGGTGCAGTGGTTAAGAGTCCGCCTGCCAATGCGGGGGACACGGGTTCAAGCCCTGGTCAGGGAAGATCCCACATGCCGCAGAGCGACAAAGCCCGTGCACCACAACTACTGAGCCTGCGCTCTAGAGCCTGCGAGCCACAACTACTGAGCCTGTGTGCCACAACTACTGAAGCCCGCACGCCTAGAGCCCATGCTCCACAACAAGAGAAGCCACCGCAGTGAGAAGCCCTCACGCTGCAACGAAGAGTAGCCCCTGCTCTCCACAACTAGAGAAAGCCCACGCGCAGCAACGAAGACCCAACACAGCCAAAAAAATAAAAACAAATAAATAAATAAATTTATTTAAAATATATATATAGAGAAGTAGAATTCCTAGAATAAAGGGTATGATTTTTGAAATCTACTGTAGTTATTGCCAAATTACCCTCCTAAAATATTGTATCAATGTTTATTATCACAAATCTGATGATTCTTTTCCCATATTTATAAACACTGTGTTATCATACTTTTTATTTATTTATTTATCTATTTACTTATTTGGCGGTGCAGGGTCTTAGTTGCAGCACGCAGGATCTTTGTTGCCACACGCAGGATCTTTGTTGCCACACGCGGGATCTTTAGTTGTGGCATGCGGGATCTAATTCCCTGGCCGGGGATTGAGCCTGGGCCTCCTGCATTGGGAGCACAGAGTCTTGGCCACTGGGCCACCAGGGAAGTCCCTCAGACTTTTTGCTATCTGTAAATCTGATAGCTAAAAATGACATTTCCTTGTTTATATTGACATTCCTTTACTTACGTGGTTGAGCATTTTTTTTCACATATGTGTTTTATTTTTATATGTGAACTGCCTTTTCATAACCTTTGCTCTTTTTTTTCTATTGCCTTGTCTTCTTAACATTGATTTGTAAGAGGTTTATATATATTAAAGAGATTAATGCTTTGTCTGTCATACCAAAAAAAAAAAAACACTAATTACATATAACTCAATCGAAACTGTTTTCGTTATCTATCTAGATGGAAGTTTAAAGAAAAGTACTTATAGAACCTAACAAATACATAAATTTTTATGAATAAATTTATTAATATATATATAAGTGAATGAATACATGAAGGAAAAAAAATGAAAAGGCTCTGTGTAATATCTTTCTTCTTGAGATAAGAATTTTTTAAAAATTTAAGGCAGTAAATGATACACTTAATCTTAAGTACTAAAGTATTTTATATGCACATTTCTCTTAACAAAACGTGTGCCTAAATTCTGGTTAGTAACTGGCAAATTGACTCAGGGATTTAGACATAGTGATGATGAAATAGTCAAATCAATACATCTATCTTGGTATAGCCATAATCAGTGAGAGTATTTAGTTATTTTTATAAGCAATACATCTAAAACACCATTATACTTATTATTTCCAAAATATGGGTCTTTGAACATATACTCAACATCCATGTATTTTGCTTGATGGCATTAGCTGTAATAGTCATCTATCATGCAGAGAAATAGCACTGGTGTTGTGTGTAAAACAAAATATGGAGCAGCTGCTTTGACAGATCTCTTGTCAAATACGGCAGTCCATGTATAGAAGAGCTAAATTCCAACAGAAAGCACAGGCCAAAAATATAAGCTTAAAATATAGAATTACATTAGATACAAGAGGGAATCTTTAGCTGGGAATGCCAACTCTACAACTCCACAACTTCTGTTAGTAAATATACACGGGCACAATATTTTTACTTGTTTCCTTTGAGAATATTACTTATTTGAAACCTTGGAGGCTGTTTTATATATATATATATATATATATATATAACACTGTACTACATAATTTGTAAATTGCTATTTGAACTGGTCTTCTATATTTAAATATTCTCTTTCTCATTTCCAAATCTCAGTAAATATATACAAATTGGCAAATTCATTGTATCTGAGTTTGAAACTGCAGTAAATCCTTACTATTGTATAATTTACTAATATGTAATGTTAGGTGATTAAGCAAGTGTACTTTGGGATTCTCCTTAAACAATAAGTACTTGAAAAGAAAATTATCAGAGTTAGTTCCAAACTGCTACTGGAAGGAGCTCTTTTAATATATATATATATATATAAAATCATATAGTATATATATGATTATATATATGGAAAGGGTGTATATATGGAAGGCACTCTTTTACATTATATATTACGTTATTATATAATTAGATATTACAATTCAATTATATATAACATTACATTACATATGTATATTACATTATATATATAATATAATCCCCACTTACGGTTCAGATTTAATTTCTTGTATTTGTCTTTTAGTTATTATTGATACCTTGATTAGTTGCATAGACCTATGACAATTATGCTTTTTTTTTCCCGCAATTTGTAGGTTTATAAGATTTATAAGCTCTAGTGTGTAAAACAGACCTTTTTCTCTAACTGTTGGATCTTGGTCATGTTGTCAAGACTAAGAAGGATTTAAGATTTTGTTCTTGCAAGCTAACAAGTTAGTCTAGCTATCTTCCACGGTTGTGTGCTATATAAACGTATCTGGAAATCTAGTTTGGAATAAAAGCTATGGAGGCCTCTCCTCACACGATGTACAAAAATATTAGGCCCATGAAGAATTATCTTCCAACATACAGCCTTAGTCTTCTATATGCTAGAGTTTAATCCACTTATTTATTTAGGACATTTGGACTAGTTATTTGTATTAATCAGCTAAGGCTGCAGTGATATTAGCAACAATTATTTGAAACTCAGTGTCTTAAAATATCAATGTCTTAAAATAGCAAGAAGATGTACTTCTTGGTCCTGTGTCTACTGCTGCACTTTGGCTGATATAGGCTGCTTCAGGCTGTTGAGTCAGCTGAGCTTGCCCAGGTTTTTGTTAAATTCTGTGTATGCATCTGAGTCCCAGGCTGAAGTAGCAGCAATCACCAGGAGGATGTTTGTCTCATAACTGATGGCCAGAACCCAAACAGTAGCCAGATCCCTTGAGTGCACTTTGATGCTTTGCTTACATAATGTTCTCTCTCATTCTGTTATCCAAAGCAAGTCACGTGGCCAAGCCCAGAGTCTCTTGGGCATGAAAATATACTTTTCTCCGAAAAGGTGGAGAAGGTGAGAAGTTATTTGTTGAACAATACTCCAATCAATCCCAATGTTTTTAAAAGTGTTTTCTAAACATCAGTGACCATAATTTGACTTTTCATTTGCTGAGTATCCATGGCAAAAATAGAAATACTCAGACAAAGTTTGATCACACTCGCTGACAGCCTGATTTAAGGGCAGTCATGCTCACAGTAATATATTAAAAGACAATGCAGTAATATTTCAGTCTGTTTCTGTTCATAAAGAGATAATATGTTCACAAAGCCAGTACATAAAACATGTTTATAATTGCTCCACAGTATCTTGAAAAACATCACATACATTTTTTTACAATACAGAACTGGAGAAAAATAATAAAAGAATAGCCACTAAATTATGCATGATTTTCCAGTTTTAAAATATGTCTATTTTTTCACAGGATGCCCCAAGCAACAATGTAGATGGGAAAATTTACAATAGCCCTCATTTTCCAGTGAGGTTACTAAGGTTTCAGAGGTTAAGTTGTTTACCAGGACCAAACTGTGCAAACCTGGGGCTCAACTGCTTATCTTCAGAACCATACTGAGTAATTAACATTAAAATTTAGCACCATGTCACTAATTAAAACGTTTGTCTTATATTAAAACAATATATTTAACTTTAAGACACTTTGTTGATCCGGTTCCTTGGGTTTAGAATTAGTATTCCTTTTTAAAAATCTGTAATTCAGAATGCATCATCATTTTTTACTGATCTTAAGCTGATTTATTAGTGTTTTATATAAGTCAAATTACTTTCATATACATTTTATCTTAATTTACTTTTCATTGTCACTGTTCACTATATTTATTTTAATGTGGCATTAAATCTCTTTGTAAATTAAATCTAACAGAGAGGTGTTCACAAAGAGAGATTGTATAACAATCTGAACTTCAGAAAAGTCCTTGCAATTGGATTTTAAACTGTGATAACGTCAGTTACTTTTAGCTTAGCCTTGCCTTCAGTCTTCCGGAATCCATAACATCCTGCCATGCACGAGCATCTTAAACTTCAGCCCTGTTTTTGGTCATAGCACAAGACAAAACAGTAATTTATTCAGTGAAGCCTTGTGCAGCAGAGCTTTAAAATGTATGCAGGATTTGTGAAATACAGCATAAATGCATATACATTTATCTGTGTACGTATAATTCAAATTATATTACAGAATAGTTTTCTCTCAATGAAAGGTGGAAAACACTACATATTTCTTCAAGTGAACTTCAATTTTCTTCTAAATGTTCATTGTGATAAATTTATGCTTTAACCTGCCTCCTCTTTTTTTTTTTTTTTCTTTTTGATGTGTGTGGCAAGGGAGTCTATAGCTGTGGTCCAACCTTTAGTTTTCTATGCTTTACATTTAAAGTGCTTCATTAGGTTTGAAGATTTTCCACTAAGTTTTGTTAAACTCATTAAGCTGAGAGACTAAGTGCCACTTTACATACAGAGAACAAGAGATTCAGAGAAACTTCACTGCGAGACCAAAAAGCCTATTATTGTTACTGTCTGTGTAATAGCTTCAGATTTCTTTGATAGTGAAACAGAAATTAAAATCACAAATGCAGAGTCTACTAAATAATTTGTCAAAAAATTTTTTGATCGATTTGGCCAAGTACTTTTATATTTGGACCATTTCCACAGGTGAAAAAGTTGGAGCCTTTCTGCACATGCTTTTATACATATTTTTAAGGCATTTCATTGAGATATTTAAAAATAATTTTCAATCTTGTGTCTTTGTACATAATAGTTTTCCCAACCATCAAAAATTTTAGATACTGTAAGTACAGTCAATTTTGTAATCTTTGAGATAGTAGAAGTGAAAAAAATTTTTCTTACATCTTAGCTTATAGAAATGGCCCTTTTTGACATGTGTGACTTTGTTCAATGCATCTCTTTGAAGGATTGACTCGATCTTCATGAGCTAAAGTAATATATTATGTAATATAATTTTACAATGGAGAACACATGCTGGGATTATTTTTAAAAAGAGAAAAAAATTTGTTGGCCTCTTACTTTCTACAAATCAGCCTGTAAACTGCTAAATTAATGAGATAGCCTAACTCAAGTTTTATAGGAACACCTTGGTAGATAAGATAAAATCCTATAAACAGAATGTCTAATTCTCTGGAGGAACTCACAGAACAGCATAATCTTGCAGAATCACTTAACTAGAAGTTTCTTAAAGATTTAGAAAAATTTGGCATTGGAAATATTGAACCTACAAGCAAGAACCTATGATAATAAGGTACAGATTTTATAAACTGGAGTATGATAACAAGAAACCAGGAACTATCAGGACTGGTATTCACTTTTATCTATAACTCAGAAGGTCAATCCTGAGTTAGAATTCAACCAGTATTTGGCAATTAATAAATTAATGAAACAAATATGGAGAAACCTCAGATGTGTTGATATTTCTTGGTCTTTGTTCTATTTGACTTTACTTAATGCAGTAAAACATGTAAATTTATAAGAAATATATTTTCAGTCATTGAGACAGCAAGGGAAAATAAACTCTTCTACGAAAACCATCCATCTTTTATGCTATTTGTGACTGAAGTCAAAAGATTACTTGCTGAAATACAGGAAATCTCCTGTAAAAAAAATCTAGCAAGTTTTAAGAAAATATTAATCAAATATTCATTGAACATTTATTTTAACTTGAATTCTACAGTAAGTAATATGAAGGCACAAAATATTTATATGATAAGGTAGTTCCAATTCTTAGTAAATTTAAATTTTATTTGGGGAAAAGAAACATGCAGAAATACTTTTTCTTCTGTCATAGCCCCATTTTCCTGTACTCATTATGATACTTGTCTAAATTCTTCAAATAATTACAATTTACATATATTAATATATATTTATTTATATAAGTATAAAAATGTAAATTAAGGGGAGATATATATATATATATATATACACATATCCACATATAGGTGTATATATAGATATATATTTGATTCCACTTCTATTTATCCTAGCCCCTTTGAGTAGAGTCAGTCTTTCTTGGAAGCAGCAAGATGGAAATTAAGGCAGAAAGATCCCCAAATTTGTTAAACTAGGCTTATTACCAAAACCCTCCACATTAATGGAATGAGATCTACAGTCTGTCTCCCCAATCTGGATTACCTCCTATCCCACCAGCTAGAACAGCTACAGTAACCCAGGTGGCTTTAACTTCTATTATTATATATCTTCACTTTGTGATCTTATTCTTTGAGCACTATTCAGATATCTCCTAAATTCCTCTACAGACATTTCCCCAGCAAGATCGCCTCCACTTGCTTCATTCGTATGTTCTTTTTTAAAATTATATTTTGTTGATGTCAGAGAGGTACCTTGGACCTGGACGTCCAGGAGTGGTGCCTGCACAGTTTGGTCTCATTTGGACACTTTGTGCCATTTAGATGGATTCCAACTCATAGTTCACCTCATTCATCCACTGGAGCTATGTAAATACTGTGCATATTCTCCTTATCCTACCCATTTCTTCTAATATCTCCTCTGAATTCAGTGATGTTATGCTTCCTATTTTTGCTAGCTAAATCTAAAACATATTCCTGTGGATTATGATAAGTACTAACTCCATGCTTATTTCTAAAATTTGCATCTCCCTATAAAAAATAACCTAACTTTATCTTTTTCAGATCTTTTTATTTTAAACAGTGGTAGTTATCATTCCTCTGTGACTTAAATTTTGGGGAGGAAAAGTATACATGAGATACATGAGCTCAGAAAAAGACCAGATTAAATATTTTAATGATCTTATTGTGATAAAGTGACACGGTTGGTGTGCCTGGCTAATGTTGACCCAGAGGACCCATTTTCTTCTGAGCAAAAGAACCCTAGGTGTTTTTGTTCAATCCTGGATCGTCAGACTTTGGAGTGCCTCTGGGATTATGACCCAATTCTGAGTTCAAACTGTTTTTTTGTTTTTTTTTTTTACATCTTTATTGGAGTATAATTGCTTAACAATGGTGTGTTACTTTCTGCTTTATAACAAAATGAATCAGTTATACATATACATGTGTTCCCATATCCCCTCCCTCTTGCGTCTCCCTCCCACCCTCCCTATCCCACCCCTCCAGGCAGTCACAAAGCACTGAGCTGATCTCCCTGTGCTATGCGGCTGCTTCCCACTAGCTAGCTACCTTACGTTTGGTAGTGTATATATGTCCATGCCTCTCTTTCGCTTTGTCACAGCTTACCCTTCCCTCTCCCCATATCCTCAAGTCCATTCTCTGGTAGGTCTGTGTCTTTATTCCTGTCTTACCCCTATGTTCTTCATGATATTTTTTTCTTAAATTCCATATATATGTGTCAGCATACAGTATTTGTCTTTCTCTTTCTGACTTACTTCACTCTGTATGACAAACTGTAGGTCCATCCACCTCATTACAAATAGCTCAATTTCATTTCTTTTTATGACTGAGTAATATTCCATTGTATATATGTGCCACATCTTCTTTATCCATTCATCTGATGATGGACACTTAGGTTGTTTCCATCTACGGGCTGTTGTAAATAGGGCTGCTATGAACATTTTGGTACATGACTCTTTTTGAATTATGGTTTTCTCAGGGTATATGCCCAGTAGTGGGATTGCTGGGTCATATGGTAGTTCTATTTGTAGTTTTTTCAGGAACCTCCATACTGTTCTCCATAGTGGCTGTACCAATTCACATTCCCACCAGCAGTGCAAGAGTGTTCCCTTTTTTCCACACCCTCTCCAGCATTTATTGTTTCTAGATTTTTTGATGATGACCATTCTGACTGCTGTGAGATGATATCTCATTGTACTTTTGATTTGCATTTCTCTAATGATTAAAGATGTTGAGCAACCTTTCATGTGTTTCTTGGCAGTCTGTATATCTTCTTTGGAGAAATGTCTATTTAGGTCTTCTGCCCATTTTTGGATTGGGTTGTTTGTTTTTTTGTTATTGAGCTGCATGAGCTGCTTATAAATTTTGGAGATCCTTTGTCAGTTGCTTCATTTGCAAATATTTTCTCCCATTCTAAGGGTGGTCTTTTGGTCTTGTTTATGGTTTCCTTTGCTATGCAAAAGCTTTAAAGTTTCATTAGGTCCCATGTGTTTATTTTTGTCTTTATTTCCATTTCTCTAGGAGGTGGGTCAAAAAGGATCTTGCTGTGATTTATGTCATAGAGTGTTCTGCCTATGTTTTCCTCTAAGAGTTTGATAGTGTCTGGCCTTACGTTTAGATCTTTAATCCATTTTGAGCTTTTTTTTTTTTTTATGTGGTACGCGGGCCTCTCACTATTGTGGCCTCTCCTGTTGCGGAGCACAGGCTCCGGACGTGCAGGCTCAGCGGCCATGGCTCACTGGCCCAGCTGCTCCACGGCATGTGGGATCTTCCCAGACCGGGGCACGAACCCGTGTCCCCTGCATCGGCAGGCGGACTCTCAACCACTGCGCCACCAGGAAAGCCCGTTTTGAGCTTATTTTTGTGTATGGTGTTAGGGAGTGATCTAATCTCATACTTTTACATGTCCCTGTCCAGTTTTCCCAGCACCACTTATTGAAGAGACTGTCCTTTCTCCACTGTACATTCCTGCCTCCTTTATCACAGATAAGGTGACCATATGTGCATGGGTTTATCTCTGGGCTTTCTATCCTGTTCCATTGATCTATATTTCTGTTTTTGTGCCAGTACCAGACTGTCTGGATTACTGTAGCTTTGCAGTATAGTTTGAAGTCAGGGAACCTGATTCCTTCAGCTCCATTTTTCGTTCTCAAGATTGCTTTGGCTATTCGGGGTCTTTTGTGTTTCCATACAAATTGTGAAATTTTTTGTTCTTCTTCTGTGAAAAATGCCAGTGGTAGTTTGATAGGGATTGCATTGAATCTGTAGAATGCTTTGGGTAGTAGAGTCATTTTCACAATGTTGATTCTTCCAATCCAAGAACATGGTATATCTCTCCATCTATTTGTATCATCTTTAATTTCTTTCATCAGTGTCTTATAATTTTCTGCATACAGGTCTTTTGTCTCCTTAGGTAGGTTTATTCCTAGATATTTTATTCTTTTTGTTGCAATGGTAAATGGGAGTGTTTTCTTGATTTCACTTTCAGATTTTTCATCATTAGTGTACAGGAATGCCAGAGATTTCTGTGCATTAATTTTGTATCCTGCTACTTTACCAAATTTATTGATTAACTCTAGTAGTTTTCTGGTAGCATCTTTAGGATTCTCTATGTATTGTATCATGTCATCTGCAAACAGTGACAGCTTTACTTCTTCTTTTCCAATTTGGATTCCTTTTATTTCCTTTTCTTCTCTGATTGCTGTGGCTAAAACTTCCAAAACTATGTTGAATAAGAGTGGTGAGAGTGGGCAGCCTTGTCTTGTTCCTGATCTTAGTGGAAATGGTTTCAGTTTTTCACCATTGAGGACAATGTTGGCTGTGGGTTTGTCATATATGGCCTTTATTATGTTGAGGAAAGTTCCCTCTATGCCTACTTTCTGCAGGGTTTTTATCATAAATGGGTGTTGACTTTTGTCGAAAGCTTTCTCTGCATCTGTTGAGATGAACATATGGTTTTTCTCCTTCAATTTGTTAATATGGTGTATCACATTGATGGATTTGTGTATATTGAAGAATCCTTGCATTCCTGGAATAAACCCCACTTGATCATGGTGTATGATCCTTTTAATGTGCTGTTGGATTCTGTTTACTAGTATTTTGTTGAGGATTTTTGCATCTATATTCATCAGTGATATTGGCCTGTAGTTTTCTTTCTTTGTGACATCCTTGTCTCTTTTTGGTATCAAGGTGATGGTGGCCTCATAGAATGAGTTTGGGAGTGTTCCTCCCTCTGCTATATTTTGGAAGAGTTTGAGAAGGATAGGTGTTAGCTCTTCTCTAAATGTTTGATAGAGCTCGCCTGTGAAGCCGTCTGGTCCTGGGCTTTTTGTTTGTTGGAAGATTTTTTATCACAGTTTCAATATCAGTGCTTGTAATTGGTCTGTTCATATTTTCTATTTCTTTCTGATTCAGTCTTTGCAGGTTGTGCATTTCTAAGAATTTGCCCATTTCTTCCAGGTTGTCCATTTTATTGGCATAGAGTTGCTTGTAGGAATCTCTCATGATCTTTTGTATTTCTGCAGTGTCAGTTGTTACTTCTCCTTTTTCATTTCTAATTCTATTGATTTGAGTCTTCTCCCTTTTTTTCTTGATGAGTCTGGCTAATGGTTTATCCATTTTGTTTATCTTCTCAAAGAAGCAGCTTTTAGTTTTATTGATCTTTGCTATCGTTCATTTCCTTCGTTTCTTTTTCATTTATTTCTGATCTGATTTTTATGGTTTCTTTCCTTCTACTAACTTTGGGGTGTTTCTGTTCTTCTTTCTCTAATTGCTTTAGGTGCAAGGTTAGGTTGTTTATTCGAGATGTTTCCTGTTTCTTAAGGTGGGATTGTATTGCTATAACCTTCCCTTTTAGAACTGCTTTTGCTGCATCCCATAGGTTTTGGGTCGTCGTGTCTCCATTGTCATTTGTTTCTAGGTATTTTTTAATTTCCTCTTTGATTTCTTCAGTGATCACTTCGTTATTAAGTAGTGTATTGTTTAGCCTCCACGTGTTTGTATTTTTTACAGATCTTTTCCTGTAATTGATAATCTAGTCTCATAGCATTGTCGTCAGAAAAGATACTTGATACAATTTCAATTTTCTTAAATTTACAAAGGCTTGATTTGTGACCCAAGATATGATCTATCCTGGAGAATGTTCCATGAGCACTTGAGAAAAATGTGTATTCTGTTGTTTTTGGATGGAATGTCCTATAAATATCAATTAAGTCCATCTTGTTTAATGTATCATTTAAAGCTTGTGTTTCCTTATTTATTTTCATTTTGGATGATCTGTCCATTGGTGAAAGTGGGGTGTTAAAGTCCCCTACTATGAATGTGTTACTGTCGATTTCCCCTTTTATGGCTGTTAGTATTTGCCTTATGTATTGAGGTGCTCCTATGTTGGGTGCATAAATATTTACAATTGTTATATCTTCTTCTTGGATCGATCCCTTGATCATTATGTAGTGTCCTTCTTTGTCTCTTCTAATAGTCTTTATTTTAAAGTCTGTTTTCTCTGATATGAGAATTACTACTCCAGCTTTCTTTTGGTTTCCATTTGCATGGAATATTTTTTTCCATCCCCTTACTTTCAGTCTGTATGTGTCTCTACGTCTGAAGTGGGTCTCTGTAGACAGCATATATATGGGTCTTGTTTTTGTATCTATTCAGCCAATCTGTGTCTTTTGGTGGGAGCATTTAGTCCATTTACATTTAAGGCAATTATCAATAAGTATGTTCCTAGTCCCATTTTCTTAATTTTTTGGGGTTTGTTATTGTAGGTCTTTTCCTTCTGTTGTGTTTCTTGCCTAGAGAAGTTCCTTTAGCATTTTTTTGTAAAGCTGGTTTGGTGGTGCTGAACGCTCTTAGCTTTTGCTTGTCTGTAAACATTTTAATTTCTCCATCAAATCTGAATGAGATCCTTGCTGGGTAAAGTAATCTTGGTTGCAGGTTTTTCTCCTTCATCACTTTAAATATGTCCTGCCAGTCCCTTCTGGCTTGCAGAGTTTCTGCTGAAAGATCAGCTGTTAACCTTATGGGGATTCCCTTGTGTGTTATTTGTTGTTTTTCCCTTGCTGCTTTTAATATGTTTTCTTTGTATTTAATTTTTGACGGTTTGATTAATATGTGTCTTGGCGTATTTCTCCTTGGATTTATCCTGTATGGGACTCACCGTGCCTCCTGGACTTGACTGACTATTTCCTTTCCCATATTAGGGACGTTTTCAACTATAATCTCTTCAAATATTTTCTCAGTTCCTTTCTTTTTCTCTTCTTCTTCTGGAACCCCTATAATTCGAATGTTGGTGCGTTTAATGTTGTCCCAGAGGTCTCTGAGACTGTCCTCAGTTCTTTTCATTCTTTTTTCTTTCTTCTGCTCTGCAGTAGTTATTTCTACTATTTTATCTTCCACGTCACTTATCCGTTCTTCTGCCTCAGTTATTCTGCTATTGATCCCATCTAGAGTATTTTTCATTTCATTTATTGTGATTTTAATCATTGCTTGATTCATCTTTAGTTCTTCTAGGTACTTGTTAACTGTTTCTTGCATTTTGTCTATTCTATTTCCAAAATTTTGGATCATCTGTACTAACATTCTGAATTCTTTTTCACGTAGATTGCCTATTTCCTCTTCATTTGTTAGGTCTGGTGGTTTTTATCTTGCTCCTTCTCCTGCTGTGTGGTTTTCTGTCTTCTCATTTTGCTTATCTTGCTGTGTTTGTGGTCTCCTTTTTGCAGGCTGCAGATTAGTAGTTCCCGTTGTTTTGGGTGTCTGTCCCCCGTGGCTAAGGTTGGTTCAGTGGGTTGTGTAGGCTTCCTGGTGGAGGGGACTGGTGCCTGTGTTCTGGTGGATGAGGCTGGATCTTGTCTTTCTGGTGGGCAGGTCTACGTCTGGTGGTGTGTTTTGGGGTGTCTGTGGACTTTTTATGATTTTAGGCAGCCTCTCTGCTAATGGGTGGGGTTGTGTTCCTGTCTTGCTAGTTGTTTGGCATAGGGTGTCCAGCACTGTAGTTTGCTGGTCGTTGAGTGAAGCTGGGTGCTGGTGTTGAGATGGAGATCTCTGGAAGATTTTCGCCATTTGATATTATGTGGAGCTGGGAGGGCTCTTGTGGACCAGTGTCCTGAAGTTGGCTCTCCCACCTCAGAGGCACAGCACTGACTCCTGGCTCCTCAATTTGGGATGATTTGTTGTCTATTCATGTATTCCACAGATGCAGGGTACATCAAGTTGATTGTGGAGCTTTAATCCGCTGCCTCTGCGGCTGCTGGGAGAGATTTCCCTTTCTCTTCTTTGTTCTCACAGCTCCCGGGGCTCAGCTTTGGATTTGGCCCCGCCTCTCCGTGTAGGTCGCTGGAGGGCGTCTGTTCTTCGCTCAGACAGGACAGGGTTAAAGGAGCAGCCGCTTCGGGGACTCTGGCTCACTCAGGCCGGGAGGGAGGGAGGGGCACGGAGTGTGGGGCGAGCCTGCTGCGGCAGAGGCCAGCGTGACGTTGCACCAGCCCGAGGCGCACCATGCATTCTCCCAGGGAAGCCGTCCCTGGATCCCGGGACCCCGGCAGTGACGGGCTGCATGGGCTCCCCGGAAGGGGGGCGTGGACAGTGACCTGCGCTCGCACACAGGCCTCTTGGTGGCGGCAGCAGCCCCTGCGTCCCACGCCTGTCTCTGGGGTCCGCGCTTTCAGCCGCGGCTCGCGCCCGTCTCTGGAGCTCCTTTAAGCAGCGCTCTTAATCCCCTCTCCTCACGCTCCAGGAAACAAAGAGGGAAGAAAAAGTCTCTTGCCTATTCGGCAGGTCCCGACTTTTTCCCAGACTCCCTCCCGGCTAGCTGTGGTGCGTTAGCCCCTTCAGGCTGTGTTCATGCCATCAGCCCCAGTCCTCTCCCTGCGCTCCGAGTGAAGCCCGAGCCTCAGCTCCCAGCACTGCCCGCCCTGGCAGGCGAGCAGACAAGCCTCTCGGGCTGGTGAGTGCCAGTTGGCACCGATCCTCTGTGCGGGAATCTCTCCACTTTGCCCTACCCAGGTACGTGGGGAGTTTCTTGCCTTTTGGGAGGTCTGAGGTCTTCTGCCAGTGTTCAGTAGGTGTTCTGTAGGAGTTGTTCCACGTGTAGCTGTATTTCTGGTGTATCTGTGGGGAGGAAGGTGATCTCCATGTCTTACTCTTCCGCCATCTTCCCCGGAAGTCCCTCCAAACTGTTTTGACATACCAGTAGAGTCTGGAAAATGCAATATACTGGCAAGAAAACTCCTTTGGAAGAAAATATGTATTGTAATAGGAAAACCTGAAATGAAGTTTCAATCTTACTTAACTTTTTGTCTGCAAAAATAATTATTGAAAAAAAACTCAGGAGCTAGCAGATAAAAAAAGTTAGAAGCAGAATGACATTGTTTCATTAGCTATAAATCCCATAAAATATAGTCACAATTTAATATATGTTTACCTTACCTTAAATGCTTAATAAATTTTAAAATGTATATATTTAGAATATAATGTCTCTGTCTTCTATCTAGATAACTATAGTTTGTCCCACTTTTACATTCTCAAAACTTTTACATTAACTATTTCAAAAAAAGTAGGATATAACTTATTCTCCATTCCATATCCATATGTTTTTCAAAGAATCGAGTGCACAGAAAAGAACAAATTAATTTCCTTTCTGTCACTTGTGTTTTTTTAAGGAATTCTACATAGAAAACTTTGAATTTGTAAATAAGTAAGTTAAAACAACCAAAAATATTTTCTTGTTATCTATCATATAAATAAATTCTTTGGATTGAAATAAAGCATAACAACAATTTCTTAGCTGACATATGACTTATGCACTAGGTATATATAGCAATATGTCGTATCTATCTGCAGATTATTAATAAAAACTTTGTGAACAAGATGACTAAACAAATGTAAGAAGTCCCACCTCTGTCTCCAAATATGTATACAGAAATGCTAAATATAATCAACAAGTATACTTTTGAAAGTTTTAATAAAATTTTCTGGATATCAAAAATTAATAGCTATACACCACAGAGTGATTATCAGTTGTCATGATTTATCTGATGGGGATAACGATGAGATACACTCTTGGATGACTGTAGTGAAAACACTATCATGGAAACTGCAGTTTAGATAACAGGACTGGAGCTGAGGTGAAATATTTGGGATGGACCAGAAGGCACCTATCACACCCAGGAAAGAAAACTCGAAAATATCTGCCTATTGTCTTAGCATCATTTCTGAGGTTAGTCTGTGTGTAGAAATGGAGTTACCTGTGAGAAATTACAGCCCCAGCCTCAAAAAGTTGAGTTACAGGGGACAATAAATATAATCATAGAGGTGCGAAAGTACAAAAAGAAAAAATGGACAATCAAGGAAAAAGATAATAGGGCAAAATAAAAGATATAAACAATGCTTATATTTAAAATATGACATCAGGATAAAAAAAGATCACAAAATAAGAAAGTGAAAATACAGAAGTGGTATTGGTGGATATTAAGTGATCAATATAGAATTGAAAAAATATTATTAAAATAAAAAATAGAATATATTTTAAAAACTTTAAGATAGGTAGGTAATTCAGAGAGTAAATTGTATAAACATTCAAATATTTAACTTTATTTAAAACATTAAATTTGTAGCCACTCATATATTCATCTATTTATTCATCATTCATTTATTCCTCCACAATAATTATTAACAGTTTTGGCTAGCATTAACAAATTATAATTTTCTTCTGACAAATATAAAAACAGAAATATAAAAACTTAAAAGTGTAAAAAGTAAGCTGTGGTATTAAATGCAGTATATATTACACACATCTTTTAATATTTTTTCCAAAATCTATTTTTCCTTATAATGAAATATATTATTGATCTGAATAATGTATTTTTATATAATGTGAGGAAAAAGTCAAATTTTGTTTTAGTCCAGATGTATAGCTAATTATCACACCCACAATTTTTTTTAAAGAAATATAGTTTTCTCATTGAATTTTAAAACAATTTTCTGTTACATATCAAACTCAGAAATATACGCAGGAACTTAGAATGGCACTCTAAGAACAATTAAAAAATTCAGAAGATAAAGTAAAATATAGACATAATTGAATTTATACATATTTTTAAACATTATGCAGAAATTCAAAAAAACAAATGCAAATCAAAATGATTGGGAAGCTTTTTAAAACGTGTATTAAAGTTAAAGAATTCTTCTACAACGTATAGAAATTATTTATACCAATTTTTAGGGAAAGATAATATGTAAAGAAAAGTGGACCAAGGAGAGTTGACTAGAAAACTCACAAACTAAGCATTGCAGCACACACATTTAAAGGTGCTTTCAACATCTATACTTGTAAGGAAATTTCAATGTAATTTAAAATGAAAAGTTCACATATACAAAAGCCAAGAAATTTTAGTTCTGGAGGTCTACATGAAAAAGTAAAATATACCATTACCATAATTCAAGGATGATATATACAAGATTTAGAAAAAGATCAATTAAACCTATTGAAAATAATGAGACAAATCTTTGTCTAGTAAATGGTAAGAATTTTCATGTTACATTGTTTATTGAGAAAAACTAAGCTCTGTATGGAATGATTCAACATTTGTAAAATAGAAAAGGGAACAATCCCTCATTTGTATGTGTGTGCACACACGTGTGCATGTGTTTATGAGCTTGAGGGTATTGCTACTTTGAGGTGATAGAAAATGGAGAAGAAGAAGACAGGTATCAGAATTGCAAAGGAAGAAGTAAAATTGTCTATTTACAGAAGACATGATTTTATATAGAGAAGCTGGATTTTTTTTTTTTTTTTTTTTTTTTTTTTGTGGTACGCAGGCCTCTCACTGTTGTGGCCTCTCCCGTTGCGGAGCATAGGCTCCGGACGTGCAGGCCCAGCGGCCATGGCTCACGGGCCTAGCCGCTCCATGGCATGTGGGATCTTCCCGGACCGGGGCACGAACCCGTGTCCCCTGCATCGGCAGGCGGACTGTCAACCACTGCGCACCAGGGAAGCCCTGGATTAATTTTTAACTGAAAACAATATCAAACTTTTTAAAGTAATGCATACACATTGAATATGTGTATGGCAAGGATTACAAGTCAAGATAGATAAAAATGTTTAAGATCTATACAAAGCTAGTTTTGGACTTTCATCATCTTATTATCGTGTCTACAATAAACTGTTACTTAAAAAAAGTTATATTACTTTTTATCTTATGCATATTGCACATATTCAAACATCTTGTTAACTGAAGCGGTCCATTAAATAGAGATATAAAAGTTATCTCACAGGGTTTATTAGCCTTTCAAGTGCAGCCTAATCCCAACTATTAGTCACTTTGGAAAAATAACTCCATTGTTTTCTCATACTAATAAAGATGTTCATTCAAATTGTCAGCTAGGATAGATATAAGAAATCAGTTTTAGCTGTGAAATTACAGTTTCACCTGGCAGTGGTCTAGGAATATCACTTACTTCATTTCTCATTCTGAGATATCTACAAGATATAACTTGGCATTTGAAATGCTATAAAATATGTGTATCAAGGAAATACTGGAACTTAGATTTTATCAGAAAACCTAGATTTCAGATATGTTTCTGTTTCCTCAGTAACGTATAATTACTCATTTCAATTAACTGGTTTTGAACCCAATCACCACATCAACAAAATTCATTGATCAGATTAAATTATTAAGTTAGCTCCCAGCTCTATAAAGATATAGTTTCTTTAACATTTATGCTTTTAATAAATTTCAATTTTCATTTATAAAATTACAGCCACTATTTTAAAAGTTTTCGTATAAATTTCACTGAGTGTGAGAAATGCATTGATATTATATTTCTGGGGGCCATTTTTTCCCCATATATCTGAAAAGTCATTAATACATTCATGTCTTTTATCTTGCTATTCTATTTCTAGAAAGTTATTCTAAGGAACTAATTAGAAACACATGGAAAGTTTTCTCAACAAGAATTTTTATCACATGTTTTTACTATAATATAAAAGAAGAAACCAATTATATGGCATTTAACTGATAGTGTATCATGCAGTTATTTTACAGGATGTTCTAAAGTTCTAAAGTCTAGAAACAGAATAAA
Organism: Mesoplodon mirus; assembly: GCF_964341445.2. Classification (NCBI taxonomy): domain Eukaryota; kingdom Metazoa; phylum Chordata; class Mammalia; order Artiodactyla; family Ziphiidae; genus Mesoplodon; species Mesoplodon mirus. The sequence continues at coordinate 188,362,049 of NC_138978.1, forward strand.
CTTGTGCTTAAAAACATTTTAGTTAAAACAAATAATATACTATTTTACTTTTTTTCAGGTGAAATGCCTTTAAATTCAAAGCACTGAATATAATGGTTAGCATAAAAGAAGTACAGTAAATATACTAAGCATCCCAAAGTGAGGAAACATGGGGGAAATAGGGTAAACAATGAAATATGCTATTTGGAGGCAATAATATTAAAACAGCTACCCTATAAAACATTTAGCAATTGTTTTAACAATTGATTTTTTAATAATACCTTCCCCACTACTCCTCTATTTATTTCCATTACCTAATTCTCAGATCACATACTGCATGTGTTTCTCCCTGCCATCTACACTAATTTGGACTTTGCAGGGCCAACCTCTTAACCTAGCAAGGTCCTTTAAGTGCTTTTATGCTAGGAAATTCCATAACATGGCAAATTAGGCACACAGCTATAAAGAGTGACTTTATCTCCAGATCCCAGACCCATTCTGTTCCACAAATGTTTATTATCATTATATTAGAGATATATAAGGGAAATATTGTCAGTAATCAACTTCTCCCCACTCCTAACTCAAACTAATTTCACCCAGTTACCAGTTGAAGCAATTGCTGAATGAAAATTGATGAAAGAGAGAAAATGAGAGGGAGAGAGAGAAAGACAAGGGAAATCAGAGAAGACATTATTAACCAAAAAAAGAAGTAAATTCCTGAGCCTGAATGTCATGCATCTGAATATCTGAATATTGTAAAAAATTTTCAAGTTCACAGCACACTAAGAAAGAAAAATTCCTATGAAATTTCAGAACACTAGAGATAGGCTTATAAGTGAGAAGAGAGAAAGAGAGAATATCTCCTAATTCTAAGCTTATGGGAACCCCATAAATCCCATATAATCAAACATGATAATAAAAGTATACAATTTGATGTTACAAGTTTCCTCAGAAAAAAATTCAACTTTGATTGAATATGTGCGATATAGAGATAGAATTCTTCACATTTGATATAAACTGAGCAGATAGAAGTCATTCTTAAACAACAAACTGTTATGGCATACAAAGCAGTGGATCAGCAAAACTTGCACCTATGAAGAAGAACTTGTAGACACAAATTACTAGGAAAATATTATTTTAAATGATTAATAGAAATACATGGCATGGTAACTGAGCTTTCAGGGGTATATGTGTGAGTGTACTTGTGTATCCATATATATGCTTAACTGTTTTGAAACCAGTATCATTATTATTAGATAATATGATTTCATTAATTCTTGTAAATCATTTGGTGATCTTTACAAAGTCCTATGCTGTACAACTCTTTCACATATCATCAAATGTAAAGTAAAATCTGAGAATATTTAACACTTGACATTGAGATAAATTGTAAAAATATTTGTTCTGCAATAATTTATTGGTCGTGTTGGCCACCTAAGCCAGGGGCATTTCTGGTTTGTTTACATAATTAATTTAAAATCCTTGTTTAAGTCTTTGTGTGTACAAGTATAAGACTAAATTGTATTATTCTGGCTATGTGGGAAACACTGTGGAGTTCTTGGTTATTTTTTATTATATTTTATATTTATTCCACTTGTCTGTGCCATTAACAGTTTGCTATCCTAGGGAGTATAGATTATCTTCACTGTGCTTTGTGTGTTGGCTGGTGTAACTGGTGGCCTGTTCTATTGGAATAAGACATTCATGGTGATTGCTTACCTATCTTGCCTTGCTGATGTTCTTTCCATCTCCTTTCTAGCTGTTGCTGCTGAACTTCAAAGAACCATTTGCCTTCTCCATCTGCACAGTCACCTCATCTCATGCCTCAGAGAACCTTGGAGGCACATAAAGTTTATTCCTCGGCTGTCACTATTCTTTCTCAAAGGGTTATTTGAGAGTTAATGTATTTTCAAACTGATACATACCATGGGGAACAAGAAGGGTGCTGGATTAAGTATGGTCTCTGCCTCACACATTACATAGTTATTTCTAACTTATCTGGCTAGGATCATATTGACCTAGGGCCTCTCTGAGAAACATGTAATTTCCAAAGTCTCTGTCAAGGTATGACTCAAGATAGGTCCTGTATTAGTTTGCTTGGACTGCCATAAAAAGATACTACAGACTAGTTGGATTAAAAAATAGGATTTTAACTTTTCATAGTTCTCAGGACTGGAAGTCCAAGATCGAGGTGTCAGCACATATGGTTTCTCCTGAGGCCTGTGTCCTCAGATTGCAAATGGCTACCTTCTCACTGTGTCTTCACATGGTCTTTTCTCCATGAGCATATATTACTGGTGCCTCTTCCTCTTCTTGTAAGACATCATCATGTTGAATTTCTGCCATATCCTTATGATCTTATTTAACCTTATTCACCTCTTTAAAGACCTTATATTTGAATATAGTCATATGAGAGGTTAAGGTTTAAATATATGAATTGGTGGGGGGCGAGGGGGCAAATTCAGCCTTTAAGTGCCAATGTTCTCAATTAGTCAAAGCTATTCAGATTTGTTGTTGTTGCGGTACATGGGCCTCTCACTGTTGTGGCCTCTTCCATTGCGGAGCACAGGCTCCGGATGCGCAGGCTCAGCAGCCATGGCTTACGTGCCCAGCCGCTCCGTGGCATGTGGGATCCTTCCGGACCGGGGCACGAACCTGTGTCCCTTGCATCAGCAGGCGGACTCTCAACCACTGTGCCACCAGGGAAGCCCTATTCAGATATTTTGAAATCTCCAGTGGGTGCAGCCAGTGACCTGTCTCACACTTTCCTCAATGAATAGCCACTTCTGTAGGTCCTGCAAAAATTCCAAATGCTCCAGCTGCCCAGTGCTTTCTCCAGAATTACCAGTTCTGACTGCTGGGGGCCTCCTTGACCCTGTTCCAGTTCTATGGCAAGCATTAGGCCTGGTTGGTTAGGATTAATCATATTGTCCCTCCTTCCTGTAACAAGGATTTTAACAAGAGTTTTAGATGATTCATACTGCCTGAGATGACAGATATTTAAAGGCATTAAAATATCAGCAGAATTAGTATAAAATGTGATTATAACCAATGATTATTGGTGTTCCTATTGCTTATTTATAGACAAAGACTGAAATTAGAATTCAAAATTAAGTAATTAATTAACATGCCAGATATACATACAGAGACTAAAAGAATTAATATCTAAAATATGCTGCTTACAAGAGACTCTTAGCTTAAGAAACCATGAGGCTGAAAGTATAGTAATCAAAAAAGATATTCCAAACAAATAGTAACCAAAAGAAAGCATGAGTGGCTATATATATGTCAGACAAAATAGATGACGTTAAGTACAAAACCATCACAAGGGACAAGAGAAGGCCATTAGATAATGAGAAAAAGGTCAATTCATCAAGAAGATATCATGGTTGTAAAAATATATGCACCCAACGTGGAAGCACATAAATATATAAAGCAAATATTAACAGAACTGAAGGAAAAAATAGATAATAGTACAATAATGATGGAAACTTCAGTGTCCCACTCTCAACATTGAATCATCCCAACAGAAAATCAACAAGGAAACAGCAAACTTCAATAACCCTTTGATCAAGTGGAACTAAGAGGCATACATATAAGATTCCATCCAACAGCAACAGAATATACATTCTTCTTAAGTGCACACAGAACATTCTCAGGATAGATCGGACATTAGGTCACAAAACAAGTCGTAACAAATTTAAGAAGACTGAAATCATATCAGGTATCTCTTCTAATCACAATGGTAAAGAACTAGAAATCAATAATAGGAGGAAAATTCACAAATATGTGGAAATTAAACAAGACAATGCTGAACAACCAAAGAGGCAAAGAAGAAATCAAAAGGAAAATCAAAAAATACCTTGAGACAAATGAAAATGGAAACACACCATACCAAAACTTATGCAAAACTCATGCAGGAAAAGGAATTCTAACAGGAAGATTATAATGACAAAAACTTACATTAAGAAAAAAAGAAATATCTCAAGTAAACAACCCAAATCAACTCAAAATGGATGAAAGATTTAAATATCAGACTTGCAACTGTAAACCTACTAGAAAGAGAAAAAAGGGAGAAAGCTCCTTGATATTGGTCTTGGCAAGGATTTTTTTTTAAATCTGATACAATATCACTTCACAACTGTTGAAATGGTTAATATCAAAAAGACAAAAGTTAACCAGTGTTGGCAAAAAAGAAGCCCTGGCATACTCTTGGTGAGAATATAAATTGGTATACCCGTTATGAAAAACGCTATGGAGGTTCCTCAAAATATTAAAAATAGAACTATCATATCATCCAACAATCCTACTTCTGGTTACATATATGAAAGAAATGAAATCAGTATCTTTAGGAGATATGTGAACTCCCATGTTCATTGCAGCATTATTCACAATATCCAAGGTCTGAAAACAACCTAAATGTCCATTGATGGACAAATGGAGAAGGAAAATGTGGTGTACATTTCCAATAGAATACCATTCAGCCTTAATAAAAAAAATGGTGATCCTGTTATTTGTGACAACATGGATGAATCTGGAAGACTTTATACTAAGTAAAATAAGTCTGAAACAGAAAGGCAAATACTGCATGATCTCACTTAGAGGTGGAATCTAAAAAACAAAAACTCATAAAAGAAGAATAGAGGGGTGGTTGCTGGAGGCTGAGAGGTAGGGTAAAATGAGAGATGTTAGTCAAATGGTAAAAAGTTTCAGTTATTCAGAATGAATAAATTCTGGAGAAAAATGTACTGCATGGTGATTACTGTTATAAATATATTGTATACTTGAAATTTGCTAAGAAAGTATATCTTAAGTGTTCTCACCACACACACACAAAGCTGCTATGTGAGGTGATGGATATGTTAATTAGCTTGATTGTGGTAATCGTTTAACAATGAATGTGTATATCAAACTACATTTTATACACCTTAAACATATACAATTTCTATTTATCAATTATACCTCAACAAATTTGGGGGGGAAAAAAAGGCAGTCCTTAAGTCCACAATAGCACTCTTAATTTCTAAGTGAGCCAGAATATTGACTTACTGTTTAAAACAGTTCATGTTTATTTTTCTGTTACTTATACCTAAAATGATACTAACAGATGCAGCAGGGCAATATGATATCCAGGAATTAAAAATGACTTTATTATTTCAAAAATATTATTCCTTCTAGTTTTATTAAGTTGTATATAAGGGTGAAAAAAAAACCTGGGAAATAAATAATCTTTCAGGCCTTTATCAAAACATAATCTTTCAGACCAAAATATGTTATGTTTAACAGCTTGAACTTATGGAACAAGAGACTGGGTTAAAATCCAGATTCACGTTTTTGCTGTTGATTATGTTCTTTTACAGGTATTCTGAGGATTAAATGAAATATTTGTAAAGTGTTTATTAGAGCATTGCTTGCCATGTAGTATGGACTCAATAAATATTGGCTATTTCTGTCTTTAGAATAGACAGTATGCTCATTTTGTGTGTGTGTGTGTAGTATAGAGTTTATTATTTTTAACATCTTTATTGGAGTGTAACTGCTTTACTGTGTTGTATTAATTTCTGCTGTATAACAAAGTCAATCAGGAGGGCAGACAGCAGAAGCAAGAACTACAATATGGCAGCCTGTGGAACAAAAACCACACTCACAGAAAGATAGACAAGATGAAAAGGCAGAGATCTATGTACCAGATGAAGGAACAAGATAAAACCCCAGGAAAACAACTAAATGAAGTTGAGATAGGCAACCTTCCAGAAAAAGAATTCAGAATAATGATAGTGAAGATGATACAGGACCTCGGAAAAAGAATGGAGGCAAAGATTGAGAAGATGCAAGGAATGTTTCACAAAGACCTAGAAGAATTAAAGAACAAACAAACAGAGATGAACAATACAATAACTAAAATGAAAAATACACTAGAAGGAATCAATAGCAGAATAACAGAGGCAGAAGAACGGATAAGTGACCTGGAAGACAGAATGGTGGAATTCACTGCTGTGGAACAGAATAAAGAAAAAAGAATGAAAAGAAATGAAGACAGCCTAAGAGATCTCTGGGACAACATTAAACGCAACAACATTCACCTTATAGGGGTACCAGAAGTAGAAGAGAGAAAGAACCTGAGAAAATATTTGAAGAGATTATAGTCAAAAACTTCCCTAACATGGAGAAGAAACTAGCCAACCAAGTCCAGGAAGCACAGAGAATCCCAGGCAGGATAAACCCAAGGAGAAACATGCTGAGACACATAGTAATCAAGTTGCCAAACTTAAAGGCAAAGAAAAATTATTGAAAGCACCAAGGGAAAAATGACAAATAACATTCAAGGGAACTCCCATAAGGTTAACAGCTGATTTCTCAGCAGAAACTCTACAAGCCAGAAGGGAGTGGCATAACATATTTAAAGTGATGAAAGGGAAGAACCTACAACCAAGGTTACTCTACCAGGCAAGGATCTCATTCAGATTCGATGGAGAAATCAAAACCTTTACAGACAAGCAAAAAAGCTAAGGGAATTCAGCACCACTAAACCAGCTCTACAACAAATGGTAAAGGAACTTCTCTAAATGGGAAACACAAGGGAAGAAAAGGACCGGCAAAAACAAACCCAAAGCAATTAAGAAAATGGTCATAGGAACATGCATATCGATAATTACCTTAAACGTAAATGGATTAAATGTTCCAACCAAAAGACACAGACTCTCTGAATGGATAGAAAAACAAGACCCATATATGTGCTGTCTACAAGAGACCAACTTCAGACCTAGGGACACATACAGACTGAAAGTGCAGGGATGGAAAAAGATACTCTACGCAAAAAGAAATCAAAAGAAAGCTGGAGTAGCAATACTCGTATCAGAAAAAATAGACTTTAAAATAAAGAATGCTACAAGAGACAAGGACACTACATAGTGATCAAGCAATCAATCCAAGAAGAAGATATAACAATTATAAATATATATGCACCCAACATAGGAGCACCTCAATACATAAGGCAACTGTTACCAGCTATAAAAGAGGAAATCGACAGTAACACAAAAATAGTAGAGGACATTAACACCACACTTACACCAATGGACAGATCATCCAAACAGAAAATAAAGAAACAGAAGCTTTAAATGACACAGTAGACCAGATAGATTTAATTGATATTTATAGGACATTTCATCCAAAAACAGGAGATTACACTTTCTTCTAAAGTGCACATGGAACATTCTACAGGATAGATAACAACTGGGGTACAAATCAAACCTCAGTAAATTTAAGAAAATTGAAATCATAACAAGCATCTTTTCTGACCAAAACGCTATGAGATTAGAAATCAATCACATGGAAAAAAAAACATAAAAAACACAAACACATGGAAGCTAAACAACACATTACTAAATAACCAAGAGATCACTGAAGAAATCACAGAGGAAATCAAACATACCTATAGACAAATTCCAATGAAAACACAATGATCCAAAACCTATGGGATGCAGCAAAAGCAGTTCTAAGAGGGAAGTTTATAGCAATAGAAGCCGACCTCAAGAAACAAGAAATATCTCAAATGAACAATCTAACATTACAGCTAAAGAAACTAGAGAAAGAAGAACAAACTAAACCCAAAGTTAGTAGAAGGAAAGAAATCATAAAGATCAGAGAAGAAATAAATGAAATAGAAACAAAAGAATGGTAAAGATCAATATCACTTAAACCTGGTTCTTTGAGAAGATAAACAAAATTGATAAACCATTAGCCAGACTCATCAAGAAAAAGGGAGAGGAGTCCAATCAACAAAACTAGAAATGAAAAAGGAAAAGTTACAACAGACACCACAGAAATACAAAGCATCCGAAGAGATTACTACAAGCAACCCTATGTCAATAAAACTGACAACTTGGAAGAAGTGGACAAATACTTAGAAAGGTATAAACTTCCAAGACTGAACAAGGAAGAAACAGAAAATATGAAAAGACCAATCACAAGTAATGAAATTGAACTGTGATTAAAAATCTTCCAACAAACAAAAGTCCAGGACCAGATGGCTTCACAGGTGAATTCTATCAAACATTTAGAGAGGGCTTCCCTGGTGGCACAGTGGTTGAGAGTCCGCCTGCCGATGCAGGGGACACGGGTTCATGCCCCAGTCTGGGAAGATCCCACATGCCGCAGAGCGGCTAGGCCTATGAGCCATGGCCTCTGAGCCTGCACGTCCAGAGGCTGTGCTCCGCAACGGGAGAGGCCACAGCAGTGAGAGGCCCATGTACAGCAAAAAAAAAAAAAAAATTTAGAGAAGAGCTAACACCCATCCTTCTCAAACTCTTCCAAAAAATTGCAGAGGAAGGAACACTACCAAACTCATTCTATGAGGCCAACATCACCCTGATACCAAAACCAGACAAAGATACTATTAAAAAAAATTACCTATCAATATCACTAATGAATATAGATGCAAAAATCCTCAACAAAATACGAGCAAACAGAATCCAACAACACATTAAAAGGATCCTGCACCATGATCAAGTGGGATTTATCCCACTGATGTAAGGATTCTTCAATATATGCAAATCAATGAATGTGATACACCATATTAACAAATTGAAGAATAAAAACCATATGATCATTTCAAAGATGCAGTAAAAGCTTCTGACAAAATTCAACACCCATTTCTGATAAAAACTCTCCAGGAAGTGGGCATAGACGGAAACTACCTCAACATAATAAAGGCCATATACGATGACCTCACAGCAAACATCATTCTCAATGGTGAAAAACTGCAACCATTTCCTCTAAGGTCAGGAACAAGACAAGGATGTCCATTCTCACCACTATTATTCAACATTGTTTTGGAATTCCTAGCCATGGCAATCGAGAAGAAAAATAAAAGGAATACAAATTGGAAAAGAAGAAGTAAAACTGTCACTGTTTGCAGATGACATGATACTATAAATAGAGAATCCTAAAGATGCTACCAGAAAACTATTAGAACTAATCAACGAACTTGGCAAAGTTGCAGGATACAAAATGAATGCACAGAAATCTCTTGCATTCCTATACAGTAATGATGAAAAATCTGAAAGAGAAATTAAGGAAACACTCCCATTTACCACTGCAACAAAAAAAATTAAATACCTAGGAATAAACCTACTTAAAGAGCCAAAAGCCCTGTATGCCGAAAACTCTAAGACACTGATGAAAGAAAGCAAAGACAATACAAACAGATGAAGAGATATACCGTGTTCTTGGATTGGAAGAATCAATATTCTGAAAATGACTACATTACCCAAAGCAATCTACAGATTCAATGCTATCCCTAACATATTACCAGTGGCATTTTTTTACAGAACTAGAACAAAAAATCTTAAAATTATTTGGAGACACAAAAGACCATGAATAGCCAAAGCAGTGTTGAGGGAAAAAAACGGAGCTGGAGGAATTTGACTTCCTGACTTCAGACAATACTACAAACTTACAGTAATCAAGACAATATGGTACTGGCACAGAAACAGAAATATAGATCAATGGAACAGGATAGAAAGCCCAGAGATAAACCCATGCACCAATGGTCAACTAACCTATGACAAAGGAGGCAAGGATATACAATGGAGAAAAGACAGCCTCTTCAATAAGTGGTGCTGGGAAAACTGGACAGCTACATATAAAAGACTGAAATTAGGACACTCCCTAACACCATACACAAAAATAAACTCAAAATGGATTAGAGACCTAAATGTAAGACTGGATACTATAAAACTCTTAGAGTAAAACTTAGGAAGAACACTCTGACTTAAATCACAGCAAGATCTTTTTTGATCCACCTGCTAGAGTAATAGAAATAAAAACAAAAATAAACAAATGGGACCTAATGAAACTTAAAAGTTTTTGCACAGCAAAGGAAACCCTAAACAAGGTGAAAAGACAACCCGCAAAGTGGAAGAAAATATTTGCATACGAATCAATGGACAAAGGATTAATCTCCAAAGTATATAAACAGCTCATGCAGCTCAATATTAAAAAAACAACCCAATCCAAAAATGGGCAGATCTAAATAGACATTTCTCCAAAGAAGATATACAGATGGCCAAGAAGCACATGAAAAGCTGCTCAACCTCACTAATTATTAGAGAAATGCAAATCAAAACTACAATGAGGTATCACCTCACACCAGTTAGAATGATCATCTTTACTATCATTATTCTGAATTCTTTTTCAGGTGGACTGTCAATATCCTCTTCATTTGTTTGAACTGGTTGGTTTTTATTTTGCTCCTTCATCTGCTGCATAGTTCTCTGTCTTCACATTTTGTTTAACTTTCTCTGTTTAGAGTCTCCTTTTTGCAGGCTGTAGGGTCGTAGTTCCCATTATTTTTGGTGTCTGCCCCCAGTGGGTGAAGTAGGTTCAGTGGCTTGTGTAGGCTTCCTGGTAGAGGGGACTGGTGCCTGTGTTCTGGTGGGTGGGGCTGGATCTTGTCTTTCTGGTGGGCACGGCCGCATCCAGTGGTGTGTTTTGTGGTGTCTCTGAACTTAGTACGACTTTAGGCAGCTCTCTGCTAATGGGTGGGGTAATGGGTGGGGGTGTGTTCCTGTCTTGCTAGTTGTTTTGCATGGGGCCTCCAGCACTGGAGCTTGCTGGCCGTTGGATGAAGGTGGTCTTAGTGCTGAGACAGAGATCTCTGGGAGACCTCTTGTTGATTGGTATTACATGGAGCCAGGAGGTCTCTTGTGGTCCAATGTCCTGGACTCTACTCTCCAACCTTGGAGGCTCAGGCCTGACACCCAATTGGAGCACCAAGATGCTGCCAGCCACACAGCTTAGAAGAAAAGGGAGAAAAGGAAGAAAATAGACAAAACAAACAGATAGAACCCCAAACCCAATGGTAAAAGCAAAACTAAACAGAATCACATGAAGAAACATACACAAACACACTCACAAGAAGAGAAAAAGGGGGAAAAAAGTAAGATAAAATAAAAAAATAATAAAATTAAAGATAAAAATTAAAAAAAACTAAGAGAGCAACCAAACCAATAAACAAATCCACCAATGATAACAATCACTAAAAACAAAACTAAGATAAACATAAAACCAAATCAGACACAGAAAGCAAACCCCAAGTCTACCGTTGCTCCCAAAATCCACTGCCTCAGTTTTGGGAACATTCGTTGGCTCTTCAGGTATTCCACAGATTCAGGGTTTATCAAGTTGATTGTGGGGATTTAATCTGCTGCTCCTGAGGCTGCACGGAGAAATTTCCCTTTCTTTTCTTTGTTCGCACATCTCCTGGGGTTCGGCTTTGGTTTTGGCCCCGCCTCTGCATGTAGCTCGCCCTCAGGCATCTGTTCCCCACTCAGACAGGAGGGGGTTAAAGCAGCAGCTGATTTGTGTTCTCTTGCTCACTCAGGCCAGGGAGAAGGAGAGGTATGGTGTCATAATTGGAATGCACGGTGAGCCTACTTCAGCAGAGGAGTGACGTTGCAACAGCCTGAGGCATGCCATGTGTTCTCCTGGGGAAGTTGTCCCTGGTTCACAGGACCCTGGCTGTGGTGTGCTTCACAGGCTCCCAGGGGGTTGTGGGTAGTTACCTACGCTTGCACACAGGATTCTCGGTGGCTGCAGCAGCAGCGTTAGTGGTTCATGCCCATCTCTGGGGTCTGAGCTGACAGCTGCGGCTCGTGCCCATCTCTGGAGGTTGCTTAGGCGGTGCTCTGCCGTCTCTGGGCACATGGAGCAGGTAGCCCATCTTCTTGTGCAGCCCGAAACAATGGTCTCTTGTTTCTCTGGCAGGTTCAGATTTTTTCCCGGACTCCCTCCCGGCTAGCTGTGGTGCACTGGCCCCTTCAGGCTGTGGTCACGCAGCCAACCCCAATCCTCTCCCTGGGATCTGACCTCCAAAGCCCGAGCCTCAGCTCTTAGTCCCCACCCATCCCGGCGGGTGAGCAGACAGGCCTCTCAGGCTGGTGAGTGCCGGTTGGCACCGATCCTCTGTGCGAGAATCTCTCCACTTTGCCCTCTGCACCCCTGTTGCTGCGCTCTCCTCCGTGGCTCCGAAGCTTACCCCTGCCCAACCCCCATTCCCACCAGTGAAGGGGCTTCCTAGTGTATGGAAACTTTTCCTCCTTCACAGCTCCCTTCCAGAGGTGCAAGTCCCGTCCCTATTCTTTTGTCTCTGTTTTTTCTTTTTTCTTTTGCCCTACCCATATACGTGGGGAGTTTCTTGCCTTTGGGCAGGTCTGAGGTCTTCTGCCAGCGTTCAGTAGGTGTTCTGTAGGAGTTGTTCCACGTGTAGATGTATTTTTGATGTATTTGTGGGGAGGAAGATGTTCTCCACGTCTCATTCTTCTGCCATCTTGAAGGTCTTCTCGAGATTATGCTCGTTTTTAAGATTATCATTAAAAAAATCATTAAAACCTATTTTTAGACAGAAATTATCTTCAAGTATATTTACATGAACTCACCACAGATTTGTACAAATTTTAATTTGAGAAACACTGATGTATAGAAAATTACCTTGTTCAAGAAATAGCTGTCCAGATAGATTTGTGTTTCCTTTTCCATTGTGTACAGTTATTGCTGGGAATAGACCATTCAGCCAAGGACTCTGTATTCCAAGTGCCCTTGTGATTAGATGCTATTATGTTTCTCACCAAAGAAATATTAGTAGAAATGATGTTACTGTGTAGCAGAGGATTTAACTTTGCTCAAAGAAAGGTCTAGTCTTTGCCCTTGGCTCCTAAGAGATAATTGCTAAACCCTTGGGATGCCCTACCTTATAAATGTTCCTCTGTTTACCTGAGGGCTTCGGGCCATGCCAGATAGTCTAACTATGTGATTTAGCATGAAGTCTTTAGTTCACATTACATGAGCTTGACCACTGGAGGTGGAAAGGTGGTTGGAACTGAGGTCAACCATGTAGGCAGTCAACCAGGTCTTGTGATATGCTCCAATAAAAGCTCTAAAGACTAAGGCTGGAGTGAGCTAACATGGTGGCATATTGTCACACATCCTTGCTGGGAAGTTAGCATTGTCCATGACTCCACTGGAAGAGGACAAACAGAAGCTCCACACATGGAACTTTCCTAGACTCTGCCTGGTAGTGTCTTCCCTTGACTATATTTAATCTCTGTCCTTTCCCTGTAATAAACCGTAACTGTGAATGTAAAAGCTTTCAGTGAGTTCTATGAATCCTTCTAGCAAATTATTGACTCTGAGGATAATCTGAGGGCTGCAAAACTCTTCAGGTATTGTCAGAAGTGAGGGTGTTTTAATGGACTATTCCCTAACCTCACTGTCAGTTTCTGGCTAAGGAGTATAAGAAATGTGTGTACCTTCTTTAAGCTTAGAGCCCGTTCACAAACTTGATCCAAAGTATTTTTGACCCTAAGGCAGATAGATCTTTAAGATGAAAGGAGTCTGGTTCATGAACCAGGCTTGTGGACAATTAGTGGGAATGCTGCCCACTGACCAGGAACATCCAAATGACATTGTTTCATGAGCAAAAAGTGAACTTCTATTTATTTAATTGAAATTATTGCCGATATTATAACAGTATTGGCATAATTAATACACTCCTTATCAAGGTTTTAATATTTCTTTGATTGAGACACATTCTTTGAAAAAATGACATAAGTTTAAACAAAAAATAAACTTGTTGCAGACATATCAAATAGTGTCTGTTACTATAATATGTTGACTTTGGAATCCATATTTTCTTGACTCTTTATGTCCAGAGTTCTGGTAGATGTGTATTTAGGGGTATTTTGGGTAGCAAAAATATTTTACTAGTAGTGACTATTCTACTCAAGTGAAAACTATAACTTTCTTATCACTTATTTCTTTCAATTATAAATATACCTCCACATTAAATTATAATATGAATGAACAAAAATTATCTCTACATCCTCTATAAATTATTTTAAAAGAACATAATATTTTGAAATTTATTTAAAGACACCAAACCAAAAAAAAAAATTAAAGACATTAAAATTGTCTGTCCACAACTTGGAATTTAATTCTACTTCATTGTTTCATTATTTCAACCAGTATCAATTGCCACTTAATTACCCTAACTCTGTTTTCCTTTTTTTCCTATTAGAATTTCCTTTGAAGTTTTCTGGCCATTGAAATGCAGCCCCAGGTTTTGGCCTCTATGTAGCCAGTAGTGTTTCAGATGTCAATACAACAGGCTGTGAAACAGAGTTTCATTAGCCTGAAAAAGGTGATTTATTAGCTTGCCTTCTAGCAAGTTTGAACATTCAATAGCTGCTAAAAATCTGAAAATAAAATAATACCGCTCTCTACACTGAACCTTTAAATATTTTTTTAACTCAATATGTTCAAAAAGTAGCTTCCTCATACAATGTTTCAAGCTTTTATATTAATTATTGACTATTAGAAGATGATAAATAGATAACAAGAGGAATTCTTTTATATCTGTAGTTAGAGTTATGAATATGTTTTGGTCTTACTGGTTTATTTAAAAATCAATTCAAAATTGCCAATAGATGTCCATTCACTTGATGGTATAACATTTTGCTAGGCTTAAGAAATAATAAGCAATATATATCAAATAAAAATAGGCAATCTACTTTCCGTGGTTCCCTTTTACAGTCGAGTTACTTAATAGGAATTTAGAAAAGTGAACTTAGGAAACACAGAAAACTTCCTAAGCAAGTAACATAAAAACGTTTTTTATTTCCACATCTCATTTAAATATGACATACAATCCTAGTTGAGAATTTCAGGTTTTCACTAGATTTTGTGAAGACAGAGGCACTATATATCTATCTATATGATCTGAAAACAAATTCAAGCTTTTTGGATCAATTCTTTTGAAAATATACTGTCATGAAAGTTTTATTCATTTAGAAATTCATGCCCATACTGATATTGCACCAACTTATTGATGTGTACCTTTTAAAATTTTGACTAGGGAAAAATATGATTCAAACCCTTTTAAAATTCTTTTTGTTTCCTTGTAACTTTTCTCTCTTACAGTGTTTTTTCATGTCAATGAGAAAGAATGGCCTGAAGCTTTTTACATTCATAGCCAAGTCAAGAATCACCTAAAATACACTTTAATAATATATGATTCTCCCAAATCCAACCCTGCCTTTTTAAAAATTTATTTTTTATAGGAGTATAGTTGATTTACAATGTTGTGTTAGTTTCTGCTGTACAGCAAAGTGAATCAGTTATACATATACATATACCACTCTTTTTTAGATTCTACCCCCTATAGGTCATTACAGAGTACTGAGTAGAGCTCCCTGTGCTATACAGTAGGTTTTTATTATCTATTTTATATATAATAGTCTATATATGTCAATCCCAATCTCCCAATGCATTGGGGCCAACCCTGCCTTTTAATAACATTGATTCTTGATCAATACTTCCATCCTCCTCAGGATCCTTCTCAGGTACTCACGTACCCATATGTGCCCACTTACATTGTAGTGATTCCCTTGAGACTCCTATTTTTACTATTTTTCATTTCAAAACCTTGTTACTGTATGTAGTTAAACCAGCAATGTTTGTGTTTACCGTCTCATCACCACAATTCTCTTGATTTCCTTTTCTTTATGTACCCTAATTCTTTCAGCTAGTTCCATCTTGGTATATGCATTTGACTGTGTGCTTTTCAGTCTAAAGTACAACTTTACAATAGCAATTTTACCACGACTCCTCTTCTACATATGGGATCCATTCCACTCCTTCCTAAGGAGCTCTTAGGAGCTAAACTTTCCTCTTTGTACTCTACTCTCAGTGTTTTCCCAAAAGGCTGAGAGGCGGGGGGATGTACCAAGGAAGCCAAAAAGCAGGAAAGGCATTATAACATTGGTACAAAGTGGAGGTAGCAGTAATAGGAGTTGACTTATGTTGGAAGATGTGCAGATACAAAATATGTAAAGATATTAGATATTAGATATTAGAAGGCCAATATAGACTGACCCTTAGCCCAGATAACAAAACCAAACTTTTTAAAAAGATATTATGCTTTCTGACCTTTACTTTCTCATTGTCCATCCTCTCCTTCAATAATGAAGAATTCCATCAGATGATTTCATTGACTTTCTATAGCTAAAATGATTAAGAATGACAATCTTTGCCCTAGCTGCTACCCACAGTCTGTGACTCTACTGAGCATCCTCTCCTTTTACCTATTGGCTTGTAGGAAGAAACCAGGTTTTTCTATTTTTTTAAATTATTTGTTACCACTTCTTTGTTTCCTCTGTCAGCTTCTCTTCTTATATTTATTTGTGCAGAGTTCCATCTGTGATACATTTCTGATGATTCATACTTGTTCTATAATATTTTGTCCATGCCTCTGGCTCTATACTACAGATATATGTGTGACATCTAATATATATTTCCAACTCAGGTTGAGCTAAAAATGTATACATCAAGATACCCCTTAGCTAATTTCACCTGAAAGTTTCCTCAAAGTTTAACTTCAATATGCCTAAAATTAAACTCCTATCCTTTTTGCCAAATTTGCTTTTACTTCCATATTGCCTATCCTGTTGATGATGTCCACAAAGTGGATGATATCCACTTTGATCAGATATCCATGGGCATTATGCTAAGTGAGATAAGCCAGTTACAAAAGGACAAATACTGTATAATTCCACTCATATGAAGAAGCTAATGTAGTGAAATCATAGAAACAGAAAGGGCTGGTGGTAGGGGGAGAGGGGGAATTAATGTTTAATTAGTATAGTTTTAGTTTTGCAAGGTGACAAACTTCCAGAGATGTGTTGCCCAACAATATGTATATACTTAATAATATTGAACTATACACTTGAAAATAGTTAAGAGAGTAAATTTAATGTTATATGTATTTTACCACAATAAAAAATTAATAAATGAATAACTGGATAATTTAGAACTAAATGCTTAAAAATAGAAGACACTCATATTTACACATATATTTTATCTGTCTAGACATATAGAAGTCAGCCTAGAAGCCATAATCCTGACCTTATTTGAACACTTTAATTTGGAATAAGTGTAAGAGATGCTTAGGCACCAGGCCTATGTTCATAAATTCCCTTTTCACTTTATAAGAAAACCATGGATTAATTTTCTAACAAGTTTCCCTTCGTTCTTATAGTAAGCTAAATAATAGCTTACAAAAATGTCAAGTCCTAATTCCTTTAAATGTTACCCTACTTTGAAAATGGGATTTCGAAGATGTGATTACATTAAGAATTTTGAGATGATGAGATTATCCTAGTTTAGCCTGGTGAACCTTAAATGGAATCATGAGTGTCCGTCTCAGAAAAGGTTCAGAAGGACATGTGACAGCACGCACAGGGAAGACAATATGAAGTCAGAAAAGAGTGATGTCCCCAGGAGCTAAAAATGCTGGTAGCCACCAAAAGCTCAAAGAGACAAGGAATAGATCCTCCCCACGAGCTTCTGTAGGGAGTGTGGCCCTACTGGCATCTTGATTTTAGCCCAGTAACACTGATTTCTTACTTCTGGCCTCCAGAAATGTGAGAAAATAAATTTAAAATGTTTTAAGCTTACCCAGTCTGTGGTAATTTGTTTCAGAAGCTACAGGAAAATAATACAGCTGCTAACTTCATAGGTACATGAGTTGTGCTTTGAATGCAAACAAGTAAAAGCCATAAAATAAATGATACAGACTGAGTCAAAAAGTGCTAAGAAAGAAAGAAATTAAGAACTAAGAACCCAAGGGATATGGTTAGTATCTGAGAAATTAATTTGGTTATAGTATTAAGTATGCAGTAATTTGCGTTTGGCTAAAGGAAAATTAATTTCCAGGGTTTTCATACTATCATGTGTAAATGCTCAATTATCATTTAAAAAAACATAAGAGCAACAAGTGAAGTAATTGAAGTGAGTGGATAATTATTAATACAGTTTAAAAAGTTGCTAAAATTATTGCTATGACTCTAACAGCATGAGTCACTTACAGTCTCCAAAGTTTTCTTAAAATAGAGACCATGAATGAAGTTGCTAAAAAGGATATATATATAAGCACATACCATATATCATATTGTAATTTTTAAAAGAGGTCAAAAGTATAGTCCTTAAGAGCAGAGAGTCTGGTACTAAAATTCCTCTGTCTAAATCCCAGTTCTATTATTTACCAGCTGTGTGAACTTGGGTAAATTACTTCACCTTTTTGTGCCTTGGTTTATTCAATCTGTAAACTAGTGATAAAAATAGACTTCACTGGGTTCTCTGTGAATTAAGTGGGTTGATATTTGTATAATACTTAGAACTATGCCAGACATTTAGTTCTTTAAAAACGCCTATTAATAAATAAACAAGAGAGACTAAAGTACTCCATTACCACTCAGGGCATAACCTAAATTTATGATTTTTAAGACACACTGGTGATTTTAAGAAGTTTTACCAATTTTATAAAAGTCTTGGTCTGTTCTGACTATTATAACAAAAATATCACAGACTGCATAGCTTAAATAACAAACATTTATTTTTCACAGATCTGGAGACTGGAAAGTCCAAGATCAAAGCACAGGCAATTTCAGTCTGATGAGAGTCTGCATACTTGTGCACAGAAGACTGTCTTCTCCCTGTTTCATCACATGGTAGAAGGTGTGAGGGAGCCCTTTGGGGCCTCTTTTATCAGGGCACTAATCCCATTCATGAGGGCTCCACCCTCAAGACCTAATCACCTCCCAAAGGGCACACCTCCAAATACCATCACTTGGTGGATTGGGTTTCAACAAAAGAATTTGGTGGAACACAAGCATTCAGTCAATAACAATAAAAAGCTGCTAGTTTTGGAAAACTAAAAGAAAAATAAAATAATACTCCCATATTAATGCTATGTATTAGGAGTAACTTGTTCCAGAAATGTTAACATAGAAAACAAATATTGAAAACAGGAAATAGCCTGATCAGGGCATGCATGCCTCAGGATGGTATTGGAGAACTATAGATGAATCATGACCTTGGACTCTCCTTTCTTTAGAATCCATGTAGGCAACTTTACTTTTGTTGAGATATTCTTCCTTTGTAAATGGCAATTTGATTGAAAATGTCATAGCCATCTTTTACATTGATCTATTTTCAAAGTTTTTTTAATTAACATTTCTGAATAGACAGGTAAATCTCTTATGTGCTGATTTTAACAATTCATCTTTTGGAAAGGTAGCATGTCTCTAAATTTTAGGTATACTTTTCTGTAACCTCTGTATTCAACATGACTAACATACATTTTCAGGAATTTAATTTACTGTAGAAAGTGAGTTAACCTAATAAATCATTCATTGTATTTTCTTTCTATTCAATCTCACCCTTCAGTCATCATGGGACAATAGACATTATGATTTTAGCAACTGCTGTATTAGGAAACTTAATTGTGGCTTTGTTATAGCAAGTTGCAAATATATCTGATTGTGTATAGGAACTTTTGCCAGGGGAAAGTGGCATTAATTTTTAAATCCTTCTGAACAATGATATCATTGTCTTCAGCAATGTTTAAAGTATTTTTTACTCTTCTAAAATCAAAGTGTTTGGATCAAAGGTGAAAATTAAACTTTCAAGCAATGATAAACACATATATTTCTTGTTACCAGCACATGCATTTGCATTACTAAATTATACGTCATTTGCTTTACCTGGAATGTCCTCTCAAACCCTCTTAATTTATTAAGATCCTACTCTTATTTCAAGGCTCAGCTAGGAGCCATCATCACCATCAATATTTTCCAACCACTTTCACCCAAATAGAGCTCTATTATTTGAATCATTTTGCACATGAGGTCATAAAAATTTTAAAGTTGAAAAAGAACTTAAAGCACAAGTATACATAACTTTATATGGGAGAAATCCAGGTCCCAGAGGAGTTAAGTGGCTTCCCCACTGCAACAAAATGCTTAGCGTACACACACACAAAATTAGAGTTCCTGGCTGCAATTTATTATTAAAATAGTAGTTTTTATATTGTATATTTGTGTTTTTCGGGGTCCATGAAAATCAGTCAGGTGCTGCCGAAGAGGTCAGTGGTGTTGTTGAATGACCAAGGCTTAGTTTCCCACATGATACTTCAAACTGATTTCAAACTAGAGTGCAAGGATCATTTTAATTTGTATTGTTTACATGACTTTCAGTTAGAAGAAATGGTCTTATTGTTAAAAAATAAACTACTACATTGAAATTTTGCTCTTTTCCATGTACTTTTTCTTTTGTGTTGCTGTCTAGCTATCATTTATATATCTGTTCATCCATCCATTTATCCGTATGAGTAGGTAAGAAACAATGTATATTTCCCATCACATGATTTTAATGTTACTGTCTTCAAAGGGAATGACAATGCCTTATATCATCTCCCACCTACCCAGTTAAGGGTAGAATAAACTGTGTATTCAGTATAATTTCTGATATTGATGATAATGAGAGTAATGAAATCAGCTGAAGTTGAAGCAGTATGTAAATTTTATATGTATCAACATTTGACATAACTGACATCAACATTAATTAATGAAATTAATGATTCATTAAGTGAAATCAAATATCAGAGAAACATGTCTTATAAAGCAGAGTACAATAAGCATATGCTCAACTCTATTAAAGGCAGTTTAAGATCACCTTAATAAATAACATTCTATCTAGTGTACCTATTCAGCTTTAAATTATAACTCTAGAACTTAAACATAACAATAATGAAAAATTAACTCTGTGGGTATTTAAATAACAGAGTCAAATTTATAAGGTGGCCTTTTGAAAATGTGTGCATGTAACTTTGTCATCTGTCTATAATGAAGGGACTAAAACTTACAATAGCTGATATAAAATTTCTATTTCTATCTCACATAATATTGAAGGAATACATAGTTAGCCCAGCAATAATGGGTAGCTGTTTCATTTCTCATTACATGGCTTTTATCTTTGGATCCATGGCTCTTCCAGGTCCTAACATAATTTTTGTATCCCAGCAAGTAAGGAAGGGATAAATGTACAAAAAACTGTTCAACCATGTTTCTATTAAGAAAATGCAAGGTCAGCTTCAGGGATGTGCCACCGAGGCAGATTCCAAGGACCCCAGACTTAGAAGAGCCTCATGCTTGAGTTAATGCTCTATTGTCATTATCTTGAAATTATTAATTTTTTAAAAGGCCCCTGCATTTTCACTTTTGTACTGAACCCTGAAAATTTGTAGCTGTCCTTGTTAGATTGACCCAGACACATTACTTTTTATCTCTTATTTGCCAGAATTTGGTCATATGATCACAACTAGTCCCAAGAAATGCTAAGGAGTGTACTATCTTGCTGGCAGCCAATGCCTACTAAAACTCAGGAGCTCTAATATTAAAAGAAGAAAAGAATATTGCTGCAAATGGCATTATTTCATTCTTTTATATGATTGTGTAATATTCCATTGTATATATATTTACCACATCATCTTTATCCATTTATCTGCTGATGGACACTTAGGTTGCTTCCATGTCCTGGCTATTGTAAATAAGTGCTGAAATGAACATTGGGGTCCACATGTCTTTTTGAATTAGAGCTTTTGTCTTTTCTGGCTAGATTATCATACTAAGTGAAGTAAGAGAAATATTATATGATATCACTTATATGTGGAATCTAAAAAATAGTACAAATGAACTTATTTACCAAGCAGAAACAGACTCACAGACATAGAAAACAAACTATGGTTACCAAAGGGGAAGGAGGGGAGAGGTAAATTGGGAGTATGGAATTAACAGGTACACACTACTATATATATGAAATAGATAAACCACAAGCATTTACTGTATAGCACAATATCTTGTAATAAACTATAGTGGAAAAGAAACAAAAAAGAATATAAACATACACATATATATGTATAACCGAATCACTGCTGTACACCTGAAACTAATACAATATTGTAAATCAACTATACTTTAATTTAAAAAGGAAAGGATGAATATCACTTATATCTAGTGAATTCAACCACACTGTCTGCATTTTCCTTTTCCATTCCCAGAACATAGCAATAGGACAGGCACATGGTTGGTGCTTGGCATTTTGTTGTTGTTGTTGAATAAATGAACATGTGGATCAATAACTGAATCAACAGAACAGAAACAAACTTAAACCTTTCAATTTTAGGTAAATGCATGCATGCCATCAAGGCCATTAAGAAAATGAGACTGGTCCAATCTAATAGTATTAATATATCAGGTAAACATTTCCAAAGATTTGAAAATACTTCCAAAATTTTGGCTCATGATAAGCAAAAGTAGATAAGTAGTAGTCCTGTGGAGTTCTCGTTTTATAAGTATAAATCATATTTGATCAAACCATATGTTACAGAGGTTTAAAACCTCATGTTCTCTAATCACTCAGTATGTTCTATCACACAGGGAAAAAGAAGTCTTAATTCAGACACATTTGGATGTCCTAACTTCCTCTTTGTAACCACCTTAACTAAGAGAAATATATTTTTTAAAAAGAGGGTTAACATGACCTAGTGGCTGCTGTTTTGGACAGTATAGCATTTGGCTGGCAAGTAGGAGATAGTAGAAAAATACCTTTATATTTTACATGTGAAGACCCATTAGAGGATTAATAAAGCACAGAGATGGTTTTATATAAAGAAACGAATTTTTTAAAAAATTTTAAATCAACTTGCTCTTGACAAAATAAAAAGTAAATATAAATAAATAAATAAATAAGAAGGTTAGGACAATTGCTATGTGATGCTAGGTACCCAAATGTAGGGTGATGCTCATAAAAATCACTTAAACACAAAAATTATAGCAATATAAGGTCAATATAGAGCAAAAGAATCTTATGTGCCAAAATAATCGCTATGTTTTATATGCTATTACAATAGCATAAGGTAGCTAACGGTCATTTTGATAACTTAGTGTACTTGTACATGAAACTTAGAGAAAGTTTCATCAAAGAATTACAGCAAAATTGCAAAATTACAGTGAGGAAATAAGCGGAGTGTAAAGTTTGCATTTCATATAAAAAAACTAGTTCCTGCTAAGTTACTGAATAAATGAAGAATTTCTATAAATTTTTGTAGACTGTAAATTTTGTTCCCACTACTATAAAAATACATTAGAGTAGTTAAATATTCAATCAGAGGATGCACTGGAGAAAATGTAATGCATAGGATGTGTTACTATATTAAAATGAAAGCTGAACAAAAAATTTTAAAAGTCCTAAGACAGAATGAATCAAAAAAGAGATACCTCTGTTTCTCTCTTATGTAATGTGTAGGATCTGCCTAAAGAACTCATTTCAGGAATAGTTAGTGGCTCTGTCATCCTTGAAACATGATTTTCCAGGCAGCTCCATTCATGGTCACTCACAAGCAAGGAGGAAAATAAGAATGCGCTCAGGTCAAGTTTCTTTTAAGCAGTTGGGAGGGAGTTGTCAATATGATTTCCATTCACATTTCGTTGGTGAGAATTTAGACACATAGCCATGCTTACTTACAAGTGAGGGCAAGAAATATAATCTAGCTGGGAAGCTTTGTTCCTAGGGGAAAGGAGAAGATAAATTTGAAGGAATAAACAAATATTGTAACAATACTTCCCAGGATACATTATCTAATTTTTGAGAGTTTTGTTTGAAAATGATTTACACTTGTGAAATTTCTAGTAATACACTGAATGTCCTATAGGATTATGATTTCTGAAACAGCTTTTATTTAGAGCAGGTTTAAATTTGCAGGGAAATTACAAAGATAGAGCAGTGCTCCACTCTCAGTTTCCCCTATTACTAACATTTTATATTAGTATGGTACCTTTATTATAATTTTAAAGTATTATATTAATAACTTTATTTATTTATATGTTTATCCTATTTGTTGTTTTCTAACCTTCCTGGATCTGTAGTTTTGTGTCCATCATTGATTTTGGTGAGTTCTTTGCTATTACTACTTCAAATAATTTTTTGTTCTTTCTTCTGTTATTCTGATTATCTCTCTTAAAGCATTTTAAATTGTTTCATAGTTATACTAGTTTGATAGGGCTGCCATAATAAAGGACCACAGACTAGGTGGCTTAAAGAATAGAAATGTAGTTTCTTATAATTCTGGAGGCTAGAAGTCTGAAATCAAGGTGACCACAGCATTGGTTCCTTCTGAGGCTTCTCTCCTTGGCTAGTAAGCGGCAGTCTTTTCCCACGTCTTCACATGGTTTTCACTCTGTATCTGTGTCCTAATCTTTCCTTATAAGGACACCAGTCATATTGTATCAGATCCCACCCTCATGATTCTCATTTTATTGTAATTTAATTACCTCTTTAAAGTTCCTGTCTCCAAATACAGTCACTTCTGAGGTACTGGTGGTTTTGGGGTACCCAATTCAGCCCATAACAACAGTTCTTGGATATTCTGTTGTGCTGTTGTTTTCATTCTTTTCCTCTTTGATTTCTAGTTAGGGAAATTTTTATTGACCTAACTTTAAGCACATGGATTCTTTGATTTTTTTTTCAACTGGGTACAATCTACTAATAAACTTATCGATGGCATTTCTCATTTCTGTCAGGGTGTTTTTGTTTTCAACCATTTCCCCTTGATACTTTATTAGAATGTTTTTCTCTCTGCTTATATTACTAATATGTTTTTGCAGGCTGTCTACATTTTCCATTAGAAGCTTTAACGTATTAATTATCGTTATTTTAAATTCCAGTCAGAAAATTCTAATATCTCTTTTTTTTCTCTCTTTGGCACGCCTTGCAATTTTTTGTTGAAATGTAGACATGTTGTATTGGGTAATAGACACTGAGGTGAATATGCCTTAGTGAAAACTGGCAATGTCAACCTGCTGGTTGGGCTGTTTAATGTTTGCTGGAGCTGTAGACGTCAGAGCCTTCAAATTCCTCTATTTCCCTTGTTTTTGTCTCCCCTTTTCACTTTGTTCCCTTAGTATTTCCTCTCAGAAAGAGTCTGCAACTTGCAGCTATTTCAGCTTGATCCACTGTTATTATATTGGAGCCCTGTTGATGTGATGGTAAGTATGGGAGAAAGAGCGGAAGTATTCTATAATTTTTTTTTTTTTTTTTTTTGGCTGCGTTGGGTCTTTGTTGCGGTGCGCAGGCTTCTCATTGCCGTGGCTTCTCTCGTTGCAGAGCACAGGCTCTAGGCGCGCGGGCTTCAGTAGCTGTGGCACTCGGCCTTTGTTGCTCCGCAGCATGTGGGATCTTCACAGACCAGGGCTCGAACTTGTGTCCCCTGCAGTGGCAGGTGGATTCTTAACCACTGTGCAACCAGGGAAGTCTCCTCTAATCTTTTGATTAAACGTTAGTCTTTTAGTGGATCTCTGGCTCTGCTTGTGAACAAGTGTTTTTCTTTAGTGGTATAGCTTTCTTGCCACCACTTACACAAGAAAAGATGTCTACTGGGGACTAGAATAAGCAGAATCCTCTTCCATCAGATGGGATATGCTCTGGTAAAAGCTTTTCACCTGGAGAAAGCTCTGGGCATATTTCACGATGACTTCTCTTCCCCATTCTCTGTCAGACGTGGGTGGTTATCCTTTTTGATCTTCACTATGAGGACCAGTTGGGGTTCCAAAAGGTAAAATTTACAAAAATGGAAGGCAAGCTAAGAATGCCCCCAGGAGATTCTTAACATTGTGCTGGACTAAACTCAGCTTCCAGTAATTCATCAAAATTACTATTTAGATCTTCCCACCGGTTTGATTCCAGCAGCTTCTGTTCCAGATAAGAATATCTTGGCTTTTATTCTCTAGATGCACTTGTTTCTCCAGATATGAGGGTTGAGGTTTGTTCTGCAAACACAGTTCTCTAATAGATTCAATGAAAGTCACTTATTTTAAGTTAGATCCATTTTTTTCTTACTCTGTGGAGAGAAGTGATGACTTCCAAGCTCTTTATATGTTAACATGAATCTGGAAGTCAAATTATGAGGTTTTATTTTATATACTTAATGCATTATTATTTTACTGCATATTATTTTCCTATGAGTTTAACATAAAATTTAATTATGATCATATTTGATTGAGAGGATATTGCATGATTTAATTTTTAAGAGTTTAGAAGACTCCATCAGCTTTCTGTATGAAATTAGATGGTTAGTACAGCCAATGTTAAATTATATAAAGTAAACAGAATAGAAGCAAAGCATTGAAAATAAAATTTATGAATTATGGTCAAATTTTATTTGTATAATTCCACTAACCCTCTCATTACAGATACAAAAGTAAAAGAGTAAAGGCCCCTTCTACCCAACCCTTTCTGTTCTGTTTTATTTATTTATTTTTTTTACCATACTGAGACACTAAAGAGCAGAGATAAGATTAAAAATTCTTTGCTCAACACCTAACACAGTCTCTGACATATATTAGCAAATATTTATATGATAAATCAATAAGTGATTTAATAAATACTGATAACAATGAAATGAATCAAATGCAAAAAAATAGTAAGCAGTAAACTGGAAAGTGAATGATCATCAAGGCCTTGACACTCTATATTTACCTAAATTAATTTTAAATAATTCAATTAAATTTTGAATAAAAAGTACATGTTAGAATTTCTAAGTTAACAGCAAGTGAGTATTTTATCATTTTAAACTAAATATAGGCTATTAAAATTTGTAAAAATCCTTCTAGGTAAAAACATCACAGATGGTAATGTGGTAAGCTAGATAGTAGAAACGTGTGTTTTTTTCCCCTTATTTCTCTCTTTTTTTTTAACCAGTCCAATATTGATTAATAACAACAAAAATAACAAAACATTATTTGAATTCCTTTAGTGGGGCATCACTCTACAATTCCCTTCTTGCTATTATTTTGCCTTATATGTTTTAATTTCCTGGTGAAACTGAATTTATTTGTGATTAGTATACCTGATTTAGATTTTTGCTATTTCAAAAGAAAATAACAGTTACATATAATGCAAATTGATGAGAATACTTTTGTTAGAAAGAGGCATTTATTAAACCGTGAATTTAGTATAGGAGATAAGAGCCTACCTGGTAAAGTTGTTTTGTGGAGACAGAAAACATAAAAATGATGTATTTTATTAATTATCTTATTATTTATTAGAATTTTTCTGGCCAAATTAAACAAGACAATCTAACACACTAGAGTGTAGAGTTCCTTAACTCAAGAGGATCATAGCAGAATTTTCATAAGTATTATTGAAACAAGACATTTAACACACTCAATACTTCCTTATACCTAATAAGTAAAACTCCTTTTAAGTATTTTAATTTATTTCACGCATTTTACAACTATAATTTGCATTTAAAAGATTTAATATAATATTTTTTCATTAGTTTTAATGTTTAGAAGTTTTCTTTTAAAGAAAGATATGCTTTTATATTTATTGAAGCTGTGTATAATTATTATATAAATATTATAGAGGCTGAAAAGCCAGAAAATTATTTGGCATGGCTAAATTTTATTTTAAAAAGTACATAAGTGTTATTATGTTTTTTAAAAATATTGATGCTGCCAGCCTTTTACCTTAGTAGCCTCAAAGTGGAGGAGGGCTGTCCACTACAGGAAATAGCATATAGCAACCACTTACTTTAAAAGATTTATAAAGTAGTGCTTAATAATAACACAACTGTTCCATGGGCTTCCCTGGTGGTGGTGCAGTGGTTAAGAATCTGCCTGCCAATGCAGGGGACATGGGTTCAAGCCCTGGGCTGGGAAGATCCCACAAGCTGTGAAGCAAAGAAGCCTGTGCACCACAACTACTGAGCCTGCGCTCTAAAGCCCATGAGCCACAACTACTGAAGTCCGCATGCCACAGCTACTGAAGCCCATGCACCTAGAGCCTATGCTCCACAACAAGAGAAGCCACTGTAATGAGAAGCCTGTGTACCACAATGAAGAGTAGCCCCCACTCACTGTGGCTAGAGAAAGCCTGTACACAGCAACGAAGACCCAATGCAGCCAAAAATAAATAAATAAATAATTTTAAAAAATAACACAACTGTTCCAGTAACTGTGGTTTTCCACCAAAAATACTTTATTTAAAACATTAAATATATTACCTTTCTTGTATGAAACGCAAGGGAATAAATTTCTTGGGAAAGTTATTTCATTTCCCATCTTCTTCCCTTTTAGGTTGGGTAGTATGGGTGGCTCTTTAAGAGAAGGACATATAAGTTTATATTTAAAATGAATGTTTAACTTATCAATTTTTATTAAATATTAAAAGATGAAGTGTCTCAGATGAATGATACTGAGATGTAGCAGTGGAAACAGCCATACGTTGCTGATATAATGACCAGTGAATACTATTGAAAGGATTGAATGATGATGTTCAAATTTAGAAGAAAAATGAGGGTTATCACTCATATAGTGTTAAATTTTAGCTGTGATGATTTCAAATTTACTATAATTTAAAGAATGCAGAAGCCAAAACCATCTTGAGAAAGAAAAAGCTGGAGGTATCACACTCCCTGATTTTAAACTATACTACAAAGCTAAAGTAATCAAAACAGTATGATACTCCCATAAAATCAGACACATAGATCAATGAAACAGAACAGAGAGCTCAGAAATGAGCTCACACTTATATGGTCAATTTATGACAAAGAAGGCAAGACTATACAATGGGGAAAAGACAACCTCTTCAAAAGATGGTGTTGGGGAAACTGGACAACTACCTGCAGAAGAATCACTGGACTACCTTTTCACATCATATACAAAAATAAACTCAAAATGGATTAAAGACTTAAATGTAAGGCCTGAAACCATAAAAATTCTAGAAGAAGACATAGGCAATACAGTCTTTGACATCAGTCTTAGCAATATTTTTTTTGGATATGTCTCTTCTGGCAAAGGAAAAAAAATGTGACTATATCAAACTAAAAAGCTTTTGCAGAGTGAAGGAAACTATAAACAAGACAGAAAGGTAACCTAATGAATGGGAGAAGATATCTGCAAATGATATACAGTTGACCGTTGAAAAACATGAGTTTAAACTCTATGGGTCCACATGGATTTTTTTCATTTTTTTAATTAGATGTATGTATTCATAGAACATTTATGAACATTTAATGAGCCCAGTGGCCGCCAAAGGTTATCTAAGGACATGATGGCGTGAGGTGTGCCCATGTGCCAGAGTGGGGAAAGTCCCTCAGTCGGCCAGTGGGGGATTTTTCCGGTGCCCTATTTTGGAGTATTGAGTACTGGGGGCATGTTTGCGGCGGGGTTAGCATATAACTTGGCGGGATTAGGCGGCTATTGGACGTTCAGCCCACGGGGCACCTTTCGTTGCTCATGGCTAACCTCCTGCCTAACATCCATATCATGATAAGAGTCACAAAAAAAAGGGAGGCGGGAGGAAAATTACTTTTCTTCATTATTTAAATCAGAGAAGACCATCAGCTATTTCAGCATTTTTTTTTCTTTTTTTGAGCTGACAGTGATCATTTGAATACTGATTTAACTTGCTAAAAATCAACTTGAGGTTTCAGGAACAGGCAGGCAAATCAAACTTATGATAATCATCAAAATAGCTATAGGAATAAGAGATGTTCCTGGAAAATCATATACTCAATAAATTGTGAATTTTCAGAATTTCAAGTTTCATTGAATTTATTAAGTTCAATTAACCCCTAATTTAGAGACCTACATTAGAAATATCAAAAAAGAAATCAAATACCCTTTTAAAATATGATTCTACATATATATATATTTCAACTTTTGTTCGAAATAACATTTTGAGTAAAGTTATTTTTATTAAAAATCCTCAAATTCCTAAAGCAATAATGAGCAAAAATGTTTGCGTATAGGCAAATTCAGGAAAAATGAAATGTTCACAGACTGCATTTTTTCCCATATGTTGGCAAACGAATGCTGAATTAAACTAGATTATATTGTCTATTGCTTGTTGGACACTACTGGTTAACATATGAGAAATAAAAATACAAAAAGATGTTGATCCCTTACCCTTTAAATCTGTACAGGACTTTAGAATTTGGTTAGTAGGTTTATTTATATTGTATTAATGTTATCTTACACCTGGCATTCAGAGAAAGACATTCTTATTACTTTCCACTTTCAGGGGAAAAGCAGACTCAGAGATACAAAGGACTCACTGACTGACACTGTTACCAAGACAGTTAGAATGAAGATGATTTGATCCTATCCAGTTGGACTTTTGTGCCAACACACGCCAGGCACAAGAAGGCTCAGGATAGACCCGTAGTCATGTACTTACCTGTGGCTGTAGGAGCTTCTCTCTCATAAGCCAGTCAGGGCAGAGCAAGCTGAGCAATAAAAGAAGTAGCATTGCTGACATTTTCCTTAAGTTCCAGGGAATGATTGCTCTTCGGAATCCACTGGTGACCACACCATGTTGCTCAGGTGGTTTCTGGGATCAGTGGTTCTGGACATGTGGGCCTCCAAGATGCTTCTGGAAAAAGTTTTAGTGGCAATTCTGACTTCTACAGCAAATGTCTTTTTAAATGTATGATCTATATTCCATAAGCTTGGTCATTTTGTGGGTGATTGATTTTGGATGATATATTCCAGTTTATTTAATTACTCCAGTGTACTACGAAGGTATGTGTTTTATAATGATTTAGACCTCAATTTCATAAGACATTCTTGTTTCACCATAAACCTTTGCATGTAATGAGATTAAATACAGAAATAGGATGGTTCATTTAAAACTCAGTGGCACAGTGAAAAGAAGACAGATTCATTGCAGAAAAGTTTGTGTTGGAATCCTGGTCTTTTAACTTGGTTTGTGTTCTTGGGGAATTTGACAAACCACTCTGAGCCTCTGTTTCTTTGTTTCTCTTCCACCAAGAACATGGGAATAATAATCTACCGCCTAGTGTTGTCAGAATTAAATGAAAAGAATATTTATTATGATATCAGAAAGATGGTGTTAAATAATCGTGTATATTTTCAACTGGATTACCCATAATAGCGAACGTAAAAAAAAAAAAAAAAAAAAAAAAAGCAGGTGAATAAAGAAAGAAAAGCAGTTATCCAGATACTGGGTGGAAGAACTATGATGTACATATGGTAGATTGAATAAGTATTTGTTGTCTGAACTAACTTCTCTTAAAATGCTTTGGAATCTAAAACAAACAGCTTAAGGGACTTCCCTGGTGGCACAGTGGTTAAGAATCTGCCTGCCAGTGCAGGGGACACGGGTTCGAGCCTGATCTGGGAAGTTCCCACATGCCTCGGAGCAGCTAAGTCCGTGCACCACAACTACTGAGCCTGCGAGCCACAACTACTGAAGCCCGCGCGCCACAACTACTGAAGCCCGTGCACAACTACTGAGCCTGTGCTCTAGAGCCCGTGAGCCACAACTACTGAGCTGGCACGCCTGGAGCCTGTGCTCCACAACGAGAGAAGCCACTGCAATGAGAAGCCTGCGCACTGCAACGAAGAGTAGCCCCCACTCGCCGCAGCTAGAGAATGCCCATGCACAGCAACGAAGATCCAAAGCAGCCAAATATAAACAAATAAATAAATTTTAAAATAAAATAAAATAAAACAAACAGCTTAAGAATACAGAATGTGGCTGTGATGTTTTCATCATCAGTCTTACTCTTTTCATTCATGTCATAGGTTCCCTACTCTGTGCCTTGAGAAATGACTTCATGACCGCAACAGGAAAGCTAGGCTGGACAGTGCATTTGTTTACATTACAAGAAATGTTTATGAAATATTTAAACAAGAGGTGAGTAATAAATATCATAACCACACTTCACAGATACATCCATATATCTAAACAAAAATGCAATTTAAATTCACAGATAAAAAAGTATGAATTATATTATCTGATATTACACTATGGGTAATATGGGAATTTCAAACCAAAAATTTGGACTAAAACTGGTTTGTATTGAAAGAGTTTGCTTTTCAAAATATACTTTAGTAATACTAGTTTCTCTGAGAGGAAAGGAAATGTCTATTTACACTTGAATTAGTTACTTGATCATTTATTTTACACCAACACATTACAATTTGTGAATTCTAGAAATGTTATCTTATTGACATTGGTACAGTGTTGGAATAACTGGGTTTTCAGCACTTGAAATGAAAATGATTGTGCAGAGTATGCTGATTGTTGGTTGTTAGAATGTAGAAAGAGAATGACAAAGCAAGTTGCTAAGGAAATTAAGGGTTTACTTTCTCCACGATAGGCTTATAACCACACTGACTTTTCTGTATGTTTGCCAAAATGTTCTGATATTTAGCTGCGAAATAAGTTTATCTGTTTATTTTAATAATGATGGTGTCTCTAGGAATGGTTTATAAGTACAGATAATAAAGCACTGCCATTATGCTGTTAACCATAAAAATACAACTGAATGCTAAGCATTCTATTTAGTTGAGTTTTCCCTACAGTCTGTTGAAAGGGACCTTCAAGTGTTTCAATTAAAAAATCTTGGGGAATTTTCCCCAGGTTCTAATAAGCTGTATCAAAATAGAACTCATTTCATGGAAAAAAGGAATCCCACAGCACTTCTTTTTAATAACTGTTCAGCTACAAAATTTTATTGGTATCTTTTTATGTTCTCTCTAGAGGATGTAATGCACAAAAGCATTGCCACGGAACATATAAAATTACAAATGAAATTTATTGTAAAAAGTAGAATGTCTTCTAGACTGGTGTCAGTATTTATTTCATTCAGAAACCAAAACTGCAGTATAATATATTCATTGTCAGCAAGTTCATGTGTGTAAATTGCCATCCAATGTTATTGACTGATATAAGACAGATATTGAAAAGACAATTTAAATTTACTCTTCCAAACATAAACTGTTCCACAAAAGCACTGTAAAAACTCCTTCAAGATTTTGGGTTGTGCTTGACATTTATGGTTAACTACATAATTTGGTCGTGTCATAATCCACTGTGTTTGGCAATTTGGCATTAAACGCCTGCAGAGCAGATTGGATCCTCACCACCTCACTAGTAGACAGCTTGAGTCTATGACGAAGCAAGCAAGAGAAAAGATCTAGACGACGCTGACCGGGTGGGGAGAGTTTATTTACACGGTCTCTTATCTCTAGAAGTTGCAAAAGTGCTGAGTCCTGGGATCCCTGAGTATAGGGGTAGTCCAGCTGCAGAATCAGGTCCCGAATTGCTTCCGGGTCAAAGTGCATGCTGTAGCCAAACACTTGAATGTTATTGATTTTCATATAACCCAGGTTCCGGGAAGGGTCGATGAACTCCAGGGGTTCGTAGTAAATGCTCTCGTTGCCGTTGGGGCCATTTGACTTGATGCGACTCCTCAGGTAGATGTGCACTGTCTCAAAAAATGTCTTCCACTTGTTCCCCAGAGTCAGCGACCAGTTGTAACACTGCAGGGGGAGGTCCAGCTTAGTCCGCTCCCAGTCGGGGAAGCTGTTTTCATCCACAGGCATAAACCAGCTCTCAGAGTGGCTGCCTCCGAAGGGATTGACGTAAACGGCCAACACCGGCTCCAGGGTGCTGTTTTTAGTTAAGCAAATCTGTAAAGAGAGACCCAGGATCATGTGGACCAGGCTTGACTTGTACTTGTTGCTCTTCAAGGTGAGGAGCATCCGCTTCCGCCAGGAGGGGTCGAACCAGCTGTTGAGGCGCATGTCGTTGCTGATGAAGATGGCATGGACCTCTAGTCGCCTGTCCGTTTTCTGCAACAGGTACTTCATCTCGAGATCTTGCAGGTCGGTCTCGAAGCCGATGTAATGATCGGTGGACTCGGCGACCTCGGGCTTGCAGAGCCCCTGGCTGAGCATGTAGCCCGTGTTGCAGGCGCCGCAGCGGGTGCGGTTGTCAGGGGCGCAGGTGAGGCAGGCGGACGCATCGCCCACCGTGCAGGGCAGGAAGGCCGTGCAGACCACCTGGTCGTTGGGACACGTGCACGAGTGCGTCTCTTCTGAAAAGCTGCCCAGGAGTCCATTCTCATTGCAGTAGAGAAAAGACTGGATGCGAGTGAGCCAGTAGGTTGAGGTTCTAAGAATAGAAAACAAAAGGAATCTGTATAAATACAAAGGCGTTTGTGTTTGTGTGTCCTGCAATCAAGTTACCTTAGGTTTGAAAGCTTCACTATCACGTTCTTAGGTCCTTCCCAGTTATTTAACTGTGATAATAAAACAAAAAACACTGGGCTTCCCTAGTGGCGCAGTGGTTGAGAGTCTGCCTGCCGATGCAGGGGACATGGGTTCGTGCCTTGGTCCAGGAAGATCCCACATGCCACAGAGCGGCTGGGCCTGTGAGCCATGGCCGCTGAGCCTGCACGTCCGGAGCCTGTGCTCCGCAACGGGAGAGGCCACAACAGTGAGAAGCCCGCGTACCGCAAAAAAAAAAACCCCAAAAAACCCCCACCATAATTGAAAATATATATACACATATAATATTCATATATTTAAGTATTATGTATATTTAAATTATGTATATATTTTTTTGTTCATCATCATACAAGATTAACGATGGATACACTTGATTTGAACTGGAAAACTACATGAAATACCTTCTGAAGACATTGCATGGCATCTCCCTAGTGTACCTGGAAGCTGACTGTGACTATAATTGGGTTGGTTATAGGTTTGAAATGATATCCAACAACGGGGAATAAAAATGGTTTTATCACCAAATATCTAGCGTAGAATTAGAGTGTATGAATGACGATTGTTCATTCATTCACTCTTAGTTTCACAGAGCACTAATGCTGCAGGAAGCTTAAATAGAAAGTGAAATAAAAATGAGAGAAAAACAAGAAACTTTAAATTGTCAATCAATGGATTTAAATCCTAGGGCTTCATCAACATTGAAAGAACAAGTACCCACTGAGAGGGAAAATATTATTAAAACATGTTTGATTTTTATCCTTATGGTCTGCTCAAGAAAATTGTTGAAAATATCTCATTAAAACTAACTACAAGTTCTCTTAATAAGGGTTAAGTGTGTTAGTTGAATGTGTTTGATTTGGATCATTAACATTATTTATATCCAGAAATCAGGCTACATGATGCAAATTTACGATCTTACTTTTCCTGTTTTCCCACATTATTCAAACTCTTTTAGTGTGTTTAAAATCTCAGTAAAATAATGAAGGAAAAGCATGTGGCCGTGTAATCAGATAATTCTTTGTTTTTATCTTGCTGCTTTCTCATAGTAGCTGCATGATCGTGGAAAAGTTGAATGGCCTAAGTTAGTGATATCTTCCATATTGAGTTCTTGTGAGAAATAGGCTCAGACTGGATGCATGTGTTTAGACAATTGTATAGAGCATGTGTCACAGTAGACACTAAAAATTGTATCTCTTTTTGGTATTCTTAAGCCTTTCCAGTGTTCATTATTAAGTACATATGAGGTTTTTCTACAAATTGTATATATTATACTCAATCCTTTAGACTTATTACAGTGCTGCCATTTTAAAGAATTTGTATATGCTGGTAAAATACAGGTATTTATCTGTGTAACTAATCAATAAAAACAATTTTTTATCACAGAACAATATATGAGCTATATATTCATTTTTGTATATTCATTTTTGGTCTCTGCTCATTCCCCTTTGCAATATAACACTTTTTTAAAAAAAATAAGCTCCTCCCTGTTTTTCCAAATAAATGAAATAACTCCTTAATTCCCTCTCATAACATTTACTTTTTATTCATAGTGCCTTTTTCCACTAAAAATGTTATATTGTGTACTTGTTTATATTCCATTTATCCCATTAAATATAATATTCAGCTTGCCAGAATCATATATGCTTTGCTTATAGCTTTATATCCCATGCCTAGCAGAATGCCTCTCATACTTAATGAATATTAGATCAAAGGCATAGACGAATTAAAGGAACATTTGCTCAATAAGCATATTTTTAAGTGAAATTTAAAGCCCTAAACTGCATATTTAATACAGTTTTAAAGACCTAACTCCCAAGTTGTAGGAAGTGGAGTTTCACAACACACACTTTGACATTTGCACACAATTAAATCTATATAAAAATCTTAGTAAACATATATTTTAAAAAACCTTTCTTTTCCAGATTCCCTAAATGGAACTGTTTTCTATAGACCCAGAATAAAAGGTAAAATCAAATCAAACCCAACCAAAACATGAAACATTTTCCTCTTAATTATTTCTTACACTGAAAAACACTGACTGGGAAACTACACCTATAAAATTCATTTCTAAGTTTCTCAAGATACTTTAAAAATAAGTTCTCAGGAAAACTCTCCCAGGAGGATGCCAGAAGTTGTGAAATAGGAATGATTGGCACTTTGTGAGCCATACATCTCTATATGAGTATCTCTCCTCCTCTCCTCTGGTTCCTTGTTTTCTTGCTACAGAATAGATATGCAAAAAGTTTTCCTTTTTTGGGTTGAGGAAAGAGCCTGATCCATTATTTCTGTACTCAGTCTCAGAATATAGAAATTATTGCTGACTTGTTCTTTCTGCAGTTACTGATATATTTATTTCATCAATATGCTCTCAATGAATTAATCTCTCTCCCTCTTGCCTTCTTTCTCTCTCTCCTTCTTTCTCCTTCTCCTTCCTCCCTCCCTCCTTTCTTCCCATTTTTCTTTCTTTCTTCCTTCCTTCTTTTCCTTGCTTGCTTGCCTGCTTGCTTTTTCTTTCTCTTCTCTCTCCCTTTCTCTCCTTTCTCTCTTTCGGTAGTTCTATTTATATCTATCTACTATAAAGCATATAAAATATATATGCTATCAGATTGAAAATAATATTTTCTTCCTTGGAACCAAAGCATAAATTCCCTGAGTCAATTCATCTCTCACTGTAAGCTCTCATCATGTTTCCAAATTGTAAGGACAAACAAAAAATGAAATAATAGGCCTAAGGCTGAAGGCAGAGCTCACAAAACTAGGGCACCATAGAAAGACTCATTTGGACACTTTAGAAAAGCAATGGCTTTTCTAGCTTTCAGTCTTTTCCAATCCTTTTCACGTCCCTGCAGATGCATTACTGAAGGAATGTGTCCCAGCTTCATGGGTTTCAGCTTGTCATGTATGAATATTGATAACTTGGTGTGCTGTCAAAGCTCCTGTTCCCTGAGACAGAAGAGCTAACACGTGGCTTTTCTTCCTTGCTGCTTCTTGTCCTTCCCCCCATTACCTACCTTTTGACTGTTTTATTGCATTTCACAAGTAGGGAATAGATTTTCAATAATTAGTCTTTACTCCTTGTAAAATCTTGGTGAAGGCAGTGGTCAAAAATAGAAAACAAAGCAAATTTCAGTACTGTACATGGATTATTCACTTACCCAAAAGATCACTTTTTTTTTCCCCTGACAAAGTAAAATTCAACTGTTTTTCTTTTTAAATCTAAACTTTTTTTTTTGAAGAGAAATGTCTTCAACATTAAAATTAGGTGGTAGCAAGTAGTTTTTTAAAACTCTTTCCTTCTATACCTAAGTATTAAAACAAAGTAATGCTACATTTTCTATTCTCATATATAACTTTTATTCACATAAACTATTTAGGATCTACTAGGGCTAGGATAGAGGATGCAATGTTGAAAGATGAACTCCTGGCAGGCAGGTAAGTTTGTTTCTTTCTATCAAACATGTGGTCTTGTTCCTGACATCTACTTAATAACACTTCAATTAATATTTACTAAACAAAGGAAGTAGGAAAGGAAGGAAAAAGGAGGGAGAGAAGGAGTAAGGAGGGAGAGAAAGAAATTAAAGTGAAGGAACTACACAGATTATAGAAGAACAGAAGACAGAAACTAGGGGAAGACAGTATTAAAGCAATTGACTTGAGAATGACAATGATATGGAACAATTCAAGGGATATAGGAACTCCTTTTCCATCAGGAAGTAAGTGTGCACTTGAAAATAATTTCTAAAAAAGCTTTAAGATGATAGTGTTACAGAAAGGAAAATACCTTCCAGAGTTAAGTTAAACTTTTGGAAAAAATATAATTAGCTAAAAAGCCGATAGCCTGTTTTTATTTGAAAAATCAGGTAGCAAACTAAGTTGAGAAGATTAGACATACATTAAGTCAGTTGTCTCTGTTTAATCTGTAATATTCTCTATGTAAAATCTCTACAGGACACATGTTATGTGAGTGTCAAAAGAGCACTAGACTGGGAGAATGAACACTGGATTTCTAGGTCAGACTTCACCTGGTGACCTGGGACAAGTCACTTAGCCTCTTTAACTTTGAGTGAAAGTTTTAGAATTCAAAGAAACATTGGTTCAGATTTCGATTCTGCATGACCCTGGGGAATGTGTACAGCTTTCTGAACCTCAATGGCTCACCCTGAGTTCACCTGTTGATCTGTTGTCAGGATGAAGTGATGTAACAAATCCCATCCCAGATGGCACTTGCCATCTGGTTCTACAGGATTAAGTCACTAGCCACTGCAGCTGCTGTCCTTCAACACCCTCCGAAAGGAGTTCAAGGTGGAGATCGGGAATGAGGCACTCTGTGCTCTGGGAAAAACTGGCAGGACAGGCGTTCAGATAGTTAGATACTTTCAGGAGAAGAATTTATGAGCCCAATTCTTGTATCTCCTCATATCTAGAAAAGCACTAAAATCCTTCATGGTGACGTCTGCTCCTCGTGACCAGCAGACAGCATCTGCCACAATGTGTGCTTGACTGTGTGTACCCTCCTTCACTAAAATCATATAGAACACTGACCTTCCCCCCATCTCTTCAGAGCCGTTTCTCAGAGCCATCTGAAATGCTGTCTCCCAGGCTATAGTCCTCATTTTGCCCCCAATAAAACTTAATTCACAGCTCTCAGATTGTGCATTTTTTTCAGTCGGCAATGTTAAATGGGATTGGCAAAACAGATTCCTGGACCCCACCCCAGACATACTATAAGAACCCCTAGGAGGAGAGCTCAGGAAGCTCTTTTAAAATATGCAGTCCCACAGAAAAAACCAGTCTTGGCAAAGCAAAGAGCATTGCACTAAGAGAACTATATTTGCAAAGGACTTGAGGTAGGAAAGGTTTTGTTCTAAGGAACTAAATGAGAGCCAGTACAGCTGGAGTGAAGAGAATATCAGTGCAGTATTAGACTGTGCAGTAAGTAGTGGCCAGATCAGGCAGAGTATTGTTTAGGTTTTAAATTTATTCTACATGCAGTAAAGAGTGGTAAAGAGATTTAGCCAGAAGTCGATTGTATTAAATTTAGCAACCATCTTTCTCCTTGTATTATACCAGTAGTATTTTAAATATCAGGTAAAGCTGATGTACTTTTAATAAAATGTTTTTTTCAGGGCTAAAATAAAATAAAATAATAAATAAAATAAGCAGTCCTGGAGAAATGTTTTGTACACAGAAGCTGTAAGTTTCCTATGTATGAAAATTAACAACCAAAACAACTATTAGGGGCTCTTTAAATAGCAGTTAGCTCTCAAGCTGTAAGAATATGTCCCGAAGAAGGTAGGGAAAAGTTAAAATTTCTGTAGAGAAGAGGGCAGCAGCAGATGGCTTTGAATTACCATGCATTTGGGGCCTTGTGACCACCGTGTATGCTGAATTTGCAAACCCTGCAATAGAAATTTTTGGCATACACATACACAGAAGAATAAACCAAACACTAAAACCTACTTTAATAAATTCTACTGTGTTACAGTATTAATAATTAACTATTTAGTGAATTTCTCTCATATCATGGGCCAGCCACTTTGTACTTGTTATTTTTAATTCTTCACAGTAACTTGTAAAACTTAAACCCATTCTAAAATTTGAAAAATACTGAGGCTCAGAGTTTCAATGACTTCCTCAGTTATATATCTATTAAGTATTACAATGAAGACAGACTCAGAGAAGCAAGTCTATTTTTTTTTATAATGTGTGTTGAATAGTGAGGAAAAATGCTTAACAAATGACTTTAGGAAAAATGTATTTCCATGCTGGACAGCATCAAAGATAAGATAACTTTTAATTATTAAATAAAATTAGGCACTTGAGTGACAGCCCACTATATTGGCTTCAATCCACTTTTGGGAGCTAAATTATCAACTTTGAATATTGTTTCCCTTAACTCATATGGAAAATGGGAATAAAATATAGCTTGTTGTAAGAATTAAAGCACAATTGCTGGAAAAGCCCTTAAAGAGTGCCTATGCACAGAATAAATGGTAAATAAATGGAAATGCTTATTATGATCACTGTTATTACTATTGTGATCTTTTAAAGAAATAGCATCATATGTACTTTCTTTATTACAAATGCTATTTTCTTCCAGGAAATGGAAATTTTCATTTTATCTTCAACAATTTGTGTATTACACGCATAATCTTACTCTTTATCTCTACATTTCACTTTTATCAAATAGACCTAGTTATTGATAACACGACCAAGACTGTATCACATCCCAAGAAAAAGAATATCATTGTCAAAGGTCCCTTGGTTATGAGTCTCCCAAGGAAGTGTATGTATGTATATATATCACATGTGTATATAGATACACATCTATAAACCTATAGATGCATACATACATACACATTTTATTTTTATAAACTTGAGTTCAAGTATCTACTAAAACTTTTGGCTTGCAGGAAGACAATGAAAAAGTGAGTGAAGCAGTTGAAGATGTAGGTCATATTTTAAAGATAATATTAGCCGAGGTAACATTCATTAAGGTTTTCTCATGTGCACAGTCTTTTTACAGGCATTATTTCATTTAATTCTCCCAATTCTCACTACTCCTTGAAGTAAGGACCCTTGTTATCCCAATCAATATTTAAGGACATGAGTTGTAAAAAGCCTAGATAATTAGAATTTATAGAAGGTCAAATAGCTGGTAAGTGGTAGAACTGAAAGTGCATCCTGGTTTTTATTACTCCCAACAATTTGGGGGGTATGACACCAAAAGCACAAAAGATAAGAGCAAAAAAGTAATAAGTGGAACTCCATCAAACCAAAAAGCTTCAGTCCAACTAATCTGTAATTCATTTGGTTGAATGGTGTACACAGAAAAATCTGCTTACTTCTTAGAGAGCTACTGAAACATTCTGTCCACAGCTGTGTTGCATTTAATGCTGTAGTTCAAGAAAAATCAATAGATATGTCTTCCCTCTACTTATAACATAAAATATGAAAAGAAAAAGTCAACATTCAGGGTATGAAATGTGAGGCACATGAAGAACACAATGACTTTACTGGACATAAAGGGAATATATCATTAAAAAAAAAATAGAGTCCACATCTAATTTTCCTCCAAAGATTACCAAAAATCAAAATATTTTGCCCACTAAATCACATTAGATGTTAAGTTAAAAAGACTTGAAAAGTATTTATTATGTGCAAGTTCAGTCTATTAAGTATTATAATTGAGGAAATATTGACACAAATGCAATTACTCTGCAAATATGAGTAAATCAGGTCTCTCCTATGTGCTTTTATAACATCCTGATTTTCACCCACCATAGTATTCATTATACCAAGTCATTATTACCCAATCATCTGTATCCCTCATTACATTATACATGCTGTGAGGGAAAAGATATATTTGTTTACTTCACCATTTTATTATCATAACATACCTAAATCAGTTTACAGTGTTTATACTTAAGTTTTCCTATTACAACCTTTTGAACCTATTAGTCTTAAAATATGTGTATGATGAATCCAAATCTGCAAATCTAAACAATATAAATAGAATATTTTAAAATAAAATTTATGAAAAGACCATTTTATCTTTCACAGATCTGTTACATCTCTGACCCTAATATTTCAAGCTAAATATAAATTTGACATGAATGAATAAATTAATGAACAAAAAAGAGAAACTAAAGAAGCAAATTCAAGGCTAAATTGTTAATTCCTTGGTTGTATTTATTATTTTTAGTATTTCATATGATTTTCTTGATATCCAGTGAGTGATAAACATTTTCAAAAATTGTCTTATTTACATAATTTCTGTTTTTCTTTAAAGCATATTTCATGACCAATTTCTCATCAATTTAGAAAAAAACAATAAAATGTTCTTGTTGGGCACTGAAAACTTGAAAACAAATTAAACTATCATTTAAATAATTTAATCAAATTTTAATATGTTTCTAAAAGTGATACTATTTATATCTAAAGCATATTTTTCAATTAAATAAAGAAAATATAATTTGTCCAAATTCAATGTCCCTCTAGTCATATAACCATGAACACAATTATGGTATGAACTGTCTATGTTATGCCTGCATTTGTGTGATAAGCATCTCTCCAAATTGAATGTCTCTGAACTCATTTTCTTCTCTCCTAATACAACCATGATTGTTATCTACAATGATGGATATTAGCTCATCCCTTCCTGTCTCAACTAAAGTAAAACTTAGTTTCTGGAGGTCCTGTACCTGCTCTTTTTGTCATTTTATTACATTTGTGTACCTCAAAGCTAATCTTCCTAAAATTGATCTATTTCTTATTGCATGGCACCCAATATCTTTCATATAAAATATATATTTTGCCTAACTTTTAAAACCCTTTACAATCAGGCAACACTTAACTTTCAGTACTCTATAAAGTATGTTTTCCATTTAGGCTCTCCCTGTTTCCCTCCCTAAATACACCAGCTCAATTTCAACCACAATGAATTTTCTTGTTACAGAGTTGAATGTCCTTTCTCCTCTGCTTAGACAGTTCAAGATGCAAATTGAATCATTTCTACTGTAAATAGTTTTTCTTAATAATCCTACTTACAACAACTTAATTCTTTGAATGAGTATATTATTTATCTATATTACCATATTTGTAATTAAGCCATGTACAGCCATATATTATTGTTTAATAGATTCTTATTTCATTATTTCAACTAAAGTATACCATTCATTATAATAACTATAATTTTTACGTTAGTTTTCGTAGTTGGAATATAGGCTCCTCAGAAAGAAGAAAATGAATGTCATTTCATTGGAATCCCTAGAGACTAGCAAAATTTCTTCCCATGCAACACCGCTAAACCAAATTGCTAAAGCAAAATTGAATTATGGATTTATGCTTATGGAAAAATGTCAGAGGAAATACTTTTAAAAACTCATCAACACAAAATGACAAATAATTCTGGCAACAAATTTTTAAATGCATTTATGATGCGGAAAAAAATATGGAGTAAATTTCAGAGGCTGAAATTGAGCTGAAAGAATATATATGTAGGAAGATGTGGGTGTACCTGATCTAGAGGTTTTGGTGGCTGTGTTGGGTATAGGAAACAAAGTCCAGGACACCTGAAGGGCAAGAAGTTGAATTGGAGACCTGCTCTAAGAAGCTGGGAAGACTGAGACTATGCACTTAAAGAAAGAGTCAGCTTAAAAACAAAACAGAAAAGTAAACAAACAAAAAGGCCTAGAAAAGGAAGAGAGCAAAATGAGTGCCTGCCCTGACCTCACTGTTAGTAGAAGAGAAAATACATAATTTACAAATTCAAAGTTTTTTGCAGAAAGTACATAATCTAAAAATTCAGAAACACCAATGAAAATCATAACTTATTTTAAAGTGCTCCAAATTGTTTTATTGTGGCAAAATGGAATATATACTTTCTAAAAGAATGCACATCCTTTACATTTTATGAAGGACTTAAAAAATCAATATAGATGAAATTATTTTGACCATGAACTCACAGTAGAAAAAAAAAAAAAGAAAGAGGAATCAGGGTCCCAAGATTAAAAATGTGCAA
Source organism: Mesoplodon mirus (assembly GCF_964341445.2). Lineage (NCBI taxonomy): Eukaryota > Metazoa > Chordata > Mammalia > Artiodactyla > Ziphiidae > Mesoplodon > Mesoplodon mirus. The sequence goes on from NC_138978.1 coordinate 188,405,546, forward strand.
AAGGCATAATCTTAACACCACAGACTACAGAGATTGGAATTATTTGATATTAAAGTCAATTATCAGCAACATATTTAAATAATTTCAAGGTAAAGTAAAATATGAGAGAGGCACCGGGGTTATCAAAACAAATCTGAAAAGACAAAGGAACTAACATGATGATAATGATGATAATTTTTTTTTTCGGTACGCGGGCCTCTCACTGTTGTGGCCTTTCCCGCTGTGGAGCACAGGCTCCGGAAGTGCAGGCTCAGAGGCCATGGCTCACGGGCCCAGCTGCTTGGCGGCATGTGGGATCTTCCCAGACCGGGTCACGAACCCGTGTCCCCTGCATCAGCAGGCGGACTCCCAACCACTGCGCCACCAGGGAAGCCCAATGATGATGATTTTAATTTAAAGCTTATTAAAATGTAAAACAGCAGATTAGCTAAGCTGAGCACAAAATTGGTAAATTAAAGATAAATGAGATAATAATCCTGAGAATATACACCACAGAGAGGAAAAGAGATTGAAAATATAAAACATATCTAGAGGATTATGTTACAAAAACTGACAAATACATAATCAGAGTTCCAGAGGCACCAAACAGAGAAAATAGGGGAGATTCTATATAAAATTATAGTAAGTGAGAATTCTTCAAAATCAATGAAATACATAAATCTTGAGATTCATGAAGCACAAAAAATTCCAAGAAGGTTAAATAAATAGAAATACATACCTATTCATATCATACTTAACGTGTAGTTCTTGTTATATGTAACAAAGCTTTTGTTATAAATAACAAAAATTAGAGGTAACAAAACATAAAAGTATTAAAAAAATTTAAAAGACATTGAAGCATAAGTAAATCAATGCAGTTACATTCACAATATTCACAAGTAGAAGCCTCATTAGGAAAGATATCAATTCTCGACAAATGTATTTCTATATTTAATGCAACTCCAATAAAAATTCCTTCAGTTTTTTTTTTAGTTGAAAATCAGTAATACTAGAGTAGGTTGTCTTCAATTAACCCTCCCAATAATAATTTATAAAATTTGAGCAAAATAGAAAGAACCACTAGTTAAAGGAGTTATAGAAATTCCAAAACAGTCAAAAGCTAAATGAGTTTTTAACCTAAAGGAAGGGAGCAGCACCAATGGAGAAATTGAGAGTTGCAGTCCTCTAGTTTTGCCCTAAGGACACTCCCCAATCTGGGCAACATGGGGAGGATGAAATTCAGTCAGAAATGACATTCTTGGGCTTCCCCGGTGGCGCAGTGGTTGAGAGTCCGCCTGCCGATGCAGGGGACACGGGTTCGTGCCCCGGTCCGGGAAGATCCTACATGCGGAGCGGCTGGGCCCGTGAGCCATGGCCGCTGAGCCTGCACGTCCGGAGCCTGTGCTCCGCAACGGGAGAGGCCACAACAGTGAGAGGGCCCGCGTACCGTAAAAAAAAAAAAAAAAAAAAAAAAAGAAATGACATTCTTAAAGGCTTGATGTGTGCAGAATGGAAATGGGGAGTTGCCAGAGAAGATGTAAATTGAGGAAAATAATTCTGAAAGAAGCAAAGAAGAAAGAAAACCCTGAACAAATTCCCCTCAAATCCATGACTGACTCCTAAACTCTACAATTGTGAGACAAACTTTGAGGAGCCAAACAGAAAGCAAAAGCTGAAAGATCTGCAGTGCTTAATAAAGGCTGTATTTCTTGCCTAACACAGATGAGACAGTGTTCGCAGTTTGGATATCTCCAAAGTAGAGTGGTTTGGTAAACATATTCAAATGCCAGAAAAGTCATGTCTTTGTAGTAAAGACCATCACAAGACTAAAGATTAGCCCTAAACTAAGTGTTGAACTAGGACAGACTCACTGTAATAAAATTTTAAACCAAATATCTGCAAAGACAGTGTAGTCAACAAATAATAAAACTGCCTCCAAGTTAAAAATCAACATTATTCCAATAAAATAACATACTTCAGAGTCAATATATACTATCATCTACAATACCCAATAAAAATATGTAGTTATGAGAACTGTGAACAAGCAAGCAAATGTCACTCATAGCAAAGAGACAAAGCTATTGATGGAAACAGGTCTCGGGACAGCCTACATCATTGGTATTTACAGACAAATGTTGACCTGAAACAAAGAAACTGCCAGATATTTCTCCAGCAAAGATGGGTTTATTCAAATTGCAATTTTACCTATTAAAATAAAACTTAATCCTCTAATTATTCAGGAAAAAAAACAGGATAAGGCATTCTGTGCTTTGGAAAAACAGGTCCCTTAGATAATTAGAGTTCTCTCAGAAAAGTAAAAATGAACTCAGATTCTTGCATCTTTCCATTCACAGAAAAACACTAAAATTATTCATGGAGATATCTAATCTTCATGACAAGCAGTAACCTTTTATTGAGATATGTGTTTGACTGCATGTTTTCCCTAGCCAAAATCACAAATATCTGGCCACTTCTTCTTATCTCTTTGGAGCAGTTCCTCAGGGCTATCTGAGAGTCAGTCTCCTGGGTTATAGTCCTCAGTAAGACCCTAAATAAAACTCAACTCATAGCTGTTACATTGTGTGTGTGTGTGTGTGTGTGTGTGTTTTCAGTCAACAGTTTTGACAACCACGAAGGACTCAGAGCAGACTGCTCTCCTTCACGTGAACTCTACAAAGATCTGGATCCTTGGTACCAAGAAGGGCCCCTTATGCCCATCCACCTCCTTGGTGAATCCAGATGAATTGGGTGAGTGTCTCCCGGTCTCGGATCTCCCATCTTGGCTGACAATCCTGGGCTTTATTCAGTGGTTGCTAAACTCCTTGATATGAGGACTAGGTTTCCCTTGGACTTAAGTTCAAGAAGAGGTATCTGGATTTCCCAGTTGAAAGACACTGACAAGATTTTGCTCAGTTGAAAGACACTGAGGACCTTTGGACTGGGTTATTAGGTAGGAGGCTCATCTGATGCCTTTGTTAGAATTGGCTATTTTAAACAGGGTTAGTTGGAATAAACTGAAGATACCATATGAGAGCTTTCAGCTCCATAGATAAGGGCCACAGCTCTTCCCAGTCGGTACAGCTTTCTCAAGCAACTGAGAAATTTATGGGAGTGGTGGAGGCAAGTCCTCATACCATGCAGCACTCTCATAGGGAAAGCCACTCATTAATTTAAAAAATGCACACATAAGTATTTGCCATCCATTGTTCCGAGCACCCATGATGGTTTTAGACTGCCAGAGGGAGAAACCAGAAACTGAGACATAAAACTGCTGAAATAACTCAATTTGAGGGTAATATGTACAGGAGTTAAGCTCACAAACAGCACAACTGCCTACCACGCAGTTTTCAATACTAATTTTATCTTGACAAACCAACTTTAAAATGAGGAATAAAGACTCCTGAACAAGACAGAGGGAAGTCAGATAGCCAATCACCAACTAACACAATACTTATGGAGCTTATTCTTGCAAGTGCTCAGTTTATTGGGAACTAAGAATATCTTGCCTTGAAATGGCCAAGATGGAGCTCTTTTAGCATTCCAAAACTGGCTTTTGTGTATGCAGTTAAAGAAAGCCGGCTTGATAAAACACCTTTTCAAAATTCTGACCCTAAGGGAACAAAAGTCCTTCTAGGAGGCTTGCATTTCCCTTTCTGTGCCTTTGAGCTGTAAATGTTGTACAGGTCATTGAACTCTGACCTAGACCATCGCCAATTCCTGAGATTAAGTTAAAATAAAAAAGGGAAAAGATGCCTTTTAAACTTCAACAAATAAATTTAACTTATTCTAATTGTTACTCATAAACTAGTGAGTTTTATATTGTAATACCTGATTCATAACTAAGTTTTAAAAATGGAAACTATGAGATCTCTCTTTGTGTCTATCTGGATGTATGTATGTGTATGTATCAATACATAATAAATATATGTTTCTACCTTTGGGTGGTATTGCCAAAATTAATTGTAAATGAGTTCTATTTAATAACTTAAGAGAAAATAAGTGCTTATATAAATTCTCAGAAACATAATAGACACTAACCCAAATGAATTTCAGGTTCATATGATCTGGGAATTATTCAGTATTAAATTAATATTTGGCATTAAAGTTAGTTTAAGTTTGTTGGTTTAATTCATATAGACATGTCTTTAGAGTCATCAACAGTAAGTATAGTACTTTTATTGTACCTAGGTTTACTAAAACTCAAATAAGTTCACATTATCTCTATTACAAAATTTGTTAGCAAAAAAATGGGGGATGGTGGCTGGCTTGGTCCAATGTCTCATGAAGTTTTCATGGGTAATGTAAATATAATGGTTGGGAACCAGTGAATTAAATAGACATAAATGGAGTAAGAGCTTTTAGGTGAACTCTTTAAGAATAATTATGTTTTATGGTGGGTCTACTTAAAAACAGTTTCTCCAGACCTTTGGTAACTTGAAACTAGAGTTTTGCTAAATTAAGTTAAATGATGGAAGTTTATTGAGTATCTAGCTTCCCAAATAAAATAAGATACTGAAACATTAATTACTCAGCATAGGCTCTTACAAAGAAACTAAAGTTATTTATGACTGTTAATAAATATGTTTGGTACCACACTGAGACATTTTCTATAAGGAAGTACATGTTTTTGAAATTATGAATAGTATTTATAAGTTTGTCATTCTACAGAATGCTAATGTAAAAGACAGTTTATAATTGCTTACTTCTTAGTTTTCACTAGAGATTAAGGTTTTAAAGCTTAATATTTCTAATTAAAACATTTAATTAAAACCACTAAAAATTAAAAAGTAAAACATCTTTGTATGCAAGGAATAAAGTAGGTATAAGGAATGGAAATGCATTTTGTAAAGTGAAAACAAAGAAATTTTGTCCTGAAAAGAGGCTAAAATGACAAAAAGAGACAATCTGAAGGTAAAAAGGAAGTTATAGAATAGTGGAATTCTATAGAAGTGGAATTAGTGGAATATAGAAGAATGTGGAGACGATGGGAAAAGAGTTTAATGTGTGGTCAGGACTGGCTAATTTAAAATAAATTTGAGTAAATAAATTTTAATATTAAAGGTAAGGTGGGGCAAAAGTAGAATTTGGTTTTCTCTCTGTTAAGAGGACGAGACTTCTTGGGATATTCATCTGCTTTTGATAACAGATTGTAAATTTCTTCACTGTTTAAGTAATCTGTTATAACTTCCTGTATTTGCCTTTGAAATATTTTATTGTCATTTTGATTAAGTGAATAACTAAGTATTGTTTCACAGTGATCTGTAATCCTATTTGACCAAGTGTTTTGAAACCTTTTGATATCTTTGACTAACTTCCCAAATCAAATTCTAAATAAAGTTCTTCTGACCTCTAGCTAACTCTGGGATGTTTCAGGGCTCCTGAAACATCTCAAAGAGAGATATTAAATTAAGTAGCCTCATTTGGCATGTTAAATTAGATGGAAAGCATTGTCAAATGAGCGGTAATAAACCTTCTTAGGTTATATTGTATGGATAAATGTTATTAATATGAATGTTCTAGAAACTGTTAGAAATTTCTAAAATTTGGGTATGCCCTGGTATAATGTTATCAGTCATAATTCTAGTTAAAGAGGTTATATGTCACAGAAATAACCAAATTTCTTTGGCAATTGCATTGTAATCAGATATTCAACCATGCCATGTTAAGTCTTGTCACTTACAGATAGTTATTGTTTTACCCTGATGTTTTTGCAAAAATGCTTCATCTTCTAAAGATTCACAGAAAGCACTTTTTGACAAGTATAAGTTTCTGATAACTTTCAGATCCTAAGAATTAACTGGATAATAAATCAAAGAATTCTAATGGAAAATCTGATTGTTTCATGAAACTGTTAACAGAAGATCAAGGTCAACAATAATTAGTTACATATGGCTAAATAATAATTTTTATGACTTTTTGTCTGAAATATTACTGGCTTTAATCTTTATTTTTCCAGATATAAGGAAACCTTTCCCTTTAAGCTAATTATGACTTACAGCAACTTGATAAATTATACCTTTGTAAACAGAATTGAAACATTTACCTTTTCTCTCTATCTGATCCCTCCAGAATTTGGAAACATTGGTTATATTAGCATGAGTTTGACTACAATGTTATATTTGAGAATATGTATAGAATCAAATATGACCAGACAGCTTTAAAGAACTAAGGCGGACTTTGTGGAGCCATAAAGCCTCTTGGAAAAACAACCTGGTACTTGCTCACAGGGTTCCCAGAGGCCTTATCAGCTAAATAAGGAAAGACACTTCCTGGCAGGTGCAGGAGCCCCAACATATTTTGCAGACCTCGAGAAGAGAGGAATCCATCCAAATCTGTAGGTATTGCAGGCAGAATCCAATGGCAATTCCTTGGCATGGCTTTTCTGTCCTTGAGAAGCCTTTTAAAAGTTCAATCTGAGATTCCCTATGAAAAGTTCCAGTAAAGGCATTTAAAATAACATATGTAATCAACTACTTATGTAAATAATCAGGCCATATTTAGTGAAACAAGACCCATTTTGCAAGCAAATTAAGCTATATTTTGGTAGAAAATTTGGCTATATTTTGTAGAAATGAGGGTAACTTTAGAAATAAAAAATGTTTAAGTGGATATTAAGTTCTAGTATCATTAATATTATTTGGGATTCTGTATTTACTGCATAAGACTCACTTCCAAGATGGCTCCTTGTTACTATGTTGCATTATTGTAAGGTTTAATTGAATCATTAAAAGGATACTCTACGCTTGTTTCTGAAGCTCATCACAATAATCTGTCTTTGGACAAAGATAAGATACTCCATGACCTGTAACCAGGAGATTATGCATACTGGAAATACATCATTTAAAGGACATTTTCCGACCTAGATGGAAGGACCCTTATCAGGTCCTCTTAACCAGCTCATATATAGCAAAACTGAAGGGAATTGATTTTTGGATTCATATTTCCCACTTAAAAAAGGCCCCTGCATCAGCCTGGTCTACAGAGAAGACAACCTCAAACTCACTTAAAAACAATGCTCAAACAGAGGAGAAATCACATCAGGACAAGAAGAAGATGACATCAGAAGTAGACAGCTATCCCAAGATACTGAACCTGACCCATATGATTATTTATAGCATTTTCTTGATTTCTTGGACTTTTTGCATATAAATCAAATGTTTTTCTATCATGTGCACAATCCTATGCAGAGTTTAAAAATCAATCAAATTCTTGGGTTTATGGTCAATTACCTATGTCTAGCACTTCTGGTTACCTTGGTGAATTTCTTCTCTCCTAGGTTCTGATTGGATGACCCTTAGGAAATTTATTCTAAAAAATAGAAGTTATACTTCTATCTGAGCCATTATTGATACTACTAGGTGGGTCCCCTTACTTGGCCAATAATCATATTTGCTCTGATTATGGCCATAAGGATGAATTTTCTTTAAAAGTTACTTAAGCTCAATCAGAGCAACTGGCTAAATTTCAGTCAAAACCCATAACTGCCTCATATATTAGGAGGGACCCTTCCTCAGTTACAGGATAGATTTATATGGGTAATAGCAGGCTTTGGTCACTTAAGTTTAAAATTCCCCTTATACTGGGAACAACCGAATCATGCTAAGAGTAATCAGCATAATGACACCAGGAAATTGGGCTGAGTGCCTTATGAAAAATGCCAATATATCATGGCCCTTAAAGACAGCAATTGGTATGGAAGAGACTGGGTCAGATGACTGGGGATATACTGGGCTGCACCTAATGGAAGTTCTTGGCTTAATTTCTTACTTACGGCTTTATTAGTGTAACTAGCTATATTACTTAAATTCTGCCTATTCTATGAGATTGTTGTTTCTTTTATTACCCAGTATATAACTGAGCCTCTGACAAGAATAATGATGACTAAGGAACTGGAAATCATTGACTAAATATACAGTTTTATACAAGATTAAAATGATTGTAATAGTGTAACTCCACATTTGGGAAGAAGCCACAGAGAGAATCATTTCCTAGAGCATAACAGACTAGTAAGACAGGTAGTCCAGAAACTTTTATGGCTAACAATAACAGGACAGACCAATAACAGCACACTGAGTGGCCTATTAATGAAAACTTTTCCTGACCTAGGAAAAAGCCTTCCTACCACTGTGGAACAAATTGGTCATGAAATGCTTCCCAAAGCTTGGTTGAATTAATGACCAAAAAGGGGGGGATTGTAAAACAAAGACTGTTGCCCACCGTCTAGTTCTACAAGGATCAAGTCATTAGCCACTGCAGTCACTGACTGAAAGTACACCCTGAAGGAAATTCAGGACAAAAACAGAATAATGTACTCTGTGCTTTAGAAAAACAGGCCCCTTAGATAGTTGGAGATATTTCAAGAAAATAAAAATCAACAAACTTAGATTCTTGCATCTTCCCATACATAGAAAAGCATTAAAATCATTAACTGAGCTATCTGATGCTTGCAACTAGCAGTAACCTTTTATTGAGATGTATGCTTGACTGCATGTATTCCCTAGCCAAAATCGTATATACTGGCCATTCCTCCTACCTCTTTGGAGCAGTTTCTCAAGATTTATCTGCGAGACTGTCTCCCAAACTAGAGTCCTCAGTTAAGACAACAAACAAAATTCAACTCATAGCTCTTACATTGTGCTTTTTTCTTTTTTCAGTTAACACATAGTACCCTGTATTTACTCTAAGTTCTGAATATAACATAATTTATTATAATTACCTTGTGCCCTCCTTTAGGAGAATGAGGTTCTTCAAGATAAGATTTGTGCCTAGTACAGCACTTGGCACAGGTTAGATAATAACAAAAAATTATCTTGATAGTAAATGACAAGAAACTGGTAAAATCATGCTTTTATGTGCCACACAAGGGAATCTAAAAACGTGCAAGTTATAATTTATAAAGCATCAGTATTATGTAGAATATTTTGTCATTCAAATTACTGAACTATGGGTAGTATAGAAATGATGTTTATTCTATAATAAGAATACCAGTGCTGTACACTAAGCACAAAATTGCAAAAATTTTCTTGAACTTGTGAATTATGAGTGTGATAGTACACAGGAGCACTCAGAGTGCTGATTTAATCATTAATCTTTATAGACAAGACATATGTGATGTCATTTTGGAAAAAAAAAACAAAATAAAGTATCTGCCAATTCAGAAACTGGAACAAAAGAATATAATGTCAGACTAGTCAATGGTATTAACAAGTATTTAAAACTATCTAAATAAAGGGAATGGCAACATGAGAACAAAGAAAAGTGGGGATTCAGTGAAGTGATATTTGGCAATGTTTATCTAGCATCATCCAGGGATGAAGTTGTACTTACAAAATGATGAGTGGGCTCAGACCTCTTGGCAAGTGATATGTGTGTCCATGAATGTATCCAGATATCCAAACGTAATGTTATTAGGAATGTGTAGGGGAGCAAAATTTGACACACCAAAATGTCTCTTTGGAATGTAGATTATTTTGAGCTGAAAACAATCAAGGCCCAATAGACTCAGGAAATTTTTCTTTTTAGTTCTTAGCTGCCTAAAGAACTTAGATAAAGTGCCTGTTCCCAGAATAGAGCTTTCACCAGAGAGATCAGAGTCCACTCTGTGTAAAATTGTTTCTGCATGGCCCAGCAAATATCTGTTTACAAAATATTTAGTTTTCTATCTCCGTGAGAACTCTTCCTCCCCTTTGAAGCCCCAAACCACTACTCCCAACATCCTCTTTTGTCTTTAGCTGAAGATGGTATTTTAGGTGAGGTTTTTGGCCATTTTGGCCAGTTACTCAGTTTTTCTTCATCTCTCCCATATATATGTATTATTCAACTTCTGTTTGATTTTCTCCTGTTAATCTGTCTCATGTCAGTTTAATTCCTATATCAGCCAGAAGAACTTAGAAGGGTAGAGAAAAATTTCTTCTTCCCTAACAAACGAAAGCCAATTAAAATTCTCTCTTATTCTATGATATGTAAAGTTTATGATAATAATTTGGTTTCCCATATAAGTTTCCTATAAGAATAAATCTGACTGACCAAATTATATAAGTATTATAAGTCACATGACACCTATGTCACCAAATAACGATATGAACTATATATTATTCTTCAGGAACTTGACTGACTGGGCTATGATCCTTAAATTGGTCATCTTTAAGGACCTAATGTGGATGGAGATCTTAGAGCTTTATAGTTTCAGAAACTGGACCACTGAGAAAAACACCAGGGAAACATCATCGTCCAGGGGTCCTGCTTAGGTAACCTTCATCAAAATATCTCAAAAGTCATACCCTCAATGAAATGGCTCTATATGAACACTGCTTGTGCTGGCTACAAAGCCCTGTGCTCTGAATTATAAATGTGGTTAATGGTTACACCACAGTATCACTAAAAAATGCATGGGTGTCCATGGTCTTTACACATGTCACCTTTTATGGAAATAAGCAAGTTCTGTGGTTGTGTTAAATGTTGCAAAATTTATACAAAGTTTTAAGGAATGACAATTTACATCTCTAAAAGTGGACTTGCTTAGCGTGCTAACACAAGCAATAACCTTTGACCCTATTTCACATGATATTGTTCATCAGGATGAAAAAAAATATAGGTATTGCAATGGATGGAATGTTTGTATTCACTCAAAATTGATATGTTAAAATCCTAATCTCCAATGTATACTATCGTATTGGGAGTTAAGGTCTTTGGGAGGTAATTAGATAATGAGGGTGAAGCTCTCATGAATGGGATTAGTGTCCTTATAAAAGTTTCTAGAGAGCTATCTCTATCTTTCCACCATGCAAAGACTTAGTGAAAAGATGGCTATCTACGACCCAGAAAGAGATTTCTTACCAGACACAAAGACTCAGTGAAAAGATGGCTATCTATGACCCAGAAAGAGATTTCTTACCAGACACAAAGACTCAGTGAAAAGATGGCTATCTATGACCCAGAAAGAGATTTCTTACCAGACACTGAGTCTTCCAGTGCCTTGATCTCAGTCCTCCAGCCTCCAGAACTGTGAGAAATAGATGTGTGTGATTTGAGCCACTCAATCTATGGTACTTATGGTATAGCATCCCATACTGACTAAGACAAGTATTATCTTCTAATTTTTTTTTTTTTTTTAAGAAAACGGAAGCAATCCAGCATGTCTAGTCTTTGGCCTCATTATTTTCTAGATGAGACTACAGAAAATGATGAATTAGTTTAAATGACAGTCCCACATCTATTCAGAAAACAAATAGTAGAGGAAGCACTTTAATCGGTGGGTTCTCAGGCAGACATGAAATGTAGAACATCCCTTTTTTTCAGTGCACAAGATGTTCCATTAACCATAATGTATCTGATTGGGAAAAAAAATGAGTCACTCCAGATGATATCAGCAGTGACACAAATCAAATGGGTATTCGAAATGTACTGTTCTCTTTTATTTGCAGGGTGAACCACGACAATACAAATGGGAGCCTCTTATCAAGTGGAAGAAAGACAGAAACCTGTGTCACTTTAAGAACTTAATCTGTTCTGTTGGGAGGGGAAAAATCCCTAAATTCATTCCTTAGTGTTGCCAGTTTAGCCTTAATTTAATTTTGGACAGTAAATCCACTTTCAAATCATTTGAAAGTGAGACATTATTAACTTTTTGGTTACAAATTTATTTTAAATTAACTTGTTTTTCTATTAATTTATTACCATTGTCATTTATCACCTTTTGATAATAAAATGGTTCCTTGGGGGAATAAAAGGAAAAAGGCACACTATATTAAAAAAAAAAAAAACTGCTGAGACCATGGTGTAAAAAGATTATATGATTAATTTCTTTCATGTGTTTACATATGATACATAAAGTACCTATTCTAATAAAAATGGTTTGACTTCATAAAATCATATGCCATGTGCAAGTCAAGGATTAACAAAGGCCATTCCAGACATAGTTCATCAGATCCATTAGGATGTAGGTACTAGAGGTCAAAACCACATTCTCTCCAGTCCTCAGGTATGCCATTGTGTAATAATCACAAATACATAAAGAGCACTTACTATGTGCCAGAGACTATTTAAACATTTTACATATATTAACAGTCCTTGTAACAACTCTGTGAGGTGATTACTATCATTATTCACATTTCTAGGTGAGCAAGGAACTAAGGTACACAGGGTGCCCCTTAAGTGACAGCACAGACTCTAAAATGAGCCAAAGCCCATGCTCTTTACCACCCTTCTCTATGATTTATGGTACTACTGGCCCAAGAAATACATACAAAGTAAACAAATGTTGAGAAAGAACATTTTTCTAGATAACTATAATTTCAGTCTACCTTCTAAGGTGACAGTTGTCTGAAATGTTTTGGCAGCCCAGATGAGCTTTGGAAAAAAATGTGAAGTACTATCCTGTTTCTGGGTTAACCAACACAAAGTGAGATGAGAATGTGACTCATGCTGGCATCTTACTATCATCATGGTATTTAATAATCTTTCTACTCTTTAGCCAAGGGCACTCTAATAAAACCCATATTTTATACATTATGTTAGAGTCAGGAGACAGTGAGAATCATGCAGTATAAATGAAATTCTGAAGCGACTTGGATCAGGGTGTCCCAGAACCATTTTATCCACGTAAGCAAGGAAGGAGTGAACCCACTTCCCCTTCTGTTTGGAACTATAATGAAGACTTTTTTAGGTCACATGGATCTTCCATGTAAGAGAAACAACAACAAAAACTAAGTGGTTACAGGGCTAAAACCAACTTGCCTTTGATTCTAGAAGTTATTATTATGTAAACATGAAACTGAGCAGGACTTTGTGGAGTCCTCCACAAAAGCCTTTCTGTGCCCCTCTTTTCTTGTTTGTAGGAAAAAGGCTTTCACCCTCCTAGACCTTCCCTGAGTTCCAAAGGGCAGATTCAAACAGTTACTAACTAGAGAAAGGAGAGAATGCAGAAACAAAGGAAAGGCAGTCAAGAAAAAATAGTGCAGTGATGGGGCAAGGTCCTGGTTCCTCCTCCGGGGACATACATAGAAATCTGATACATATCTCTGAGTTCTTCTGCAGGAACTAAGGCTCTCACCCAAGTTGAGCATGGTAACTTTAGGCTAAGCACAAGCACGTGGACCCCAGACTGGTTGGAACCAGAAGGTTGGATTTTTTTTTTTTTTTTTTTGCCTTGCAACATGGCATGTGGGATCCCAGTTCCCAGGAATCGAACCTGTACCCCCTCCAGTGGAAGTGTGGAGTCTTAATAACTGGACCACAAGGGAAGTCCTAAGAAGGCTGAATTTTGAGATTCCTGGAACACCACTCTGTTACCTCACCACCAACCAGTTAGAGGAAGATCACACACCCAGCAGACCTCCCCACAAATTTTGCCTATTAAAAACTCTTCCCCCCAAACCATCAGGGAGTTTGGGTCTTTTGAGCTGAGCTGTCCATTCTCCTTGCTTGGCCCTCGCAATAAACCTTTCTCTGCTCCAAACTCTAATGTTTCATTTTATTTGGCCTCACTGTGCATCAGGCACATGAACTTGGGTTGGACAACAAGCACTTTTAATCATGTTTCCTGATTCTTCTAGAATAGGACAAATCTGTCTGAAAATAATCATGAATTGGTATAAACTGTTTCATTAAATGTTTAACCTAGGAAAGGGAATTAGCTTGGACATTATGATAATCACATACTTCTCTAAATGCAGTAGTTTATTCAAGACTTCTTCCCATCCTCTTTTTATTTATGAGGTCATCTTAACATACATCAGAGTGTTATAGTATCTGGTTGTGTGAGGGCCAAAGGAAGCTGAGGAGGTAAATGAGAAAAAACAATATGATTTGTCAGTTAAAAATGGGTGTCTCTGGTGACCAGTGCCCTCATGATGCAGTACAGCAGAGACCTGAAGTGCCACTTGGCTTCTCTGTTTCTGAACGAAAACATCAACCTGGGTAAGAAGTATGTCTTCGATATTAAAAGAATCTCCAAGGACGAGTATGACCACGCCAGGAGGGCTCTGTACAATGCGGGTGTGCTGGATCTTGGGCTGAGTAGCAACCCCAGCCCCCCGAACTCTCCCCTGAAGTCCTCGGAGAGTAGCATGAGCTGCGGCAGCTGCCAGCAGACCCAGGCCCTCCCGGAGAAGCTGCGCAAGCTCAAGGAGGCCATGCTGTGTGTTCTATGCTGCGAGGGTGAGATCAACTCAACCTTCCGCCCCTGTGGCCACACTGTGTGCTGCAACAGCTGTGTCACCCAGCTCCAGTCGTGTCCTGTCTGCAGTTCGTGGGTGGACCACATCCAGCAAGTCTACCTGCCGACCCACACCAGTCTTCTCAACCTGTGATCTGATCCACTGTGCACTTACTGGACATGCCATGTCTCCATGAACTGCACTAGTGTAAACTATAAATGATAGATTGTGGACAGAATAAATCCTCCAATGCCCATCTGCCATACAACATTTAGGGAAGGAAAGAAAAAAACAAAAAAGGAAGACTAGAAAGAATACTACTACTCCTCACTGCAAAAACGTACCATGCGTAGAATCAGCACCTCCTGGGTGGTGACCAGGAAGAGCTCTGGGACCCAGACACATTCCTTGGACTTTTCTACTTTTTATGTTCAAGTAAAGAAATCAGGAAGATCTTTGACATCAGTTAAGTGGCAGCATAGCCCCAAAGTGGGTACCTTTTAGAAACTGATGTTTAAGTCTCCTTTACGTATCCCAAGGTAAGTTTCCTACGTGCAGCCAGTTTTGTAAGAATTCATTTTAAGGATTTACTTGGTTCTTTTTGTATGGGTCACGGAGCTCCGGACATTTTTAATAGGAAAATTTTTCTTAAAGACATAGTCATCATTTTAATGTCATTTCTGTTTTTCTAACTTGTTCAAGAAAGATCGAGAGGGCTTCCCTGGTGGCGCAGTGGTTGAGAGTCAGCCTGCTGATGCAGGGGACACGGGTTCGTGCCCCGGTCTGGGAAAATCCCACATGCCGCGGAGCGGCTGGGCCCGTGAGCCATGGCCGTTGAGCCTGCGCTCCGCAACGGGAGAGGCCACAACAGTGAGAGGCCCACATACCGCAAAAAAAAAAAAAAAAAAAAAAAGGAAAGATTGGGAGGCAAATATATTTAAAAATCTATTCGGGGACTTTTTTAGAGTGGACACAAAGTTGTCAGATTTAGGACGCGGGCGTTTCTTTCCTCCCGTTTTTTCAAATTGGTCTTGAGGGGTAGATTCGAGTTACAAAATGGCGGCGTGGGGCGTGTGGAGTGCTGTTCTCCCAACTGTCTCCTGCTGAACGGACGGCTCTCCCCCTCACTGCCCAACGCAGAGAGGCGAGGTCCCCGAGGGACATGGTGTTTGAGTCTCAGGGCTTGCCGACCACCGAATCCTTCGAGGCTCTCAGCGCCCCGGAAGCGATCGGGCGCCGCTTCAGACCCGAGCGCCGCGGCCGCGACCTCGCACCTGCTCGCCGCTATGCACCCGGGCTTCGCCGCACCTACAAGCCAATGAGGGCCGCGGCTGCCGCCGGCGAGGTTCGAAAAAATGGCCAAAAGAATTGCCGAGAAGGAATTGACGGATAGGAATTGGGATCAAGAAGATGAAGCAGAAGAGGTGGGAACATTCTCGGTGGCCAGTGAGGAAGTCTTGAAGAATAGAGCCATAAAGAGAGCAAAGCGTAGAAGTGTTGGATTTGAATCTGATGGTGGAGGGGCCTTTAAAGATTTTAAAGGTTTGGTTGTACCTTCTGGAGGAGGGGGGTTTTCTGGATTTGGTAATGGCGCTGGAGGGAAGACTTTGGAAGGACTGTCAAATGGAAACAGCATAACTAGTGCCCCTCCCTTCTCCAGTGCAAGGACAGCGACCGAGACCAAGGCCACCTTTGGGTCTGTTGCTGTAAATGGCCCTACCTTCTTGGTCGATAAAAAGATTTCAGATCCCAGAACTAATGGCGACAGTCAGCAGTCCGCCTCCTCTGGCCTCACCTCCAGTGCCGCCCGCCACACGAATGCCTATCATAAGCAGTTGGCGGCCTTAAACTGCTCCGTTCGGGATTGGATTGTGAAGCACGTGAATACAAACCCGCTCTGTGATCTGACACCTATCTTTAAAGACTATGAGAAATACTTAGCAAGCATCGAACAGCAGCATGGGCACAGTGGCAGCAGTAATTCTGAAGGTGAAATCCACAAAATCTCAGTTGAAACACAGCCTCCTTCCCTGTTTGGCTCAACAGAATTACAGCAAGAGTCAACATTTTTGTTTCATGGTGACAAAACTGAGGATACATCTGAAAAGAAGGTGGAGGCTGTGTCTGAAAAGAGCAAGGACCCGTCACTAGGAGCAACAAGTGCCTCATTTAATTTCGGCAAGAAAATTGATAGTTCTGTTTTGGGCTCCTTAAACTCTGGCCCCTTGACTGGATTTTCATTTTCTTCTGGAAACGCCAGTTCATTTGGCAAAGATATTACCCAGAGTAAACCAGTTTCTTCACCATTTTCCCCTAAAACGTTGGAGAGCCGAGCAGAAGGTGGCGGCAACGACTGCAAAGGTGGAGATGAAGAAGAGAATGATGAGCCACCCAAAGTAGTAGTTACTGAAGTAAAAGAAGATGCTTTTTACTCCAAAAAGTGTAAACTATTTTACAAGAAAGACAATGAATTTAAAGAGAAGGGTGTAGGCACTCTGCATTTAAAACCTACAGCTAATCAGAAGACACAGCTTTTAGTGCGGGCCGACACCAATTTATGCAACATGCTGCTCAATGTTCTGATTCCACCCAGTATGCCGTGTACTCGCACAGGGAAAAACAATGTGCTTATTGTTTGCGTTCCAAACCCACCCATTGATGAGAAGAACGCCACCACCCCAGTTGCCATGTTAATTCGGGTAAAAACAAGCGAGGATGCAGATGAGCTGCACAGAATTTTACAGGAGAAAAAGGATGCCTGAACACACTTCGGCTGAGGAGTCGTTGCCAAGTTGCTGCTTCCCTACCGCCCCCTAAACTTAGTTTTCTTCTCTTCCTACTTTGACATTCTAGGACTTATAGATAACTTATAAGTTTTGTGGGGAAGATTAACACGGCCAATAAAACCTTTAACGTTAAGTGTCAAAAAAAAAAAAAAAAGTTGTCAGATTTAAACCAGTCTGACCAGTGGAAAACAGATCACTCCACGTGGATAGTTTCCTATTCTTTCTCCCTCCCCCTCTCCTTACCCCGTCCCGAAGCTTTTCAATTATAAAATGCTACCAGTTTGGTTAGACTATTTCTGTGGAGTAGTCGGCACTCCTTGGGCCTCTTGAGTTGGTGGAATATTTTAAGATTGAAAAGGGAGCACATGTTTCTTGGAAGGAAGAGCATTGCTCGCTGAGATGAGGCTTCATGGTGTGCAAAGCTGTGGTAGTTCGTGAGTTCTCTGATGCACCCTGCTCTAGCTTCACCTAGTGGGGTTGCTTTTGCTTGAACCATTATGCCTTTTACAGACTTATCATAGATATCCTAGACATTGTAAGCTTTTTTCTTTTTTTTTTTTTTTGGTAGTAAATGCTTAAGTATTAACTTTTTGTTGCCCCTCTATATGTTTGCGATGGGTTTCAGGTTTTTGTTTCTATATTCGTAATCATGTTTTCCACTCCTACTTGGGCATTTTGGACGCTGGTCAGTGGGTTTTCTAGGATGTCTTGGACCTACATGACTTTATTGGGTACAACACTAGCTAAGTTAAAGCTAGAAACCTACACTGTCACTTTACTGAGATTTCTGAGTTTTTCATATTGCCTTAATGTAGCAGTAATGTATTTATGCATTTATTTGCACAGACATTTTCTCAGATATTAAAATTCTACTTTTTTATGACACATATTAGCATATAAGCCTTTATTCCAAGAGGTATTTATTTTTTCACTTGTAAAAAAATAATGTTTCACATAAAGAACTCTGTTATATCTTAAAGGACTTCTGTCTTTTATATTCAGGATAATAAAGACGTTAAAGCAAAAAAAAAAAAATGGGTGTCTCATTTGCTGTTAATTTCCTCTCCAATATCCACAGGTCCCTTATTCTTACTAACAGAACCTTGGTTTTGTTCAACGCAAGGTGCCCAAATTAAACTACTTTCTCAGTTTCCCTTGAAGTTACAGGTGGCTACATGGCACAGTTCTATTGTGGGAGAGTCTATGATAGCTTTTTTCTCCTGAAAGAGGTCAAAGGCCGTGGCTTGCTGCACCTCTTCTTGCTACTTATGTAATAGAGAAGAACAAATCTGACTCCATATTAGATCTGTTCCTTTTACTTTACCCTTTGTGCTCTGTTGCCTGGGCTGAGGCATGCTGGCTCTGCACCTTTTGTAAAAGAATGTTGCTTATAGCCTGAAATATACAGCATAGCCTATTCTCAGGGCTCTGACCTTTAAGAGTTCCTTCGTGTAGAGATAAAAAGTTTCAGGAACATCTGTTTTGTTGGAGACTTAAAGGAACATCGCGAGCTGACCTACAGGGACAGCTGCAAGAACAAAGGATTCTGATACCAAGAAGTTTGTAACAACCAGTCCCACCCCCTCCCTCACCTTGCTTTAAAAGTGCTTTGCTGAAACCCTTCAGAGAGTTTGGGGTTTTCGGGGCCCATCTCCTTGCTTGGCCCTGCAATAAACCTTTCTCTGCTCCAAACTCCAACTTGCGGTTTGTTTGGCCTCACTGTGCTTTGGGCACAAGGACTTGCATTCAGTAACACACTGAAAATGGTTGTGGTGTCTTGAAGCTACAGGAGCCATCTTGTGATTTCAAGGGGAAAAAAACCCAAAAAGCATGTAAGGTATGTTGAGGGAAAGGCAAAAACAAAAACACCAAAAATAGAGATAACAGGTCCTGAAATCAAGTTGCAGAACCATTGCCAAGTTACTTTCCACGGAATTTTTTTCTTTGAAAGAGAAAAATCCTTATGTTTTTAGGCTTCAATTAATCAAGTTTTCACTTACCTGTAGTAGAATATTGATTACTGGGAACCATTTAAAGTTTCTGATAAGTGTTTGAACTTTGAAAATAGATAAATAGTCCCTTGATCTTGCTCCTGAGACATAGAGAAACCTGCTGTGCTTGGATACTGAGAGATAGATATATCAGGTGGAGCAACTTGAAATAATCTGCATACTAGCTGTGAAAGCTTTTCGAAGGAAATACCCCATACTTGTTTTCAGGAACTCTAAAAAGAAAGCCAAGCAGGCCAAATCCTTGGAACAATTGCAGACTTAAAATGTGTAAAGATTGACAATCTGAAACAGAAAATTGAGTCTACTGGTTCCACCTACAGGTGATTTTATGTCACTGAACAGAGACTGAAAACGCCTAACACAACAATCAACAAAGGTATTAACAACTTGGGAAAGAATGTGGCATCTTCAAGCATTATTGGATAGACCTGAAAGCTTTTTAATTCTTGTTTAAAATAAAAGCCTTTTTAAAAATTAAGTGTTTTTAGCCTCAGTTAGCTGTAACCCTATAATGCATTTGTTTCTAAACAAAATCAAATTAATGTTGAAATTATATGCTGTTCTCTTGGTTCATGAGGATTTATTCAAATTTCAAATAATAATACATCATTAACTTAGCTGATATTGAAATCACTGAGTATTTCTATATATTAGCATATTATGAATTACTTGAATATGGCACCACAGAATCCAAGTAGAATATTGTATCTAAGTACTTCACAATGCTTTTTTGGTTTTGTACTGAAAACTTTAGAGAATCCATTCACAGTTTTAGATTGTGAAACAAAGTCAGTAGGCCAATGAATACATACTGAATTTTTTAAACCAACGTATGCTTTTCCTCCTCCAGTGAACCAAAAGTCTTTTTAGTGTCTTCCTAACAAGTATTTGGGATCTTATAAGAAATGTTTTATTTTTCACTTCAGTTTATTCCCACATATATCACTTCTGTAAAGGATTTGAAGTACAACCTCTTCCTATTCCTCTAAATTGAAAGAAACATGTCACCATATATCAACGCCTTAAATTGTTTTAGTGAGAATTGTGCTTGCTGAAGCATTACATTTCCCAGGAAAGAACCTAGGAGTAAATCAAACCTACAACTTTCATTTCAGTATTCAAAGCATAGTTTTTCATGTAAAATGAAAATAACAGAGTATGTTTTATTCATAAAAGTATTAAAAAAACTCTGTCAAATCCTTCTACTTCTCCCATTCCTGCTCATCCTTTTATTCCCCCCTCACTTCTTTTTCTTAAAACAGCTTTAAACACTTATGCAAATGCCTTGGATTATCTTATTTTTATCTAGAGAGGATATAGGCTGAGGTGGCACAAGCTGTGCTCATGAACATAAATTTCCAAATCAACGGATCAATTCCATTGCCCAAAAGTCAGCCCATTTAAAATATATGTGGAAAACAAAGGAAATAAATCAAATCTGTCTCACGGAATTGTGCTAATTAAGTCAACCAAATATTTTACTTTTAAGGATACACATTTAGTAAGTTTTTATACATTAATTCATTTTCAGACATCTGGAATTCCAGAAAAATAAAGTTGGGTAAGAATCAATCAGAATCAAGTAGAACCACTTTCTCATTTATAAAGTGTGTGTGTGTGTGTGTGTGTGTGTATATTATCGTGTGCATTTCTCTATCATATTGATAATATAATAGAACAACAATGGCTGGATTTGAAATCTGGAATGGGACCTGTCCAAGCCCTGGTTTGGGGACTTAAAAGCTATGTGACTTGAGGATATCATTAACCTCTCTGTGAATCTTTTTTTTTTTTTTTGGTTTACAACACAAACTAGGTTGTACTAGACTATTTTTAAGTTTCGCCCCAGCTTGAACATTGTACTTTCTATCTGAAGACTCAATAATTCTGTTTTTTCACTAACAATACTTATATAATACCCTAAAAAATTTAGTACCTATACATAAAGTTGTAGTACCTATAAAAAGTCTGTTAATAAGAGCTGAGTAGTACTATCCAAAGGAAGGCAACCATCTTCTGTTCTCTACAAGTATTTTAGAAATAAGTTTGTTACATTGTGTTTGTATGTATTTATACTCACATTGGTCTCTTCTGAACTCATTGTGATTCCATTAACAGTTAAGTAGGGTCGTATTGCTTCTCAGATCAAAACCTTCTAGTTATCTCATTTAAAATAAAGGTGGAAATCCTTAGAGGGACCTCTAAGACCCTAATCATACCCCCCACTACTCTCTACCCTCCCCAGGACCTCTTTCCCTTCTCTCATTCCAAACACACACTTTGCTTCCGCCTCTGGGCATTCACATTTGCTGATTCCTATTCCTAGAACTCCCTTGATAATCGTCTGTATGGTTTCCTGCTTCATCTCCTTCAGATCTGTAAACTCATTATTTTCTTCATTGAGTCTTTTCATAGTACCCTATTTAAAATTGCTGGCCACCCCAGCCTTCCCTAAACCCTTCTCTGATTTACTTTCTCATAGCTCTAATATTTCATATTGTTTTAAACGTTTCTCTTCACCAGAATGTTAACTTTAGTGAAAGGTAGGAATTTTTATCTCACTTCCTTATGGTTGTATTTCCCAGAAACACGATCTGGTTCATGGTATGCATTCAATAAATTATGTTGAAGAACGAATGAATTCACTTTCAACAATTTATAAAGGGAGGGGCATATTTAGTAGACACAAGTAAGTCTGTTCAATTTGCCTATGTTAAATTTACAGAAGGTTCTCTTACCTATAGTATACTTCTCAGCAAATTAGAAATACATTTACTTGAATATTATTAACCATTACTTCTCCCTTTATCTCCCAACCCTAGGGTTTGTATTTCAACCATCAAAGCTCCACTCCATTTCATTTTCTTTTATCAAGCACTGGGATATTTGGAATAAAAATTTTTAGTTAGGGGAAATTTTTAGAATACAGCAAATGTGAAGAGCAAAGAGAAGGATCAGTCCTTGAAGATCTTTGTCCCTTATACATTGACAAATAATTCTAGATCCCAGCTTCTCATAACATGCTCTGGATAGCATCCAGCTGCCTTTCCCCTGAAAAGTAAATGAATATCACTCCCATCCAATATTGAAAGACCTTTTGCTCTATCATCAGTATTGGAGTTCATTATTTTCCACAGTTTCTTAAAAACAAGACCATGGGAAAGGAACTTCTATGCTTTTACATGATTTTAGCAGTAGAAATCAAGGTCAAACAATTAAAACAATAAAACTTAGGAATCCCCAGCCCTCATGCTCAGTGCTTTTTGGACAGAGATGGGGACAATCTCTGAGACTAAGAGAGAAGACCTGAATGGTCATAGTCAGTGACAACTGTGGAAAAGCAAAGGAGACAGATAAGTTCTTCTTGTAGCTTTAACATTTAACTTAAGACTATTTTAATGGCTCTGATTACACATAAAACATGGTGGATGAAATTGATTTTCTGAACATGCTCTACATAGCTTTCTATTTTATTTTCTTACATATTAATAGGAAAATTAGATTTCAAGTAAATATATATATTTCTCTGAGGAATCCTCTGAGAAAGAAAGCAACTTTATGAGAAAGAAAGGTCATTATGGAGTTCTGTGGTTCATCTTAACCTTGCTAATCTATTCACTCTATTCCCCTTCTTTTCATTCTATACCACAAAGGGTAATCATCATTCATGGTCTCCTACAGAGTATAAAATCAGAGGAAAAATGAAGTTGTTCTCTGAAGCTACATACAGAATTGCTTTTACTGGTAATTTTTATCTACATGATGCTATGTTACAATAGATCCTGGCAGCCTTAAATTTCTCCTCAGAGTAAATGTTGCTCCTGAAAAATACTAACTGAATGTCTCTGCCTTTCACAAATATAGTTAAAAGCTACCATTAATAGCTGAATATTGATTGAAGTAGACAACAACTGCTTTTAGAACCAAAGACTTCAACAAGTAATGTGTTATTCTGGAAAGTGGGAATACACACCTTTCAGATATGCTCTGGCATGTCCCCCACACAAGAAAATTAGCTTTCAAAGTGGTGTGTCAACATTAATTTTCATAGTTTTGTAATATCTCTAATCATAACCAGTGGGGTTAGACAAAAGCACCTGCTGTCCTTTCTGTTATTTGTTTGACAAATTAAATTCAGAGTAGCATGACTACCATATAACTGGATACCCACCCCAGGCTAAGTGTCCTCAAGTGTTCTTGCAAGGTCACTGGTTGGTGTTAACATTCTACAGGGACTAAACAATTTCAAATGAACACATTTCCATTCCCTTTCTTAATAGATTTTCTGATTCAAAAATTGAGTGAGATAAGTATGTATATTTGTTTATGGAGTAGTTACCTGAAGATAAATTGAAGGGATGAGTTGAAGCTATAAAATTATTTGGTTATTTGCATATGAACCACTTTTGATTCTATCATGTTCTCATATTGCCCAATGAATTTGAGTGTTTTGTGTTTCTTGACATTCCTATACACAGCTTCCTGTTTTTCTACATGACTGTAAAAAACAATGTTTTGGGTATAGGGACACCATAATCCTCACAGTTATTCTCCAACTTGAAAAGATTATTACTTCTTTAAATCAAGTTATGGTTGATGAAAGGGAGCAATTGCCACTATTTGGTATTTAAACTGCTACTCCACACAAAATACACTTGACCTTCTCAACATAATACCTTTGCAGAATAGGGAACTAAAAGGACTAAATTCTTTTGCAATCCAATTGTTCCATGTTAAAGGTAACTGTCTCAGTATCATTCAGGATAAATTAATCTAAGAAGAAACATCTTGTTAAAGGTTTTATAGTTGTAGTTTTGCTTAAGAAATTTCTACAAAAGACTTCTGTTAGTATAAACTAAAATGTGCACATAACAATACATGCAATTTAATACATATTTAAGTTCCTGCTCTACAAATAATTGTTTAAAACCCTAAAAGACATAAGAGCTAATATTAAGAAGCTTACATTCAATATCTATTAATTTTTAACAGCTTGTTTAGTATGCAATTTTCAAACACACAAAAACAGTAGCGATTTTCCCTGAGGTTTCAGGTACTCATTAGCCAGCCTCAACAACTACCAACATTTTGTTTTACATGTTTTATCTACTCCCTCCCCACTTTTTGGTGGGGTTGGGGTGGTCTGGAAGGTTTCAGAGCAAATCTTCCACCTCATGTGTGTGCGATTCTATCAATATAAGCATCTCAAAAACTAAAATGTTACAAGGATATTAACTTACATAATCACAATTGCCATTATCACATAACAAAATTAACCATAATTCATTGACAGTGACTAATATCCAAGCCATATTCCAATTTGCCTGAAAGCCTAAAAATAATTCTTTTTAATTCTTACAAATCAGGATCCAAAAGGGTTCTACTATTTCATTAGGGAGTTATGTCCCCTAAATCTTTTTCAATATTTTCTTCTTTGTTTCTCCCCATGCCATTGGCTTTTTGAAAATAAGACTAAGTTTTGTAAAATATCCCACTCTATGGATTTGAGTGATGAATTCCTCCTGGGGCTATTTGACTTGCTCCCTTATCCCTAATTAATTACCTGTAGACAAAAGTTGGCAGACAAAATGTTATTAGATCCAAGTGCATTGTGTTTTGGGGCAGAGGGTACAAAAGAATTTCATAAGCGTTGCTGATATTTTACTATTTTTATATTTAAATTAATTTTCTGCCCTCCAATCATAAACACACACATACACACATATACACACACATTCATACACAAACACACACAGTATAAACAGCTTAGCTTTCAAGCTGTGTGACTGTCTAAGAAAATTGCATAAAAAATGGCCTATATAGTATAATTAAGCCAAAAAGCAGGTCATTCCACCTAACCCTAGACTTCTATTTCCTCCTGTGCAAATAAAACTGAAACACTGAATAGTAAAAAATACAACAAAAACTAGGTTAAGAAATGTGTTTACAACTTATCTAGTATTTGTTTTTTTCTATCTTTAAAAAAGCAAAATCTAATTTTTTAAAAAACTCCATTGAGGGATTGTATGGGGTATAAAATTGGCTTTATTACCATTAAAGCTGCTGAATAAACTCATTAGCCTAATGTTTTTCTCAAATCATTGGAAAGTCTAAGTTGGATAATCCTTAAAGAATCTGCTTACTAAATAAATACATTGTTTGGCATTAAAAAAACAAACAACCCCCTCCCCAAACAACAACAACAAAAGAAATGGGTTTACAATAGACACAGCCCTTCACAGAGGGCCTTCACAAGGTCTCTAAGTAAGAAGATAAAGGGATGGAACATTTATTAAGCAGCTGTTTTAGGCACTTTACCTAACACAGTCATATCATTCTCACTACTCGAAGGTAAATGTTATTGATTCTATTTTCTTACAGAGCAGATTACTGAGACTCAGGCTGAGTAACTTTTCTAAGGTCATATAGGTAATGACTAAGCAGCAACGGAGGGATTAAGCAAAGGCCTTTCTACTCCTTAGCACAACCTCAGAAGTATACACTGGGCTACAATTACAGGAGAAACCCCTGTCCAAAATGGACTCTTCCACAGCTTATAATTTTTTATTATAAAATATATTCCCTTGCATCCACAAAAAAAGCTTATACTTCAAAGGAGGTAATTATGAAAATATGGCACCAAGACTACATATTATAATAGAAAGCACTTGGTTATAGACCCAGCTTAGCTACAGACTAATGCTAAGTTTTCCTTTTAATTTTAGCCTTAAAATAATTACTTTATGCATGAACAAGGTTATTGATTATTATTATGAACTAGTGTTTATATTTTAATTTTGTAATAGATAAGTGTTTTTGTGAGGACTTAATTGTGCCATAGTGTTAATATTGACTGCCTTCCATGTTCCAGATACTTTTCTGAACACCTTACCTTTATTAACTTATTTAAGACTCACGTGAACCTGAGATGGGTACTAATGTCTCCATTTTGCAGATGAGGAAAGTGAATTACAGTAAAGAGTGAAGTAATTTTGAACATGAACACTGAAATGGCTGGGCTGGGATTCAAACAGGCAATGTGGTACTCTTATGCACTACTTAATCTTACATTTCCATAAAACTAGCTTCTTTATAAAGGCACAGTAAAAGGGAATGGCACTTTCTTCAGGTAATTAAAACATCAATCAATTCTACAATAAAAGACTTATCTATACATGAAAGAGGTAATTAAGTGTAGAAGAAGGAATAGAGAGGAAATTCTTTTTTTAACATCTTTACTGGAGTATAATTGCTTTACAATGGTGTGTTAGTTTCTGCTGTATAACAAAGTGAATCAGCTATACATATACATATATCCCCATAACCCCTCCCTCTTATGTCTCCCTCCCACCCTCCCTATCCCACCCCTCTAGGTGGTCACAAAGCACCGAGCTGATCTCCCTGTGCTGTGTGGCTGCTTCCCACTAACTATCTATTTTACATTTGGTAGTATATATATAGGTCAGTGCTACTTTCTCACTTCGTCCCAGCTTACCCTTCCCACTCCCCGTGTCCTCAAGTCCATTCTCTACATCTGCATCTTTATTCCTGTCCTGACCCTAGGTTCTTCAGAACCATTTTTTTTTGTAGATTCCATATATATATGTATTAGCATACAGTATTTGTTTTTCTCTTTCTGACTTACTTCATTCTGTATGACAGACTCTAGGTCCATCCACCTCACTACAAATAACTCAATTTTGTTTCTTTTTATGGCTGAGTAATATTCCATTGTATATATATGCCACATCTTCTTTATCCATTCATCTGTCGATGGACACTTAGGTTGCTTCCATGTCCTGGCTATTGTAAATAGTGCTGCAGTGAACATTGTGGTACATGACTCTTTTTGAATTATGGTTTTCTCCAGGTATATGCCCAGTAGTGGGATTGCTGGGCTGTGTGGTAGTTCTATTTTTAGTTTTTTTAAGGAACCTCCATACTGTTGGAGAGGAAATTTTTTAGGAAGTAGAGAAAACCTAAATTATTTACTCATTTGTTCATTCAAGAAACACTTACTGAGATGAGATTTTTTTTTTAATTTCTGGAGTATTCATCAATTCAAAGCTTCTTCCAACAGCCCATCTCATGTTCTTTCTGGTTTGCTTACCTGTGTTTCTACATTAATAATAACAGTTAAAACCTGGACTTTTAGAATCTGTTGAAATCATGTTTGACATAAGAAGAGAAACAAAGGATAATTGCTATTTATATTTCTCTGATTTTCTGGTTTGTAGCTAAACAGAAAAAGTAAAATTCAGTTAGACTCATTTCTGTGCTACCATTAGGAAAATTAATATAAACGTTTACATCTTTTACATTGCAGTACGTCTTGATGGTTTCTAAATTTTCAGGTGTTACATTAGACTAAACGTTTTTTATCTTCTTTCTATTTTTTTAACCATTTATTATCCACAAAGTTCACTTACACTGAATGCAGATGTCTGTATTTCAGATAACTAGCTTGTGCTTTATTAAGGCATTTTACTGTGTAAAATTATGTGAGGGACAGGGAGAGCAGCAATGAGGAAATTTAACTGTAGTTTATTGATTGATTAACGCCTTACATACATCTTTTTGTGGTAAAATTTTCTAGATGGAAGCCCCAGCATCTGGAATTAGTAGCATTCAAGGTGGAGAACAGTTGTGCTGCTTGTGGACTACTCAAGTGGTGGCTGCCTGCAGGCCACTCCTCAGTACCGGAGTGGGCAGGACCAGTGTCATCATGCTCAGGGTCTACTGATCCTCAGAGCGCACTGTCTGCCTTCTCATTTTGTGATAAACTAACGAGTCAATTTGTGACTCCGGTGTAGTAGAGCACAATTTGGTACCCAAAATGTTTCTTTGGCGTGCAGATTATTTTGAGCTGAAAATAATCAAGGCCCCAAAGATGCAAAAAGAAACACTGGCTTTTCAACCTAACTACTTAAAAGAATTTACATAGTGGGCCTGTTCCCAGAATAGAGCTATTACCAGAGGTATCTGCAAAGAATATTGACTAGATGTGGTGGGGAAACTTGGACAAGACCTGAGATCCGTCCAATCTGTGTCCCATTGTCTCTTTATGGCCCAGCAAACATTTATTTACCAAACATTTGCTTTTTTATCTTCAGGTCAATTGCCCTCCTCCCCTTTGAGGTCCCAAACCACTCTCCTCAACATTCTCTTTTGTCTTTAGCTGAAGCTGGTATTTAAGTTGAGGTTCTCAGTCATTCTTGCAAGTTATCAGTTTTCCTGGGTCTCTCTTGTGCATACATGTTATTAAATTTTGTTTGCTTTTCTCCTGTTAATTTAATTCTCAGACCAGCCGGAAGAACTTAGAAGGGTAGAGGAAAATTTCTTCCTTCCCTACCCCATCAAATCTAGCAAGTAAACATCTCATTGCTGCATTTCCTTATCACTTTCCTTCAAATTGCTAGATCAGAGATATTTTTATTTTTTAGTTTATTTTATCTTTTAGGGAAAGGAGGTTAACTGCTTTCTCTGGTCATTACAAAAGTCATGTTTAAAAAAACCCGAAGGCGAGTGATAAGAAGCTAGCGGTTCTGAATTCTAACAATACAGGATTCTAAAAAGCCCAGTTCTTCCTTTTCTCCCTTTAGGATGATCTTTCCTTTACTGTAACCTTATTGCATTGCAGTCAATACATGATGAAGTATTTGATAATACAATTTAATTTGACCACTGCATGAAAAGGGACTAGAAAATATTTTGTTACATGAGATATCTGTATTAGAAAATACAACATATAAAAAAAGAAAACACTTGGTAGGTTTATCAACAAGGACACATAAATATTGTCATTATAACTAATGTTTCCTTATAATGGCAAGCATATAAATAAAATTTTACAAACCTAGGTTTTATTAAGTGCAGAATTTGCCTAAAACTGGCTGTACACAAAAGAAAATACCTTTTAAAAATAACATTTGAATTATGTACCTACACTGCCCATAGATAATGCATTTCTAGGTCTGTAGACCAAAAAAAAAAAAAAATTAAACTATGAGATAACATATGGAATTGAAATTAAACTAGGGAAAATGCAAACAAGAGGCCATTCAGTATAGCACAACATGTTGTCAACCAAGATGAAAATGCCATGAAATAAAACTACTGAATGATGAATAGATCAGACAAATTTGCAAATCTGAAAAAATGTCTTGAAAGACAACCTCCTACTGAATCTGGCACACAATGTCCTGGGCTGGAACTGTAGTTTGTTTTGTTAGAGGAAGACTGTGACTAGTATAATCTCCAACAATATGATAAAATGTGTTTCATTACTTGGGGATATGAAGAGAATGAAAATGGTATATTAATATTAGAGATAAAAACTGAAATAAAACAAAAGTGAACTACAGCACTGCAGAACCAAAAGCACAGAACAAGGAAAGTTGTACAATTAAAAGGGTAAAGCACACATTAAGGGAACGTGAAAGCAAAGATAATATGGAGTGTCAAAAAGCAGAGCTGGGTGAATACCCAATGCTGCTTAAAACCAATTTGTACAGATAATGCTATTGAAACGTGTCTTTGTATACATTTATTTACAAAAGGGAATAATATTTCTATAAGCCAATGCTAAAATTTTAATTACCTTATTACCCTTCCTTGAAATAGGTTAAAATGCAGATGAAAATCTGAATTAGTTTACTTATGGAAAACTTGCATAAGCATAAATGTGAAAGTATAGCCAGTAAGTACTTAAGTTCTAATTATGTGTCTAGCATCATTTTAGATTATATTATATGAGGAAAGTGGGAAGGGGAGGATTAAAAATTAAATAGATTTTCTTTGTGAATTCCAAATGCCTATTACACTAGAAATGCATAAACACATGTAATAAATATATAATGTAAACACGAAAGCAAATTATGGGTTATGCTAATAAGTGTGGTAGAAGTTATAAAAATACAAACCATGTGGACAGAAAAAGACAAAAAGGAGGTATCATGTCAACCAAGGATTACAGAATGAATATAATATGGGTAACTGGAGGGAGACGCTAGAGTGATATTATTGTGGAGAATAATACATTACACAGCATAGTAAGCAATGGAGTGTCAACACCCAACTTTTCTCCAACTGCCTTTGGGTTTTTTTCACCTTCAGTCTCATTATCAACTTAAATTCAGCATGTCTAATATTGAATTCTTCCATTTTTTAATATTATTTTTCTGCCTTTGGATCCATTGTTCATTCATATAGTCAAGACATTACATGGTCTTGAATTCATTCATTTATTTATTTGTTAATTCACATACTGATTCATTCATATAATCCCTGGCTAGATACAGATATAGAGATTATACTGGGCTACGTAATTCTCCTCCCCCCCTTGCAATTCATGTCCACTCAAAACCTCACAATGTGATCTTATGTGGAAATAAGGTCTTGGTAGATCAAATTAGTTAAGCTTACATGAGTTCAAGTTGGATTAGGGTAGGCTCTGTATCCAAATACTAGTGTCCTTATAAAAAGAGGAAGTGGCACAGAGACACAGACTCAAAGAGGGAAGAAGGGCATGTGATCATGGAGGGATGCAGCTACAAGCCAAGGAACACCAAGAATTGTTGGCAATCATCAGAAACTAACGAGGTGCAAGGAAGGATTCTTCCCCAGAGTTTTCAGAGGGAGGTCAGCTCTGTCAGTACCTCCATTTTGCATTTCTAGCCTCCTGAATGTTATAAGAATAAATGCCTGTTTGTTTGTTTGTTTTTAAGCCACCCAGTCTGTGGTCATTTGTTACAGCAGCTCTAGGGAACTAATACTGATATAGGTAGAGATATTGGTAAATAGGGCTTCACTGTGCCAGCCACTGAGATTTTGAAGATGAGTTAAATTTGATCCCATGCTCTTCAGAAGCTAAGAGTCTAGTGCAGAAAATATGGGAATCAATCTGAATTCTCCTTTTGTTGGAACAGAGTCACCATGAGCCCTGAGCTTCGCAGCACATTCTTGCCGCGTGTGCCAGATGGCAAGCCTTATCTGTCCCGATACTGGGCAGTTTCTGTAGCTCATCACACAGGTAGCTAAGTAGGTCAAGGCAACCTCAGCCTGATGGTGAGTTCGGTGTAACTATGCACCTCCCAGGGGTGGGGGACTAGCTTGTTTACTGATTACTATAATACTAGTTTTTTTTGCTCAAAAGGTGTTGGGCTCTTGGTGCTGGGTTTCTCAGCTGTGATGAAATCCCACCATATATAAAGCATCTACCTGGCCCAATCACTTCATCCCCTTGTGCACTGGAGGCAAAGGGAACTGATACAAAATACGCAGTTTTGTTCACTGCTTTGCTGTGTGGTGACCAATAAGGTCCTTTGTCTCTGAATCAGGAGTCTTGTGTCTTTTGTCAACGTCCATGAAAGGTAACATGCTCACAGATTAGCTCGCAAGTAGGGTAAATTCTCAGAATCCTGAACATTTCTTGACACTTCCTTACTATCCAGTTATTTACTAAATTTTGTTTCATCATTTTCAGTGTCTCTTAGCCCTACTCATAATGCCACCAAATTTATTAATTAGATTATTAAAAACATTTTTTAAACTATTTTCTAAATGAACATGCATATCACTCAGCAGGAGAGAAAAACAATTGAGTCCCCATTGCAAAGCTCCCAATGCAGCATTGTGTGCTCTTGCATCTGTTCACATGCAGTGCCCGAAATTTGTATTTTACTATCCATCTCTAAGCCCTTCCTTCAAATTATTAGCTAAATAGGCTTACTTCCACACCTTTGTTTAAATTATTTCCCTTGTTTAGATAACTGCATCAAACTTGGCTTAAGCCCTGCTCTTATATTAATGGACAAACTCAGTATTCTCTAAGCTGTCTTCAGTTCCTGTCCCGTTGGTGATTCTGAAGTCATTTAAAGGATTTCTATACTTATATACCATCTGTGCCCTAACTGAGCCCCTAAATGGTGCTCAGCTTTTGGGGCTAATCACAATATCTTATGTTTTTGTTCTTGGAGTCCAGCAAAATGTACAACCTATAGAAGCTTCTCAGGAAATAATTATTTATAATGAAAATAACAACATGGTACATGAAAAAGTTAAACAGTTTAAAACTTAGTTTAGAAGTCTCATTTGTTTATGCTATGTATTTAAGAAATAGTTTTGAACATGAAGAATTGCATGTAACACTGTTGGTATAAAAATGAACTTGACCCCATGTCATAACTTATCAGAAGAGACAGAGATGTGCAAAATTAATGTAAGAAGAAGAACAAAGAGGGGAGAGAAGAGTTGTCCCATGCAATTAGTGTGCATTAACATAAATTCAAATCTGTGCCTTTCAGGAAAGCCAAAATTAGTGTTTATATTTAACTGAAATATTTACTGATATACAAATCAACCTCTTGAACATCATGAGCAAATATATTTCACTGAGTGTCGTGAAGGTGACTAAGAAAATGAATTAGATCAGCATTCACAGTGTACCATGAGTCAGAGAATCATGGATATTAGAGCAGAATAGCACCTTGGAGATCACCTTGTCCAATACCTTCATTTGGCAGATGAGGAAATTGAAACTATATTGGTAAGGATAATTTCCCAAGGTCGCACAGATAATTAGTAGCAGAACAAGACCTTGAACATAAGTATTCAAACTCCTAACTAGGGTCCTTTCAACTGAATAAAGGTCATGCTGTTCCAAAGCATTTAAAAATAGAATAAAGAGCTCCATAATCAAGCACATTCTAAAAGAGTAAAAGTGAACATATATATATATATAAAATATAAAATATAAAATGTTATAGAAAGATATGTAGATATGCACATGTCTCTGTCCTCTTTTTAAAAAAACTTAAGTATATGCTTGTTCTTCTTAAAGTATATGTTGCACATTTCATCTTAACAATTATTAACATGAGGTCTTTGTTGATAATGATGAAGGCGTAAGCAGTGTGAACGAGATAGCTATGCTGGAAACGTAATTGCTTTTCTGCATAGTTCATTTGATTATATCTTAAGAATCTGCTACATTTCCAGAAATGAATCTAACACTTGAAAATTAAAATCACAATGGGATGGGATGGCAGAGACTACAACTTGTTTCTTAATATTCATTCTTCCTTTCTTTGCATAGCAATCAACTTTTTAGCTGGGCACATAATCACTCAGCCAAAGGCCACCTTTCCTAACCTTTCTTGAAGCTTAAGTGATCTAAGAATAAGTTCTGGTCTCTGGGTGGCAATTGGGATGATATATTCAACTTTTGGGTCATGCCTTCAAAGGAAAGAAGTGTGGTCTCTTTTCCATTTCTCCCTCACAGCCACAGGAATGGAGTCACTATGGTGACAGATGAAGCAGTCATCTGTACCCTAAGATCAGAGCTGAGTGTGGAAGATGGCAAAGCAACAGCTGGAAGGAACCTGGGTCTCCAACACTGTGAAGCCGTGATACCAGCCTTAAAAGTCCTATGCAGTTGCTTACATAAGAGGGAAAGATACTTCAAGCCCACGTAAACTATCATTTGAGTCTTCCTTTCACAGCAGCTT
Organism: Mesoplodon mirus; assembly: GCF_964341445.2. Lineage (NCBI taxonomy): Eukaryota > Metazoa > Chordata > Mammalia > Artiodactyla > Ziphiidae > Mesoplodon > Mesoplodon mirus. The sequence continues at coordinate 188,438,986 of NC_138978.1, forward strand.
ATCCTACATCTGACCTCATACAAACAGGATTGATTTGGCTGGGGAATTTAAAAGTTTACATTAATAGAAAATTTTATGTGCAGAATATTAGACAAAATTAGATTTAAAAAATAGGCCTTTGCCTGATATCACGCTGACAGCAATTCTTTCATCCTAAGAAGAATTTGAAAATATAATCAACCATTTAATGATTCATTGAACAGAAACACTGATTTAAAAAAAAAGAATAATTTTATTAAATTTCATTTCTGCGCATTCCATAAGTTCACCTTGAATTTAGAGGAATAGCTGCTGTAATAAAAGGAAGTCAATTCCACATTCCCCCTTCTACCATAGTCTGCTTTGACTGCCTCTCCTCTGTGCTTTTCTGAATAACCCAGAGGTATATCCCATAAATATACCTCTACGTAGGACTTACCATCTGGTATTATAATTGTTTATTTATTTATCTTTATTCTCCATTGAAGGCAGGATACCTCATTATAGATCTTTCAACTCCCAGCTTACAGATTCAGTGTCTTTGCATTTGTTATTTCCTTTTCCCAGATTTATCTGGCCAAACTCTTTCTCATCCTCATACCTTTGCTCAAATCTTACTCCTTCAGAGGCTCTTCTATGCAAAATGTCTCTCTCCTTCACAATCAACCATATCAATCCACCTGTTTATTTCCTCCGTAGATTTTAATCTTATCTGAAATTATCTTACATATTTATTTGCCAGTTATTTATTACCTGTCTTCCCCTTGCAGTCTTCTAGATGCACCTTACTTAAGAGGAATGCTGGGATTCAGCAAATGCGAACATAGACACATTTTCTACCTTCACTGGATTTACAGGACAGCCAAGAAAACAAACACTGAACAAATAATGACTAAGGTGATCATGAGGAAGGTTATGTGGCTCATATGAAAACAAAGTACTGAATTTAATCAGAAACAGAACCCATTTAACTCTTAAAAGTATGAATCAAAACTCACTGAATCTCAGCATTGTACACAATATGGAATAAAACTGCAAATGTGCATAAATCAGTAAATTGCAGTATGATGAGTCTTTTCAAATAAACTGGAATCTAAATTGATACATTTTTTACCTTTTACATGAGTCTATTTTTCTTTTCTCACCTAAAGGGGTAACAATATATCTGAATAGCTATTCCAAATTTTGTTTTTGAAACTGGGTAACATTAATTCATTTTATGTTTATCTGCCTAAGTAAATAATACCTAATAAAAATACATGTGGTCAATAATTTAATCTGAAGTATTAAAGTATTTTAAAATATCTTTAGTTTTTCATTCATATAAAATGCAAAAGATTGGGTTATATAAAACATTTTATAAAATATAAGATAAGTCTTTTTCTAAGTTATGTAATCAAATGTTAGTTCTACTAACACACATTTGGTTTTCATCCTGTCTTCTTTCTTTTTTTTATAAAACTCTGAACAGAGTCTCTCAGAACTATACAATCTTGTTTTTGTTTCTCCCAAAATTGTTTGATTGAATAACTAGGTACTACAGCATAGCCAAGCTGACACATAAAAGTAACCATCACAGTGGCCTAGATTAGATGACACATGTAAAAGATAATCATATGGTAGTCCCCAGAAAGTAGTTACCTGCTTTCCTAGACTTTAAAATGACTTTTAACCGTATTATTTTGTAATTTAGTAACAATTTGTTTATTCTGCAAATAGTTATCAAGGGACTAGTATGTGTTACATAACTGACAATTCAATTCTATCTGCCACAGACTATTTTTGAAGCTTCTAATTGATAAATCAATTTATCTACATCAAATGGACAAGACCTGGTTAATGGATAAAGGTTATCATTATCTACTCATTTCACAGAACTTAAATACCAACTTGGTCCAGAATTAAATTGGTTTTTTTTTTTTTTTTTTTGGCCCTGCCACGCAGCTTGTGGTAGGACCTTAGTTCCCCAACCAGGGATCGAACCTGGGCCCCGGTAGTGAAAGCTGAATCCTAACCACTGGACCACCTGGGAATTCCCCAAAATTAAATTTCTTAAAAGAGAATTCTGCCTGAGATCTGCCAAAGCAGGATACAATGACACACTTAACACACGTTATTTGTTAGTAAGATAAGTTCCCAGGGGCTTCCCTGGTGGCACAGTGGTTGAGAGTCCGCCTGCCGATGCCGGGGACACGGGTTCGTGCCCCGGTCTGGGAAGATCCCACATGCCGCGGAGCGGCTAGACCTGTGAACCATGGCCGCTGAGCCTGCGCGTCCGGAGCCTGTGCTCCGCAACGGGAGAGGCCACAGCGGTGAGAGGCCCGAGTACTGCAAAAAAAAAAAAAAAAAAAAGATAGGTTTCCAGTATTACCTCTCATTTGACATTTGCCATGGCTTACCAGGTTAACAAATGAATATTGGAATGGCTTTACCTAGGCCCCAAGTAGTGGATAATCAGGACAAAGACTAAACTATGCAAACCAATTTTCTGATATACTTGGGGCAGACGGATAGTGAATAAAACATTTACATACAGCCTGTTTTTGGCAAGTCCTTGCTGAATTCATTTATTTATCAAGGCTTGACTTGCACTAGATCAAAGAAGGCCTTTATGTCAATACCAATTAGACAATAAAAAGTATAAAAATACAAAATACTTTTAAAATCTTTTAAATGTGTCTAATTGCTATTTCATAAGAACAAACACTTCAAAGTTCTGATTTGACTGGGTAAGTCTACCATGTTTATACAGGACTGTCAAATATAATTTTTACTAGGCTTTCATCTATACATATTTCAATTTCTGTCAAAACAAAAATAAATCAGATTCAATTTTATTTGATACTCTTCTCTGCACAAAACCTCTCTATTACTGTCTGTTAGGTAAGGATCAAGATAAGGGACAGAATTGTGAGAAGGTTAATAATAAACAAACGCTACTCCTTCATTCTTTTTATTCTTACTGATCGTCTCCTCTATAGAAACCAATTCTAAAATTTATCCAGCTCAACCAATAATTAAAAACAGAAGTATCTTTTGGAAGTGAAATGACAGTAATTTTTTTTGTCTCCTAGATGTAGTGTGCTCAGCGACATATTTTTGGTCATCTACATGCAAATAAGCATTGAACTATAATTATAGTTTGTCGTGCTATATTATTTATCAGTTCTGGGGATACTTGTAATTTGTGCAGTAGATAATTAGGGCATTATGTTCTTTTAAATACCATTAAAAAAGAACAGGTGCAGTTTCTGAACAGTAAGGACAATAAGCCAATCTGTGTTTAGAGCAGCATGCCTAATGTGAAGAATGAGAATGCAATTGACATGATGAAGACTTTTAAACTGTAGATAATGTTAGCAAATAAAAGGTTGTTTTTAGCTGCCTAGTTAGCGGTCTCATTCTTCTAGCATTTTGTCCCAAAAGTCACAGAGGATTTATAGCGAAGTGGTTACATTAACTCCATATACTGTAATGAATAGCACAGAGAACACTATTTGCACATTATACTTCTCAAATCAAGATGGAATAAGAGGTAAATGATGATAGTAAGAATGTGAATCAGTCAGTCCTCTTAGCTTTTTAATTGTTTCTTTCTAGTGGTCTTTGTAAGAGTATAGAAGCACTCCTTCTTTGATAATGTTAAATTTGTAATTATTGGGTGACATATTAAACCTTTTTCAAGATTTTTCTCTCAAAGTGTTGAAAAGCTTTTAGCCAGGATCATGGTGGAATGAAACATAACCATATTCCTTTAAAAAACTGGAGTGCGTGTACAGAGTTAAGATGCTGTTGTACATTTATGATCTAATAAAAATCTTCTAAAAGAAAAAAAGAAAAAAGAAAAATAAAAGAAAATGGTGCATAAAATTCCTTCTAGAGAAAAATCCTTTACAAATAATTACTTATCTATTTTGGAGACATGGATTTATCTTCTGAATTTCTGAATAAAAATCTCAATGTGATGGCGCTCACAAATAGGAGTTGTCAAGCAAGGGAAATAGTGCAGTAGCAAAGCATATCTTCAGCAAAGAATTCTGAAAGCTTGTTCAGATATCAATTCGACTGCTGCCATCAAACTTTCTATCCGATTTTAGACACAATACTTTATCTTCCTAGTTTATAGGTTTGTCTGAGCAAATAAAAGAGTTGACTAAGATCTTTGAGCTGTTTGACCATATGTGTGACCTTTTCTTTAAAAACAAACAAACGAAAGTCCTTCTGCAATCTTTCCCAGCCTTGTTACCCCATCTTCACACTACCATTTGAGCAATCAGGAGTCTAAACCGGCCAGACTCTTTGCTCTCTTTTTGGTTTGTTAGTTTGTTTTACTTAATTTACAACTTTCATCAAAACATTTTTGACTCCTTCTTGTAAAGTAATTAATTAATTAACTAGTGGTCTCAAACCTTGTTAGCTGCTTTCATTTACCCTAAGCATTATTGTAATCATCTCAAGAGAGGAAAAATGTGCTGTGAAGGTTCTGAGCAAAGCAGGAAGAGGAGAATTGCTGCCCACAAACTGCCCCTCAACCTCATGTTTGTTGAGCACCTACTACATTCGAGATCCTGTTTAAAGAGAACCACATGTATTACCTTTATTTTCTCAACAACTCTAAAGTTAGCCTGGCATTTTTCAGGTGTCACCAGGAAGGGGCTGCGCAGCCTGGGATTATATTTCCCAGTCAGGTTTGCAACCAGTTATGCTGTGACCATGTGACAGTTTCTTGATATGAAGTAGGAATGGAAGATGTAAGTACTGATCTAGGACCTTAAGAAGCAAATGGTGCTTCTCCATACACTGCAGTTCCTTTTACCGGCTGGATGTTGATGGCCCCGGTAAACTTGGAAGCCACTCATAGAAAATGCAAAGCCTCCATAAATCACGATACCTGAAGAACTGTGTTTGATTATACATTTGTGTCTATTCGGTCTATTAGTCAGCTTGCCCTAACTAATAAAGATGGATATTATTAGTCCCACTTTATAGGTGATAAAAATGAGACCAAAAGGTATTAGATTACTTGCCTAAGTTTACAAAGTAAACAGGTGGGAGGTGTCTAAATCCAAAATGTTGCTACCAAAAGCTGTGCAAAATGCATTCACTCACAGTGAAATGGATATGAATTGTGTTGACTGTAACCTACACTGGAGATTTATGAGATCAGATTTTGAGATTAGCTAGAAATAATCTAATGATTGAAAATGAGTATAATCTTCTCATTGAAAACCCCTGATATAAAAATAATAAAACAGAAGACATCATCCATTTCAACTACTGTAACTATTCTAAGTCAGTAAATCGTGTATCTTTAACCCAGATACCAAGCTAGAAGCTCACATCTTCCTAATTGCTTCCAACTCCCACATCCCCACAACAACTGTTCTATCACCAAGGTCTCTTTATTCTATTTCTTAAATGTGTCTCCTATTTATTCCCTTATTCTGTGAAAATCTTTGTCACTTTTGCTCTGGATATCCCCTGACTCTAATATCAACCTCTTTTATCTATCTTTCATACTATTACCAAAGTGAACTATTTAACAAGTACATCTGGTAGTCCCATCCCCCTGCTCAAATAATCAATGGCTCCACACTGTGGGCTTAAAAAGCTGTCTATGATCTTGCCCCATCTACAAGTTCATTTTCATTTACCCTCTTTCTTCCCTTTGAATTGTATGAGTTGGCAACTCTAAACTACAGTATATCTGGGCATTATTGGATTGAGTATTCTGTATTGGTCATTTACAATTGCCTTTGGAGATGTTAGTTATTTTTAATAGATGTAATGGTACCTACACATAGAGTTGTTGAGAAGACTAAAAAAGTATGCAAAATGCTCAACAAAGGTTTGAACTGCTCATCACAACTAATGTGTTAAAGCAAATTACCTGCCTAAAAAGAATGCCTGTCAACTGTCCATGTTAATTGGTGGCATTCTCTAATGTGAACTTCAAGAAGTACTCAGGACCCACATATTAAATATGCCAATGGCTAATACTCACAGATTTCTGAACACACCTGCAGTGTCCACGCTTCTGTACATTGCATATGATGCTCTTTCTGACTAGATCCACCTAAAGATGGGTGATTTATCTGGCAGCTGCCTAATCAATCACTCTTTACATCTTAACTCAAATTATAACTTCATTGTGAAAATTTTATTAGGTTAATTTCACCTATGTTAACAGTACCCTTCTGTTACACAAAGAATTGTATCATATTGTGTCATATAGGACTGTGTGCCCTCAGATATTTGAATTATACCATATTGGGTTGTAGTGGAATGTGTTTCGATTCAATCCACCTGCATTGGATTGTATTTTAAGTCATTTGTATCATATTTTCTTTTATCCAATTGTAGCACAAACCCTGACTATCCATCTTACCCCTCCCATTTCTTAACAAAATGTTTAGCACCAAGTAGATATTTACAGAATCAAAGCCAGAACATAATAAAAATATATTTACTCAGAGCTTACAAGATATAGGGCTCCATCATGACCTACTGGTGTTGTGGTGTTTTTGAGATATATCTACAAGTTCTTTGACACTCCTTTTTTCAGCAAGTGGAGCTGAATTCTTTTCTCCTTGACTGTGGGCTAGATTTGAATATAACAGATAGAAAATGAAGAAAGTGATTTTAGCTTCTGAGAATAAGTTATAAAAAGCTTTGTGTTTCCTTCTTGCTCTCTTGGATCATGAACTCTGGGGGAAGTAAGCCAGCATATCGGGAGGACACTCAGTGATATATTACTTTGACAGCACCACCTGTCAAGGAACTAGGAACTCCTTCCAACAGACATGTCTGTGAGCCATCTTGAATGTACCTCCTCCAGCTGCAGTCAAGTCTTCGGATGACTACAGCTTCCCCTTCAATTTCAAGAGAGACTGAGAAAAAACATCCAACTAAGATACTCCCAAAATTATGACTCACTGAAACTATGATATAACCATCTACTATTTAACCTGCTAAATCCTAGAGTGATTTGTTATACAGTCATAGATAATTAATATTTTATAGTTTATAGTAAAACAATAAACGTATTCTGCAAGAACTTGTGATAGTTTATTTATGTGGGGGGCTTATATTTATTCACATGACAAAAATATAATATATTGATAAGACAGTTTACTACACAGGGCTAAAATAAGTAAGTCTACAAGTGTTTACTAAAAAAAAAATTACTCTGTCTTATTGAAAAAAGAGGCTCAGCAATCCCACCCCTGGGTATATATCACAGAGGAATTCTCCACAGGTCAGAGGCAGAACATGAAGCTGCATGTTCTCTGTGGCATAGTATATGGTGGCAGGGGTTAGGAATTGCTTGGGTGCAAGTCACTCAGGAATGTATGGAAAGTATGGTGGATGCCAATTATGAAATACTGTGCAACGATCTGAAGTCACAAAATATACGTAAAGGAAGATGCATGGATCTTAAAAATGTTTTTTGAAAAAAAGTAAGAAACAAAATGCATAATACAATTCATGAAAATTAAATATGCATACTTGAATATCATCTCTACATATTTTACAATGACATTCCACATTTAAAGACATATATCAAGCCCAATGGAAGGGGCATCCATCAGGATGGAAGTGGAGATTAAAGAATAAACATACAATCCATGTATACATAAAGTGAGACAAGGTCCTAGCAGAGAACAAAAATTATAACTATGACCTATATGTATGATTAACTCAAATTTCTGTACCTAAGTTCCATAAAAAACAAACTAAACCACCTACACCATTTCTTGTATTTTGGGCTTAAGAATACAATAGTGAAAAAGAGACATTATCTCATTGTGGATTTAATTCTCAATAAATAAGTGAAACAACAAACAAAAGCAGGAAATATTAAATAAGCATAAGCGCTATGAAAAGGTTAACCGTGTGTTAAAGGCACAAGGGCTACTGTGGGAAGAGAGCCCTGCAAAAGCCTCTCTGTGGAGGTGATATTTGAACGGAGAGCTGAAGAGATGAATGTTTAGAATTTGCTATCTTTGCAAAGCTGAGCAAAGGATATGTATTCCAGGCAGAGTGCAGATGCTTTGGCTTGGCATGGAAAGGATAACAAAGATCATTGTGGCTGCCACCTAATGAGTTAGCAGAGAGTGATAAAACAGGGCCCAGATCAAGTAGGATTATGTTAATCTTAGGGGGCAGATTTGGATTACAGCCTTAGGGTGGAATAGAAGGGAAGCAAGGAAAAAAAAATGTTTTACAATGAAAAACAACCTGACTGCTATGTGGAGAGTGAATTTAAAGAAAGATGAAAGCAGAAGTGTGATGAGGCAGACCGGTTATGATACCACAGCTGTCGCTGTAATTCAGGAAGATGGGATGGTCGCTTAGGCATTGGTGAGAGAAGTAAGGCTAGAAAGGCCTAGATAAATGGATTATAAATGTTTAGAAGAAAGCTAACAAGACTTATTGCTGGATGGTGTCTGTAGTATGAAGGAGAGAGAAAAAGCAAGGATGACTCCTATGTTTTTTATTTGAGCGACTAAGTGGATGGGGACACTACAGTACAGATTGGTAATATGTCTTCTGTAAATATGGGTTTAAACTAACCTTTTGACTTATCTTAAATCAGACACTGAAGCATGAACATAATTGAGAATTAACTGTAAAAAGAAAAAGTGTAAAATGAATATAACTTAAAGTTTCCTCTGTTTACCGGAAGAGAGTTCTCAATACATTTATAATAGTTAGACATCCCTCCCACTCCCTCCCAGAGTTACAATATGTAGGATTTGAGATCATAAACTTGAATATTACAAATCCTGGGTTATCATCATCTCTGCCTCTTATTAGATCTTGGATATGAGATAAGACAATTACCTCTCTTTGACTCTATTTCCTCACCTGTCAATGGGGATAATAATAGTACATTACCCGTGAGGATTACACAAGCTGAGACATGAAAAGAACTTTACACAGTGCTTGGTACACAGAAATCCCTCAGTAATGTGCCTCTCAGAAACAACGCATAAAAACTAAATAGGTTATTTTCCCTTTTCCTGAAAGATCTATTTTCCTAGGTGAAATTGGGATAATGTTCATTTTCTCTGTTCCAGAAAGCATGCTAAACTTTGTGGACAAATATTGAGTCAAATAACGAATGGTTCTCACCATTTGGACACTATTATCTAACAAGAAAGAAAGATGTTAATCAAATAATCACATAACTCAATATGACATGGCCTTTGCGAAAGGGGCAAAAAGTACAGGTAGATTGTTTTATGTGGGCAGAGGAGGGGAAGGGGCATGAATGGGCCTAAGGAACAGCGTGTGCAAAGGCTCAGGGTAGGGCAGGAGCCTCCCAGGAAGGCGGGGCTGCTGTGGGGCTGGAGCAGTGTGGTCAGAAGGAGGCTCCAGACACAGGCAGGGATTATACAAACCAAGCTGGCCAGATGGGAGACCTCTCTGTTATCCCAGAGCAAATGGGTGGGAATGGAATTACATGATCTGATTTATACAATTATAACGTATATCTTAGCCCCAGCTTTTTGGCAGGGGTATTTAATTTGTATAATGCTCACCAATTACATGAATGAGAAATGATGAAGTGCCAGCCTTTAGGATAACTGGTCCTGGAGAGCTGGAGCATAAGCCTTTAGGGCAGGACAACAACCCTGTGGAGGAAGCTACGAAAAAGCCAGACGTGGGATATGTCCCAGGTCCTCTTTACTACAAGTTTAGTGACATGGATCACCTGCTTTAATCCACGTGGAATTCAGGGAAGATTTGACATCTAGAGTAGTAAATGAATATACTTGAATTAGCATGAAAAGTGGTTGCCAAGGCCTAGTTTGATAAAGTTCTGGCCTTGTTTAAATTTAAATCTTTATAAGAGACTGACATGGCCTTTCTGGAATTGATCTCCACAAGGCATTATAGCATTTGTCATTAGAAATGCATCTGGGAATTAATCCTTAAGAACTGCTAGGAAAAATTCTCAATCTAAACTGAGAATCAGTAATGTTGCCATTATAGAATATTTAAATAAAATGTCTTTAATGATATATATTTTGTTTAAGGCTCTCCATAAAATACTTTTATGGAAATGCTTCCAGGAATGTTCCCTGTTTCAATCATGCTTTGATGCTTTTTTCATTTGTTGGTAGAATTTGGGGTTCTTTAGTTTTAATACAGTGGGGATGACACTTTCAAAGTTTTTGGAAATATGTTATTTTCAACGCAGTGCTTGTACTTAATTGTGGTGTACACATATTGATACATGCATGGGCAACAGAACCCACTTTGGGGAATTAAGGTAATATTGTAGGAGTAACCAGAAATCGTAAGTTTATATGCTTCATATTCCGTGGAGGTAGCAATTGCCATGCCAATTACAAATATGTTTGCATATAATATAATGACCGGTGACATTTGCATCTAACATTTTGATTTTAGATTATGGCCTCAGGATAAACAAGAGCATCAATGAATTCACCTCAAATCATGATTTTGGAAAGGAATAGGTTATAAAGTATGAATAAATGAATAACTGTTTCTGCCTTAGTTTATATTCTTTATTTCATTTGAATATCGTAGAATCTTTACAATATATTGTAAGTGGAAAAAGGTAAGATAAAAAGCAGTATATGCCATTGCAGCCTATTTTGTTAAAATGTCTGTATATTTCTCTAATTCTATTATCTCTATACCAATTTATAAATGTATAAATACCTACACTACTATAATAGCTAACTTCTTGCAGGACAAAATTACCATGGAATGTACTAAAAATTAAGTCTGGAAATAATAAGACAAAACACACATGTACACATGTGCATGTGTGCCTGTGTGAACATCTTCTATTCACTCAACTACAATAAGAGGCATGTGCCTTAGGTTCCTGTCTTTTTAATGGTTATATATATATATATATATATAAAGACAGAGACCTTAGTATAGTGTAATCTTATTAAAATCATATTATTATCTGAAATCTCCAGAATATTATATTATGATCATCTTTTTCATTTCTTCTAGCTTTTGTTTAAATTAAAAAATGCAATTCAATTTATCTGACTCAAAAGGAGTTTTGAAAAAGTTGACTTAGTTAGCAATGTACTCAAAGGTCTAACATACATTATTTAACAAAAATCACCATTTTTGAAAATATATTCAGCCACCATAACTTGTCAGCTCAGTTCATGTCAGATGGAGTCCTTCTTTTTTCTTTCCCATTGACAATGCACTAGGTACAGTCTTTATCTAACATGTTATTGGGATACGCTTCTAATACTTCTTCCTGCCTTCCCTCTTTGAACAATCTCATTCATCAAAATGTTTAACTCCATGAAATAATGCTTCAATCATTATTGTCATCACTGAAACTTTAATCAACATGAGCTTACAATTTCAGTATATTTACTAATTTTGCTCTGTTCCATCATCCAATTCATTTTTATATACATACACATTTTTCATATAATCTACATGAGTCCTGTAATTTGAGAGGAATAATTATTCCTATCTCAACTTTTACTGATAAATAAATTTAAAAAGACTAGTCCAAAACACTAGTAGGAAGCAAATTTAAGACTAGAAGAACAGTGAGAGAAGTGTGTATGGGATAATCATGGTCATCGATTACCGAGCACTTACTATATGTCAGGCATTTATTAAACACTTTCATTTAAAAATCATTAAGTTGACTCCAAATAAATTAAATATATATTTATATAAAAATGCTTACAAGTGACTGAGATAAAATAAATACTCAATAAAATTGAGCTATTCTAAACCCTCACAATATCTAGATGAGTAGGTATTACTCTTCCCCAATTAGCATTTTGAGATCCCTCTCCCAATGAAGGCAGCTAACCATACTAAAAAGGCAAAGAAGAAGTTACTGCAGAAATTAAGAAGCAAAGCATCAAATTCTTGAATTTTCAGTTCAAATGTTGAACATGAATTATCAGGGTGTATGTGTGAGTCAGAAAATGATTTGGTAGCCCATCCCAGAGAAGAAAATTGGAGGGAAACCCAGAGGTTAGATGTTGGTCACTTTCTGTGCTCTGTCCGCTGTGTTGAGCCTGAGAAGGGGCGGCATTGGTGGGGGGCCTGTAATGGGACCCTTGTTAAGCTTAGGGACCAGTGCAAAGGGAGCCAGCAGTCCACCTGCATGTTTGCAGAACTCCAGCTATGTGAAGCCTTGCAGAAACAGCAGCAACAGAGAGAAAGATGGGCAGAACACCCAATTCCTTCCTTGGGTCCAGAGGTGCAGAGGGAGGAAAAAATACCTGAATGACCTGAACGTAAAGATGCAGAGGGGAAGATGCAGAGGGGAATGTGTACATTTGTCAACCACAGCCTAAGTCTGAATCATATACGCCTCCAAAGGAGCAACAGTGATAGACAAAGCTGGAGTTCCACAAAGAGGACATTCATATCAGAGTAGGACTTAGCAAACGCCTGTTAGGTTTAGAGTCAACCCAAGGATGAAAGAGGGGAAAACAATTCTAAAGAGATGATCTTATAATTGAATGCAATGAAAATATAGACCAGAGTTGGCCATTAGATTTAGGAAGAAAATACATGCTTAGATGAAATTTCTGTATTGAATAAAAGAGATGGATCAATGTCAAAAGACTGCATCAGAGGAAAAGATGATACCCCTTCTTTCACATCTGAGGATGTGGTTATCAAAGTCATGCTGTGTCTTATTTATATTTTAAATATGAAGCAAATCATACCAAATCTTCTCATAGGAAAGAGCATTAGAAGGAAAGGTGGGTAGATGACTAGAGGAAACAGTAAACATTTTCAAATCACTGTAAAAAATGAGAGAAAATGCTAATTAACTGCTAAGTGATACCTAGAGTTCAGCTAAGCCAGGTCTGCAACCATGTAGTATGTGAAATAAGTACATGAAGTTAAGGTTTTCTCCAGGCAATGAACACATAACGTTATCTATCTCTCTTTTATACCCAATATTATATCTATTGTAACTGCATATTCAGTGTTCATTATGTTAAACAAGGGCTACACAATAAATAAAACACAATCCTTGTCTCTGAGGGGCTTACTATCTACTGGAAAGACAGGCACAGAAGCAAATAAATACAGTAAAAATGCCATAAGTTTTAACTGAGGAATGGAGAACACAGAAAGGTAATTCTTAACATTTTGGCGAGAAAGGTGGTTAAGAAAAGTTTTCAGGAAAGGAGGTAATATTTCAACTGAGTCTTGAAAGATATGAAGAAATTTACCAAGCAAATAAGGAGAAGAAATAGAGTAAACATATTAAGAAAAGAACATCCAAGGTGGGCTAACTTGAGTTTTTTGCAGTTTGCTCTACATGGCCATAAGCATTTCTCCACTTAAACTTTATTTCTCTCAAATGTTGTTTGTATTGATGTAACCCTATATACACATTTTCACTAATGTTCAAAACCATATTGATCTGTACATTAAAACACGCTTATATCAGTCTAAAATAAAGACTCATATAGATTAAAAGTTACAAAATCTACTCCTATATATCATACTGTCATCAATATTGTATGTTTATTGTTGGCCATGGGGTCATCTGCCATGAAAAAGTAATTTCTGTGGGATGCCTGTTTACTTAACCACATTGTATAAGAATGTGCCAGAACAGGAATATATTTAGGCATATAATCCTATTATTAACCATTGACCTTATCACACACATAAAAGTTAATTTTAGATTTAAAAAGGAGTTCATTTTATGTACTAAAACCACAAACTTTAGGGTCAGACCTAATTTAATTCTGATATTTTCTCAACATCACAACAAACCTTTTACAAAATGAAATGCTGACATTAAAGCCGAAGGGTATGTTTTCAAACTTTGTGAGGTGAAGTGAACTGTATTTCAAAACAACACTCAACGTTGAGTTAGTCACAATTCAGGGATCACAAAATTAGCATTCCATGGATTCATTCATCAGAAAGTCCTGGTTGCCTCTTTCCCCACATACTGTAAAGCTATTCATACCAGCAGCTTAGAACGCTTAAGTCTGCCAAGTTTCACAGGTGCCTCCTGTGGAGAATGCCCCTGTAGTGTGCCACTGCCCCCTTGCAAAAGACAAATCTCTATTCACAAGAGGGGAAAATTTACTAACAGAGAGGCTATTCTTCAAAATCTTTGAAGCCAATTCAGTCTGGAACTTGAGCACTTGTACCTCCTCTTAACAACAGGTGCAGAATGACACACTGGCTCTCTTATAAATATTCTTGAAAGGATCCCTTCGCTTTAGCATTTTAATGCCATGTCACTTTAAATGAGGCCAGCTTTTCCCAGATCTCTTAATTTAAATGCATCAACTCTTCCATACTGTATCTAATTTATTTTACTAATGAAAATATCAAACATCAATTGGTTTGTGTTTCCTGTGCAAACTTTGCTATCAAGAGATTAATATATTTTATAGGTTTAATGTTTCTTACATAAAAATCCCATTTCTTTATCTATACTAAATGGCTATACCTCTTGGTTATTTTCCAGTAATATAAATAATTTCATGCCTGGAATTTAAATACACACCTTTTTGGTTGAGACTGGAATTTACAGATGACTGTCTGAAATGTGGAGGAAATTGCACTAGACTAAGGCTATTCTAGACTTATCACCACAATTTTCTCACTGTATAATCTTTTGAATATTATTTAATATTTTAATCTTCATTTTCACTATTTGTAAGACAGAATAATAAATCCGGCCTTGTACATTTCAAAGAGTTAATGGGAGGATTGAATATAATATCAGTCTTGAAAAAATGTACATAAAGTTTAAAAAATGTAAGAAATAAATATAAAAAGGGAAAATCAAATATAAAATATAAAAGACCCTTTTCCCAGAAGAAAACTTTGGAGAAAATTTTTTCAACCTTTTGTTTAACAAAGATTTCTTACGACTTGAAAGTGCTAACCATAGAAGAAAATAATTGATAAATTAGATTTCAACAAAATTTTAAAAATCTACTCTTCAAAGGATAGCATTAAGAAAATGAAATGGCAAGACACATACTGGGTGACTATATTTGTGATTCTTATATATGACAAAAAACTTATATCAGAATATACAAGAACTATTATAATTCAATAATAAGAAAATAAAATGCTTGATAAAATGAACAAAATATTTGAACATACATTTCACAGAACATGATATGACTAGTCAATAAGCATCTGAAATGATACTTAACATAATTTGCTATGGGGAAAGAAAATATTTGGTAGCATTCCAGTCAGAAACAAGAAAACTGATAATTTAAACATGGCTGTAGCTAAGAACAGAGCTAAGAATATTTTAATTTTTATATAGTTGGCTTTGGGAAAGAAATGATAGAATTCATCTTACTGTTTTTTGTTTTCATGGAAGATGCCATCTGAAAAACTACAATGACCTTGAATGCAAATTTGAGTGGGTTTTGGTTTTTGTTTTAACAGTGTTTAACAGCCTCTCAAAAATATTTTTGTACTTAGGAAAATGCAACTTACAAATGGAAATTTTATAATATGGAATTGAAGTATTCTTGAGATGATTTATTAAAAAGCTCACTTTTATTTCAGGAATAAATTTTAATAGAAAAAAAAAGAGAATGACCATGGTGTACTAAAGAGACCTGAGATAAAAGGAAAGACTGGAAATATACCTGAATAACTATTAACAAAAAAGATTTCCTCAAAGTCTGGAAGTAATTTTTATTTTTCCTTTTGGAGAGTTAGACTTTTTGCTTGAGAGATCTATGATTTCTGAGCAAAGAATAGAGGGGAAAAGAGGCTAGAAATCCATTCTATTGTTTAAAATAAAGGTGATTTGCAAATAATTTTTAATAAAAAATTGAAAATATTTTCAAATCTGAAAATCTCACGGAATTATAATCAGCATGGAGTGGAAGAAGATGACAGACTGTGAGTCCATAGGTTCATCTGGTTATCTTTATAGAGATGGTTGGCTCTTGGAGCACAGCAAGACTCTCAGCTCCATGTCAGACTACATCTAGCACCCTGGGATTGCTGTCCCTCTAGACCCTACATCCACTCAGTTAAGTTTAATTAAGCCATGACAAGTAATAAAACAAAGGAAGCCAGATGAAGAAAATGTGATGCTCCCCAACATCTAAAAAAAGGGAAACTGGCTCACCAATGGCCTACTCAGAAGTCAAATCTTTCAGCCACTAACTGCGTGATGGGCTCCCAAATCACCTAGCTCTGAAAAGCAACAGGGCTTGCTTTATGAGTTCCACAGGACCATAGCAAACACAGAAGCAGTTGCTAAGCACTCACTGCAGCTATGTCCCCAGGGCTCAGTGCAGAGGGAACAGGTAGAAACACCCATTTCTCAGTCTTTCCTAGAAGGGGTTTGATTGTATATTTTACAGCCACTGCCTGAGGGTCTGGCTTCTAATTTACATGCATCTGGATGCTGACTGCTACCCTCCCCTTTGGGGGGGTATATATTTTCATATATAAAAATGTGATTATTCCAATGGATAAAAATATTGACAAAACTCAACATCCTTTCATGGTAGAACTAAACAAATTCAGTATAAAAGGAGTGTAGTTCAACATAATAAAGACCACATATGACAAGTCCAAACATAGCATCACACTCAATGGTGAAAAGCTGAAATCTTTTCCTCTAAGATAAGGAACAAAACAATAATCTCATCTCTTGCCCCTTTTATTCAGCATAGTACCAGAAGTCCTAGTCAGAACAATTAGGTAAGAAAAAGAAATGGAAGGCTACTAAATTGGAAAGGAAGAAGTAAAATATTCTCTATTTGCAGATGCCATTATACAGGGAAAAAAACCCTGTTGGAACTAACAAATTAATTCAATATGTTTCACTTCTGTACACTAACAACATACTATTGGAGAGAGATATGAAGAGAACAATCCTATTTAGAAAAGCATCAAAAAGAATAAAATACTTAGGAATAAATTTCATCACGGAGGTGAAAGATATGTACACTGAAAACTATAAAACATTGATAAAATAAATTAGACACAAATAAATGTAAAGATATTCCATGTTCACAGATCAGAAAAATTAATATTGTTAAAATGTCTATACCACCCAAAGTGATCTACAGATGCAATGCAGTCCTTATTAAAATTCCAATGGCATTTTTTACAGAAAAAGAAAAAAAATCCTAAAATTTTTATGGAACAATAAAAGACCTGAATAGTCAAAACAATCTTGGGAATGATGAACAATGCTGGAGGCATCACATTTCCTGATCTCAAACTATAGCTGATCCTTGAACAACACAGGTTGGAACAGCATGAGTCCACTTACACGCTGATCTTTTTCACTAAAAGTGCACTACGTGATCCATAGTTGCTTTAATCCATGGATGGGGAACCATGGAACAGAGAACTGACTGTAAAGTATTACATGAATTTTCGACTGTGTGGATGGTTGGCCCTCCTAACTGCCACGTTGTCCAAGGGTTAAATGTATACAAAGCTATGTAATCAAAATAGTATGGTATTGGCACAAAACAAACAGACACATAGACCAATGGAACAGAATAGAAACTCCAGAAATAAATCTACTCATCTACATTCAACTGAGCATTGATATGAGCACCAGGAACATCCAGTTGGGAAAGAAAGCCTTTTCAGTTAATGGCAATGGGAAAACTGGATACCCACATGCAAAATGATGACTGAAACTGGAGTCCTAACTTACACTACTCACAAAAATTAACTCAAGATAGATTAAGGACTTGATTGTAAGACCTGAAACCCTAAAACTCCTAGAAGATAACATAGGGATTAGGCTCCTTACATTGGTCTTGGCAATGATTTTTGGATTTGACACCAAAAATAAAGGCAAAAAAGGTAAATCAAACAAGTGTGACTATATTGACTAAAAAGCTTCTGTACAGCAGAGGAAACCATCAACAAAATGAAAGGTAACATATGGAATGGGAGGAAATATTTGCAAATAGTATGTGTAATAAGGAGTTAATTTTCAAAATATACAAGAAACACTTCAACCTCAATAGCCAAAAAATAAATAACTCAATTGGAAAATGGGCAAAGAACCTGAATAGACATTTACTCAAAGAAAATATTCAAATGACTAACAGGTACATGAAAAGGTACTCTACATAACTAATCATCTGAAAAATGCATATCAAAACCACAAAGAGCTACATCTCACACTTGTCAGGATATCTATTACCAAAAAGACCAGAGACAACAAATAGTGGCAAGGATATGGAAAAAGGGAACCCTTGTACACTGTTGGTGGGAATGTAAACTGGTACAGCCACTATGGTAAACAGTATGGCAGTTCCTCAAGAAATTAAAAAGAGAACTACCATTTGATCCAGCAATTCTATTTCTGAGTATATTGCCAAAAGAAATGAAATCATTCTACAAAGATATCTGTACTCCAGTGTTCACTGCCACATTATTCACAATAGCCAAGTTATGGAAACAACTCATGTGTCTGTTGACAAATGAATATATAAAGAAAAATTTATGTATATATGTAGTAGAATATTATTCAGCCTTAAAAAAGAAGGAAATACTGTCATTTGCAACATGGATGCACCTAGAGAGTATTATACTAAGTGAAATAAGCCAGACAGAGAAAGACAAATACTGTATGGTATCACTTTTATGTTAAATCTAGTATGTGTGTGTGTGTGTGTGTGTGTGTGTATATTATACATATATATAATATATATTATATATATATTATATGTATATAATATATATATATATATATATATATATATATATATATATATATATATATATATATAACCCATAGTATCAGAGAGTAGAATGGTGGTTGCCATGGACGAGGGCAAGGGGGAAATAAAAAGAGGTTAGAAAGAGGGTACAAACTTTCGGTTATAAGATGAAGAAGGTCTAAAGATCTAATGTGTAACATGGCGACCATAGTTGGCAATACAGTGTTATATAACTGAAATTTGCTGAGAGAGTAGAATTTAAGTGTTCTCACCAAAAAAGGGAAAAAATGGCAAATGTATGAGGTGAAGTATATGTTAAAGATCATGGGAATCTTTTCACAATGTATATCAAATGATCACACTGTATACTTCAAATATATTACAATTTTATTTGTCAATTATACCTTAATAAAAAAGAAGAAAGGCAGGAAGAGAGGGAGGGAGGAAGATATGAAGGAATGAAGGAAGAAAGCTAGTCAAGCCTTGCAGCTGAAAATAAGGAAACAGATAACTCTTTTCCCAAGGTAGCGTGAGGAAGCATTCTTGACTGTTCACCTCTGTAGGACCAGCAGCCCTTTGTGGTTATGGAAATGACAGTAGAATATCCTGAGTGGTGCTTCAACAAGGAACCTCCCTAACACTGAGAAAGTTCTCTACCTGATCAATGCATACTTCTATAGATGTACTAGGGCTGAATTTGAAATATTTAATGAAGAGCATTGCATGGATACTAACCGTTCTGAATAAACCCCCAACAGCTAATAATGGAAATCAGTTACTATGCCATAGTGTTCTGGCTGTATCTGAATATCAGTACTGAGGTATACTTGTGACTATTTTAAGTCCTTTTAGTCAAAAGTCAAGGTGGTAGCTCAGGAATATCCCTTTAACAAGTGGTAACTGGGCTACAAAAATTTAGAATTAACAGTCTCTATACAGATAGCTTATTGGAAACAGTTAATTTCTTGAGAATCACATAGGTGTAACCATTTACAACTTTACCAAAGGATATCAGGAGTGAATGAAAAGGCCTTAGAGCCTCATAAATTCATGCAAGAAAAATGACGTCTGGTTTGTCTGTTTGGGTGTCAACTGTCCATGAAAATGAATAGGAGGGTTTTAGAATCCCATTCATTGTATGAGATTCTATAAACATCAATTAATTTACAGTCATAGAAGCCATGAAGATGCATCAAGTATATTCCAGGAAATTTCAGTATGAATCAACACCTTTTTGAAACACAAGATCTTTTTTTTTTCTCCCTCTGTCACTAAAGTGGCTCATGCTAGTGTCTGTTCCGTGTGCTCATATAAAAGAATACATGGCATCTGTAGCACCCATATTTCATCTTTGATGTTAAACAAAAGCAAAGGTCCTGAAACAAAGAAAAGGTCCTTGGAGAGTAGCTGATTTCAAGTTTGGGGCATGAAAATACAGGCTGGGCCTGGAATACTGTGAAAGGATAATGTGATCAACTGTGATACCATCAGAGAAATTGGTATCCTCAGGAAATTGCAATGCAATATTATGTAGCCTTTCCTGTAGGTGGTCATTTTATTTCCAGTAGGATATTTTATCTTTCATCTAATTAAATTATACATTTAAGCATATTCATCTATAGTTTCCACTTTTGTGTTACCTTTTTTTCACATTAAAGTTGTGTATCATACTAAGTGAAGTAAGTCAGACAAAGACAATATCGTATGACTTATATAGGGAATCTAAAATATGACACAAATGAACCTATTTACGAAACAGAAACAGAATCAGGGACTTAGAGAAGAGACTGGTGTTTGCTAAGGGGGAGGGGCCTGGGAGAGGGGAGGAGTGAGAGTTTGGGACTAGCAGATGCAAACTGGTATATATAGAATGGATAAACAACAAGGTCCTACTGTATAGCACAGGGAACTATATCCAATATCCTGTGATGAACCATAATGGAAAAGAACGTGAAAAAGAATGTGTATATATGTGTAACTGAGTCACTTTGCTGTACAGCAGTCATTAACATAACATTGTAATTCAACTATACTTCAATAAAAAATAAAGAAAAAAAAAGCTGTGTTGTCTTTATAAAACAAATTGCCTTCCAGAGCTTCCTGTAGCCTGGAAAAACCAAATAATATTCCTAACCTTTAAAGCCTGGAGGAATCTTGTCTGTGAACATAACTCATCTTGATGCTTTTCAAACTGGCTATTTTATCACCTTTCCCTAATATCTGCCACCTCACCCCACCCCATTACCTCTGACCACATTTCCTATTAGTATCTCTGGCTCACTCCATTCTGGCCACTGGGGCTTCATAAAATTCCTTAGGCAACCTGGGCTCCACTGCCGCTCAGGGCGCTGTATTTGCCTGAGTACGTGTTCACTCTGCCTATAATTTTCTCTCCCAGATATACATACGGCTTACTGTTCTCTCACTTCCTTTAAGTCTTTGCTGTCAATTCACAATTGTACACATTCTCTCTCTCTCTCTCTCTCTCTCACACACACACACACACACACACACACACAGAGACACACACAGGCAAGCATGTACCATCCTTGAGACTCTCTATCTTCCTCTTTGGTTTATTTTTCTCCATAGCCTTCATCACCTTCTAAATCAATATATAATTTGCCTGTTCATTTTCTTCCTCACCCACTAAAACATTAACTCCAAGTTTCCTGGAAATAAGTAAATAAATTTTATTTTGTAGGCTGATGCACCTTCTGTGCCTATAAATGACATTAAATATTTGTTGAATGGACAAATAAATGGTTACAAGATCTAAGTAATACTAATTAAAAATTTTTTTCTTTAATATTTAAGGCATTTAAAACAATGAAGGGCTTCCCTGGTGGCGCAGTGGTTGAGAGTCCGCCTGCCGATGCAGGGGACACGGGTTCGTGCCCTGGTCTGGGAAGATCCCACATGCCGCGGAGCGGCTGGGCCCGTGAGCCGTGGCCGCTGAGCCTGCGCGTCTGGAGCCTGTGCTCCGCAACGGGAGAGGCCACAACAGTGAGAGGCCTGCGTACCACAAAAAACAAACAAACAAAAAAAAATGAATTTTACTCTGAGTCCAGAATTTGTTATGTTCTAATAGGTATTGCTATGAAACAGTCTTCATTTTAATGCTTTCTCTAGAATTTGAAATTCTCCTTTGGATTTTATTTGATCCAAAGGTTATCTAGGGATGGATTTCTTAATTTCCAGCCAGGTCAGAATTGCATTTAAAACACTGCAGTTCAGGAACATCAGTTAAAATATTTAACCCTATTAGACTATGGTTTAAAAATGGCCTAATAAGGGCTTCCCTGGTGGCGCAGTGGTTGGGAGTCCACCTGCCGATGCAGGGGGCGCGGGTTCGTGCCCCGGTCTGGGAGGATCCCATATGCCGCGGAGCGGCTGGGCCCGTGAGCCATGGCCGCTGGGCCTGCGCGTCCGGGGCCTGTGCTCCGCGGCGGGAGAGGCCACAACAGTGAGAGGCCCACATACAGCAAAAAAAAAAAAAAAAAAAAAAAAAAAAAGGCCTAATAAGTCTCTACCTTTTAAACTTTTTAAGATCAAGATATTAACAACAATAAGTGGGTTTGTATGCTCTCTCCTGGACACATCCTCTGGATTGCTGCAATCATAAACCAAATTGTTACATATACTTGAGTATATTTCTAGACTTTACAGTATTTTCTTTGCTATTTAATTACTGTAGCATCACCTACATCATCATCATCACCATCAGTGACATTATCAAAGAGATATTTTTTTGAGTGTTTAATAAATGCTGAACTTTACATATATAAGCCAGTTTAGCTTTCATAATACTTCTACAAGGTAGGTACTCTTATTACCCACACATTATAGTTAGGAAACTGAGACAGAGAGATAAAGTAATTTCTCAAGGCTATTCAGCAGTATAGTCAGGACACTTCTAAAACTCTATCCTATTTCTTTAGATCTTAATATCTAGTGATGCTTGTCTACTATCATTACCCCCCTTTAAAATATAATTTACCACATTCCCTTATTTGTTTTTTCAGATAAATTTTGATTAATATGGATTAAATTGCATAATATTAATTTGAAGGGAAAATAATCTTTATAAGATTTTTTCCTATTCAGAAACATGACTAAGCTCTCCATTTATTCATAATTTTCCTTAATACCCTAAATAGTTTTGTTTTAGCTTATTTCCTTAGTTATATTATATACTTTGACATTCTTGTGAATGTAGTCTTCTTTTCTATTATATTTCGTCACTAGTTTTTCTCATTTAGTAGGCTGATTTTTTAATTTACTTATTTTGTAACTAATTTGTTTAAGGTTGTTTAGGTTTTGTTTTCTGCTCTAATTGATTCTCTGGAGGCTTTCCAGATAAATAATTATGCAACTACAACTAATAATCGTACCTTCTTAAATACTAATATCTCTATTTTTGTTAATTACATATTCAAGTTTTATTTTACTAGCAGAAGTTCCTAAACAAGAGTAAGTAATAAAAGCAATAGCAGACATTCTTTTCCTGGTAATATATCTAATTTTTATATAATTATATCTAATAAGGATACTTTTTTTTAAATTTTAGGAAAAAGTTTATGTACTTTAAAAAATTATTCTATTAATATCTTGACTTAAAAAGTAATATTTTCAGAAGAAATATTTAGAGATTATAATATCTGAGGCACTGCATAATGCAATGTCTTTTTGTTTTCCTCTTATATAGGAAATCACTTGACAAAGCCTAAAATTCTTGAGTCAGTATTTTTCTTCACAAAACACCATTGATTGATCTCCTATACTTTAGTATTTAGCACTGTATATTAAATTTTTTTTCATGCACACTTAGTTACATTTTCAGTGAAGAAAAATAAAAACTCTTTTGCTGTCACAGTCTTGGAAAAAGAAGACAAGCTAGGAGTCAGCTTCCCTCTCGTGGTTACAGATTGGCTTGCTGCATTCGGCTTTATATGAATAAACTACATGGGATCCTGTCAAGATGCTCTGTTCCTCTGGTTCTCTCTAGGGGAAGAACAATAGGAATTCAAGAAGCCAAACTGATCCAGGAAGAGTCACTAGCTGTGTCTGCCTTCAGGTATCCCATCCAGAGATGAAGAAGCCTTGATCTGTGATAGACAGATGCCGTGGTGGTCGTCCTTGAGGACAGCATGTGAGATGAAGATGACTGAGTGCACACCTCTGTCTTTTCTTTTGAGTCCATGCACACGATAGGCTGGCTTTTAAAATGTGTCAAATCTTTAAACGCTTTGATGAACTAGGAAGAACTGAAATGGACTAGCTAGAGATGACTGACGTTAACGCAGAAATCACAACACAGTGCCATCCTTCTTCATAAATTTTGCTTGGTGCTCTGTCCTTTTTTCATCCAGATTCAGGTCTTACAAGAAAAGCTCTCTCTCTCTCTCTTTCTTCTCAAATAGCTATTAGTTTTCTCCTTATGGAAACTCTATTATGCATTCTCCATGATCTTCATGTACTTTTCTCTTTCCCCCCATAAATTACATCTCTCCATTCTTTATTTGCTGTTATGGATTAGTTTCTTAAGATTTTCTTCTAATAAACCAATTCAGTTTTCTCCAACAGCCCGCTGCCTTTTAGTCTTCAATTTAATGATCATGTTTTTTAATCCTTCAAAACATTTCTTATTTTCTGAGGATTCCATTTCATGACTTTATGCTTCTGCGTGGATTTAATATCCTCTCAAATTCCTTAGCAATGAGGGATGAGCAGGAACTGGGAGCCTTCTTTTAACAAACATGGCAAATTTGGGAAGCACCATGGTGGAGGTATTAAGAACCCGAGCTCTGTAGTCAAAGTGCCTGAGTTTGGATCCTAACTCTGCCATCACTAGTTGAGTAATCTTGTTGATACCAGTTGAGCAATCTTAGGCAAATTGTTTACATTATCTAAACTTCAGTTTTACTCAATTGTAATTTTAGGGTAATAACATTAACTACCTTGTAACATTGTATTAAATGAGCAAAAACAGATAAAGCACTTAAAAGAGTTTGACTCTGAATCTGTGCTTAATACATGTTAGCTAATTATGACAGCTCTCAATAGCAAGTCAACCCTGGAATCATCACCCTTTATCATGCTATTTCTGTGGCCCTGCAATAAAGGCTATGTCTCCTTTATTTGCTACTTAGGTCACTGTTTCACTTGGATGTGGTATATTGTGAATTGATCAGATTTAACCTCATTCCTATTTGTTTCCTGCAGTATATCTTTCAAAAATCTCTCCATATTAATTGAATGATTCCATAAGTTCAAGTAGTGATATTCTGTTCATTTCAATAGGAATTTTGATAAGGTTATGAAACAAAAGTCATGTATTTAGCTCATAGACATGTATTTTCCTCCTTATGCTTTTAATACACTGTCAACTTGTATGTGTTTAGCATAATATGAGAATATATATATATATACATGTGTGTATGTATATATTAAGATTGGTAAGCTTTCTTTATATTCTTACTATTTTGCTTTTAGATTTGTTTACAGCTTATATGAACTAATTTTACTTCAGCTCAATAAAAGACATTACCTCGGACTTGATCTTTTTTGTTTCCTTTTAGAAACCTACATGAAGTCTTCCTGCTGGGTTTAATAGAACAACCACAACAAACTGACCTTCATTTTCTCCTGTGTTCTTTTGTCATATCAACGTTCTTTTGTGCTGTTCTATTTGTCGCTGTCTGAAGTGCATCTGAATTGTGATATAGGGGATTTTGATTTTAACTGGCATTGATTTTTGAGACTTATTCACTCACTTTATAACTTGTAGTGGCTGCTCAAATGAAGTGCTTCAAAGTTTTTGTTTATTTGTTTATTTTTTGTTTTCTTTTCCAGTGTAAGGGATTTAAGCTGGTAATATAGCTTTGTAATATTTAGTTTTCCCATCCTTGATTCATAAAGACATTTGTTTTTAGAAAATAGTATCTTACTTTAATGCTCAAGGAAAGGAACTCGAGCTTTGGTTATATACCATTACAATTACTTGCTATATATATGCATACCTGTGTGTGTATACATAAACACAGATACTTACATATACATGTGAGGAATACATGGAAGAAAATAATGATGAAAGGAAAGCTATTTGATTTTTGTTTTGTTTTGTTTTGTTTTTTTGTCCTCAGCATGAATATTGTAAGTTTAAAGATTGCACACTGCCTCTACAAGGTGTTACCAAATTAATGGGAAAGAATTTAGGACAAATACTATCTTATTGATACATTTACGAGTGACAGTTTTGACATAACCTATTTTATCTACACACATTGAAGCCTCCAATATTATTTGTATAAAAACCAACTTTCATATAATATGAGAAAACTGAGCGTTATTGCTCTCTTATGCATATACTATTATATTTTTTACAGAGTAAGACCTTCGGAAATTCTATTCTACTCTAAGTTAGTCAGATCACACCTACATCATTATGTTTACTTCTGGCTACATTTTAATGGGGGAATATTCAGGAGGAAAGCTTCATGGATAACATAATAATTCTGATTTAAAAGATGGGCTTCGTATTTGAGATAATAAAGCCACCACAGCATCCCAGTAGTGGATGATGTTCAGATTCCTATTTATTTTGGCAAGTGAACATATACCCATTTCTTCCATAAAATAAGTAAAATCGTTTAGAAGTGATTCAAGTAGAAATGAGACTGATTCTCAACACTGATTTAAATATTTTAAAAAATTGAATGTGCATCTCTTCTAAGAATTTTATTGTTAATAACACTGTAAGATTTGGAGAGACATTAGTGTCCTTAAATCTGTATTGATTCTCACTTTGTGGTCCATATATGATTAATAATTGATAGTTAATATGATGTCAACAAATATTCAGTTTATTTCCTTGTACTCCATAACATTTTTTTTTCCTCTGAGATGTAACTTCATGTACCAATTAATCATCATAGGAAGGTTTTTATTTAATGTAACCTTCCATCTCATGCAAAATATTGGGATGAAAATCGCAGAGTTCAAGGTTATAAAAAAGAAATGTGACAAAAGTGTGTTTTAGTAAATAAATTAGCATTTAATTTGTAGTACCAGATCAAGTAATTCCATTATAGAAATGAGGTAGTGTAATCTCCAAGTCTTTCTGAGAAAGTAATTAAAATAATTATTTGCCAAGAATTGGTACCTAGCACTCAGAAATCATCTAAGAAGCTGAGAAAACAAAAATGTTCTAAAATCATTTTCAGTTCAAGGTAATTGTCAAATATTTTATGGCTATCAAGGTGATTGCATTATAACTGTGAACAATTCTAGAAGCTGTAAATATTGGGTTAAAAATGGTGGCACAGTGTTTCCCAAGTGTATACTTTGAGAAGGTAACAGGTATTCTAGGAAGCAAAAAGTTTGTTCTGGAAAAAGCGTTGTTTAAACAAATCTACTTTTTTTTCTAATTGTAAGACATTGTAGAACACTTGTATGCATATATACATTGTAGATTTCCAGCAAAATTTCTAGTAATTATAGTCTCCGAATTTGCTTGACCATGGCTCTTTAAAAAAAAGTATGTGTTATGTATTTATTTTAGAAAACAAACATTAATATCTCACAAAATGCAAGTTTTTAGTGGAACAAAATGAAGGATTATCATCAACTGCTTAGTGAGGAGAAAATGAAGGCTTCCAAGAGCAGAGGCTTCCAAGTACCCTCTGTGGCATGAAACTGTGGGCAATGTCAAATAAGGAACTGATTCTGATTGTTTAAACAAAGTGGTACTTACTCTAAATAGCCCTGGGAAATGGGCATCCTAATCTTGCACACTATGGACATTATTTCCAAGATTCTATGAATAGGACTTTTCTTTCCAGAAAGTTAACTGAAGTGTCATGGTAGTTCTCTGGAGCCGTCCAAATTGTTACTGTTCTCAAATCTGACTATTTAAGCCAGAAACCCCACTGAGTTACAGGGGGAAAAGTACTTGGGAGTGACATGCAATCTTTCTTGGAAGACTGTTTTAGTGCCATGAAGATGGAGTAGGAGGTATTGAAATGACATCTGCACAGTAAACCACATGAAAACAAAAAGGAACAAATCTCTCTTATTTGGAATATACGTATACTCAAGACTATTTCCCTTGTCTTTTGGCTTTCTTTTCCTCAGGTCGAGAATAAACAAATTTAAAAGAAGGATAAGACAACATTATAAGATTTTTACTTAAAACATATAATGAACTGATGACCTGTCATTTTGCACTATTCTCACACACATACAAATAAACACATACACGTCTAAGTCCACAGAATTTCCAAAAGGAGCAGAGCCTTTTGATTCTGTTAATATTATTGAAAGCAACTGTCTAAAAAGAAATTGGATCACTTTCCTGTATAGACTGAGGGTTGTAGACAGCATTCTCTAGGCAAAATTTCAAGGTGACAAGCCCTCTGATTGCTCCACATAATCTTTTATCCATGAGGAAAAAAACAAACAAACAAAAAAAGAAGGGCAAGCACAACACAATAATCCCACAGGTTTTTATTTTGTTTTAATATTACTTTTTTACTCTGCCTAAGACTGAAGACTTCTATGACTAGTATATAATTGATTTAAAAAATCACAAATAGCTTTTTATACATAAGTATGAATTTGCTTTAAAAGAATTATTTTCAACTAACATCTAGCAAGATCTAATAAACCAAGAAATCATGAAATGAGCTCTGGCTGAAGGTCAAATAGGAACATTATAGTTACAAGATAAGGACATTTTAGAGCCATGAGAACTGAAACACAGGTCACTCCAAGAGTTAGGTGAAAGGAAATAGCATGACAGAAAGAACAAATCTGCCTATTGTGAAATTTGTTTGGAACTGGTCCAGTACCCAGGAGATTGGAGCATACCAACTTTTTTTTTTTCTTTTTTTTCTCTCCTTGAATTCATCTCTCTGGCTCCCTTGAATAAGAATCCAGTCACATATGAGTTATCCTGTACAAATAACAATGTGTTTCTTACAGCATTTATGCGATTATCCTTATGACAAATTTTATTTTGACTATGAAACACATGAAAACACATTTTGCAGAAAATCCACTACATTAGAATTGACCTATAGATTAAAAATATGATGTTTTTTATTTTGTAAATATTAAATAATAATTATTTAAGCACCTTCCATGGGCTGGGTACTTTATAGTTCCTCTATTTTTTACATTTCTCAATAACACATTGAAGATATCTAAATATTATATTAAACTTCTTAAATTTACTGATTCATTATTACCTAGCATATGTCTGTGAGTCATCACGGAGTGGTTGAAACACAAAAAATAATAAAAAATTACTTTGTAATATAGAAATGTAAGGAAAATTAGTATGCTGACTTTTCCATACAGTTTCATATAAAATTGCTCTCAGCATATTCACTTGTATTAATATATAAGTGCTATTTTCAATTAAATCACAAATTCTGCAATATTAAAGGATTTTGGAGGCCATACAGTAAGGTACTTTTATTAGTTGGGATGCAAGTTTGGCGAGTAACATAAGCCAAATAATATTGGCTCAGAAAAGCTGCAATTTCATCCTCTTTCAAATAAGAGTGCAAACATAAACAATCAAGGACTGATATGCTAATTTCAAAGAGATCAGGCTTTACATATATTAATATGTTTTTTCACATCATAATTTTTAGTTCTAGCCATCACATTTGCATTTTAGCCAGGGAGAATATGAGAGTGTAGATGGCATGCATTCTTCTTTTTTTAAGGATCCAACTCAGAAGTGTCATGCATTCCTTCCACTTACATCCATTCGGTATCCACCCTAGGTTCAAGGGAGACTGAGAGGGGTGGTGCAGCATGTGCTTTGCTAAAACCAGGGGTTGCATTATGAAAGAAAGAGAAGTAAACGAAGAAGGGATGTAACCTCTATGATAGCCCCACAATTTGTCTTCTAGGTCTATTAGGTCCTTATGAAACCATATACAAGCTCCTGTGTCCCTACCCTTTGAAGTGAAAGGCTTTTGCTTTAGTCTCCCAGGCCTCCCTTGAGTCTCTAAAGGCTGGCTCAAAAGTTAATGACTGGGAAATGTGAAGATGTAGAAACAAGGAATAGCTGTTGAGCCAGGAAACGGGTAACAATCTAGACTATAAATCCACCAAAGAGCAGAATCACTGAACTCCCAGTTCCCTAAAAGATACAGATAAAGGCCTGACACACATTCCTAAATTGTTTTTATAGGAAGCAGAACCCTGCGAGATGAAAACTGCTGACTGCAAAACATAGACCCTAGGCTGGTTGAAACCAGAAGGTTGATGAAGCTAGAAACTTCACTTTGATGCCAACCAAGCATAGAATTGTGCACGAGCTGATCACGCACCCTGCAGCCCCCTCCCTCCATCACACTGCCTTTAAAACCTCTTCTCTGAAAGCCATTGGGAAGTTCAGGTCTTTTGACCATGAGCGCCTGTTCTCCTTGATTGGCCCTGCAATAAACGCTGCACTTTCCTTTACCACTACCCTGTGTCAGTAGATTGGCTCTACTGCATATTGGAGAGCAGACCCAAGTTTGGTTCAGTAACATTATAAGGAGTTGAAATTGACCTAGAGTGGCTTTCTCAAAGAGTGGTCCACTAGCCCTTTGGTGTGGGTGAGTGGGAAGTGGGAAAGCAAAGTAAGATCCTGTAAGGTGTGTACAAAGTGAAAAGAAGTATTTGCACAGAAATACCAAGATGCTATTTTTTTTTTTTGCATTCTGTTGACTTTTGCATTGATGGTGTCAAAAACAATGGTGGGTAAGCTACTGCAAGAAACTTAGCACAAATCAAGAATGTACTAGTAGATATATATTCTTTTTGGCTACATGCTTGTAGGACAAAAAGAAAGTATATTTGGTTTTAAAATGTTCCTGGTGAGGCAGTAAAAACAAGTTTATTGTATCTCAGTTTTCAGTACAAGTCATGTCAAAACCAAGTGGGCACATGAATAGTGCACTTGTGCTGCACACTGAACCACAGTGGTTGCCTTGAGCAACAACACTCGTGCAGTTGTCTCAGTTGCAACCTGAGGTAACCAATTTTTTTCTGGCAACTATTTTTACTTGAGAGTATGGTGACAAACCAACTATGGTTATTCAGACTTGGATATTTGGCAGATCTGTTATCAAAACTGAAAAAAAATCTCACTTCATGACAAACTGATATATTTAAGGGCAATGTTAAAATTCTAGCTTTCAAGTGAAAATTAGAAATTTGGAAAACTTGTATCTGCCACTAAGAGACTAACAGCTTCCCAATATATAAAGACTTTTCTTATGACTCCAATGATGATACTAAGGAATGAGATTTTTTTTGTTATTATATAATGATATGCATCAACATTTAGGAGATCTTCATAGTTGAGTGAACTAGTATTTTTCAAATGACTAACACATGATTTTCTATGCCTGGGTAGAAGATCCATCTGAGGTACAAATCAGACTAAATAATTTAATGTAATAGATTTTAATATGTTCATTGCATGGTTTTAGATTCTGTATTACAACTGACTTATAAGAATCTCCCACTTGTTGAATTTTGGTGTAGTATCTAAGAATAATATCCACAATTATTCAAAAAGGGCACTGCAATTCTCATTTCCCCAATAAAACTGTGTGAAGCTACAAAACTACAGTTTGCAACAGATTACATGCAGAAACAGCAATGCAAATTCAATTATCTTTTCTTAAGCCAAATATTAAAGAAATGTGCAAAAATCCTTAAAGTTTAAATGTCCTATATGTTAATATGTAATGAGCTTGCTTATTGTTCTTTAAATTGTATTAATAAGTACATATTTTAAAAGCTCTTAGTTTTAATTTTTACTATGGTATATACAGACTTCCATGTACATACATACATATATAGATTTACAGCTTCCATACACAAAAGTTCTTTGGGTTTTTCAGTAATTTTTATGCGTTTGAAAAGGTCCTGAGACCAAACAGTTGATAACTTCTGGTCAAGGTCATCATAGAGAATTTCAGCTAGAAGATTTGCCGCTAAAATACTAGGAAAAGACTACACTGAACTCACTTTGTAGAGTGACTCTTAAAGAATGAAATTTAAGGTCATTAAAATGGGAGAGTTGAAATACACCTCCACCCCAAACTTTCCTTTTTTTTGGTAAGGGAATAGTATCTATGACCCTATAATTATTCTTGCTCAAGCTGGCAGTAGCCTAAAAAATGCTTCTTATGTATAAATGCCTCTTTAAAGCATGTTTAATCCATTTTTTCTAGGAATAAATACTGTAATACCACATATAACCAAAGTTTATCTCTGTTCATTATTAAAGAAAAAAAATTAATATTTTTGTTTGCCGAGATTATATATTTTATAAATACAAGATAAGAATTATACTCAAACTCTTCCAAACAATTTCAGAGGAAGGAACACTCCCAAACTCATTCTACGAGGCCACCATCACCTTGATACCAAAAACAGGCAAGGATGTCACAAAGAAAGAAAACTACAGGCCAATATCACTGATGAACTTAGATGCAAAAATCCTCAACAAAATACTAGCAAACAGAATCCAACAGCACATTAAAAGGATCATACACCATGATCAAGTGGGGTTTATTCCAGGAATGCAAGGATTCTTCAATATACGCAAATCAATCAACGTGATACACCATATGAACAAATTGAAGGAGAAAAACCATATGATCATCCCAATAGATGCAGAGAAAGCTTTCGACAAAATTCAACACCCATTTATGATAAAAACCCTGCAGAAAGTAGGCAGAGAGGGAACTTTCCTCAACATAATAAAGGCCATATATGACAAACCCACAGCCAACATTGTCCTCAATGGTGAAAAACTGAAACCATTTCCACTAAGATCAGGAACAAGACAAGGCTGCCCACTCTCACCACTCTTATTCAACATAGTTTTGGAAGTTTTAGCCACAGCAATCAGAGAAGAAAAGGAAATAAAAGGAATCCAAATCGGAAAAGAAGAAGTAAAGCTGTCACTGTTTGCAGATGACATGATACTATACATAGAGAATCCTAAAGATGCTACCAGAAAACTACTAGAGCTAATCAATGAATTCGGTAAAGTAGCAGGATACAAAATTAACGCACAGAAATCTCTGGCATTCCTGTACACTAATGATGAAAAATCTGAAAATGAAATCAAGAAAACACTCCCATTTACCACTGCAACAAAAAGAATAAAATATCTAGGAATAAACCTACCCAAGGAGACAAAAGACCTGTATGCAGAAAATTATAAGACACTGATAAAAGAAATTAAAGACGATACAAATAGATGGAGAGATATACTATGCTCCTGGATTGGAAGAATCAATATTGTGAAAATGACTCTACTACCCAAAGCAATCTACAGATTCAATGCAATCCCTATCAAACTACCACTGGCATTTTTCACAGAACTAGAACAAAAAATTTCAAAATTTGTTTGGAAAAACAAAAGACCCCAAATAGCCAAAGCAATCTTGAGAACGAAAAACGGAGCTGGAGGAATCAGGCTCCCTGACTTCAGACTATACTACAAAGCTACAGTAATCAAGACAGTGTGGTACTGGCACAAAAACAGAAAGATAGATCAATGGAACAGGATAGAAAGCCCAGAGATAAACCCATGCACATATGGTCAACTTATCTTTGATAAAGGAGGCAGGAATGTACAGTGGAGAAAGGACAGCCTCTTCAATAAGTGGTGCTGGGAAAACTGGACAGGGACATGTAAAAGTATGAGATTAGATCATTCCCTAACACCATACACAAAAATAAGCTCAAAATGGATTAAAGACCTAAATGTAAGGCCAGAAACTATCAAACTCTTAGAGGAAAACATAGGTAGAACACTCTATGACATCAATCACAGCAAGATCCTTTTGGATCCACCTCCTAGAGAAATGGAAATAAAAACAAAGATAAACAAATGGGACCTAATGAAACTTCAAAGTTTTTGCATAGCAAAGGAAACCATAAACAAGACCAAAAGACAACCCTCAGAATGGGAGAAAATATTTGCAAATGAAGCAACTGACAAAGGATTAATCTCCAAAATTTATAAGCAGCTCATGCAGCTCAATAGTAAAAAAACAAACAACCCAATCCAAAAATGGGCAGAAGACTTAAATAGGCATTTCTCCAAAGAAGATATACAGACTGCCAACAAACACATGAAAGAATGCTCAACATCATTAATCATTAGAGAAATGCACATCAAAACTACAATGAGATATCATCTCACACCAGTCAGAATGGCCATCATCAAGAAATCTAGAAACAATAAATACTGGAGAGGGTGTGGAGAAAAGGGAACACTCTTGCACTGCTGGTGGGAATGTGAATTGGTACAGCCACTATGGAGAACAGTACGGAGGTTCCTTAAAAAACTAAAAATAGAACTACCATATGACCCAGCAATCCCACTACTGGGCATATACCCTAAGAAAACCATAATTCAAAAAGAGACATGTACCAAAATGTTCATTGCAGCTCTATTCACAATAGCCCAGAGATGGAAACAACCTAAATGTCCATCATCGGATGAATGGATAAAGAAGATGTGGCACATATATACAATGGAATATTACTCAGCCATAAAAAGAAATGAAACTGAGCTATTTGTAATGAGGTGGATAGACCTAGAGTCTGTCATACAGAGTGAAGTAAGTCAGAAAGAGAAAGACAAATACCGTATGCTAACACATATATATGGAATTAAAAAAAAAATCTCATGAAGAACCTAGGGGTAAAACGGGAATAAAGACTCAGACCTACTTGAGAATGGACTTGAGGATATGGGGAGGGGGAAGGGTAAGCTGTGACAAAGCGAAAGAGAGGCATGGACATATATACACTACCAAACGTAAGGTAGATAGATAGTGGGAAGCAGCCGCAGAGCACAGGGAGATCAGCTCGGTGCTTTGTGACCGCCTGGAGGGGTGGGATGGGGAGGGTGGGAGGGAGGGAGATGCATGAGGGAAGGGATGTGGGAACAGATGTATATGTATGACTGATTCACTTTGTTATAAAGCAGAAACTAAAAAAAAAAAAAAAAAAGAATTATAAACCCTGATCACATTTTTGAATACTCAGAACTACTTAAAAATATCCTGATAATGACTTAAAATTCTTCTCATTTCTGTATTTCTATTGTTTATAAATTAGGAAGTTATAATTTATCTTCACAGATTTCCATTTTGTTCATATACCAAATAAAATGTGATTTTTTCCAATGTTTAACAGCTATATTTACCTTATATTGTTGCTTTTAATGTTATGTATTTATAGTTCTTTATTCGTTTATATAATGTACATTAAGACTTGGCAACAACTTACGCTTTTTCATTGTTCGCATTCCCAGGCCAATAGTCTCCCAAATTGCCTCTCTCAACATTGTGTAATAATGGTGAATTTGATGATTATATGTACACTAATAATACACAGACTTTGATAAAATTAACTATCAAAACAAAGAAAAAAGCAAACGTATTTACCGTACTAGACTTTGAGAGTCCTCCTCTGTCTCAAGTAAGTTCTATGCCATGTTGAGGATATTTACTACCACAGGAAAATCACATGTTCATACTTCATTATTACTGCTTCCAGGACATATTCAAAATTGAAACAGATTTTTATTAGCTTTTTCATATCATCTAGATTGATAACTATTTATATGTTAGATTTTACAAGTGAAGGAAACCAACTCCAATTAACTAATTTATTGGAAAGATAATCAGATGCAGTATCTCATGTGTTTGAATGCATTAAAAAGGAAAGTTTAACTAAGGTGAAGAGGCACTATTTTGCAGAAGATTAGTGAGAAATTGTAAATTGGGATTCCAGGAGCACTAAATCATCTGAATTGAAAAGAAAAGTTTATAGAAAGATTTCAGTAAAGAGGGGACATATTGAAGAGAATGAGGGTCAATAAAGAGGGAAAATGTTTGGATATTCAGCAAAGGAGGAAGGGAAGAAAGAAAATAGGCTGAAAAGGGATGAAAAAGAACTAAGGGAAAAATATGATTTAAAAGGATTTTTATACATCATTCCTGTATGTCAGATATTGGGAAACATCATTCGCAAAGATTTCTCCCCATGAAAATGTTAAAATATCTATTTTTCTTGTATGCATAATAGAGTGGTAACTGCTTGATGATGCATATGGGACAAAAAGGGTCATGCCTGAGTTAGAGAAGGAAAAGTTGAATAACAAAACCTCAGAAAGAGAAGTACACTGGATCTAGAAATCAAATGAAAGCAGAGGTTTGAATGATACCTGAATTCTCTGTCTCATATTGGGTCTACATGCCAGCTTCATTGTCATCCACCATGGACAGGATGCCTGCACAAAAGAAATGGCTGGCTAGTCTTCTCACCCTCACATCTCAAGGTCTTACTAATAGAGACCAACCATGTCTGCTATGATATGAATGCTGTGTCCCCCTAAAATTTATGTATTGGAATCCTAACCCCCAGAGATGATGCTATTAGGAGGTGGGGTCTTTGGGAGGTGCTTAGGTCATGAGGATGGAGCCCTCTTGAATGAGATTAGTGTTCTTCACCAGAACCCCACCATGATGGCACCTAGATCTTGGACTTGAATCTTCAGAATTGTGAACTGTTGTTTGTGAGCCACCCAGTCTGTGGCATTTTTTGTGAAGAGCAGCCTGAAGAGACAAAGACACTGTCTCAGGTCCATTTGAAGGAATGGGGGAGGGCATTCACCTGCTTAATGGAGAAACAAAATAGAACATGGGGCTTCCCTGGTGGCGCAGTGGTTGAGAGTCCGCCTGCAGATGCAGGGGACACGGGTTCGTGCCCCGGTCCGGGAAGATCCCACATGCTGTGGAGCGGCTGGGCCCGTGAGCCATGGCCACTGAGCCTGCATGTCCGGAGCCTGTACTCCGCAACGGAAGAGGCCACAGCAGTGACAGGCCCGTGTACCACAAAAAAAAAAAAAAAAAGAAAAAAATAGAACATGATATGCATATTGTTAACAGGTGATCCAATTTATGTAGAGTGGAAAACATCTTACATAAAGTAATAATTCATTGCTGTGTATGTTCAGAGGTTGAACTAAAGTATTAAGAAAAATATCACAGAGCACTCATCAAATATGTATTGAGCACTTGCTGTCTGTGAATGTGAAAGCTGACTCTAGGAGCTCTAGCAGATAACTAAGCATTCAGATGTCTTAAAATTCTGCCTGCGTCTCATGTTTTCAGAGTTCCAGCGGGCAGGGCAATCCTTCCCAAACATGTTAAATATTCCCATAGTTTATTTCAGCATTCCCAGACTTTATCCTCCCCTACCCACAGATACTGTTCAGTCTTTCAACTTCCTTTTCTCAAGTGTTCATTTTCTTTGTTCTTCCTCTTAGTTCATGGTCATAATATCATTTTGAATTGGACTAGAATTGGAGAAGATCATGAGGAGTAGGAGAGAGATGGGAAATTTGTCTGACTCCATGAAATAATGTAAATCTGCATTTGGAGATCAGCTTGAAATGGCACTTCAACTAAAATCATTTTGATATACAGGGTTTTAGACTATTCCTATGGTTGTTATGTTAAAGTACATATACATATGCATATATATGTATTGATATATATATATTATATATTAAAGTTTATATATAATGTATAGATCTATAATATAATGTATGCATATAATATATAATATAATATATGCACATGTGTATGTATTTATATATATATATATATAATTATATATATTATTATTAGTAAGATAGTATTACTCCACAAATACTCGGGATTCAGGATTCAGTCTGGTTGTATAAGGCTTCCATATGATGGAGACTAAAGTAATAATATTCTTTCTTTAACATAAGATGTATTTAGAATATAAAACACTTCAACGATATACAAGTTAAATACCTTTAAAACACTTGATAACATTTTTAAAGACAGAGAATATATATTATATTAGAGCACAGGTTGACAAAATTTTTCTGTTGGAGCCAGGTAGCAACTATTGTAGCGTTTCAGGACCGTGCTGTCTCTCTGTGGCAACTAACTGCCATTAGGGTGTGAAAGTGGCCACAGACAATATGTAAACATATAAGCATGACTTTTTCGTTTATGCACATTTTAATATGAATTCCATACATCTTCATCAATCAAAAATATTATTCTCCTTCTGTTTTTTTTCAACAATTTAAAATATTAAAAAAACATCCTTGCCTCACAGCCTGATACAAAAATCGGTGAGGGCTAGATTTGGCCTATATGCCAATTTCTAACTCCTGTCATAGAGCATATATAAGAAGTACATGACATAGCTCTCAGATAAAGAATGACATAGACCTAAACTCATTCTTCTCTGTGACGTTAGAGAAGTGATTTCATCCTATCTCACTTTCCATTGTTAATGAAGAAGAGATAACTTTGTAAAAATATTTTAATAAATTTTTAGTGGTTTACTGCAGCCGCATGCACTGCCTCAGGAGAACCAACTGTGTAGACCTGCCCAACTCCGCGTGCTGTGACAGCACATTGCTAGCTTGAAATTGACCATGGTGGAAATATTTATACTACAAGGACTAGTAAATTCTATAAATC
This sequence comes from Mesoplodon mirus, assembly GCF_964341445.2. Classification (NCBI taxonomy): domain Eukaryota; kingdom Metazoa; phylum Chordata; class Mammalia; order Artiodactyla; family Ziphiidae; genus Mesoplodon; species Mesoplodon mirus. The sequence continues at coordinate 188,477,243 of NC_138978.1, forward strand.
AGGTATTTTTCTCCCCTAAAGAGTTCGTTGTTAAGCCTTTGCCAACAGACCTTTAAATGTAATATTTCTATGGACCCTTGGCTGCTCTGTGAATAAGACATGACAGCACAAAATAGTATAGTTGAGGCACTTTATAGGAACACTACCTAATTACTTCTCAATAATTGTTACAACTATTTTTCTTTAATGAAATGAATACGTCATTTTTACTTATCTCAAAAATTTTAGAATAGCGTCAAAAGTTGACTACATCAAAGAAACAAGATTATCACAGGCTTTGGAATTTACTTCGGTAAGAAAAAGGATTTTGATGTCACGTGAATTCATGAGAGGCATAGTAGTAGCAGTGCAGACTTGCTATTTGGATAGAGGGCCACAAGCTTTACCAGAAAGAAAGAATTACACTGTACATTATAAAGAAAAACTTCAATTGACCCACATTACACAGGAAGTGTTAGAAAACAATGTTAATGGAGGCGTACTTTGCAGGTTTCATTTTAGTTTGTTTTTGTTTATTTTCCCAGATTTTAAAATATCAGATATTGAAAACCAGTTCTTAGGGTTAGATGAATTCAAGAGAATAGCTGAAAAAATTCCATAAAGACAGGGTAATAAAACAGAATTTCTGCTAGAAGTGAGTCACTGATATTGCTTATCCACTTTCTCTTTCAAAAATTTCTGAAAACACACCCTACAGATTTCCAGCCTCTTTTCCACTGTATTCTACTAACAAACTCTAGTACATATTTTTTGTTGTCCTAATGTAATTTCATATTATTCTATTAAAATGGGAAAAATAAAAAGCAAAACAGAAACAAAAATCTCACATTCCTGTAAACGTGCTGGGGAAAAAATCCAAATTCAATAAAAATCTTTCATCTAGCAAGAAGTCTGTATTTTTTTTATTGTGTGTGATGAGTAATAGCCAACATAGGAATTAAGCTAAATTGAAAAATTGAATATTTAATATTAAATATTTAATATTAAATTGAATATTTAATTTTTATTTTAATAGAAATTAATCTCTTTTGATATATTTTACCCCACTATTTGTTTCATTTTCAGTTTCCATTTCTCCACTCATTCCTTAAATGTATCCTCAGATTCTGTCTACATATTTCCCATGGTATTACATTCAGATCTTACGGTTTCACGTGCACTGATGTTTGCCATCTTACTCTCTCAAATCTCCCCTGAGCTTCAGACATATATCCACCTCCAGTTGAATGTGATTGAAAGAACACTTAAAGTCAACAAGTTTATAAGCAAACTCATCAATTTGCTTCCATCCCATTCTATTGTATTTTCTATTATGCTTGAGGGTAGAACCATCTATTTCAGTGGTTTACAAACTCTATGTAACCCACACAGAGCATAAAGTTCATAAAGTTTTTACAGAGCATAAAGTAACAGTGTCTTTCTCCAGCCATAACTCTCTGTTAAGGAATATTTCCTTGAAGTATGCAGGCAGATATATAAAAAATATCCTATGTGTGGAAGGAATAAGAAAACTTACAGGATGCATAAAATAAAAAATCTTAATACCAGTGCTTGGAGAGAAATTTGTAACAGTGAAAGCCTATATTAAAAAAAAAAAAATGAAAGCTCTCAAGTCCATAACCCACTTTTTCTATGAAACTAGAAAAAGAAAACTACAGTACACACAAAGAAAATAGAAGAAATAATGATAATCACAGTGGAAAAATCAAATAAAAAAGAGAAAAATAATAGAGAATATAAAGAAAACTAAAAGTTAATGTTTTGAAAAGAAACAAAATTGGCAAACTTTTGGGCTAGACTGACCAGACAGACAGACAGGTGGGGAGAAGAGATGGATAAGAAAGTGAAAAGACTGGAAGGAGATATTTATATATCATACTACTGATAAGGGACTGGCATCCAAATATGTAACTTACCCTTACAACTTAATAATGCAAATAAAAAACAAACAAAAAATGAGTGAAGAAAATTCAAATAGATATTTCTCCGAAGAATATACACAATGGGCAATAAACACATGAAAAGATGTTTAGCATCATTAGTCACTGGAGAGATATAAATTAAAATCACAGGAAGATGCCACTTCACATCCACCTGGATGACTGTAATCAAAAGGTCAGATAATAAAAAGTGTTGGTGGGCTTCCCTGGTGGCACAGTGGCTGGGAGTCCACCTGCTGATGCAGGGGACACGGGTTCATGCCCCGGTCTGGGAGAATCCCACATGCCGCAGAGCGGCTGGGCCCATGAGCCATGGCCGCTGAGCCTGCGCATCCGGAGCCTGTGCTCTGCAACGGGAGAGGCCACAACAGTGAGAGGCCCACGTACCGCAAAAAAAAAAAAAAAAAAGTGTTGGTGAAAATATAAAATAGTACGGCCATTTTGGAAAACAGTTTGGCAGGTCCTCAAAATGTTAAATATAGGATTATCTTCTGAATAGTCAATTCTGCTCATAGATACATATCCAAGAAAATTGAAAACATATATCCACATTTTTAAAAAAGCACATGAATGTTGACAGCAGCATTATTTATACTAGCCCAAAAGTGGAAACAACCCGTGTCCATCAAACGATTAACTGATAAGTAAAATGTGATATACACATACTACTGATACATGCTACAACATGGGTGAACCAGAAAGCACTATGCTAAGTGAAAGAAGCCAGTAACAAAAGACCACATATTGTATGAAATGTCCAAAATAGGCAAATCTATGAGGACAGTTAGTAGATTAGACAAATCTATAGAGACAAATAGCCTAGGGATGGGTGTGGAGTATGGGGACAGGCTGAGGTTTTTGGGGGACAGTGACAATGTTCTCAACTTAGATTGTGGTGATGGTTGCATAAGTTTGAATATGCTAAAATCCAATGACTTGTAAAAAAATTCCAATAATTTATTTTGAAATCGAATTTTAAAAATGTGTAGAGCCAGTTGTTGTTTTTTGTGAAAGAAATCTGTAATTACAGATTTAAGCATCAGGCCAAATGATTTAAGCATCAGGTCAAACTTCAAGTATTTTATAATAGAGATACTGGTACAAATGCATACTTTCTTATGATTTTGTCCTGAATTTTTCCTTAGCTTTTCATTTTATGTATTTTCAACCCGACTTCTACTAAATACATGCAAGTTTTTATTGCACTGACTGGTCAACACATCTTAAACTAGCAAATCTAAAACCCGTGCTTCCCCAGATCAGTTCAGGCACAAATATTTTAATAGTCTGTCAACATTCATATAAATTGTTTGAAACTTTCCCAGCAATTTTCATAGATTCATGTAGAATGAGCTTTATGGTTTTCTGAACACAGGTCAAAGAAAAAATTTAAATTCTTTTAAAGAATTTAAAAATTTAAGTTCTTTTATTTGAAATTCTTAAGAAATTTCACTTTTTATTCCTGCTTACTTCCTAGGCTTACAATGTAACTGTAAGTCTTTGTGTTTTTATGATCACTGTGATACAATTATCAGTTGACTACCATACACAACAAGTTAGAAAAATTTGATTCTGATAGTAAAAGAAAAGTTAAAAAAAAGAAAATAGTGTATGTGCTCTCATTGTATTATTACTTTGTAAAATACAATTAATTATTATGAGACTTAAGACTACATGTTGTTTTCTGATTATCTCTAATAATATAAATAACAGTGTGCTATATATATATTACTACATCTACATTCAGAAAATCAATAGAGCTGTCCTCAGTTGTCTACATTGCTACATGTCTTACCTTTGTCTTGGCAAGCTGATGAGGGGTTGTTTATGACATCTCTTGCTAAGGCTAAAGAGCTTGTGTACAATTTTCTGTGCCTTTAGGAAAAGTTGCTTCATGCTGTTCTCCAGTTGTTCATAGCGGCGCTGAAAATTAGAGTCCATTGTCCACAAATGCATTATGGTAGACGTGTTGAGGAAATAATTCATGGGTAGCCTTTTCATAAAGAATTTGAATTCATCTGAAAAAATGTCAAAATTCAACACTTTAATAATAAAATAATTATTTTCCCTTTTCCCCAAAACACAGTTAGTATGTTAACGTTAAAAAAGAATACAATCTATTATTTTCTGTGTAGCAAATTAATGGCAAGAAGGAAATAAATTTATTTTATGCTTTAGGATTGTTTTCTTTTTTTGTTCCCCTCAAGAAAGAACATTCACAGAAAAAGATAATTAAAATAATCATGCTACAGCAAATAATGGGGGCAGAAAGTTTAAGGTGAACTTAATTTTTCCACATTCTACTTTCGATGGTATTTGAATTTGATGGTATTGAAGTTTTTCCCATAGGTAGTGGTCATTAATCTAGCTTTCATTTTTGGCAATAGTATTAATAATTTGTTCCAAGTATTGTTCATTAAATAAATATTTTCAGAAAATTTCATTAAATTAGTATGTATATATATATATATATATATATATATATATATAAAATCATTACTAAATGATTATATTGTTTAAGGAAAAATAGAAACTTTTATAGTGTAAAATATAATATTCAACTATGTACTCTGGTTGTTCCCTTAGTAACTGACCACATTTCAATTTGTTAAAACAACAGCTTAAAACCTAACTGTATACTTAAGAGAAAAAAATAAAAAAGAATTTAAAGCTCCAGTATTGGCTTTCTGTGTGTGTGTCAATAATTACCATGTCTAAATTATTTTCTTTTCAATTGTCTAAGTAACTAACAGTAGGAACAAAAGTTGACGCAATGAAATAATCATCTAAAAGGTCTATTAATTACCTCAACACAGAAGAGCCAAAAGATAGAGACAACCCAACTATTCATCAATAGATGAATGGCTCTACCAAGTGTGGTATATACGTAAAATAGAATATTACTGGGCAATAAAAATGAATGAAGTTCTGAGGCATGCTACAACATGGATGAACCTTCAAAATATCATGCTAAAAGTGAAATAAGCCTGAGAACAAAGGACAAGTATTGTATGATTCCACTTATATAAAATATTTAGAATGTTCAAGTTCATTGAGACAGAAAATAGATTAGAATTTACCAGGGGATGGGGGGAGAGCAGATGGGAAGTTTTTGCATAATAGCTATAGAATTTCTGTTTGGGGTGATAAAAACTTTTTGGAAAAAAGATAATGGTGATGATTGCACAGCATTGTGAGTGTAATTAATGTCACTAAATTGTACATTTAAAATGGCAAATTTTATGCTATATACATTTTACCACAAAAATATTTTTAAAAACAGAAACAAAGAGAGTAGAGCCTTCTCCCCATCTCTCCTTTTCTTCTTAAATATTATGATCATGGACTCAAAACATAAACTTTTTATTTATTTTAGTATTTCTTTAAAGGATTTATTGTGTTTAGCATATCACATTGCCCCCAGTTCCATGTTGGAGTGGCTGGGTTTCCTCTGCATATATACTCCAGCACAGGACAAGATTTGGAAAATGTTTTCAGTGGCTGAAGATGTATTATTTAGTAAGTGATACAAGCCACATTTTAGTCACTATTCTACCCATAAAAATGTTATATGGCATACATTAAACCTCAGTTTCTCTGTGCCTTAATTTCCTCCTTTGTAAATGAGATAGAAAGTTTTGGATAATAATAATCTCATTTTATTTTAAAATTCTATGATATTACAGTTGTTTTAAATGACTGTTAGTCTTAAATACCCAATTCAAAAACAGTTGTTTTCAAATAGCCAGTTACAGGCGTTAGTGTTTAACTGAACTTGGACAAGGTATGTTAATACCGATTCCTTATTAGTAGAGAATGGCTCAATTGCAGTGTTTCAAAACCTTCAAATTATCATCCACATTTTAAAAAATATGCCATTTACATGGGAAAAGATAAACTACACTGATACATATACATATTTAAAGCAACTAATTTATATTTTTATAAATCAGGACTATTTCGATAATCAAATCCAAACTATTTCATCAGTGATGAAAAATGCAACTTTTAGATAATTAACAGAAAATTATATTCATGAATTTTGGGGTTGGTATTTTTTCTAGAGGAAATAAATACAAAGTTCTGGCATCTTTTGGACATTAAAGGTATAGACTTTACCAGAAGAAGAAGGAAAAATAAAACAAAAGGAAAAAACGGGACATTTTATTGCAAAATCTATGGGGAAAGATTTTTGAGGATATATCCATTTGATGTGCTTCAAATCATTTTTTTAAGCAAGCAGGGTATAAATAAGAGATACATTTTAAAATTCCAATTTCACAGTACCCTACGTTTTGTTTGGTCCCATATGTCTCTTTTGAGAAACTCTCTCCTTTGAATAAAGGAGTTCGTGCATGGAAACTAGAAAGCATTCCTTGGATTATTCACAGAGCAGATGCCACTACTGTGAAAACTAATCATTCATTTCATTGTCATCTTTTACTTGAACACTTTTGACAAGCCTTTATTGTTTCATGGGTATGCATATTTTAGTTATTTTCATTGTTTGTTATAGTAGTATTATGATAGTTTCTAAATCAGTAAATTTCATTCACATTAAAGAATATGTTAATTTATTTAATTTTACCAAAGTGATTGTAATAGTGTATGTCCACTGAAAACTGGCACTATGTAATTTCTAAGAAACAGTTTTAACATGACATTTGAATAATTACTTCATTATGAAGTCATTAAGAGTCACCACTGACAGTCACCCAAAACATTTATTGGACACCTGTTGTGTACAAAACATACAAATGTTTCAGTCTATGAGTGAGAATATGAATAAACCTTTCATCTTATTTTTTTTAATGACAAATAATATTAAATATTTTTAAATGTTAAAATAACATCTTATCTAAAATTCATTCTACTTAGAAGTCAATAGAATCTCCAGAAATATTCCTGTGGATATCTTTTCTTTTATTTTTGGCAGTTAGTAAAGTCCTTATTTATAGAATATGAAAATGAAATTTGAATGATACATTAGAATTATTATATAAATCTAGAGATTTACATAGCTACAAAGAGAAAAGATAATGATTAGGGGACACCAGATAACATTTTACCCTACAATAATTTCCAAACCCATGTAGGAGATAAAGTGCTGTTGTTTTTCAAATGGCAAGTAAACAATGACTAGCCATACTTTTTGGGGGGATAAATTTATAAAAGAAAACAAATTAATGTCATATAAAAATAGCCCAGGAGACTTCCCTGGTGGCGCAGTGGTTGAGAGTCCGCCTGCCGATGCAGGGGATACAGGTTCGTGCCCCGGTCCGGGAGGATCCCACATGCCACGGAGCGGCTGGGCCCGTGAGCCATGGCTGCTGAGCCTGTGCGTCCGGAGCCTGTGCTCCGCAACGGGAGAGGCCACAACAATGAGAGGCCCCGTGTACTGCAAAAAAAAAAAAAAAAAAAAAAAAAAAAAAAATAGCCCAGGAGAAATATATTCAATATCTGAATTACTAGACAGAGATTAATCTGGAAATCCCTGTTTGCTAAGTATGTATGAACTGAGTACTTTTGCTCAGCATAGTTTTGAGGACTATAGAGAAACAAAACAACAACAATAATAGTAGTGGTAATAAACATCCTATATGCTGGAAGGAATTTACAGTCAGTCAGTCGTCTTCACAAAACTAATTCACATGAAGCAAAAAATAATACGAAGGTAGTTGTATGATATTAATGAATTCTGTGGAGGTGAAGAGAATTAGGGTAGGTGACGTCTTTCCAATAAATTACAGAAGACTAGCCAGGCACCATGTTAATTCTCTAGATTACAACTATTCCTCCATTAAAAATGAGTTTTTTTCTAAAATAGCTGAGTAAGGTTTGTTTTTTTTTTCCCCCTCTCCTCTAATGCAAACTCTAGCTAACATTTGATATCCAATTAGCTAATTTTGGAACTAATTCGCTCTCTCTCTCTGTTAACATGAGTTCTTACCTTGGTAGGAACTCAATTTTAAGTGCTTTAAATATTAACTCAATCCCCCCAATAATCCTTCATGTAAATTTTACTGGAGCTGTTATGTATGTAGAATGCCGACGATTTTTAGTTTCATGACTTCAATGTCAGCAAAAATATTTTATTAATGCTACTGCATTTGTATATTGATCTTATGTATTTATATATTTATGCACTTTATTCTCATGCTTCACAGTTGAATTAAATAGGTAAGAGTGGAGAACGGAACATTTTCAGGATGTAAAAGAATCAGCCATAATACATAGAGCCTGATTTGTGTTTCTGCCTTTATTGATGAGCATGAAAATCATTGACCAATGTATTGATAATGCATTTTCACATATTCAGAACCTCTGATCAGAACTGCTTTGGAATATATTTTCAAAGGTGTTTTAAAGCATTCTAAATTTTCTAGAGCTTTGGGAGCTCTTACTTCCTCAAAAGTGTAGGAAAGTAATCAGATATTTTGTGTTATTTACAGACAATTTCTTGAGTTGTAAATCCACCAAAATATCTAAAACAGAAGCTGTTTCCATTAGAAAGTAGGACTATGGGTAGGGAGGACTCAGGGAGGAAACTTGTGCTTTTATGGTATTTATTATTTCATATGAATGTGTTATTTTACTAAAATTTAAAGAAATATTGTGAATCAGTAAAAAAACATAGCCAAAAAATACTATTAAATTGTCAGTACACTATGTCTATATCTTATGTTTCATACATTTACATAAAATGCTATTATTTAGTGACTTGCTAATATAAAAGTAAAAGCGTACTGGCTCACATTCCATGTTTTTTTTCCTGTATCAATTAACATAGTGGTACACTCAAAGTATCTTTTCAGTAGAAATGACAATGCAATATGGATAATAATTTCAAGTATTATGAAAGCACAGCAATAGTCTTACTACAATAACAAAATATTGTACAGTATATAGCAAAGTATGTAAAGAACATGGACACAGAACAATCTTTAAATGAAAGGATGTAATAGGCAAAAAAAAAATGTGTATCAGATATATAAGAAGAATCCACGCAAACATTTGTTTTTAAGCAGGAAGCATAATCGTTTCTCATTTTGTGTTACTACTGGTCTAGTGTCTTCAAACTCTTCTCTCCTGCTTATGTTTGTAAACACAGGATTTTTTGAAATAATACATGTTAATAACATATTCTAGTAACACAAATTTTCCATAATCAGTAAGTTAAAAAAGCAAACATTATCTCCTTATACTGAATGCAGTACCAAGGCCTTATCTATACATGAACACATGGCAAATATAGTCTGTTTCTATGGATGGATTTTCGTTTATCAGTTTGTTTAGCTTTCAGTAGGTTTATACCTATACGGAGTACTACCGCCAATGCTGACAAATAAATATCAAACTACCTACCACCGGACCTCAAAGTTATTGCTCAACCAGAATCCCTTCTAATAAAGCTGTTTCTTGTTTCTTGAGAATCACAGTTTCCTAGAAGATAGCATGGATTCTTCTATCTTCCTCTGATTTTCAAGGACAAAGATTTGCCTAGCAAATAAATTGTGAACCTTGACGTTCCAGAAATGCAAGCCTTAAGTAGGTAAGACACAAAACTGAGAAACAAATGCAAAAGTGCGTAGGAAGAAGGGCTAATGGGGAAAAAAAAGTCAAGACAGAGAAAATTTAGGCAATGGGTGCCCTGAATGGCAGAAGTTACCAATGGCTGAAACGACAATCTGACCTTTGACGGAGTACGGAATAGGCAAATTTTGACCCATTCCATAATCCTGACTAGAACTGGCTGATTTTTAACTTTCACAAAGTATTTTTTTTCCTCCAAACATTTCTCAGGGACTATTTGAGTCACTTGTACCAGTTTAGAATTTTGTCAACTTCTACAGTAAATCACTGAGACGACTTTGAGTGGTCACATATCAATGCAAGTCTATTCAAACCATTCTATAAGCCACGGGTATAGAGTTTACGTTGAAATTGACAAAACACTATAATGCTGCATAAAGTAAACGGCAAGCCTGTTCAATAGCTTGTGAACTGGCCAATTTTCTGAGGCTACAAAGGGGTTCAAGCGGGCATAAATCAGAAGTCGAGCCTAATTCCTTAGTAGCTGCCTAGAAATAAGTTGTGCTTTTTCTGACCGTTTTCTTTTTCTCTGAAAGATACATCATATTTTTATATTAAAATACTTCAATACAGAAAGACAATGAATCTGTCCTTCACTGGATTGCCCTGTTTATGAACCCCTCTTCAAATGTTTGAGAACTTACCCAAATAGAGCTTTATCTCTATAATTATAACTATGTTATTTCTATAGTTATAGTTTATCTCTCTAACTATAACTAACTAACCCTAACCCAGGTCGTCACTTCCCCAGTGCTCTTGCAGCTACAGAGTGGATGCATCATCTAAGCTATAGAAATCAGGTGTACCCACACAGAGTTTGGATCTTAAGCTGTTGATGCAATAACAAAGAGGATGCCTAGAGCAATTCTCTAAGGAGACAGTGGTTACAGCAGTAATGGTAGTGCTGTTGTATGGTCAGGCCACTCAAGATGGCTACTCTCTTGCTCTCTGTCCATCCCCTGCTTGACCAGTGCCTGCTTCACCTACACCCCGCTCACCTAACTGACCTTCCTAAGTACTTGCCCCAGGTTTCAGCTAGTGATTGTTCTAGCTTTAGATCAGAACTCTCCACTATGCTTATCAAAGGGGGATGCCCTTCTGCTGGTTTCCTTGGCAACCAATAAGCCAACTTGATGTCAATTCCCCTATAACTGGTAACCTCCCCCTGTCTATGGGAGCAAAGACGGCCATTCTATCCTGTCCTGGTGTCTGCAGCACACGATGGGAGTATCACTCCAGGACCTTGCTTCAGACGTGTGAGCTCCCCCACCCATTAAACCACTGAAGTCTCTGTCACTGACTCTGGGCTCTTTCTTCAGTCTTGAAGCTGGGCAAGTACAAGCGTTTCAGGCCTGCGGGGTGCAGCTCGACAGCGATCCACTGTTCATTGCATTTAGCAATCGTGACCTCACTAAATAAGTCTTCTGCAAGATTTTTCCCTTGGTCCCAACTATGTAGCACAAGAGTATGCTTCTCTAGCTTTCTTGATGATTCTATATGCTATCCAATATCCTTTCATAGGTTCCTTATCAGGTTGGGTCAGCTAGAGCCTGTTTTTCTTACTTGCAGCAAAAAATTTGGGTGATGGAGGTACTGGTATAGGAAGTGGTTTAGAAGAGTCTCCATGGACAATAAGGAGAGGATGTGCTTGGTTTTCTGGATTAGTTGGGAAAAAAACACTTTTTAAATCCGTACAGTATTAAAGGTGGAAGTTTGACAACAGAAGTACCACCCGTGCTCACCTAGAATGAAGAGTTTGTTGTAGAAATGGCATTTGGGATTATGTGCCTACATAGAACTGAATGAGGAACATAAAAAATTCAAAGACTGAGGGTGACTTGGTTACTATAAATATAGCTTGCTTAAAGAGCTCAAAATCCTATACTTTTTTTTTTTCCTCAAAGCACAGAAGGAGTACTGGTGAGTACTGGAGGCTTTCAAGGACTGTGCTAAAGGGATCTTTTATCTTTTGCAGCTGTAGGGCTTCAAAACAAACTTTTATCCCAAGATTGAATTTAAATTCCTGCCAGATCTGATAAAGTTAGAAAGAACACTGGGAAGAGATGGGAACCTGGGAACTGGAAGGTAGATATGGGGGAGGACTGGGATGAACTCAGAATAATCCAAAGCATTAATGCTTACTTTCCTTGTCCCCATGAAATAGCACCTTCTGCCCTGCCTGATGGACTAACTCTGTCCTGCTTTCAGTCATTGTAATGATCTTAATCGAAGGAATGACCTTCATTAGGAAGCCAATGTTCATCATGTCCCACTTTCATCACCCATCATATCCCAGGGGAGTTTACTGAAAATATTCTAATTTTCCAATGGTTATCAAGAACTTGCTGATTTTTATTGGAGAAAGAACATTAATTGCAATGGTAAAAAGAATATCTGCCAGCATCTCTGATGAACATTGTATTCTGTAGGATGGGAACACCAGTTACTGTGAAAATCTGTGTGAAATCAGATGGAATCTCTGGTTTTAATTAGGATATAATTACCCCTCTGTGACTGAAGCCTAGAAGCAGCTATTAACAATCAGAGGCACAGTGGACATGGGTACTGTAATAGGTCCCGTGTATTACTCAGAGAAGGTCTAATCTGTAGGAATTTTAGAGTTTGCTAATCAGGTCATGGTCCCTTGGGATTTAAATGTGGAACCAGTGCTGTGAGGTCCTATTTAATTTGTATAATAGAAAAAAAAGTTAAGTCTGCAACAAAGGCCTGACTTGAGTTTTCATGAGCGAGAAGAATGCTGTCCCTGGTCCTGAATAATTTCAAGGACTCAGAACTCCTGCACCACAGCTTAAGTAGAGCAAATAATTCCTTTGCATTGTGAATTAATTCCTTGGGCTCCCAAATACCACAATATTCCATGAATCGGAGAGTGGCCTTATAGAAATAAGATAGCAAATTGGGTTTTCCTTGAATCCTCCTCAAATCAGGTCCAGTGGGACCCTAACCCATGCCGTGTTTATTTTCCCAGTCTCTGAATAAAGAATTAGAATAGAGCATCGGCTCCCTAGCCTATTAAGTAAAATCTATAAAGGAAAGATAAAATGAAGCTTCCCTCTCTTATGAAAAGACTAAATTCAAAGTGATGTTGCTTGTTTTTTATGCCTGACACCGGTGCAGGAATTAGAGATCAGCTCAACACTGAAAATTTTGAGAATAATCATATTCCATCACTAATTAACTCACATGTTGGTGATAGCTCAATCACAGAGTAACTCTAATTAACACTGCCATTCCAGATGTGGTGGCTTACTGGTGGCAGGACTCCTCACACTAGGGATAAAGTTTCTTCTCTGGTACAAACTCTTTTCTCTATCACTGTAAACAGGGAATACTAGAAGCAATTTTCTTTCCTATGCCAGCTGCGAGAGTGAAACACTCCTATTGTATTCAAGGATCAAATCATTTCGCAGCCTATGTGCGACAACTGACTTCACAGGAACGCACACCGTCTCATCCTGTCACGGGACATATATTGTTAATGACATCATACTGAAAAGATGTGAAACACACAAGTGGCGGGTATCCTGGCTGCTGGCCCATACTTTAGCTGTGTGCAAGGTCTGCAAATACATTTTGTGAAAACTCAAGCATCTGATGCCTGAGTGAACTTTCTGAGAGTCCAGTGGATATCTTGTCCAAAGCAAAGAACAAGTAACTGTTCCTCCAGCTCCCCTTAATAACAAAGATGTACAGATCTTGGAAGTAGCGGCAGAGGAATCATCTGGTAGCATTACTTACAACAATGACTTCAGTGATCTGTCTCGGGATGTCAGAGATGCCAGCTGCAGATTCTGTTGCTCCTTATATCCTCAAGCAATCATTCTTGCTATGTGATTTAGCAATCGTTCCTGGCACAGCCTCGGGGCCAGGCTCTCCATTTCCCCTGCTGACTCTGTGAGTAATCCAATCCGATGTCTGAACATAAATTCCTTTTCTGCTGCAGTCAGATTCTATTCTCCCAAGAATGCTGACTGATACAGCTAATGGGGGCCTCAAATGTAATTAGAATCTGGAGTTCAACAAGAGTATAACAAATATTTATTGAGTGTCTAATGTGTGCCAATCACTACACTAGTTAAGTGCTAAAACTACATTAATAATCACTTTTGTAGCTATGATAATAGTACTTTCTTCATAGGTTTAGCAGATTAAATTAGGTAATTATGAAAATGTAATAGAATACCTTTTACACAATTAGTGATAAATAAATGCTATTATTTTTCTTTTTATAATTTATTCCGTGATTCTATGTGTGCTGGGCTGAGCACTTTAAGTGAATTATCTCATTTAATTCTTCCAGCAGTCCTAGGAGATGGGTACTATTATTTCGGCATTTCACCGAGGAGGACGTGTGCCTTAGCAAGGTTCAGCCAGTTGTTCAAAGTGACACAGTTATTAATTAGAGCCCAGAACAAAAGAAGTCTGAAAAAAGTATGGCTCCTGCCTTAATAAACATAAACTCTTTGGGGAGTTGACAGAAAAATAAAATTATTATTCCCTATATTTAAAGACTGCTTTTCTTTGGTAGACTTTTCACAAATATTATCACATCCAATCTCATAATAACCCTGCAATAGGATCGGCAGGTTTTATTGAGACTTGATGTGAAACAATTTTGAATTAAGAGATCATTACACAGAGTCAACTATGAGAGAAAAATGAGAAAAACAATGGACTCAAAGAAATATAAAAGGAGAGACCAGTTTATATTTTTTCTGAGGGGCAGGACAATGTTTTATGTTTCTTTATATTCTCCCTTTACAAAAGCCTAAGACAGCACATTACAGATAGAATGAATTAAGAATGTTTCTTAAGTGGCTTAACCAATTGACAAGATCCAGAAAGAAACAGTTGCAGCTAACTATAAACATGTATAGAATAATTCATTTGGAAAAGTAGAGTTTGAGCTTAGTCATATAAAATATGAAGCCATGAGTGACTCACGTGGGAAAATAAAGTTGAAATAAGATGTAGAGTACAGTTCTAAGCCTTAATATTACTATGGAAAAAGGATTTCAGGTTGAAGGAAACATTATGAGATAAAGGCATAATGTTTTAGTTTTATGGATGGGAAACTGACAAATGGGGTTCAGATGGTAAAGTTACAGTGTATGTGAATTTCAGAGTATTGATAAATAATTAAAATATCCTGCAATGACATGTGATCATTAGTTATAAACAAAACTGTAAGTACGTACTCATGATTGCATAAGGATTTTTATATCTGGTATCTTTTAAGTATCAAGCACTCTTCTAGGCACTTAATTCTCTTAATTCTACATAGTAGTTATTGCTGTTACGTCCACTGTATTAAAACCATACCTATGACTTAGAGATGCTGAGTAAATTTTGTCAGGTGGGAAGCCTTGTAAGTAATGCCTAGAGAAAAACTGCTGAACACAGAAGCAATATCTGCCATGAGATCAAATCCATCTGAAACCTTGTACATCAGAGAATCCAGAGCCCTGGGGTGATGCTGGTGAGAAGAGAATTTACTTCATACCCTCTAAATAGGAAGTAATACCTAAAGGATATATCCTTTCTCTTGAAACAGAAAAAGCATGCCAGTCACCACCCCCTGCCCCTTATACACAAATTGTCAATTTTTGCAGCAATTTTTATTTTTCATCAGTAATGAAAAATGGAGGCCGAAGAAGTTTAGTGATTTCCGTATGAACACAGGTCTACAGAAAAGTTGAATTAATACTTAAACTAAGACCTTTAGCCCATAATCTGTCTTTTATACTATGTGACCATCTTAGATGTCATAAACATACATGAAAATATATAATCAGTATTAAAATAATACTAATTCACATGTTATTTAACTATTAGAAACTATTTCCAAACAGGACAATTTTTAAAACTATGTAAATAAAATCACCATTTTTTATAATGTTCAAATTGGCAAATTTATAATTAAGTATAAGCATTAAGGTTTTTATCTTAAGTTATTCTTACATAGTTTATTCCAGGTATAGTTCCAAGTATAGTTAGGACTCTCAAAACACTATAGAAAAATTATCTTAGTCACTTCTCACTTGATGGAATCTTAATAAATTATCTTAGAACTTTGGAAAACCGAACTTTAACAAAGAGTAGACACACCTTTCAAACAGTGACACCTCTGAGAAAAAAGCACCCCAGATCCTGCAAAGAAAGGACAGGGAGAGTGTATCAAGAGAAAAAAGGCCTCTCCACCAGCCACAGGGCGTGTCTCTACACACAGCTAGGCAGGATGGGAAACCAGGCGGTTATTGGCTCCATGATATTCAACTGAAATCTGTTTTTTTTTCTTCCTTTTTCACAAGTCCTACATACAACTGAGGTATATACTAGAAGAAAAAAATATGATAAAATATTCAGTAAAACAGCATCAGTATCTGTGGTAGCAAATAAATGCCTAACCTATATAAACCTATATATGTGTGTATATAGATATATATCCTTAATTCCATTCTCAAATATTTACATATTAGTTTTACTGTAGAATTAAGAGAAGTTATAGGCTCTATTTTTATCATGCCATGATTGAAACGGATTCCTCGTATTTCTTGTTGAAAGCCTTTTTCTCTGAATTCAATTAACCAAATACACTGTGTGTTGTGTTCCTCCAATAGATTTTTCATATTACTCAAATTCGTCAGGAACTTGGCTCTTTGAATAAAGACAACATGTGATGCTTCCAATTGTTCGTGCTTAGTCTATTTATTCCAAACGAAAACTTCTCAGACTGTGGCGTTTACACTTTACACACTGCTGGCAGTCGTGCTCAGTTGTTTATCATGAACCTGGCACCATCATCACCAATCCAAGGCTGAGAACTCTTTCCCTAAAGCCCCGTACTTGGACAATTCTGTGTCAGAGTCTGTCAATGAGAGAAACTTGTGAGGTGTGTGGAAGGTGGACATGAAATGGAAGCCATTATTCTCAGAAGTTTATGATGATGAACATGAGACAGTCACACACAGTTCTTTCCAGAATTCAGTGACATGGTGACTTCTACAGCTAGACCAGGTTCCATAGAAGTGGCAACTTGCCCAGAAGTAGCAACTTCCAAATACCTCTCCCTGGGCTCCCACTTCACAGTGGCCAGATGCTCGCAGCCTCTTGGACCTGTCCACAGACTCTGCCTTTTCCACCCATTCCATGGCTTTGAGATTAAGTGGATTATGGATGTTTCTCTGATTCCCTGTCTACCCCTTTCATCCCTTCACTTTCCAAGTTCCTCCCTCATGTAAAACACTATTTCCCATTTCAAACCCCTTTATTCCCATAATACTTTTTGTGGCTTTATTTTCCTAAGCTCAAAGGAAGAAAGCAGGTGAGGCAGCTGTGGCTGATAACCTACTACATCCATTGTCCTCTTACAGAACATTGATTTTAGTGCCGACCGCGATGGGTCCAAATATAAAACTCCTTGCAGCCTCTGGTGGATATATGACAACGTTCTGGCCAAAGTGACAAAAGCAACAATCTGTGTCTGTGTGTTTTGCGGGGCAAGGGGGAACTTTTTTGTGGATAAAGTTTTGCTTTTCAGATTTAGGTATTGCCCTCTTTTTTCTCAGCCTTTGCTGCATCCTTCTGAGTGAACTGCCGACCAGAAGCTGGAGCAGCCATATTGTAACCATGGGGGAAAAGCCAACGGCAAGGGAGACACTTTGGTCTTCATCTTCTTAAGCCCTTGATGCAGTCCTGGCCCTACTACCTCACTTCTGTAATATGCAGATTGTTTTAACTGAGGATGAAAAAGAAAGAGCGGGGAATGCAGATCTTTAAAGCAATAGTTCCTTGATGTCTTATCTTGAGAGCCCCTTACATTCTTAGAAATTATTGAAGACTCCTAAGAGCTTTTGTTTCTGTGGTGTATTTTATAGGTATTTACCTTGTTAAATTAAATATCTAGGGAATTCCCTGGCAGTCCAGGGGTTAGGACTCCATGCTTTCACTGTCAAGGGCCTGGGTTCGATCCCTGGTCGGGGAACAAAGATCCCACAAGTTGTGGAGTGCGACTCCCAAAAAATCTATTTACTTTTTCTTGTAAAATAACAATAATTAACCCTTTACATATAAACAATGTACTTTAATAAAACTAACTATATTTTCTAAAACAAAAAATAATTTGGGAGAGATTAGCATTGTTTTACATTTTTGCAAACCTCTTTAATGTCTAGCTTAAGAGAAAACCCCTGATTCTTATACCTGCTTCGGCACTAGACTTACTGCCATATCACACACCCTGTAATTTCTAGACACCTCCACTGTACACTCAAGAGACAATGAAATTGGAAAAAAAGCAATGACATCTCAAAATATTATAACAAGGGGTATGATCTCATGGACCTTCTAAAAGTGTCTCAGGGACCACCAGGTTTCTCCTGAGGATACATTGAGAACCTCTGTTCTAAAGAATAATATAATATAAACTGCAGTATTCAGAGTTTATGTATTAGGTAGCAAATATATATATCTTGTAGTTAAGATATAAGATAGCTATATAGTCTTATAGGTAATAACAAACATTAATACTATAATAGAAATAATAATAAACAGGATAAATTTCACAGTAAGAGGCAATATCACCTTTTATGTGTTTATCAACAGAAGATGGTATGTTTCTTATTTGAAGAAAAGGGAATCTGTGATATTTATTTCCCAAGAATTTAACATACAGTGTTTCATTTTTCAAATCATCTAAACATAATAATCAAAGATAAAAATCATATGTTAGTTTAAAGTTAACAGCTGCTGTATGCTTTCAATAATCTTGCCCTTTTTCATCATAGATTATCTTGGAATTTCACGGGACAGAGAAACTGAACAAAAACAGTTATCATTTGATTTTTTCCTGAAATGTGCTGCCAGATTTCAAAATCGAAGCATCATATTTATTTGGTCTGCTGCAGTGGTGAGCTGCTATGACCAGAGCTCTGAAAACCACCATTACTATTCTCAGTGGAGAACTCTGAGTGACAGTCATAAAAGATATAAATGATAATCGCCTGAGAGCCTGATGCTTTTGCAGGCGCTTGGCATTATGTACAAGTGGTCTAATAATAAAATCATGGCAATATTACTCCTTTCTCACAACAGTATTTTCAATAGTAATCTAAGCAATAAAAATAATAGCAGGTCTAACACCACTGGCAATATTAAATTGAAAAAGCAAATTGCAAAGCTAATGAACTTGTTATCAGAGGGATTGATCTATAATAGAACCAATATTTCAAGCTCCCAAATAAATGTTCAATAAAATGATGCTTCACTATTGTGCAAGCATTACGGTAGTGATTTACCAAAGATATATGACTTCAAAATATCTTGCAGTCTTTCAAATGCTGGGGCAAAACACAAAGAACTAAAATGAAAGTACACTTATTTTTATGTTGCATTGGATTTTAGTTGTTCACAACACATTACTTAACTCATCCTAAAAAAACTAGACTCCCCATTTCAAGGAATAATTCTTTGTATTGGAAATAATGGAAAGCTTAGACCTTAGCCAGGAATGTTGTTGCTTCTCTGTATGAACAAATGCACTCAGTGTAATTGTTCAAGAAAGGTTTAGGAACAATTCTTTATATATTACAAACAAATTACAGGTTTCTTTTCTCTACTGGATAGTAAGGAAACATAAAAAAGATTACTATAAATTTTTAGCTTTACAGGTCACTAAACATATAAACAGAAACTTATCTCTGTATTTATTTATCATCAATATCTGTCTATCTATCATCTATCTATCTATCTATCTATATATCTGTCTGTCAATCTATCTATCTATCAATCATCTATCTATCATCTCTTACATGTCTTGTGATTCTCAGGAAAGGCCACATTTTGCTGCTATAACAAACCGCTCCCAAATCCCAGATGCTTAAAACAACAACAATGTATTTCTTGCTAACATCACATGCACGATGGAGCAGTGGTGGGCTCTGCTGGGTCCCAGGCTCACAGAGGCTCTACCTGGAACTGCACACCCTGGAACATAAAGCCTTCCTGATCTTCACAGTCAGGAGAGAGAAAGTGACCTG
Organism: Mesoplodon mirus; assembly: GCF_964341445.2. NCBI lineage: Eukaryota > Metazoa > Chordata > Mammalia > Artiodactyla > Ziphiidae > Mesoplodon > Mesoplodon mirus. The sequence goes on from NC_138978.1 coordinate 188,496,834, forward strand.
TGTTTTTGTTTTTCTTTTTTACTGCCTTAGCCCATAAATGACACCTTTTACTTGCACTTATTCTTTATTTGTCAGAATTTGTCATATGGCACTATGTAACTGCAAGAGGACTAGAAAAAAAAAGGGAGTAGGTAGAATATCTGGTAAGTATTCCTCTCTCTGCCATCTGCCCTCCTAATCATCAAACATCTTTCTCTGTTCTTCTTCCCATATGTAGAACATACTCTACTCTCCCCCAGGGAAGATAACACAAATATTCCATCACTGTATCAAGGGCAAAGCCCAGGTTATCTGAGAGGTGTGGACTAGTTTGTAAATCAAGTTCAGATATGGCTCCCATTTGTTTACAGGACAACAAATTAAAGGGATGAGTTATTTGCCTCCCATACCTAATATAAATGGTGGGGAAAATAACTACACTAAACACTACTATTTGTAAAAAATGTGAACAGGAGACACAAAGAGGTTGCTGTGAGCAGCCATCCTGGAACCCACCAAGGCAGACACTGTAAGGGCTCTTTATCCTAGGGGAGGAGAGGGTTTCTTGATTAGGCCTGGCTTTACTGTCTGGGAGGTTCTTCCTTTCACGATTCCCCTTTACCAGTAACTGCATCCACGGTTCTTTTCCAGAGATAGTTCTTAGATCTGATACACTTCATTACATTTTTGCCTTTCTCTCTCTCTTAGATTTAAAGGGTACTAACGACCTGGAAGCTGTAAAGATTCTAAAGGGAGGCCACATCCTTATTCTGATCTTTTACTGAACATGCATCCCTTAGGTTTTCTCTTTCTTAACTTCTTAGCGCTTGGAGTCAAAAAGCAGTTAGTTCTTTTAAGTCTGAATGCCTGAAATGTTTGGACTTTTTCCCTTTCATGTCCCAAAGAGAGCTCATTTGCTTCTTTATCATACAGCCAAACACAGCTATTAGCTATCAACACATACCATGAAGGCTTTGCTCTTTAACCTCTTTCACTAGAGCTATAATTGAATGAGGCAAGTGGCTTCCTTTGCAAGTAACTGCAGACAACAACATTACCAAAGCATAACATGGGTAGACATCTTTTCTTGCTACCTATTGATTGGTCAGTTGGCCAATATCTGCTTTGTTTTTGTTTGTTTCTCATGGAAGTATCTCACTACTAACATGCAACTACCATGGTAGTCAGGGAAGACAAGGTTATACAGTGACAACAAATCCAGAGATAACATAATCTGTGTGTCTTTGTCATTATTTGGGGACTCAATGTGAAACTATTTTTTTGAAAAAAAAATCCTATAATTCTTTAATGCATAATGGTTATGCAAAAATTAAGTTACTTACCTAATAATTGCAAAATCAGAAAAATAATGTTTTGCTAATAAATTCCATATGCCTGTATTTATAATAATAAAATCCAAGAGGCTCTAAAAAGCAAAGAAGAATTTATAATTAACTTGACAACCAAGCCCGATCTTATCTACTTTCTCTTGGAAACAAATCTTTCCTGAAGCAATATGAGGCTACTACATACTCCCAGACAATGTGGAGTGTTGTGTAATATGTAGTATTTGTATCATATTATCATTCTAAAAGGTGAAATATTATAAATTCTGTAGCACATATTCCCCAAATATGTTTTACATATGGTACTATGGACCTGTAATTCCTAAATCATGTAGAATAATGGAGTATCATGTGTGACTGCTTGTACATAGTACTTCAACACACATTATGTCTCCCCATTTTTAGTATATTTAAATTTGTAACCTTTCCCCCATTCAGTACGTATTTTCTTTCCAATATGTATGTTGTTATTATTGTTAGTGTTATAACCCTCTGGGTTATAAAGATATTTATTCAGTGTAATTGCCTTTTGTATAAGTTAATATCCCACTTTGCAAGTACTCATTTTTGTCAATCAAAAATCCAATACTTTGTGATAATTTATGGCATGTAGGAAAGAATAGAGAAAATATCTAAGGAACTAGGTAAAAATATTGATGCCAAAAATCTGAGCACTGGTTCTGTATCTTCCTTGCTTACTGATGAAGATTAATCACATCTCAGAACATCCATGATTGCTTTGCCAGCACTGTGATAGAGATTGAATTTCATCTTTCTCACAGTTCCCACCCATTACTTACAAAAGTATCTATAAATGTATTGGCAACCGCTGTAGAGATGAAAGAAAACAGACTTGCTATAAAAGGAATATTAAACAAATTGGGTGAGTTAACCTATAAAACAATATCTGAGTAATAAAAAAGTCAAGAGAAATTTAAGCACTATAAGGGAAGTAATATATTTAAATTCAGTAGGTTTTACTTTGTACAAAATTATGTGAAGTATTTCTATGAATAGGATGTGGTTACCAGCTTTGCGGGGATAACAGTACCTACTAAATGGAGCAGACATCAGTAGAATAAGATCATACCTACCTTTCTCCTTTCTTTTATTACAATGTCAACATAATATTTAAAATGTCTCAGCAAACTCTTCCCTTCGCCACTTTAATAAGCAGATTTGACAGGTGCAGCACTAGCAGGGGGCTCATAATGTATTTAAGTTTGAAAATGAGGCAATTATATTTCAAAGTTCTGATTGGCTATATTTTAATTTCAGAACTATGAGAGGCACTGATTTAGCTGGTGGCTTTCTGAAGTAACCTTATACATTTGCACCTGTTCATTTTATTAAAACAGAAACACCTTGCCAGAGGTGAGAAGAGGATACTGGTCACAGAAACCATGACAGCCTGGCCCCTCTGCTCTTACTATTGATTACATTTCTTGACAGTCACATAGGAAGTTAATTACTAGTAGGCAATTAACACCCTCGCAAAATAATAAGGAAAACATAATTATAATGAGAACTCCCTAAGACTTTTTGTAATCTTAAATGTGATATTCCCAGGTCTCTGAATAGCTCTGGCAACCCAGATTTTGGCATTTCTTTTCATCTACATTCTTCAACCCGGGTCCTGTCCTTGACAAAATGTGGTAATTATTAATACTATATTTCCTTTCAAATTACTAAAAAGAATACTAAATTTTCATCCATCTAATTAAAAATTCCCCAAGGAATTTTTCAGTGAAAGCAAGATAAAATTTACTTTGCATATAAAGTGAATCATCTTTCTAGAAAAATAGATCTGCTTGAAAAAGACTCAGGATACCTTATCTAATATTAGTTTGTAATCTCGTTAAATTAAATTTCTGCCTTCTCTATTACAGGATGGGAGCTCAATGAATAGATTCTAAATCCAGGCTATCTAGGCTTTAGTTCCCACACTGTCTTCCAGAAATCCTATGACCTTGGGGAAGGTTATTTACCTTCTCTGTGATACATCTGTTCTATAAAGTGGAGTAGCGGGTTTGCAATATTTATTGTCATTAATTTTATCCTGAACACTAGGTGTTCCCGTTCAGAGAGAGGCACCTTATGAAATGCTTCACAACACATAATAACGTGTCCGCTCCTCTTGCCCCAGTCTTTACTTCAGGGAGACATGATGAAAGGTAATGCAGTTTTTTCCCCCACAAGTAGTCCAATACCCTCACAGATCAGGGGCCAAGAAAAATGAACTGGTTCCACTTAGAAAGAGAAAGGAGACAGCTGTCCCCTTCCCTACCTAAAGGTCTCCTTGGAAACAAATGAGCTTGAATCTGAACTTCAGCTCTTTGGTATGTGAATGAAATAGCTTCAGGAACCAGCTAACCTCCTGTGTTTCAAATTTTACATCATTGTCTCACAGCCTAGAGTGTCTCCAAATTCTGGATCTTCACCCCTACTTGAAAAGTACAGACCCAGGGAGACAGTCGCTGCTGTCTTCCTAGCCCTTGGGGCTTAAGCAAGGGAATTAGCATGGGTTGTGACTATTTGGCTCTCTTGCAATGATAAATGAAGTTTTATTATCCTTTGAAATCAGAGTAATCAGCTTCTGCATTAGGGAAACAGAGCTAACCATTATGGTAGGTGAACATGTCTTTAGGAGTCTAAGAATTGTTGCAGGACAGGTAAGAAATCCAGCGAAGGTATATATTCTCACAAGAAATAAGTAGCCACCTGAGAGGATTTGTGAGGTTTAAGTGAGTTAGTGATGAAATTACTTAATAAATCACTTATAATTAGCTACTCAAAAATAGCAAAAAAGAGTCTAGCTCTAAATGATTTTTCGATGACTTTAGAAGTCAATATATTACCTATATTATTTAAATATGAGAAAAACTTTAACACACTGTCATTTAATACTAAACCTCCTTTTTTTAAGTTTTCATTTTAAAATAATAAAAATCCATAGGGAGCTACAAATTGGTACAGAGACACCTTTTATTCAGTGTCTCCTACTGATTACATTTTACATCAAGATGGCACAGTATCAAAACCAGGACACTGATATGGAACAATGCAGGTGTAGAGTTCTATGCTATTTTCTCATATGAGTAGCTATATTAATTACCACCACAATCAGGAGACAGAACTATTCTCTTACTGCACAGATATCCCTGCTTCTGCCCCTTTATAGTCAACTAATTTCTCTTCCTCTGACCATCCCTAACCCTGACAGACACTAACCAATTTTTTATTCTAATTTTGTCATTTTGAAAATGTTACGCAAATGGAATTAGAAGATATATGATCTATTGAAACTTTTTTCATTCAGCATAATGCCCTTGAGATCTAGCCAAGTTACCATGTGTACCAATACGATTGCTCATTCCCTGTTAATGGTGAGTAGAATTCCATGGTGTGAAGGCACTGCAGTTTATTTAACCAGTCACCTAATGAGGGACGTTATAGTTATTTACAGAGTTTGTCTAATACAAATGAATTGAACAATTTACATTTCACGAAATTATTGATGACATGTGAAGGCTTGACCCTGCCATTTTATTTTTTATTTTCTTTTTTGTTCCCTGTTTTTTACTTTTTTTTTTTTCTGTCTTACTGTGCATCGCTTGGACATTTCTTAGAATTTTATTTTGATTTAGCTATAGTAATTGGCAGTATCTCTTTGTATAGGCCGATTTTAAATACTTGCATTAGGTATTACATTTTACACATATAAATTATTACAGTGTATTAGCGTGGAGATCTCGCCAGTTTGAATGGAGTGTAGAAACATTACCACCCTTTAAGTCCTTTTACTCTTCTCCTTTTACAATATAATTCTCTTATGTATTTTCTCTACATACATGGAGAACCACATCAGAGAGTATTATAATTTTTTTGGTTATCAAACATACTTTAGAAAACTCAAGAGGAAAAGGAAAGTCTATTGTATTTACATATATATATATATATATATATATATATATATATATATATTTTTTTTTTTTTTTGCGGTACACGGGCCTCTCACTGCTGTGGCCTCTCTCGTTGCGGAGCACAGGCTCTGGATGCGCAGGCTCAGCGGCCATGGCTCACGGGCCCAGCCGCTCTGTGGCATGTGGGACCTTCCCGGACTGGGGCACGAACCTGCGTCCCCTGCGTCGGCAGGCAGACTCTCAACCACTGCACCACCAGGGAAGCCACTACTTACTTATATTTTTAATGTTATTCTGTTGTTCTTTCTTTTTCCTAGATGTTCCAATTACTTCTTTTATTATTTCCTTTTTGTTTAGATAAATTTCTTTAGCTATCATTTTGGGTAGCTATGTTGGTGACAAATTATCTTAATTTTCCTTCATCTGAGAATGTCTTGAAATTCCTTAGTTTCTGAAGGATATTTTTCCTGGATATTGAATCCTGGTTAACATTTCTTTTCTATCAACACTTGAAAAATGTGTCACTTCCTCTGCTCTCCATGGTTTTCAATAGAAGTCATTCAATTTATTCCCCCTTAGGTAAGGTGTTATTTCTCTCCTACTGTTTTCAAGATTTTTTATTTGCCTTTAGTTTTCAGAAGTTGACTCTGATGTCCTCGGTGTGGATTTCTTTATGTCCATTCTGTTTGGGGATTTTTTTCAACTTCTTGATCTTGTAGCTTTATATCTTTGACAAATAAGGGAAATTTTCAGCTATAACGTCTTTGAATAATTTTCACCCTCTCCTTCTCTCTTTCCTGGCAGGACTCCAATGACATGAAAGTTAGATCTTTTTTTAGAGTACCACAGTTCTCTAGAGCTCTGTTTATTATTTTTTTAAATTTAATTTTTTTAGTCTATTTTCTATCTTGTTTAGATTCAGTAATTTATATTGTTCTATCTTGCAGTTCATTGGCTCTTTTCTCTGTCTTCTACATTCAGTTATTGAACCTATCTATTGTTTTGCTTCAGTTATAATGGTTTTCATTTCTAAAATTCCCAGGCGGTCTTCTCTTAATAACTTTTATTTCTTTTCAGAGTGTATAACAACAACAACAACAGAAAAAAAATGTGTCCTTGCCATAAAAGAGGTCTGGTCTCTGCTCTCAGCTCTTGTGAGGTAATCTCTGTCATGCCTGTTAGGAGTGTCTTTCTTGCCTGGGGGGACTTGGGTTGTGTCACATAGTCTACCAGTTATTTAGGGAGGGGGCTGACACATCAGAAAGATCAACAATGTAATGTACCTTGGGGCTTTGGGTCACACAGTATCAGTTGACCTGGAGACTGAGATTAACTACACAGGCAATCAATTAATCAACTGTGTCTATGTGATGCAGCCCCAAGTAAACACTCTGAACACAGAGGCTCAGATGAGCTTCCCTGGCTGGCAATACATCATACATATTATCAAAAACCAACATCCTGACTCTGCCAGAAGAGAGCAAAAGAAGATCCAAGTCTGGTAATTCCTTGGACTCTGTCCTATGCACTTATTTCCTGGTTGACTAAAATGTATCCTTTTTTTTTTTTTTTTTTTTTTTTTCAGTACGTGGGCCTCTCACTGTTGTGGCCTCTCCCATTGGGAACCACAGGCTCCGGACGCACAGGCCCAGTGGCCATGGCTCACGGGCCCAGCCACTCCGCGGCACGAACCCACGTTCCCCACATCGGCAGGCGGACCCTCAACCACTGCGCCACCAGGGAAGCCCAAGAGTATAGTAGCTTTTAGTGAATCTGTGAGTCCTTCTTTATCAAAAGCGAGGGTGATTTGGGGAAACTTTCAGACTTGTAATTGGTGTCAAAAATTAAGGCAGTCTTGTGAGAAATGTGTTGCCTCTACCTCAGCAGTTGGCTTAAGTTCATGCTGAGACTTTGAATTTTTTTCATTCGTTTGAAGCATGTTCATATCTGCTCATTGAAGCATTTTGTGATGGCTCCTTTAAAATCCTTGTCAGATAAATCTGTATCATCCTGCTATTGGTATTTATTAATGGTCTTTTCTCATTCAAGTTAAGATTTTCTGGTACTTCCTATAAGTAGTTTCAATTGAACACGAGCCTTTTGGGTATTATGTTAGGGACCACCAGCTCTTATTTAAATGTGTTTTAGAAGGTCACTTCTGACACTGCTCAAGCAGGGAAGAAGGGCATCACTCACTGGGATTTAAAAAATCACTCTACACAATCAACTTTGTGCTCAATATGATATGATTTCTGTATTTATAAAAGAACTTGGTCACCATCTAATTACAGTAAAATATATTTTGCTCTCCACAAAGCTGTTCTTTTCACTAAAAAGAAATAGGATGGAAATTTTCAAGTATTATCTTTAGTGGAAAATAATTTTTAAATGCAAATAGGAAAAATGTTAAGCATTATGAGCTAGTGATCTGTTAGGCATTATGAACTAGTGATGGTGGAGATATTTTTAAGTTCTACTGGACTGGAAATCAGAGCTAAAAATATTTAACTGCATGTATAACATAGGCATGCTAATTTCTAGGATGCAACCTCCCTGAACTTATCAATCATCAATCATTTAATTTCAAAAAGAAAACATATTTCCCTACAGCAGTGGTTCTCTTCTCAAGCTTTGGTACACATTAGCATCACCTGGGGTCTTTTAAAAGCCCAATACAGGTTGCATCCTATATTGCTAGATATAAAGCAATATATCTAGGGATGGAATGCAGGCATCCATATTTTTAGTAATCCCCATGACTTGTAAATGAAGCAAAGTTTGGGAACCAGTGTTTCTTTACATTGGTGTTAAATACACTACTTAAGAGTAAAAGAAAATTTTTTTATTTATTTTTATTTTTTCTAATTTTTTGGCCACGCTATGCAGCATGTGGGATCTTAGTTCCCCAACCATGGGAACCCATGCCTCTGCGTTGGAAATGCAGAGTCTAAACCACTGGACCGCCAGGGAAGTTCCGAAAATAGATTTAAAGATATAAATATATGTAACATTTTAGTTAAATAAAATGTTCCAGTCAATGTCTATCAAATTTCAAGATTTTTTAAAAAATAAGTTTTTGTTGTTCAAATTAACTTAATTTTTCACTAACTAAGTTACAACCAGTTGTTACAGAGCTGTGCTGAACCTGAGTTTTAGAAATGTGGTCTCTGAATGCTCTTATTAGCTGACCTACTATTCAAAACTTCACAGGAAATACTTATAAAGCATGGTTTTAGATAACAAAGAAGCATTTTTTTCTTTATGCTTAAAAAAGGCTTCAGCATATTGGAAGACATTTTAAAGTAAATTTTAAATGGAAATAATCCTTACGCTACTGAGCTTCATGTTTGATTTCAAATAATAGCTTAAGAACAAATCAGGGCTTCCCTGGTGGCGCAGTGGTTGAGAGTCTGCCTGCCAATGCGGGGGACACGGGTTTGAGCCCTGGTCTGGGGAGATCCCACATGCCGCGGAGCAACTAGCCCCGTGAGCCACAAATACTGAGCCTGCGTGTCTGGAGCCTATGCTCCGCAACGTGAGGCCGCGATAGTGAGAGGCCCGCGCACCGCGATGAGGAGTGGCCCCCACTTGCCGCAACTGGAGAAAGCCCTCACGCAGAAACGAAGAGCCAACACAGCCATAAATAAATAAATAAATAAATAAATAAAAATTAAAATAAAAAAAATTAAAAAAAGAACAAATCAATCTTGCCCTTAAAAAAAATCTATATAGTGTTGATGAGTGTGTTGACTCATGAAAGAACATGAAAAATGCTGTTACTTAAAGGAGAAACATTAAAGTGATGTTCCTAAACAAGATTTTGTTGAAAAGTGAACAGTTATTTCATTTGGTATGTGTTCTTTGCATCAGCATCTACCAAAGTGTTCCATTTGGTATCAGTCTGCAGGACGGTTTCCCTTGTCAAGAAGGGATGTTAAAGCCTGCTCTAGAAGATTCCAATTAGCATTAGCATAATCTTCCAAAAGGAAGGAAAGACTTTCAATAGGGAGAACTATTAAGTTTGCAGGAGGTTTTGTAAGACACTCAAAAATATGCACCTATAGACAAGGAGAAGGATAAATGGAATCAGTAGTGGATTTTCTACAAGACAAAATGTTTAAAAAATGAAGTAGTTTAAGAAAAATAAATAAATGTCCATTTCTAGAAGCCACTCTGACTAAAACAGGCTGGATTTTGGCTTGTGTGAGGAAGAACTGAAACAAGATGATTATAACAGCTGAAAACCAAGATTTTCAATGTTCTGCTATGATAATTGTGGAGTTTGTTGCTTCGTGTTTTGCTTACATTTTAAAAATTTTATTTTCATTGGGTGATGATAAAGCAACCTTTGTGAACCTCAAAAAAATATCTGCTTTACTCTGAAGTCAGTGTTACAACATTTCTACAGAAAGTAAAAATGAATGAGTCCATGACAGCTCTGAAGCTCTCATCATTAATGTGCTTTGTGTTCAAATTGTTTGAATTTGTGAATCTCTCTACTCTTCCTGGAAACCCTGAGTGGACTGATTTATGACTGACAAGAGATGACTGAATGGGCTTCCTTTAAAGAAAACTATCGGGCTTCCCTGGTGGCACAGTGGTTGAGAATCTGCCTGCTAACGCAAGGGACACGGGTTCGAGCCCTGGTCTGGGAGGATTCCACATGCCACCGAGCAACTAGGCCCGTGAGCCACAACTACTCAGCCTGCGCGTCTGGAGCCTGTGCTCTGCAACGAAAGGCCACGATAGTGAGAGACCCGTGCATCGCGATGAAGAGTGGCCCCCGCTTGCCACAACTAGAGAAAGCCCTCGCACAGAAACGAAGACCCAACACAGCAAAAATAAATAAAATAAATTAATAAACTCCTACCCCCAACATCTTCTTTAAAAAAAAAAAAAGGAAAGAAAGCTATCAATATGGGGGAAAGGGGAGGGGTTATAACATAAAATAAACTTGGGAATATACAAAAGTATCTTGAAAAAGAGCGAAAGAATATTTGAAAAGAGACAAGAGGTAATGTGTTGAGACCCAAGAAGAAATTTCTGCAATTTAGTCTTGTAAGATATAAGGAAGTATGTTAGCCAAGTTTACCCAATGCTTTTACACTTTCAAGGATCTTTTAATATTACCAAGAGGTTTTAAGAACCTTGACTATAAAAAGAGTTAGCAGTCTTATTTACTATTTTGGTGATTATATTCGGTGATTACTACTTGGTGATTATTTTGGTAGATGGAAAAATGAGCAAGCAGGCTCTCACCAAACACTGAATCTCAGCCTCCACAACTGTGAGAAATAAACTTCTTTTGTTCATAAGCCACCAGTTTATGATATTTTTGTTATAGCAATCCCAATGGTCTAAGGCAGCCCTGACCTCATGTTGCTTAGAACATTTACTTTAGAAAAACTGCAACTGTAAATTCTGTCTCTGACCCTTTGAGATGTAAATCTTATCCCAGTCTCTGGACAGTTTTACAACTCAGGAATGTCTTTCTCAAGGACCTGGGAGCCATCCCTTTAAAATATAGCCATTAAGAAAGATAGAGCCCTTCTCTCTCATTCTCTGTGGGAAGGTAGAAGCCTAACTATAACCAATTAGCAAACACAGGTGGCCTCTTGACATTGCTAACCTCTCCCCTGACTTGTCCTCCAGTACTTTTCCACCAGCTCACCCCAGAGTTTATAAATACTCCCGCCTTTTGTCAAAGCAGAATTAAGGGGGCTTCCCTGGTGGCGCAGTGGTTGAGAGTCCGCCTGCCGATGCAGGGGACAGGGGTTCGTGCCCCAGTCCGGGAAGATCCCACATGCCATGGAGCGGCTGGGCCCGTGAGCCATGGCCGCTGAGTCTGTGCGTCCGGAGCCTGTGCTCCGCAACGGGAGAGGCCACAGCAGTGAGAGGCCCGCGTACCGCAAAAAAAAAAAAAAAAAAAAAAAAAAGCAGAATTAAGGTCCATCTTTCTCTCCTATTGTAATAGTTTTGAAGAAAACTGTCCTTGCCTTTTTAATTTGTCTGTTGCGATTTTTTTCTTTGATAACATGGGCTGATTAACCTGGACTACTGGTGTGTGTTCTAAACGCCATCGTAAGTGTTATTTTGGTGGAGAGGCAGAAGGCGATTACACACAAAGTAGAGCAGGAAAAGAAGGAATGGGACCACAGATGCAGAGATTGGAGATGGAGTGACACAGGCATAGTCAAGAAGGGCTCACAGCAAAGTGAATCTGAGGGAAGCAAGGAGTTATTCTCCCCCAGAGTATCCAGAGGGAGGGTAATCCTACTGACACCTTGATTTTGTCCCTCTGGCCTCCAGAACTGTGAGAGAATTAATTTCTGTAGTTTTAAGCCACCAAGTATGGTAATTTGTTATAGCAACCCTAGGACATTAATAGAGTTGATCAGAAATCATCTGTGTTTAAATGTATCTTCTTAAAATTATAATAATTAAACTATTGTAAAAATGTTAATTCCATTCGAAACATTTTAGATGGAGACCACTCTTTAATTAAAGAAACGCCATAAGAGTACCATATGTTGACAACTGTGCACTGTTTTCATAAGAAAAAGCAGTAGTAAATGAAAGCAATCATATTATTTTGTTTTAGTAGGAAATGTGAAATATTTTTTTTCTAAGTACTATTGTTAAAATGATAGAACTAGGATAAGCCACTTAAGCGCCTGTTTTTAAGGAAGATGCTGTTTAAATAGATTAATTCAGCCAGAGCCCTGGAGATACTAATGAAATTCACCAATTTAGGATAAACAGCTTCAGTATGGATTTTTGATAAGAAAACAGCTGCTTCTAGATAGAAGTAGTAGTAGCTAAAGTCTGAAGGCCATGAAATTTGTCTGTTGTGGAAGATATGATATGCAAGGAACAGATGGTTAGCATAAATAATTCAAAATCACTCTACAGTCACTTCTTTGGGTAAAAACAATGTGTTGAACTATGTTTACAAGGTTACTTGGAACTTTAAGCATACAAACAATTTCTATTTCCATTCCAAGCTTGCTTTCAACATGCAGTTTCAAAACAAAACACAAGTTTTAATCATTTAAGTGTTAGTCCTCTAAAATCAATATAGGCAGAGGAATGACATGCATTATATAAGAGCATTATACGTGCAACCATATGTGCAATCACGATTAAATATATCTAGGTCTCCAATGTAAATTTTGTTGAGGTTAAAATGATGTTCGCTTACACCTCACATGTAGGTAAGTGAACATGTAAAACTAATAACAATGTTGATAACAATCAACAATGAATAAATGAAACTAACTTTTGCACAGCATTTTAGAGTTTATAAATATTTTTTCTAATCCTTCATCTAATTTTATTTAATTTTATATATAAAAATCTGAAATCACTCCATCAATTAAGAAAATAAAATACTAGCCCTATAATTTTACAATACTACTCGATACTTTTAAAAGTTTTACATATCCCTTGTTAATTACTCTAATTTTCTTTCTCTTCTTGAAAAGAGATTTAAAAATTGACACATTTCTTTCCTTTTACTTCAAATTTTCCTACATATTATATTTATGAAGAATTCCTTTTTTCCTGCCTCATGGAAGGGTATATATCTTTGCCTATATTTACCCACGGCCACAAGCCTTTATAACAGGATTCATAATCCCCTTTCTTTGGTTAATTAATATTTCCTTTTCACTGTTTCATTCTCTTTGGTGTGAATATGGGTCTTGTGACTTTTCTAATCAAACATTTACCAGACTCTGTATTTTCCTCAGTCCTCCACTGCAAGTTTCTTCCTCTTCTCATAATCAAATTTCTTGAAAAATAATGTATTTGTTGTTTCTACTTTCTTTCCACTCAATTATTCTTAAGCTCATGTTCAGATACACATCACTAATACCTATGTATTTGGCATATGTCCTCAGTCCAAAACATTTCATGTCAAGTAACTATTGCTGACAGTGGCCAAGAAGATGTCAGCATGAGTTTTCTGCTCTAGATCCTGTGGAGGCTCTCAAATCTCCTCTGGCACCTTTCATGTTACTATTCTCTAACCAAGATTATAAGTGTTACAGTTTCTAACCCTATAAAGCAGACATCGCCATCAGTCACTAATATATTATTCTGACCCTGGCTTCCAAGTTTCAGTCATGCTTCCCTGAATAGTAGATTCTGTGCCTTGAAAACCACTACAATTCTGCCCACCTACCAATAGTACCCTGTCCTCTGAAGTCAGCCTGCCATCATCAGTCAGGTATGACGCCAAATGAGGCATATAGATTTAGCCTTCTTATGTGCTATAAATCAACTAGCTTGCCTAACACTAGACAGCTATTCAGCTATTGTGAGATTTAGTAATTTTCTGGATATTTTATATGAGCTTTGATAGGGCCTTGTAACTCTTGTGTACATCTTTCCTCCCAAAATGTTTAAACACGTATTTGTATTCCATAGTCAACAGTTAGAATAACAGTTTCCTGAACCACAAATTCAACAGAGAAGCACACATCTAGGTATTGATATTAAACTATTAAAAGGAAGCTATGGATAAACATAATGAGGGACTTAGGTATTCAGCTGTTACTGCTTTCTGTACCCACAGTGGTTGGCAACATTTAATAGTAGTTCATTGTTCATTTGTTTATTTCTTTTCTAACACTTAGGAGAACTTTTAGGAAAATGTTTACACTTTGTATTTCAGAATCAATAATTAAATTTAAGCCATCAGTCTTCCTAGGGCAATGCTTAACTCATTGAAAGAAGCCATCCCATGAATGGAGTCTAACAAACTGCTGGGAAAGTGTCAAGGGCGCTCTTCACTGTACAATTTCTCTTTCAAACAAACACAAGCAGTGTCAGGCCTAGAATAGGCCCATTGTTATAATCAACAGAACTATAAATTGTATGTTAGTAAACAGGCATCTCGTTGCCCCTGTTATATATCCATCTTCTTCTCTCTTATTCCATTATCCCTGGGGGGTACAATGAAATTAAGAATAATCCTGAAATGTTACCTTATTCACCACAAAGGCTGAGCCTGAAGAAGAGGAAGACATGCCCCAGGCCTAGTAAACCAGAACATTTCACCCCAACTTCATCCCCTTTGACTGTAGTGATTAGTTCAGAGTCATGCACATAGTACAAATCAGAGCTACAAGGCCCCCATCCATTGCTTTTTTTGTAACACTGGGAAAAAATATTCTTTCTCTCTTAGGCTAATCTGGTAGCATAAAATTCTGATGATGCTGATAGTTATCTTTGTCTCAAATTTGGAGAAAACTGGCCAAGATGAAAGTCATAACAAAGGAAAGAAGATACAATAGTTACAGAGACAGATTCCTGATGATTGCAATCTGCTCTTCTGCTCTAGGTTCATTCTGACTAAAATGAAAATCTGGCCATATTCCTTCCCTTTAAAAAAAAATGACTTCATTTAAGTATAAATGCAATATTTTTAATATTAAAAATAAGCTTTCATCATGTGACAAATAACTAAATTGCCAACCTCATTTCTACCCTCTTCTCCTCTATTTTATAACCTGGCAGTCCCTGACCATGACAGGCTTTTCCCTGGCTAAGGCCTACTTATCCTTCTAGGTTTAGCTGAAGTGTTCACTTCCCCAGAAGCTCCTCCTCATTGCTTCTCATTAACACACCAAGCTTTGTTTTTCTTCTATGCACCAACACCACCCCAGGGCATACCTGTGTCCTATTTACATTGGTATCAGATGTTAAAATCTCTCTTCCCAGACAGATTGTGAGTTCCATAAGGACACAGTCTTCATCATTTTATATCTCTTCTGCCTATTCATCAGTAAATCTACTGTTTGTGATCATGGCAAATTCTTTTGGCGCCTTCTGCCTGGTTCCAAACACTACTTTTTCATCTTGAGATAGATTTTGACTTGGAATGAATTTAGAATTGGACTGGAATAGAACAGGCAGAACATGACCTCAGGTATCCTGGGGTTCACATTTTAGTCCCTACCCCAGAGAGGGCGTAATACACAAGTCAAGGACTAGTGTTGAATCACCTCCCAAGGCATTTAGACTTTCAGGCAACATTTACTTCTATATATGGGTTTTAGCAAATTAGATATGTCAGCTGAGACATTGACATAACTCCCAAACCTAAATACCTACAAATTTTCATCATTGAGTCATCCGACGATGGAAGAAAAGGGTGATTTACTGTGAGGGCAGTTTGCCCAGCAAACAGCATCACTTATAAAATGCGTTAACAGATCTACTATACTTAGGTATTATAATGGTAAATGTGGCAGCTGTAATTTTTACAAGTCATCTTCCTATGGGCTTAATGATTCCTGAGAAATATGTCACTGTATTGACTTGTATTCACTCTTCTTCGATTTTGTACCAGGATCATCTCTGTAAAATTCCATTACTCAAATTTATGTATCATTCTCTCTCACTAAGAATATTATTAGACATGCCTAGAATTTATTATGGATGTGAGATGAAGTTCTAACTCCCATTTTATACATGGATATAATACTTTTAAATGAAGTACAATTCAATAAAGGAAGTATATGTTTATTCAAGAATTATTTTTTTAAAAAATACCTGTGTTTGTTTCTCCAAAAGAATATGGGTGGAATTACAATGCAGAGAGAACAAAGAACATTTTTTTTTTTTTTTTTTTTCTTTTTGCGGTATGCGGGCCTCTCACTTTTGTGGCCTCTCCCGTTGCGGAGCACAGGCTCCGGATGCGCAGGCCCAGCGGCCATGGCTCACGGGCCCAGCCGCTCCGCGGCATATGGGATCCTCCCAGACTGGGGCACGAACCCGTATCCCCTGCATCGGCAGGCGGACTCTCAACCACTGCGCCACCAGGGAGGCCCCAAAGAACATTTTTAAAAGACATGCATTACAAATGTATTCCCTTTTAAAAAAGATCTGTTTCTTACAGTTTCAACTAACTGGATTCCTCTGCAGCTCCCCACCCTCCTGGGAAGAATTTTCACATCCTAGAATGTTATCATCAAAGCTAGCTTAGAATTTTAAAATGCTGAGAAATTCAAGCATTGTTTTAAAGATTGTTGAACAGACGTAGTTTCTCCTAAGAGACTTTCTTGATGGTAAATACCTTGTATTTCATCTAAAAACTTCAAAATATAAGTATTCTTTTTAGCAGAAAGTAAGACATCAGGAAAGAAAAAAAAATTATCAAGGATGGAAACTAAGGACATGTTGGCACTAATCTGTGGCTTCTCTTACTGCACAATTTGAAATACACTTTAAACTGAAAGATCAGTTTTTATTTAAAAAATTTTTAAATCTTTATTTTAAAGATCAGTGAATATTTTTCACAGAAATAAGAATACCCAATAAGAAGTAGCATAATATATTGAAAATTGGCATGTATAATATATACTTGGGTTTGAGGGCAATTAAATACAATTTCTAATTATATTATATAGTTGTAGTCCTTTTCTAAAAAAATTAAAATGTTAAATTCTTGGGTATACAGATGTCATTTCAGACTGGGCATTAATTTGCAATAAAATGTGAATTAATTAAATTGATATTAAATAAAAGCTAATTGAATTTTGCCTTGATAAAAGAGATCCCAACAAGACTTGAACAGTCAGGACAAACTTTCTAGGTAAGTAAGATTCCAGCTGATTTTTGTCATTATGTGCACAGTAGGTTACACCTGAAGTGCCTGTAAAGCAAACTTTAAAAGGAAAATTGAATAGATATTGAGTATCATAATACAGAAATTTGAAGCCACATAATAGTAATAAGAAATGTTTAGCCTGCAAAAAGAAGACTCTATGGTAATAAATTATTTCACTTCAATACTTTTAAAAAGTAACACTATCTAAAATTTTAAGTGGCTGCCATCGGAGAGCAAAAGTGATCTGGTCACCTTAGGAAGATCACCCATCAATGTTCAGAGTATTATATAAGTGGAATTCAAATATTGGATGGGTAGGACATATTATTTGATTTCTAATATAATCATCCAACTTTGAAAGACTGATGCTATGAAGTGATTTCAGAGTCTGTCTGCCAAATAACCTAAAATACCATCTATCTCATAGCTTGGGTTTTCCCTTGCATTAACTTATACAATATAAAATCTCAATACTTAAAGATTTATTTAGAATAACAAGTAACCTCCCTTAAGAATGAAAATAACTGTCACTTGTTGGACATTAGCATGGATTAGTTCAAGCTAGTTGTTTTCCTTCTTAAACACTGACATAGTTCAATCTGGTGAATCCACGTTTTTCATAGGAAGTGTGATAGACTTTATGACTATTTATCCATAGTTAGTAACTTTTTTGTGATGTCCTTCCTTGTGGATGAATAATACATCCCTACCCTATTAAATTCAGGATTGGTCATATAACTTCCTTTGGCCAGTAAAATGTGAATCTACATGATGTATGCCACTTCTGAGCAGAAGCTTTAGAAGCCAACATGCCGTTCATCTCTGTCTCTTCTCTGCCTGCGATGACTATGACTGTTCAAGTGAGAAACTATTCTGTCAGCCTGGGTCTCTGATGAGTAAGGAGCAGAGGGCAGCTGACTTGCAGTACACATGCAGGGCAAAGGCTAAATCAGTGTATGCAGCTGTAGAGCTCTAAGCTTCTAGGTCATTTGTTACTTTGTCCGTTCTGGCTGATATGAACTGGAGTTGGTAAAAGACTATTCTGAGCATTATGCATTTTCAGAAGCAAACTATGTCCCTGGCTGGGGAGAAAAAATGATGGGGTCAAAGTTGGGGTATGGTTACATATGAACCTAAGGAAAGCCATTTAAAAAAGCCAAGTGTAAGCTTATTATAATTCTAAATATGTTCAGGGCCAGGCTTACAGCCAAGAAAAGGATACATCCTTTCCCTCCAACTTCTGTAAGTTGAGCTTCATGACCTTTTGCTTCCAAACCCAGAGCAAAGGTTAATACTATAGTGACACCATGTACCTCCATTATGAGTTACATAAGCCTTAAGGACTTAAAGTAGGAATGAAATGCTAAGATGGTATTTTCTTGTATGAAAACTTTAAGACAAACTATAATTAGATAATCACCCAGTGAGGAACAAGAAGATAGGGAAAAACATTTGGCTAGAAAGATATCCTAATGTGCTTTGGTGGATAAGTTTACCCATTGCCTAGAGCAAGACTATCCATAGCCTAAAATAATCTTTCAAGTGAGCAATTTTTGATTTACAGCTAAATTAAGGCTCACTGCTTTACTCAATGAGTTATATGTAGAAACACAGAAATCACGGAATGTTATTTTGTGTATACTGAGATAGAAGTGTAAAAGGGTGACGAAAATTACTAAAATCAATATGGAACTCTTCACAAATTCCAGGAAAACCCTAGTATGGCTTATGACAGGGTTCTGGTATTTGCCCTATTCTGCTCAAACAAACAAACTGCCAATGATTAATAAGAAATCATAAAAGACAATTTTAGTCCATGATGTAATCAGAATCCAAAAAGAGCTCAAGGAGTGCAACAATGGCAGAAATATCCAAACAAAGTTAAATCCAGCATTTACTTCAAAAAACTGTGTGTGTGTCTGTGTGTGTGTGTGAGAGAGAGAGAGAGAGAGAGAGAGTGAGAGTGAGAGAGAGAGAGAGAGAGAGAGAGAGGATCTGACTGGCCAGCAGGTTATGCAAAACATACTTAGAAAATTTTGCTCACAAGTCAATGTGTATGAACAGTATGACATAACTGACAAAAAATTAATGGATTCTTAGTCTGCATTTATGTCTGGAATAAAGGAGGTAATTATTTTATTTTATTTTACACTAATAAAACCACATTTACAGAACTGTGTTCTATTCAGTTCTGAATTCCACTGACAAACCACAATTACCCCTGAAGGATTATAAGAATGGTTAATGGTTTATAAATAAAGGATAATCTAAGAGAGTGGGAATACTAAATTTGCTAGTACAAATACACGGCAGATGTGATAGTTTGCAAACACCTGAAGGCTGCCCTGTGGAAGAGGGAGTAGACGTTTGCACTAGTACAGAGGAGGAGACTAAGGCTACTGGACAGAAGTTAAAGTTACATATACTTTAGCACACAGCAACATCATGCTATTTTTACAGAAAAGTGAGGAATAAATAAAATTTTAAAATAAATGAGTCATCTTATAATTAGAGCCATTCAAACTTATACTCTTCAGTTTCATGATATACTAAACTTCCCAAATCTAGAACTTGAAGTTAAATAATCAACACTAAACTGTATGAAGCGAGGATTCTTCATCAGGGAGGTCTGACAAACTGGTCACTAAAGAATCCATTAGTTTTAAAAGGTTGAGGCTCGTCTCTACGTTTCAGTGGTGTTTGGGGAAATTTATCTTGTTATTCTCTGTGTGTTATCTTGCATAGCCAGTGCGACACATTTGGTCAACTTTCCTGGGATGATGCTTGTTCAGAGTTCACACAACACACCTACCTGACAATCTGACATAACACCGCACATTTGTTTTGCTGCCAATTAACTTCAAGATCTTTCCACTAACACTTTGTCAACTCCTTAAATGCAGCACTGACTTTTGCCAATGGAAGGGTGATTTCTTCTTCACAGCTAGCTGTTAAGAGATTATACTAGCAAGATAACAAAAATTAAATGAGACTCTCAGTGACAGGCCATTTAGCCGCATAGCAGATGCTATGTGCACGCTACAGGTATCACTATAAAAGAATGGGGAGGTTGAAGGGACATTGGTTAAATCAAAGGTAATATATCTTTTATAAACGGCTTTCATAATTGTTATGAGTCACCTGGCTATGCTCCACAAAATGTGCAGTTATCAATGTACACAGAATATTGAATTATCATAATAGTAATGAAAAAATATTTTTTTTATAAAAAGTCAGAGATACAGAAATACTATTGCTAATATGACAGCCTAGATTACTGTATTTAAAATTAGAATCTTGCTGAAATATAGCTAGCAAATATTAACAGTGAGTGAAGATATCCTGTATGGAGTTCAACTCACTTTAAATAAAAATATTATCTGTTTGGGCTCTACAGCCTTCTATCATTCCCTAATGAAAAAAGCAAATGATGATGTATATAATTCACTGTCAGCATTTAGAAGAATTTAAGACATACAGAATTAGTTATCAATATATTTCATATACATATACAAAACTCACAATGACAATGTCACTTCATGTGTCTAAATTTATTCACTGCCTACATGTGTATTCAATTTTGATCACAAGGGCCTTATTGCAACCTCTAGATCATAGCAAGCCACTCCCTAAGTTAATATAAGCTATGACATGTGGGTGAGGAATTTCCTTATGTAATAATAGCACTTGTTCATGAAAGAACTTGGTATGCAGTACAAGAACCATGCACTTTTGTCTGAGCTTGATTTCTTTTTGTGTGTGTGCGCGGCTTGTGGGATCTTAGTTCTCTGACCAAGGCTCGAACCCAGGCACCCTGCAATGGAGGCTCGGAGTCCTAATGACTGCACTGCCAGGGAATTCCCTGAACTTGAATTTTTGATTTACCACAAATTAGATATGTTGGATAAGTAACTTAACATGCGTTAGACCTGGCTTTCTTATCTGTAAAATAAAAACAAAATACAGTCATCATATTAGTACTCTGTAGGATTACTTTAAATAATAAAGGGCATAAGTGGTCCATATACTTTCTATTAAACCCATTAAATAATGAACTTGGAAAATATAGGAAATATTTACCATGATCTCTTAGAGAAAGTGGTCAAACTAAATGTCTCATAATGCTCCATTTTAAATAGATAAATAAATCATAACACCAGGCTCTATACTTCTTTCATCTTCAGTGAACTAGAAAGTGTAGTCTTCTCATATGCAAGTCAGCAGAGGCTAAGTTTTCCCAGCATAACAAACATTGCCAAGCTATTGCTAGGTTTCAACAACAAAGGCTTATTTCTTGCTCATATGATACGTCCACCTTGGAGTGGGTGGGGCTCTACTGCCCACTGTCCTATTTCAGTGACACAAGCTGCCAGAGTCTTCACCATTTGGATCATCATCAACTGCTCTGGCTGAAGAAGCAAACCTAAGAAATTGTGCCTGGTTCTCAAAGGCTTCCTCTAAGAAAGGAATGACAAGGATTGTTTCCTCTCATATTTCCTTTATCTCAAGTCGCATAGCATACCTAAGGGTGCTGCAAGGTCAATTTTCTCATGTGCCCATAAAGATGAGAATCAACTATATTTGCTGAAGAGCATAACTGACAACTTTATATTCTATATCAATGTCATTAGGCAATCTGGAAATGTTGCTATATGCTTTAAATATCTAATTTTAAAGATTTTATGACTAAGTAAAATTTTCATAGGTTATACCTTGACTTTGTGTTAATTTCTAATGCTCTATAAATAGATTATCTGCATGAATCCAAAAGTCCAGGTTAAAATTCATATATTGTTGTCTTCATTTATCAGTGAAATAACTAATAAAGCAGTTCATGCAAAAGACAGCAAAATTAACTAACTCTGTACCCATATAAAGAGTTCACTCATTTTCTTTAGCAAAATGATTAAATTTAATAATAAATAGGACATTCTCTGAAAATGAATGAGTAGAACTACTTGTTACTTTGCCATAAGGGGATACTATCTAAAAATTAAATGTATACAACAATGGAATATTTAACACACAAAGTACTGAGTATACTACATTAGAAGATTTTAACAAAATTTATGAGACCATTGTGAGGTAATTGTAGAAGGTATGAACACACTGAGTGTTGATAGCCTTTGTCATAGCTTCCTAGAATTTGGTTGAAATAAATATTTTTATCAAAATGACCCAGAAGTCATTAGAAAAGTCATTACACAGATTCTTATAAAACTGACCATACAGTAGCAAGTAAAATTTCTCTGAATACTCAGTGTTATTTATTAATCTCTCTTCATCATAGTCTGTATTTATATGAGAAAACAAACAATACAACACTTAATGAAGTCACCATTTATTTTATTTTTATGATGCTGAATCAAAGCCTTGAATGATTTGTTTCAGACTAAAGTGGATAGGTGACCAAATTATGAGTTCTAATAAATATGCAGACTATGATAGCTTTAGAACAAACACATACATATACTGAGAGATAATTCTTCATAACAAATACATTTAAACTGATAGAAAAAGCATCATATTTTTGTGTTCTGATGTTTCTATATAATCTATCGTGTTATTGGGAGGAGAAATACATGGCAACTGTTCATGCTATTATTCAGATTTGAGTGATAGAAAAGAAGACCAAAAAATAAATAAATAAAGCCCTCAAAATGCTTTGGTAAAAAAAAACAGTACAATATAACATAGAGGTAAGGTATTTTTGTTTCTTAGAATTTTTTTTTAGAATATGCTTACTGAAAAGATGAATGGTGTTATACTTTTTGTGACATTCTAAGAGGTGGTGAATGAGGTAGGTTGAACCAAAACCCTCGGCAATGTTTGTCCAAATGTATATTTTGTTATCTCAATCATCAATCAATCAATATATATTGTGATATATAATGTGTCTCTTAAATATGGCACACTTTACTAGTCTCTGTGCAATGATAAAAAGAAATATGATCTTCTCTGCCCTCAGAAAACATCAAACTTTTTTTAGATAGTTGGGATGATGGCACTGATCTAGGCACGGAAATACATCAGGCAAACTGGAACAGGTAGAAGACATTTGGCAGAAGGCCTTTCGGGATCTAAATCAGAAATCGTTACATAAAACACCTGCTTGGCATTCTACAACCATCTTATTTCAGATGATGTTAAAAAACTAATTAAAGTACAAAATAAAATTTGGTTATGGCAAAGGTGATATTCATAATATATTAAATATGACAAGCCAGACATTGATGAAACAGAGTGGAAACAGTGAACAATCAGAACAAACAGCAGTGAAAACCAAGATGGTTTTGCTATATCAGTCTTGAAGCAGACTACTGTGCTGAGGATATCTATAAATCACAGTAGAGCCAATGAACAGATTAACACAATAAACTCAAACATATTCTATATTGCGAGACTCACAATTGAGACTTGATATTATAAAAAGCTTATTTTCTTGATCTTACTCTTATATTCCAATTACCAAATGGTAGAAAATTACTGTGTAATAAGTATAAGCATATGATGTCCAAAAAGCTTCACTCATGAGAAGGCAATATTATGTGATAGCTAATTTAGAATTAGAATTTTATATCTACTTCCTCTAATCTAAATAAAGTAACTGAATGACAAATGAGGTAGCTGAAGTTTTAAGAGGTTAAGTGATCAAAAAGCTTGTTACTGATAAAGCTTGTTTATCAGATGTTCCCCAATTTAGTTTGGACACAATTATGGGGACAGTGGGTTGACTGTGTCAAAGTTCACTTAACAATATATTATATATCACCTTTCCCCGTTAATATATAAGACTGTAGAACTTCAGATAGCAAGAGCAAAACATGTATTTCCATCTAAGATTATATGGTGAGAATATGATATTTTTAGTTGCTGTGTCTGAAAAGCCAACTGTGCCTGACATTATGTCTATTCACAAATATTCTGGATCTTCTTCTAGGCATATGGTAAAATGGCATTTCTCTGTTTCTTTTGAAATTAGGCTTGGCCATAAACTGTGATCATAAGTAACGGGAGCTGCTTTTCAGCAGTTCTTATAAGAACCAGTGACAATTTACAGTACTTTTTCCATGGCCTTCATGACCAGACCACTTCAGATGGTGACACTTCCTTCAGCCTGAATCCAGCAGTGAGGACAATGCAGTGCAAAGACTCCAGCTAACCTGTGTGGACATGTAGACGAGTAAGAAATGAACTGTGTTTTTAGCTGAGATTTTAGGGGTGTTTATTACTATTGCCGTGTTACCAAGCTGATCTTGACTTATACAGAAATGGAAGCCAAAATGGAGGGGACAATCTGTGCTGAAGTAAGCAAAAGCGTAAATTTGTGACACCGACTTAGTGGATCATGGCTGTGTCAAGGTCACTTTATCAGAGGCTGGAATGATGACCGTCACATTAACCAGTGGGGAAACAGCTGGTAAAATGGCTACCTGTGGTAACTGGGGATGAAGATCACGTACCCAATAAACTCACAGTGCCAGGGACGATGCCGGAAAACAGAATGTTAGTTCTGATGAAAACGACTGTTTCTGGCAAGGTATGGCAAGATATTACCCTCTGTCACAGTGACACATTGCTCCAGATGGAGGCTGCATTGTTAGCCCAAGTCCTGGAGGGAGCAGACGTCGAGAAGACTCCATAGCTGACTTGCCATGGACAAGTGGTGTGAGAAAAAAAAATAAACTGTAATGTCATACTCCAAAGAGAATTTTTTGATTGTGCATTTTTTAGCTAATTACCTAGATTGTGTGTCTGATACACTGCATGAAACTTAGAAGAGAATTAGTGAGTATGAAAGCAAAAATAAAAGGGAATAAATAGCAAAACAATGAATCAGATAGAGTTGAGGCAACTGCTTCTCAACCCCTAATATTAAGAGATAATTTATTTAGTTACAGTGGTCAAGTAAATGTCAGTCTCATAACATGGATAAAATCTGGTGTGTGGCCTCCATGTTTCTTGTCAAGACCACAGAATAGGTTAACTTGTTTTAGGGAGTATGTTCAACAGAATGTGTAGGACCCAGTAAATACTCTCACTGGACAAGGCGCAGGTAAAGGAGTTTAACACAATCCCATGATTCAAATGAGAGAGGGAGGAAAGGAAATAGGGTGAGAAAGAAAAGAAAAAGCAAATTTGGAAAACAGATCTAGGGAAAACTGGGTGTGGCTGTTGTGTAATAGGGAAGAATAAATCTGACTCCATACTGGATATGTTTCTTTCACTTTAACCTTTGTATTCTATTGCTTTTGCTGCAAGTTAAGAATGTTGCCTAGAGCCTAAAATATACAGGAGCCATTCGTAAGGCTCTGACCTTCAAAGGTATAACAGTTTTCCATTCATATAGAGATTAAAAGTTGCGAAACAGAGAATAATATTTGTCTTATCTAAGGTTTACAGGACATTGTGACCTGACCTACGTAGACAGCTGCAAGAACAAAGGATTCTGACACCAAGAAGTTTGCAGCAACCAAGGGAAGTTTGCACCCCTTCCCCTTTTAGTATAAAAGAAGCCTGAATTCTAACTCTGGTAAGATGGTTCTTTGGGACACTATTCCACCGTCTTCTTGCTCTGCTGGCTTTCCAAATAAAGTCATTATTCCTTGCCCTAACAACTCATTTCTTGATTTACTGGCTTGTCATGCAACGAGCAGTATGAGCTTGGACTCAGTAACAACTGGTCCATGGAACTGACTGAGCTCAAATAGATAAAAGACCAGTAAACTTATACATGATTTGTAATGCCAAAGAAACTATGACTGCAGGCCAAAAAGCATGTGAAATTTAAGATTAAAATCACCTTTGATTCCCAATGTTTTCCACCTTGCATTGCTCAAGCATCTCCTGTGGTTGCAAGATGGTTCTCTAAAGCTCTTCTGACTGCATTATTTCTTCATATCTAAGAAGAAAAATGTAGAACACTTCCTATAGCTATTGTGGAAAAAGAGAGAATCTTTTGTCTCTCTGAGATACTCCTAGGAAATATATTTCTGGGTCTCATTGACCCAATTTTTCATGTATCTTGAACTGACCTTTGTAGCTGGGGGAATGGATTCTTGTGATCTGCTTGCATTAATCAGAGAGCAATTCTGGATCTCAGTATGAGCTGAATCTCATAAACTGTGCAATACTAAGAATGGGAGTGGGAGATCCTCAAAGAAAAATCAGGATGTTTTAGTGTCAAGGAAAGAGAGAGAACACTGAGAGGAAACAGTAGGCTTTTATTAAAGTTATAACTGTAAAGTGGACTGTTAGTTAAACTTCAAATGTTTTATTTAAATATACTTATTTTCCCTGGAAAATATCCTTTTCCCATAAACTGGTAATTAAGTATCATCTGAGGGAGAAACTGTTTTCATGAAAGAAAATTAAGAATAGTCCACATAAAAATAACAAGAAGAAATACATTATTTTTTTAAAGTTTGTAAGTTTAAAACTTACAAAAGTTAAGTATAAAAATTAACCCAACTTTTATACTACATTTTGCCATTACAGCATTAGAAAGTTTATCCATTTTCAGATGAAGTGTTAAATGGACAGTATTCTCTAAAAGTAACGCCTAGACAATTTCATTACCAGGTGGCCTCCAGCTGCCATTCTTGGTTCATCAAATGAGTATCCTTACATTTAATAGGACATGATCCTGATAAAGAACTATGTGGATAGCATACAATACACCTTAGATTTCCTATACACCAGTGAGAACACCATTTTGCTAAAGAGGTCATGTCAAAAATTTCTAAAAGATTTATGTTCTCTGTAAATCAAGCTCTTTAATTTTTTCTTAAGATTATTTATTACTTGTATCATCATATTACATAGTTACAGCTTAAATAATTAAGTTTCTTATTCATCCTCAAAAGAAGTGAGGATAATTCAGAATATCATATGGGAAAAATACCACATTGTTATCTATTTAGTGGTTTTTAAAATTTTTCTGGCAATTTTGGTAAATGGTTGCAAAGTCCAAATTAAAATAAATTGTAGTTTTAATCATTTAGATGCATCAGTAAAACTGTAAGGACTTCCAGTTTTTTCATTAGGTTCAAATCCTTGATCCAGATCTGGGTAGAAGTAGTCTCTAAGTAATTGGTAACAAAATTTTTCTTTTTATCTAAGTAAATATAATATATAAACCAGTTTTTGTTCGGCACTGCTACTGTGAGGGTGCATGTGAGTTCTTTGTTTTTTCTTTTTTTCTGTCTCTATTTTTCTCTATATCTTTTCCTGAATTTTTATCCTATATCCTCTCTTTCACTTTAATCAATGGTATATATATGCCATCATTATTTCTTATTAAACAACATTCATTTGTTTCTGAAAATGTAAAGGTAGAGAATGGATAGATTTGTTTAAAATATAGTTCTCTCAACCAATACTTCTCTCAGATGGCAAGATAT
The DNA here is from genome assembly GCF_964341445.2 of Mesoplodon mirus. Lineage (NCBI taxonomy): Eukaryota > Metazoa > Chordata > Mammalia > Artiodactyla > Ziphiidae > Mesoplodon > Mesoplodon mirus. The sequence goes on from NC_138978.1 coordinate 188,524,102, forward strand.
GAAAAGAGAAATGCATTCTATTTTGGAATTTTCTGACATTTTTATTTGCAGGGAGTGAAAGGTGTATTTTCCAGGACTTTTTTTACAGAACAAAATGAATCATATATAATCAAATAAAAAAAGAGCTTAGCATTATATGCTAATCTGATCTACTGTTTGACTTTTACTCTTGGTGATAATAGAAAACACATACAACAGAAAGATATTTACAAACAAGTTATCCTGACCCAATAAAATTCACAATATATTTTGCTTCATTTTGTGTTGTGACTGGCATTCTCATTCTGTATGGTTACTCTGTGCACTCTAATTTATACACTTCCACACGTATGTTGTAATTTTTGTTTAAGGAAGAATTTCCTAAATGCTGATGCATTATTCTATTTTGATAAAATAACAGATACGAACTTATTTTTTCCTCAGCTTCAATAAAAATAACCTTCAGATACATTAATTATTTGCATTTTAAATGAAAATTAAAATTTTTAAAAATTCAAGTTAATTTGAATTAAATGTTTGAAAGTAACCTAAATTGCCAGCACAATTTGTATTGTCTGTCTAGAATACACCTGGATTTGAATTTTAGGCTTGTAGATTAAAATACACAAATAACTATGTATTTTACCTAAAATTCAAGGAAATCTCTAAGGAGTTTGCTTGCACCCACTGTCACTGCTTTCCCAATCACCAGGAAAATGAAATAAGCTGGTGCATTTCCTTACCATCAAGGTACTGAGAATATAGTCTATCAACTTAAAGGTGTCTGTGGGTGGTGGTAACAATTTAGAAATCTTTTCCCAGTGCAATCTCTGCCTCATTACTTCTTGTATTTTGTTTAACTCTATGAGGGAAAAAAAGTTTTATTTCTCAAAAACAAAAGCTCTTCTTAAAACTATCAGGCATGCTCATGCACTACTTTTGAAAATAGCCCAGTAAAAATAGAATGTGTTAATCAGTTGTTCAGTTCTAAGAGTGAATAAATGAATACAGTTTTGCTAAAGAGCTAATGTACTAAAAAAAAATTTCGGCTCATTCTTTAACTATCTATACATTGAAATTGATAAAAGAATACCCTCAATATTATCTAGGATGGGTCATAAAATTTACAGCAAAGTAGGGTCACTCCTCCAGTTAACTATGAATCAGCTAAATACACTGGATACCAATTGGAATAAATAACTAAATGTAAACATTTTCAATCTTAGAGACAGTTTCAGAGATATCATGCAAAAAAACAGATTTGTCCTGTAAATCACTGTTGTCCTAACATTAACACAACTGAACCAGTATGGTAAGAGTCTGTTTTTAAACCTAAGATGGCAACCCAAATATGAGTTAAGATTAAAACATCTGATTTTATTAATAGTACTAGCTTTTAAGTAGTAGTTCAAAACCTCTGGACATTGAATATTTCTGACTAATTTTTGACCAATTTACTACAAATTTAGGCATACAATATGTAGCAAACTTTAAAAATATTGATTCATTCAATTTTTCTGAGATTATGTTCTTCAGATTATTTAGATGTCAAAATTCTTATTCTTATTTTTAAAATTTTAATTAAATTATGATATAAATACAGTAAAATGCACATGAGTATAAACCCAGAGAATTTTCAGAAACCCAACATACTACAGTAGCCAACCTATGGAGCAAGGAATCTTGAGTTTTTAACACCAAATGAGACACCCAGACCCTTATCTATCACATCAGCCCTTGCCTCAGCAAAGGCACCATATTCCTGATTTGGAATAGCACAGCTCAACTTTGCCCATTTTTATACTTAATATAAATGGAATCACTTTATATATATATATATATATATATATATATATATATATATACACACACACATATATACACTATATAGTATGTATACACACTATATATATATTATAGTGTATATATATATATATACACTATATAAAAAATATATATATATTTCAATATGGTTTCTTTTGTTCAATTTGATGTTTGAGAGATTTATTCTTATCATTCTGGATGGATAGTTTATTCCCTTTGCTTTATAGAATTCCATTGTGTAAATATATCACAATTTTTTACTCTATCTTGTGGACGAGCATTTGGTAGTTTCCACTTTAAGAGTGTTAAGAATAATGCTACTGTGAACATTCTTGTACATTTTTGTATATTTGTTGTTGCAAATATGCAAATATTTCTTTTGGGTTTCTATCTAGGAATGAAATTTCTGGGTCATAGGATATGATACATTTGCCTTTGGTAGATGTTGCCAAATGTTTTTTCCAAAGAGAAAAAATATTAATTACACACACCCACCGTTATTATGTGATAGTTCCAGGTGTTTTAAGTTTTCACTTATTTTCTCTGTCTCTCCTTCCTTCCCTCCCTCTCTCCCCTCCTTCTTTCCTTTTTTTTTTTTTTTTTGTAATTTTAGCCATTCTGGTAGATGTGTAGTGATATCATATGACAGCTTTATGGCTTTATTTACCTTTTTTCTGATGACTAATGCCATTGAACACTTTGTCATATGATTATCATTTGAAGTTCCTCTTTTGCAAGGTGTTGAAATAGTTTGACCATTTCTTTATTGCTTTGTCTGTATTTTTCTTACTGATTAAAAGGAGTTCTCTATATATTCTCCATAGGAGTTCTTTGTTTGACAAATGTATTGCAAATATATTCTAATGGTGTCTTTTGATTACAGAAGTTTTACATTTTGTTGTATTCAAATTTATTTTTTGTCTTTTACATTTAGTATTTGAAATTCTGTTCGTGACGTTTTTGCTTATTCAGGAAGATCTCCTATGCTTTCCTCTCAAGCTTATATTTCTTCCTATCTTTTTGTATTTAGATAAGCAATGAATCTGGGATTGAATTTTCTGGTGTGATGAGCAAAGATTCATTTTCTTTATGCACAGACGTCCAAATGACCCAGTATTATGGAAAATACTGTTTTTTTCCTCTGCACTGCAGGGTCACCTTAAACGTAAATCAGAAGGCCATATATATGTAGATCTTTTTCTGGACACTCTTTTCTTCCATTGGTCAGTATGTCTATTCTTAATTTCCCACAATTTATAAGCTTTAAGTATCTAATAGTCTCCCAGATTTATACTAAGTCTACTGTGTTTCTATATAAACTCTAGAATCAGCTTGCCAATTTCTGGTGTGCGGGGAGAATTATAAGATGTTTTATTAGAAATGTGTTGAATAGATTATTTTGGGAAGACTTGACATCTTTACATTTTGAGTCTTTTGATCCAAGAACATGATATGGTCCTCTACTTAGGTCTTCCTTTTTTTTCTCAGATATATTTTGTCTTTTTCAGTGTGGATATTTTTACATCTCTAAAAAGTGCTGTTTTGTTAGATTTATTTCAAGATATCTGATATTTCTGTGTTACTCTTGTAAATGGTATCACCTTTAACAATTTCATTTTAAACTTGTGGTATATGGCCACACAAATTACTTTGTATGATCTTTTATGCTGTGAACTTGCTAAATTCATTTATTTATTCAAAATAGTTTATCTTTTGAATTTTCTACGTACAAAATCATATTATATTTGAATATGATAATTTTATTCTTCCTTTCCAATACTTATGCCTTTATTCCTTTTTTCTTTCCTAACTACACTAACTAGAACTTTGTGTACATTTTTCAATAAAACTGGTGAGAATGGACAACAGTATCTCATTCCTGATCTAAGGGGGAAACTTCAAATTTTCACCATTATACATGAAGTTTTTGTAGAAATTGTTAAAATATGGAGGGTTCCAGAATTCCAAGTTTGTTCAAAGATTTTTTAAAAAATCATGAATAAGTGTTTTTTTCCCCTGAATTTTGTGAAATGTTCACATGATCCTATTCTATTTCTCATTTGTGATGAAATCTGATAGATATTTTGAAACAAATTAATCTTGAATAAAATTCATTTAGTCATAATATAGTATTATTTTCATGTATTGCTCTCTAAAAATTAATTATATTTTGTTAGAAATTTTGCATTGCTGATCATAAGATTGTTTATAATTTTCTTATTCTATTTCTGAAAGAAGTTCCTTGGGGGAAACATTTTAATAATTAGATACATTTTTTTTCTGATACAATGAATAACTTAATCTTCATCCTTTTTCTGTCAAGCTTGGTAAATTTACTTTTGGAAAAATGTGTCTATTTCATCCACATTGGTCAATTTATTGGTGTAAAGTTCTTTATAATGTCCTCAAAATTTTTCTGATTTCTGTAGTCTCTCTAGTGATGTATCCTTTCACTTTCCTGTCACAGCAATTTTGTATATTTTTCAATTTTTTTCTTGATTACTTTTGGTAATTATTAAGTTTATTAATCTTTTCAGAAAACCACCATTTGACTCTGGATTTTCTCTACCTCCTAAATGCTTTCAATCATATTAATTTTTCCTATTGTCTTTGTTCCTTCTCTTTAATTAAAGGGAAATCTAAATATTTATTATTTTAAATGGTTA